>NC_137820.1:6169319-6804852 GCF_963921795.1 Nannobrachium achirus | reverse complement strand
AGTCATATCTGGTATGTGCTCCCACGTAATGAACAGTCATATCTGGTATGTGCTCCACGTAATGAACAGTCATATCTGGTATGTGCTCCACGTAATGAACAGTCATATCTGGTATGTGCTCCACGTAATGAACAGTCATATCTGGTATGTGCTCCACGTAATGAACAGTCATATCTGGTATGTGCTCCACGTAATGAACAGTCATATCTGGTATGTGCTCCACGTAATGAACAGTCATATCTGGTATGTGCTCCACGTAATGAACAGTCATATCTGGTATGTGCTCCACGTAATGAACAGTCATATCTGGTATGTGCTCCACGTAATGAACAGTCATATCTGGTATGTGCTCCACGTAATGAACAGTCATATCTGGTATGTGCTCCACGTAATGAACAGTCATATCTGGTATGTGCTACTGAATAGGATAGGGTTGGAAGCCCCAGCGTCGTAGGATTCTCCAGTGTGTCACACCTCCTCCAGTATACAATATATCACACACACACACACACGCAGAGACAGCCTTGGGCATATGTTTAATATTAATAAAAATCATCACGGAGTGTTGTTTTTGTAGGCCTTTCTAATCACTGGGGAGTAATGTGTTGTTGCAGGTGTCTCCTCTCTCAGCCCAGTCCTCCCCTCCAGCGTCTTAGAAAAAAGCAAAACAAACACAAAACAAAAGCCATACAAAGGTTTGGTAATCTTAGCTACATAGCACTCCTCTCTTCTATTTAGATAAAACAGTGCAAGTACAGAAAGCACTTAGACTGCACCGCAGATAAAGATTTCCGTCAATGACACACATACGTTCAGGGAGCCAGATTAATCTATGTCACTCTAATGGCCAATGGCATGAGGGAGGGGAAGATTTCTGGGTCAACCTTGGTTGTTATACTGCGTTCAAACGGGCAGCTATAGAAAGCTACAGCCCACCATTCATCTTCAATGGAAGCTGGCGACACGGAGAGACAAAGCCGAGCCGTTTGTAGCCGCTAAAACAATCTACAAAGCTACAGTCTGATTCAGCTGGCTTCAACAACAGCCACGAAGCTACACAACGACAAAGTGTTGTTTAACCCATTCCAATCACCTTCTGTCTCTCCCCGCAATTCCTGCGTTTAATGGGGGGAAACTAATTATTTCTGTCAGACAACTGCACACTTTATATTTTCTTTGTGTTTTTCTCACTCGTCAAACACATGCGTGACATCGCATGCTTGACATCAACAATTCAACAATGAGTTGATTGTAAAAAGGGACCCCCAATTTAAACAAGCCAAAAGCTTTCTTGTGGTGTGTATCCTTTTAGTTGACTGTGTACCAGTGAACTGTACCGTTCTGTACCTTTTCCTATGCAAACCTCTAAAAAAGTCTTCAATCAATCAATCAATCAATAGTGACAAATACTGTGTGCCATGCCATGAGGCGAGCCATCTATGACTGTGTCTGCCTGCCTGCCTGTCTGTCTGTCTGTCTGTCTGCCTAGAACTAATCTTGCTAAGCGCTGGACTGATCAGCACCAAACTGTATGCACACCACAGACCTTCACTATTTATTTATGTATTTTTCCACATATGTTTATACTTTAGGAAATATAAACTTTAAAAAAAGGTGCAGCGATGAAAGCATGCGACGGTTCAGCCAGACAAGCCAACGAGGCATCCACGCTTTATTATCAGCGCCGGCGGCCGCCCCTCCCCCAACTCCCCCAACATACATCCTCCCCCCGAGCCGAGACAGACCAGGAACAGGCCGTGATGTCACAGTGACCTACAAACACACCCCCCCCCCCCCCAGCAGGAATTATTCACCAGCTTTCAGATCACATTCCATTAAAAGTCAACCACAGGAGCAGGAGGCACTGAACTGTCATAACGCCTCCCATCTAAACATTGTTCAATGAGAGCTACGGCCCCTCCACCACCTCTACAGTAAACATATGAACATTGTTCAATCAGCTACTGCCACAACAACATTAAACATGTGAACCTTGTTTAATTTAGGGCCTAGAATTATTGAATGCTTTAACCAGTGAAAAATAGCAGATATACAAGCTCACAGCGCGGGAAGCTCACAGCGCGTGCCGCGCTGCGAGCTTGCAGATCTGCTATTTTTGAAAAAGTCGTGAAAATGTGTGCAAATCTTTGAATATGTGTATTTTCAAAGCAAACGTTTGTAACTCAAATTTTGCTTCTGGGGGGGGGGGGGGGGGGGGGTCCCTGGAACTAGATATTTTGAGATGGGGGTCCGTGGCCAAATAAATATCAGTTTGGGGGTCCTTGACATGAAAAGGTTTGAGAACCACTGACACAGTAGTCTCTCAAGAACAGACTAACTGAGCTCCAGTTAAGTGAAAAGCACCTTTTCTTTGACGTTGGCTGGCCAGATTGCTGACATATAGAAACATAGTTTTTTTTTTTTTTATCTTAGAAGAATTCAAAAGACACTTAGAGAATCGGGTCAAAATTCTAATTTTCACGATTTAAAAAAAATAGCAGATCTACAAGCTCGCAGTGCGGCACTCGGTGCCGCGCTGTGAGCTTGTATATCTGCTATTTTTCAATAGTTAAAGCATAAAATAATGATGTATTGTACCCGTTCTAAATGGGTTAATGAGCTACACTAGGCTACCTCCACAACAAAACTAAATAAATATGAACATTGTTCAATCAGTCAATTCCACAACAACATAAAATATAAGAACCGTGTTTAATGAGCTACAACTAGGCCAGTGGTTCTCAACCTGTGGGTCGGGACCCCCAAATTATTATGGGGGGTCCCCAGATGATTAACTTAATGTGCAACATTGTTTTCTCACTCAACAGTAAACAAACCAACATAAAGTTTAAGTGTATAGAGGGTATCTGCACATTTCTAAAGTGACAAGTAAGGACTTTTTAATGCTCTAAAATGACAAATTAAACATTGGTTAAATTGCCAAATATTAGAGGCAGAAATTGTGAAAATAGACGATCTACATGCTCGCAACGCGAGGCGTTGTGAGCATGTAGATCTGCTATTTTCAAAATAGAACAGTGTTATACAAAATGTAATGCCTCAACTCTTAGTGCTCGTCAGTTAAAATATGATTATTTTGGGGGTCACAGCCTGAAAAGGTTGAGACCCACTGCACTAGGCTACCACCATAACAAAACTAAATACATATGAACATTGTTCAATAATAAACAGTATCCAGGACGTCTTGCGTGATTGTTGTCCTTCAGTGGTGGTGCAGACAACCATGCATGGGGGTTGGGGGACAATAAGGCACTCTGCATGCCTTCAGGGGAAATAATAATATAGTGAATTTACTATTGGGAGCAGCAGAGGCAATCAAGCAGACAAACACGGATTGACTTGATCTTCAGCAGGAGTCTTTCAGGCTCTGATAAAATATTCAGAGATTTTATAAAAAGACAACGCACTCATCAGGGGAACAGAAAAGGTCACATTACATAATGCATCACAATGCAACGTCTGGTTTAAACATGTATGTTGACGGCAGATGTAATTCGTGTTAAAAAATAAAATACATAAAGTCACTATCGGGCGGAAACTTGTATCTCCAAGTTTCAATTTTGTAGGTTTTTTCGCAAAGCAAAGCCCTGCTTCATCACACAAGGCCGTCGCACAAAAGTAGTGAAAACAGCAGATCTACAAGCACACAACGCCTCGCACCGCGATGCGTTGTGTGCTTGTAGATCGGCTGTTTTCACTAGTTTAAATATTTTTTAAAATGATAAATACAAGACAAACGGTTTTGGACATACAAGGTTTCCACCCGACAACGACGATAAATCTTATTTTTTGGAGGATACCCACTCTAATATAGCGAAGGCACTTACAGTAGATGTCACATGAGCAAAGCGCTGTCTGCCAAGCTAAATTCCCTGACACACTGCACTGTTATAGGTGTTATCAACATGAATGGAAGGCCATTATCATGATGATTAGAATACATTCATGCATGCTCTTGGCCAGGGGCGTCACAAGGGGTAGGAAAGTGGGACTGGGTTACTAGGGCCCAAGATGGTGGAGGGGCCTTCATTATTTTATACTTTAGCTATTGAAAAATAGCAGATATACAAGCTCACAGCGCGGCACCGAGTGCCGCGCTGCGAGCTTGTGGATCTTTGAAAAGTAGATTTTTGAAAAGTCTTGAAAATGTGTGCAAATCTTTGAATGCATGTATTTTTTAAGCGAACATTTGTAACTCAATTTTTGCTTCTGGGGGGGTCCCTGGAACTAAATATTTTGAGATGGGGGTCCGTGGCCAAATACATATCATTTTGGGGGTCCTTCACATGTAAAGGTTTGAGCTCCACTGACATCGAAACACAGATCTTTCAAAAAACCTTAGAAGGATTCGAAATATTCAAAGATTTTCATGATTTTTTCAAAAATAGCAGATCTACAAGCTCGCAGCGCGGCACTCGGTGCCGCGCTGTGAGCTTGTATATCTGCTATTTTTCAATAGTTAAAGCACAGGGGCCCCACAGTGAATCCTTGTACCCGGGGCCCAGAATTTGGTGCGACACCCCTGCTCTTGGCAATCCCATGAATATGTTTATGCGCTAGCTGTTTTCATTGCATATAGGGCTGGAATCCAATTACAATGTATCCCATTCATTCATATAGAAATGAACTCAGCAGGAATCCATTCCTCTGTCACCAACAGCAGGCGTTTGCTTTTATACTTCCTCATTTACTTGCGTTGTGAATATGCAGTTTTTACACCTCACAGAACCTCTCCATTACCACTGTGGTTGCTCTGTGTGAAAGGGGAACTACGGTAGTTTCTTCCCCTTTTCTCTCGTACACGCGTTGCAGGAAACAGAGCTGATATACAGCTAGTCTTGCGTAGCCAGACAACTATTCCACAATCTCCGAATGCTATATAGAGTCTGGAACAGCAGCTCCTGAACGGTGAGTATCGGAAGTAGCCACTGCTGCACTGAACTGTAGTCCCACTGGAAATATAACAGAAACACACTCGCACAGACAGTCAGTCGAGCGGCATATTCTTGTTATGGGTGTCTAGTTTAAGACAACATTTGAAAACATCATGGAAGTAACACCAACAACACCAGAGAAAGACGAAATAACGCCCCCAAAAATATTGAAAGGAGACATAACACTTCCAGTAGGACATGTTATCGCTACTGCACCAAGGGAGCGGTTGCGTCACATCCGCTTTATCTCGCACTCATCGTTTGAATTTCCGTCTCCCAGACTGTATGCCGGGAGCATTTGCAAATTGCGTTAGGCCACGCGAGACTAATATACAGCTAACATAAAAAGCGTCATATTTATTTAATAGAGGTCAAAAGACTTCTTCTAACCAACAGAAACAATCATTGAATGTTTATATGCTCTGTTTGTAGCTTGTACAATGCAATTGAAAGGGGAGACAGAGACAAAGATTAGAACACCCTCCTGTTCATCAAAGAGGCATGGAGTCTTGAGCTGTGTTCTCACTACAGACAGAAGTTTTCCAGCCAAAAAAACAAAAGCGAAAGAAAATAGCATAAACTGCTGGAATGGCAATGGCGGTGAGTCCATTTCTATGTATTTCTATTGGTTTGTTAACTGGAATTCAAGGCCTACGTACATATTCAACGATGGGGAAAATATTGCGTTAATAAAATATGATTTCACGTCATGGTAGAGATGAAACAATACATCGGGGGGCCAGGGCTGAAGCCTAGATTTATTCAGCATCATTCATTATACATTTTCCAAGGTAGCGTTGTCAACTAAAAGAGGAAGATGAAACCTTTTTCTTTTTCAAGTGGCTCCCTTGGAAGTCTGGTCTTGACTGACTGCTGTACGTTCAGAGAAAGAAAGAAAGTAGCTTCCTCTGTGGAACAGCGGGAGAGGATCGAGGCTGCTGGATCCAAAGATATTATGCTGTATACACATAATCAGGGACATGCTGGGCCCCTGATTCAGCCCGGGAAAAAGAGTTGGAGAGGCCCTCATTGCACACTCTCTCTATAGCGCTGCTGCTACTCAAAGATTTGCCATTTCAGATCATGACAAGTGACAAGCCAGTGGGCCAATTACTGTACATGAGTTATATTTGTATTTATCATTTTAAAAATGAATTAAACTAGTGAAAACAGCCGATCTACAAGCACACAATGCCTCGCACCGCGGCGACTGAGTATTTCCCGGTGAACCTGTGCGCAAAGGTGGGGGCCATGGGCAAGGAGGGTTGCGAGTTTATGAGAAACAACTAAAATAAGACCTTAAAACCTGGCGAAAACAGCGTGCATTAGCGCAAGATGACGATAAAGGAAATCATTAAATGGAAAACATTCAATTAACTTCTGAAAAGCCTACACAGCCTTTAAACAGCCTGCATAATATTAGCGCAAGATTAGATGAGGATAAAGGAAATCATTAAATGGAAAACATTAAATTAACTTCTGAAAAGGCTTCTTCTAAAGCCCGTATCAGAGTCTACGGTGGAGACCTATCCACCCCTCAAGTCAGAAAATAAGTGCAGGCCATCATAGTCACGGCCCACGGTGAAGTCCTTTACCCCGTCTAGACCGGTTCAGGTCGACCAATCAGTGAACGGGGTGTAGAGCCTGTCTGTCTGATAGTAAAAACAGAGAGATGTGTTGGGACTCACGGTGGAAAGCTCTCCACCGTGAGGAATGATGTAACGTTGTAGTTTCATGACTCAAAAAGACTCGAAAAGACTACACCGCGGTGTAAAGCCTTCCACCGCGGACCCGACTATGATACGGGCTTAAGCCTACACTAATAGCCTACTAAAAACTAGTGAATCTTGCCACACGTGAATAATTGTGGTTCAGTGGTTGTAAACAATAACACAGACAATATAAATCCTTAGTCTAGTTGTGGGAAGAAAAGGATATCATCATGGCCCCAAATAACTTTTAAATATCTTGCAATTGGCGACGAGTCTCTTACTAAATCGGCAAGAGTGCCTCTCATTCGCAATACATAAAGGCTAAGCTATATAACCTCTCCATCATCAGTCAGTGGTACGTGTTCCCCACACTCCCAAGCCCCCACCGTTGCGCTTAGGTTCACCGGGAAATACTCGGTCGCCGCACCGCGAGGCGTTGTGTGCTTGTAGATCTGCTGTTTTCACTACTTTTGTGCAACGGCCTTGTATGATGAAGCAGGGCTTTGCTTTGGGAAAAAATGTATCAATTTGAAACTTGGAGATACAAGGTTTCTGCCCGACAGTGACGATTTACTTTGTTGGCCGCCCAGCCCCCAAAATGGAACGAAAGACGAAATTTTATAATAAAAAAAAATCTAATGGCCGGCCTGGACCGGCCCGGCCGTTCGGGAGTTGTCCCGCTTTTCCCAATGGCCAGCACGTCCCTGCACATAATAAATGCATGTTGTGCTCAATGTGCATGCTGGAGGGCCTACTACTGGAATACATTAAAAACTTGTACTGATGTTTTTCATTCCAGCAGCACCGTGACTGTACAGTATAACAGGGGTCTTCAACGTTTTCAGGTCAAGGACCCCTTAGTTGAGAGAGAGAGATGAAGCAGGGACCCCCCACAACCTGTTCATAGATTCCATATAGTTTCATTGTTTGACAGCACAATCATCAGGGTATTTTGGATTCATTTGAATTTGTGTTTTCAGATATTTAACCACTTGAACCGTCAATAGTTAATGAGCTTGACCTTTCACTCTGTACTTAGTCTGCTCCTTTTCCCCTCTACACCAAAGCTCTTTGCCAAAAATAGCCGATCTACAAGCTCACAACGCCTCGCAGCGCAAGGCGTTGTGAGCTTGTAGATCTGCTATTTTTGGCTAAAGTTCTCAGAATATGGACACTAGGGTTCAAATCGTTAATTAAGGAAAAAACTTTCTATCACTCAAAGATTTGGAGGACCCCCTGTAGTGACTCTGATCGAGGGGTGGAAGCAGGGGGCGTCACAAGGGGGGGGGGGGGGGGGGGGAGTGGGTCTGAGTTACTAGGGCCCAAGGTGGAGGGGCCTTCATTATTTTATACTTTAGCTATTGAAAAATAGCAGATATACAAGCTCGCAGGGCGGCACCTGCGAGCTTGAAGATCTGCTATTTTGTGAAAATGTGTGCAAATCTTTGAATATATGTACTTTTTAACTCATCTAGTGCCATTTGCGTGATGTCACGCAATAAGTACTAGAGTACTTACAGTGCCGAATGCGTGATGTCGCGCAAAAAGTAATAAATTACTGTAACGTTGAGTACATTACCGAGTAGAATGGCCGGATGTCCGGAGACGAAAATCCGCGCTGATTTGTCATCATCACGGCTCCACGAGCACACAATAGTCATCCCATAACATTGAGGTGGACGGCCGATCTCATCTTTAATGTCCATTATCTCAAAACAACACTTTAGAAGCGAAGATGGAGGCAGATGCTCGCTTATAAAACACATGTATAAACGCTCCATTGCAATCCAGCATGGCACCACGTAAACAATGATCGGTTCCGGCGCACGACCCGATGACGTCAGACCGGAAGTGATCACGCTGTGGCACTTCTGGCTTTCAAAATAAGAGAGTGCAAGCGGATGGAGCCTGCGTGAGGCACTCTGGACATCATTGCGACCGAAAATCGCGGGCACAAAATGAGTTAAGCAAACATTTGTCACTCAAATTTTGCTTCTGTGGGGTCCCTGGAACAGAATATTTTGAGATGGGGGTCCGTGGCCAAATACATATCATTTTGGGGGTCCTTCGCATGAAGAAGTTTGAACACCACTGACATAGTAACAAAATGGGTTAAACACCCTGCTCCCCCCATGAAGAACATTCATGGGGGCCCCGCAGTGAATCCTTGTACCCAGTAGGGCATTAACGAAAAAGTCGACAAGACTTCATTTCACAAGTCGACTCCCACCAGAGAAAGTCGAAAGTGGAAGTTGAAAAAAAAAAAAAAAAACTTTCTATTGCGAGGCGTTGTGAGCATGTAGATCTGCTATTTTCACAAATTCTGCCTCTATATATTTGATAATTTGGACAATGTTTAATTTGCCATTTAAGATTTAAATTGGCACTTTAGAAATGTGAAGATACCCTCTATACACTTAAAACTTTATGTTGGTTTGTTTATAGTTGAGTGAGAAAACAATGTTTCATATTAAGTTAATCATCTGGGGACCCCCCAAAATAATTGGGGGGTTGTGTGTGATGTGATGACGACACGTCATCAAACGATAAAGTTAACTTCAACTCAACTTTTTACTGAGTCGAGTCGACTTGCAAAAATCACAAGTCGTTAATGCCCTAGTACCCTGGGCCCAGAGTTTGGTGTGACACCCCTGGATGGAAGCAGCGGTGTTGCTGTATAAACATCCTCTCTACGAGAGCTAATGAACATCCTGCGTTGCACACAGACTGTACGCTCACGCTGCTTTCTCTGGGCGATCAGAGGGACCACCTGTTAGACAGTGATGCCAGGGACATGCTGGGCCCCTGATTCAGCCCGGGAAAAAGAGTTGCAGAGGCCCTCATTGCGCGCTATAGAGAGAGATCTCTCTCTATAGCGCTGCTGCTACTCAAAGATTTGCCATTTCAGATCATGACAAGTGAGTTATATTTCGTTGTTGTCGGGTGGAAACCTTGTATGTCCAAAACCGTTTGTTTTCATTTAAAAAATGATTTAAACTAGTGATTTAAACTGTTTTCACTACTTTTGTGCACCGGCCGGGAATGAACCAGCCGTTCGGGAGTTGGCCTGCTTTTCCCAATGGCCAGCACGTCCCTGAGTGATGCTCATTATTACGGCCCAGACCGGGAGGTCTCTGTGGACCGGTTCTCACACTCATCCTGCAGGAATCCAGCAGTAAAATGCACTCAAACAAGCATATAAAACACATTACACACACACACACACACACACACATGCTTGCCTTTTACCCACACATGCTGTCTTTACGTGCAGGAAGTAGGCATGTGCGTGTACATGTAAACAACAGACACACATGCGCGAGCACACACACACGCGCACAGTGCCAGTTCTTGGACTCAGGTGGCCCTATGCAAGATTATTTTAGGTGGCCCCACACTGATGGATGCACGCTTATGCACGCATCCGTCAATGGGGGGCCACCTAAAATAATCTGCAGCACCAGATCGAAGATTTCTTTTTGGAGGCATATTGACTTGCTCATGTCATGAATCAAGTAAAGGCAGCCAGGCTTGACTGAAGTTGGGGATTTTGGGGAAGGAGGAAGGGGGAGGGCTTAAAATAATAACACTAGTTTTTGGATAGGGAATACATGACATAATGTAACAATATTAGGGATGCCCCGATCAGGGTTTTTTTGCTCCCGATCCGATACCGATCAAATATTATTGCTTCCGATTCGATCCCGATCTTTCCCGATCCGATCTTTTGGCAAGGCATTAAGAAGAAAAAAAAATTCTATTCATTCTATCACTTGGTTCTCAACCTTTTCAGGCCGTGACCCCCAAAATAATCATATTTTAACTGGGGACCCCCGACCCTGAAGAGTTGAGGAAGTATATTTTGTATAACACGGTTCTATTGTGAAAATAGCAGATCTACATGCTCACAACGCCTCGCAACGCGAGGAGTTGTGAGCATGTAGATCGGCTATTTTCACAATTTCTGGCTTTAATATTTGACAATTTGGCCAATGTTTAATTTGTCATTTTAGAGGTATTAAAAGGTCCTTAATTTTTCACTTTCGAAATGTGCAGATACCCTCTATACACTTAAACTTTATGTTGATTTGTTTACTGTTGAGAGAGAAAACAATGTTGCACATTAAGTTAATCATCTGGGGACCCCCCAAAAATAATTTGAGGACTCCCCTGGGGGTCCCGACCCACAGGTTGAGAACCACTGAGCTAGTTGACAGTGCAGAGAGACATAATTGCCTTCCTTTGATCCATTAGCAAGGGGCCAATTACTACTTATTGGCATCAGCTGCCAGGCTGTACACAGAGTCTGACACAATCACCTTCCCTCTGCAGTGCTCTGTCTGTCTCATTTCTCCAAAAGCCCTTGAATATGATTGAAAATGATTAAGGATTACTGTGATTATGGTAAGCTTACATTTCATATCGCATTCACCTTACCTGTAACTTTCAGTACTCCCAGAAAATATTTTTTTGAAAAAAAAAAAAAAAAAAAAAAAAAAAAAAATTCGATTTTTTTTTTCCCCGATCTCCGATCTTATAAAAACGGCCATATCGGCGGCCGATCCGATCACGTGATCGGGATCGGGCAACACTAAACAATATGTGTCCCAATCTCCCTGAGAGCCAGTCATTGCAATTTTTTTCATTTTCATGTTTTCATTTCATTTGAAAGCTGGGGATCATAGCTACAAAATGATATATTGGTTGTGGAGATTGACCCAACAGTTTTGAAGATATGGCTTATAGAATGATGCCATGCTGAAATAGTACTTTTGAGATATTCAAGTTTTAAATAAATTTCTAACCTGCAATGACCTGACTCCGCCACATGGGGAGCAATCTTCAATTCAATCTTCAATTCAAAGAAGCTTTATTGGCATGAGAACACAAACGTTTACACAGTGGTGGAAAAAGTACCAACATTTTATAATAAAGTAAAGTATCAATTCTGCAATGTAGAATCACTCTGTTACAAGTAAAAGTCCAGAATAAAAAATGTACTTGAGTAAAAGTACAAAAGTATTGGTATCCAAATGTACTTAAAGTACCAAAAGTAAAAGTACAAAATGTTTGAAAATAGCAGATCTACAAGCTCACAACGCGTCGCACCGCAATGCGTTGTGAGCTTGTAGATCGTCTATTTTCAAATAGCCTTGGTATAACATAGGGCTAAAGTGGTTTATGTATGTTTTAAACTTTAGTTATTGCTCTCTAAAAAGATAATGCCACAACAGCATCTCAAGCATTATTGGGCTAAATGTAAAGACGCTACGCTGCGCCAACCGTGAATTCAACACAATCTGCTGTTGAGCAGTTTAACCAATTTGCTACATACGTCTACACAAACGGTCAGATTACAAAGATAAATTGCTTAGTGAAGGCTCACAGATGTCACCATAGGGTACGCTCCAGCAGAATGTCCCGTAATGATCGTATTATTTAATGAGGAGCATTTTAATCCGATCGGTCGTCGTTTCCTTAAAAAGGTATTAATGTATCTAAGTGCAGTACACCTCGCAACCGATGGGGTCGCATGGCTGAAAAACAACAGAAAATGGCATCTGATCGGATTAAAATGCAGTTTATTAAACAATACGAAAGATACAGGTAATTCTGCTTGAGCGTACCATACTGTGACATCTGTGAGACTTCAGTAAGCACGTTATCTTTGAAATATGAAGGTTTTTGTAGACGTACGTAGCAAATAGGATTAACTGCTCAACACGAGGTTGAAGTGAATTTATTACGTGCGCAACAGGGCTAACTGTGCTAAATGTAGCATAATCAGTGTTTGTGTAACTTCAGTCAGAAGGATTATCTGACCTGATAATAAAACACAATCTACAGGCTTAACCGCCTCGCGTTGTGAGCTTGTAGAAGAGAGCAACAATAGAGTTGGGTCACGTTTTATTTGTTTATAGCCTGCAGCTAGCGCTGCAGCTAGCGCTAGCTAACGCTAGCTAGCGTTAGCCGTTAGCCACTCATAGCCAGTCAACCAGAATAGTCTACTCTAAAGTCAACTTTCCGACGGCGAGTGAACGATTGCATTCCATCCATGTTTTCTTGGCTGTCAATTTATTGTCCAAAAAAACAAACACCCTGAACGTTAGAATTAGATAGTTTAGGACGACACTGATCTATTCAATGCTAAGCTAACTCAGTGACAAAGGAAGCTTCCGCACCGGAGCTTCACAGAAGACAAACGCATACGTCACAGACGCCTCCAGGCAGGAACGGATCATTTTCACCAGCGTAGAAGAAGAAACAGCGGAAGAACGGCGGAAGAATAATAAATAATAATACACAAAATCATACATTACGTGGTTAATAATTGTTCATTTGGAACACACGTGGCATTAAATTAATGGATAAATACTGTGGGTTGCATCGCTAAGTAATGGAGTCCCGATATTACCGCATTTGGCTACAAACGGCTAACAAAGGCTGGCTAGTTAGCATTTTAGCTAATATAAACTGGGAGGACTAACAGAATTATGTACCGATCTCTCACATTAATTAAAAAAAGTCTTATTTACATGCAGAGTTAAGCTCTGGCGTTTAAGTGAAATGTAGCCTAGATATTATGAGATGCTGTTGTGCATTATCTTTTTAGAGAGCAAAAAAAAAAAAATCATTTTGGCTGCAGGGAATAATGACAGTCCCCGAAATGACTGGCTCTCAGGGGTGCTGGGACACACATGTTTAAAAAAGAATCTTCTTCCTGATGTGGCCCCCTTTTTGGTTGTGGCCCTAAGCGACTGCTTATATTGCTTATGCCAAGAACCGGCCCTGCACACACACACACACGCGCGTGCACGCACACACACACACACGCGTGCACGCACGCACGCACGCACGCACGCACCACACACACACACACACACACACACACACACACACACACACACACACACACACACACACACACACACACACACACACACACACACACACACACACACACACACACACACACACACACACACACACACACGCTCCCGGTTGCGGCTCGCAATGAATACAAAACACTGATGCTGAGCTTCAAAGCAGCCAAAGGTATGGCCGTGGACTGAAGACTCGCCTCTTCAGACTCCACCTAAACCCATAGCACTACTGAAACACTCAATGACCATACATAGTTAGCATTTTTTTTTTTGGTTTTTAGAAACTTTTTTACTGATTATATTGTTTTTCTAGATTGATATTCATATGCATTTGTTGTTGATGTTCTGACATATTATCTTGTTTACTATAGTGATGTATTATCTGCTTATTGTAAGTCGCTTTGGATTTAGCGGGGCAGTTAAGGAGAACAATACTTCAGTTCTGGAAAGAAGCACCAAAATTTGACAGAGTGTACCTCTTGGGTCATTCTTTAGAAAAATCACATTAGACACTTAATTTTCAAAATGGCCGCCAGTTTTAAAGATGGCCGCCTTTTCGGAAATGTTTTACAGTACGCCAGCCAGTTAATATCAAATTTTCATAATATTAGAGTTGTTTTGTAGGTTTTAAAACATCCCGAGTTCATTTATTACACTTTTAAAGCAGGCAGAATAACATTTCTGACTTTTGGTTGGGGTCTTTCCTCACCTGGGACCCCCCAGACAGACCCCTGAGCCTATTTCAGTAATCGCTCTGCTCCTGCTCCAGAACAATGTTAAATTAGATCTGAAGTATGCTCTGAAATCAAAAATCAAACCTCGTTCGAAGTGGAGCTGTGAATTTGAGCAGTTCCAGATCTATGCTTTTGATTCTATGTGTTTTAGATCTATGAATTCTAAGTGTTCTATATATAAATTCTATGTGTTCTAGATCTATAAATTATGTGTGTGTGTGTGTGTGTGTGTGTGTGTGTGTGTGTGTGTGTGTGTGTGTGTGTGTGTGTGTGTGAACTGTAAACTGTTCCTATGAGTGAGTGGTGAGTGTGCCTGGCCTGCACAAAACAGCGCCCCTCCTTTAACTAGTGTGTTGTGTGTGGCCACTCAAGGTATTGCCAGACTACGGACACGGCCAGCCACCCAGCCACCCAGCCAGCCACCCAGCCACATACCCACGGACATACCTGTCTATTGGGAGCTTGTGTTCCACAGCTCCAAAAATGACTAGTAGCAAATAACAGAGGTCTTCCAGGGGGGGTCCGGGACCTCTGGGGGGGGGGGGGGGGGGGGGGGGGGGGTCCTCAGAGCTACTACAGGGGGCCTGCCAAATCTTGATGAGATCTTTTATTTTTTATTTTTTTATTTGAAACTTCGAATGTTTTTATGTATCCTGGTTTTATGTATTGTACTTTGATGGTTTATTAGTATTCTCAGTATTATTTATAATGTTTTTGTGTTAAACAGTTATGGTTGACAGCTGCAGGGATTGCAATAATGAAGGTATTGCAACATTTCGCAGAACAACATTTCCATTTATTGCACTGCACTCACCCCACACACACACACACACACACACACACACACACACACACACACACACACACACACACACACACACACACACACACACACACACACACACACACACACACACACACACACACCTTTGTTATTGTCACCCCAAAACCCTCACCTTATCCTCTTATAGAGCCCATGGTCAATTACGCCCAAAGAGATTCACTACAATACAGTAATTTCAGACATGCAGGAAAATATTCATCTTCATCATCATCATCTTCAATGTCCAACCTAATAGTGTTGACACAGTCTCCACCATAGCATAGAGTGAAAGGCCGGTTATTTGAGCAGCTGCACCGTCCCTTACAACCTGCTTTGCAGACACATTGGAGCAGGGAGAGCAAGAAACCTGACTGGAAAATACCCTCCACTCTCTGAATTCAATCTATTTTCTTCGATTGGTGGAAGCACAGGGCAATTTGTCAGGTATGATTTATCCTGCATTGTGACAGAGTTGGCACGGAGGTAATGTGGTAGCAGTGCAGCATGAGTTGGAGGTAGCATCTCACCTCCAAGTTCTTTGACAGAAATAGTTCTCATCTGAGTAATCCCTGGGTTGTTGGACCTTTTGAACTGTAAATATGGCATGCAAAATGTTCCGACTGCAATGTTGATGGAAGCTCACCATTTATAAGCTCAGGAGGAATGGCCAATGACCTTGCCAAGGTCCTTGAAGCAGTTAATGGCTTGGTCATCATCATCATCATCAACTAGGCATTGACCCATGTCTTTTTGGTGATTCCAACAAATGTTCTTCCCCAGTCAGCACCTGAAAAACTATGTACGCAAAGGAACCCTTGACATTTGAAACATCCAATAACTTGAACTCACTCGAATATATCAATTTCCTTTTCTTGTACCGGAGGCAAGGACTTGATAAGGAAGCCTCTTCATGTGTTTGCACTTCCTCAAAATCATGTCCCTTGATGAAGGTATCGTATTATGATGCCTACTTTGTTATACCTGACAAATTGCCCTGAGCTTCCATCAATTGAAAAAAAATAAAAAAATAAATAGATGGAATTCAGAGAATGGAAGGTATGTTCCCGTCAGGTTTCTTGCCCTCCCTGCTGCAAAGGCAGTACTTGAGGGACGGTGCAGCTGCTTGAACAATAACCTGCCTTGCACTCTCCTCCCTGCAAATGCTATAGTGGAAACTGTCAACACTATTTGGGAGGACATGTATAGTAGTGAATTTCTTTGGGTACAATTGACCGTGAGCTCTTTAAAGGACAACTTTAGTTTTTTACAACAAGGGTTCATATTTTAGATTGTAATTAAAGAATATGAAAGATGAGTGTTCAAATTATTTCATTTACTTCTTTCTATTGTTTTAGATATTCTTATTTCAGTGGCATGCGTACAAGTGGCTAAATATGTCATTTTACACAGAATAAGCCCATTCCCAAGATACAACGCAACCTTTCATGGTTGGATGTGACTTATGGGGGCTAGAAGTGTTACTGTAAACAGCAATAAAGAAACTGCTGGCTTATTGTGTCTAAAAAGACATATTTAGCCACTTGTACCCATGCCCCCATGCGTACGCATGCCCCACATTTTAGCACGGTAAACGTGATAAAACAATAGAACGAAGCAAATGAAAACATTTTAACACTCACTTTTTCTTTTCTCTAATTACAATCTAAAATATGAACCCTTGTTGTAAGAGGATAGGGTGCGGGTTTTGGGGTGACGAACGATAACAAAGAGGTGTGTGTGTTGTGTTGTGTTGTCAGTGTGAGTGCAGTGCAATAAATGGTTAGATAATAAATGTTAGACTGTGCGCCCAAAGTGAGAAGTTGCAATACCTTAATTCTTGCAATCCCTGCAGTAACACCTGTGAACCTGTCTGTCTAACACAAAAATGTTATAAATAATACTGAGAATACTAATAAAAACTGTTTCAAATGTAAAAAGAAAAAAAAAAAACTTCCCCATCAAGATTCGGCAGGCCCCCTGTAGTAACTCTGAGGACCCCCTAGGGGTCCCGGACCCCCTGTGGAAGACCCCTGGGTATTTGCTACTACTCATTTTTGCTTTCAGAGCCCAGTTACAACAACTTTAATGCTTCAGTTATGATCTAATTTAACATTGCTCTGGAGCAGGAGCAAAGCGATTACTGAGATAGGCCCAGGGGTCTGTTTGGGGGATCCCATGTGAGGAAAGACCCCAACCAAAAGTCAGAAAGGTTATTCTGGCTGCTTTAAAAGTGTAATACATGAACTCAGGATGTTTTAAAACCTACAAAACAACTCTAATATTATGAAAATCGTACATTAACTGGCTGGCGTACTGTTCAGAGGCAGCCATCTTGGAAACATGGCAGCCATTTAGATTTTTCAGTGTCTAACGTGTTTTATCATAGGAACAACCCCTAAGGAGTACTTGTGAAAAGTTTTAGGTTTCTTTCCACTTGTGAAGTATTTTAGTGCAAAAATGCATTTATCTGCCCCGCTAATTAAAAGCGTCTGCTAAATGCCTAAACTGTAAACTGTAACTCACACACACACACACACACACACACACACACACACACACACACACACACACACACACACACACACACACACACACACACACACACACACACACACACACACACACACACACACACACACACACACACACACACTCAAAATGCATTTTTGCCAGACCCAGGGGGTCGGCCTACATAAGGCTTTGTCGGTCGGTCTGTCGGTCTGTCGGTCCCTCTTTTCCTCAGTGTGCCTGTCCCTCTTTTCCTCAGTGTGCCTGCTCATCTGCCCCTCCCTTCCCTTGCTCGGCTGATTGCCTTGAGTGCCGTCACCTGTACAGGACCAGTTGAGTTGGCTGACGAGCTGCTGACACTATAAATTCCTCAGCCCATCTACAAGCTCACAAACATTTCCAGCTGCTCAGCCTATACAATCCTGTGTGTTCATGTGTTAGTTCAGTGCCATACTAGTCAAAACAGCCGATCTACAAGCTCACTACGCTTTGTTGCTGAGACTATAAAATCCTATGTGTTCATGTGTTAGTTCAGTGCCATACTAGTTTTCATTGCGGGTCTGGCACGACCAGGTGACCTGGTCTAGTTTGGTAAGTGAATGTCAAACGCCCTCCACAGAACACAGAAGCAAGCAAGCAATCACTATCAGGATTCAGGACAGGATTATCTCCAAGTGTGGGGTTTTGTGTTTCGGTGGCCCCGGCTTGACAAGCTGTTGGTTGCAAATAGATTATCTATTCGGGGAGGGAGAACGGTTTCCTTTATCGCACAACAAACGCTGACTTGTAAACAGCCTTCTAACCAATCCTTTTGATAGCGTCTGTCATCAAAGGAAGCGTGATCTCTCAGAGGCTGATAATGAAACAGCGATTACCCACAAACACTAGCTGCAGTAGACAGACATGAAGATAACGTTAACTCCTATAAAAAAAACACAATCCTCATCTTCTGTGCCTCCACAAAACACTCCCTTCCTCAATAACTTGGTGGGGAGAGGCGTAGCTAAAACGCAGTTGCTAGCAATAGCAACACTGCAGAGAAACTCTCCCTCGATTACCCATAATCCCTGTCATTACAGAACAATAGATGGCGTTAAACTCACATCTTGTAGGATATTTAGGAACACTGAATGCTCTTGGGATGTTTGCCTATGTGGTCTGATCTCCCGCAGGAACAAAAAGAAAGAACCCACAGCGTGAGATGCCATATTATCCCATTTAGAACGGGTACATATATTGTGTATCATTATTTTATGCTTTAACTATTGAAAAATAGCAGATATACAAGCTCACAGCACGGCACCGAGTGCCGTGATGCGAGCTTGTAGATCTGCTATTTTTGAAAAATCCTGAAAATTTCAATTTTGATCCGATTCTGTAAGTGTCTTTTGAATCCTTCTAAGGTTCTTTTGAAAAACCTCTGTTTCTATGTCAGCAATCTGGCCAGCCATAGTCAAAGAAAATGTAGTTTTCACTTCAACTGGAGCTCAGTTAGTCTGTTCTTGAGAGACTGCTATGTCAGTGGTTCTCAAACCTTTCCATGTGAAGGACCCCCAAAATTATATGTATTTGGCCACGGACCCCCATCTCAAAATATTTAGTTCCAGGGACCCCCCAGAAGCAAAATTTGAGTTACAAATGTTCGCTTTGAAAATACATATATTCAAAGATTTGCACACATCTTTCACGACTTTTTCAAAAATAGCAGATCTACAAGCTCGCAGCGCGGCACTCGGTGCCGCGCTGTGAGCTTGTATATCTGCTATTTTTCACTGGTTAAAGCATTCAATAATTCTAGGCCTAAATGGCTTAATGTTCACTCCACTTCGATAAATCCTCCCTCAAACATCATTCTGCAGTCTCCGCCTCACGCTACAATGTCATAGCCCCAGAGAACAACATGGAAAGTTCATGTTTGTCCAAGGATAATAATGAGGATAATATTCTAACCAAGTACACTCAACAGCCGCCCCAAGGGCAGATACAAGAGCATTAAGTATTAAGGTTGGTACTCTAAGTATTATAAGGCTTGAGGTTGCTAAAGAAGAAGGAATTCACTGTGTCAAATATGTTGTCAAACATCTAAGCTGTGTAATTTGATTGTGACAGTAGTGGTAGTAGTAAATAACTAAATATAGAGTGTTGTGCCATTTGCACACAGGCGCGTTTATCCGCACGGATAAAACGGACAATTTTATTTCTTTTAAAGAAAACAATGATTCTCTACGACCTCATGCACACCGGATCCGAATTAGCCGTGCGACGAGTGGCTGCGGCCGTGCATATTTTTCTCGATCGAACCCAGTTCGATTTGTGCGTCTTGTCGCATGCGGTAAAAAACTCATCACTCCTTTTATGACTCCTTTTGGGATCCGCAGCGCCGATTCCGCACAGCATTGCACACCAAATCCAATGCGTTTTATTCATGCAGCAAACGAAACAAAACGCAGCTGTCCTGTGTGCAAAGGGCTTTACTCTTGTGTTATAAAGTAAAACTATCATAAAGTTTCATAATATTGGGCCATTCGTGAATTTGTGAATATTCCAAAAAGTCAGAAGCCTGTGTGAGACCAACTTCACTGGCCTACAGGCAGTGTGCGTGCCGTGCGTACAAAGTCTGTCGCTGTGGTCCAGCGATTTGTGAGATTAGCTACCTTAGGACACACACACACACACACACACACACAGACACAGACACAGACACACACACACACACACACACACACATAGGCAGACAAGCAAACACTGTTATATGACAATTGTTTTGGCAATTGTAAACCAGACTTACAGTAGGCCAAATTATTTGTCTAACTGACAGAATTATGGCTGAAGTCACACTCTTGACATAGGCCATTATACTACTGGGAAACAGCATGACCTTTTCAATAAGGATAGGGTGATTTTACCAGAGGTGGCCGGTGTCATGAAGAGCTGATTTAGGAAAATACAAATGTCCTCAGAAAGTGACGTAATGTAGGTTAATCGAATAATAAGAAGCAAGGCAACAGTTTCGAGGCAACATAATCGAGGCAACAGTTTCATGAATAATCATGATATTGATTTGAAGTCGATGACAGAATAATGTAGCTGTCGCATTGCATTCATTCTGAGCATGACATCATGGTGTCATGCAGCCTGAAGGCTATTTGTGGAACAGTCTCTTTAACTCCACTAAAGCTAAGGTGCTCTGAAAAGCCTACGCTATCAGCTCAATCAGGCTTAGAAAGCTCTTTGTCTCTGCGCTAAGTGTGTGTGTGTGTGTGTGTGTGTGTGTGTGTGTGTGTGTGTGTGTGTGTGCGTGCGTGCGTGCGTGCGTGCGTGCGTGCGTGCGTGCGTGCGTGCGTGCGTGCGTGCGTGTGTGTGTGCACTTTAGACTATCTGTCATCTCCAGCATGACGTCTGAAGGACCCGGTGACTGAGCTCCTAATTCACTGATGTACTTAATTAGCTGCAAACTGTACGCTTAATGAATGAGTTACTCAGAGCAGGAAGGAGAGATGGAGAGAGAGGGGGGGGGGGGTAGAGGTAGAGGTAGAGGGAGAGGGAAAGAGGGAGACAGAAAGAGAGAAATGGAAATGTCTAAGAAAGTGCTGCTCATGTTTCAGAACAAAAAGGGAAAATGCTATTTAACCCCTTCTGAAGTCACATCAATCAATTTGATTCCAATCTCCACTGGTCAAACACATGACTTCATACCAGTAAGACTCCCTAAATCGGGAGATAAGCGACCGTCAGCTGCAGGTCACAGCATGATTTTAGGGCAAAATGTGTAGGAGCAGTGTCCAAAAATGTGTGCAGATCCATGTTGATGAGATGAGTGTAGACATACTGTATATATACTGATTTGCATGATTTTAGAGCAAAATTGGTAGGAGCAGTGTCCAAAAATGTCTTTTGCAAGAATCGGCATCATGGTGGCGCTAGAAGAGGGCCATGTGAGAATTGATGGGTGGCGGTTGTGGTTTGGCAGGCAAGGAATGTGTGTGCAAAATTTGGCATGGATCGGGGCAACGGTTGCGGAGATATGAGCAGGGCAAAAGTGTGACGTGTGATTGACGGACTGATAGTAACTGACTGACAGACTGATAGTAACTGCGACCTTGCGGTCGCAATAAGACAAATGGCAAAAAAAACACAATGGTTTTGGATGAAAATGTAAGTATAAATCGGTTCAATGATATCTTCACTCTGAACAATTTAGCAGTTATCAGACGATTGGTTAGATTGCGGGTTCGTTTACAATTTCTCCGGCGTCACTAAAACGTTAGCAAACGTACCTGAATAAGTGAGTCAATGTTGCCTGGCTCACTTTGCGCTTACGAAGTCATAACTCTTAGTAGGGATGTCCCGATTGGGATCGGTGATCGCCGCTGATCGTGTATCGAATCGAATCGGGTGAAAAAGATCGGAACGGAATTGGGAGAAGAAGATCGGGATTTTCTTTTAATATATAAAAATAAGCTGATAAGCTTTATTTTTGTTTTGACGTGATCAGGACATCCCCAACTCTTAGAATCAATGTTCTTTTGTCTTTAAACTTGTGTCACTTGTGTCAGATTATCTATCTCTAGCTCATTTCTATGGAATCCATGGAAAATGTGAACCACTAAAATCAGTGAGCATCATCGGAACAACTCTCTGTACGGCCGTTTGAAAACGAGATTCATTCCTGGAGCTCGACAGAATATAAAAGATTCAAGTCACGCAAACTGGGTTAGAACAGCGGCACAGAGCGCACATTGACTCCGGCGCGGCGCGGCAGCCGCTACAGCCAGAGGCTCGGCTCAGGCCAGACGCTGGGGTTTGTGGTGCAGGGAGAGGATAAAATGAATACACAGTTTAGCACTCTGGAGTGTCAACTGACAGCTGGAGCCCGACCGGGGAGCCAGCAGGAAGAGGACTGCACACAGACAGAGACAGAGAGAGAGAGAGACAGACAGCTCCCACTACCCATGAAGAGAGAGAGACACAGACAGAGACAGAGAGACAGACAGACAGACATAAGCCATGTTTCCATAAACTTATTCGAATTAGGGAAGCGAATTATCAGAAATGCGCACTAAGACAAAGCGAATTTAGCCTGTTTCCATTAAACTGATGAAATGCGATTCTTGGGACATCCTGCCTGGGTCCGTCTGACCGACCTGCTGTAAATACTTCCCGCGGGCTTGCACACAGTGCACAGAGCTGGGATGGGGCTGATTTTTTCAGACCCAATCCGAGACGTGAGCACTGCTGTGACTCGCTACACACTCATCCTGCAGCGTTGCGGATGCGAGCTGCTGTGTGCTTGTAGATCGGCCACTTTTCTTTTGGCACGCAACACGGAGTGATGACGAAGGGTCACTCTGTTTGTTTTGTGGGCTAACGCTATACAATGGATGTTAATTAAGCGGCGGGGGAAAGTGTTATAGGAGGACGATATGGACCAGAACGTCATAATTTATTCACATTTATTGTCTGACCCGTTTCCATTCACAAATGCGCATTTAGTTTATTCGATAAAGCCTCAAAATCCACCTCCTCCAAGCGGATAAAGGTTTCTGCGGATAATGAAAGTTTATTCGAATTTTGAAGTGTTTCCATAAAAAGATTTATTCGCAAAACTCTTAATGCGCATTAAGAGGCTTTATGGAAAGAGAGAGACAGAGAGAGACATACAGAGAGAGAGAGATGGGGGGGAGGGGTCCATGCATTCCTGAAGACCTGTCATCTGCATTACGTTTAGCGTGTTCCAAAGTGACGGAGCAAGGAGAGACAATCAAACACACGCTATTCTGACAGGGGCCCCCGCTACAACATGCTGCAGGAGCCCTGGACCCCACACTCCTTACAGGGGCCCCCAAGCCCCCCCTCCCCTCCCCGCACCACCACCACCACTTCTAACAGGTGGAGTAGAGGGGGTGGACAGGGCTCCTTACAGCGGCCCCTCTCCACCATGCCTAACAAGATGCCTTAAAGGGGCCCTGGCTCTGGCCCTGGCCCCTGCTCCACCACTACCAACAGGGGCCCAGCCAGGTGCGCTGCTCCGGGTGCAAACGAGGCCCGTGCACCCATCGAGACCAGAGAGCCCCTCAGCAGCCTGATGTGGAGGTACTGTACACTCTCAGCTTTTTATGAGGTGCAAAGTGTTCTTTTATTCATTCCAACTTCTACTTAACTTGCCTTTTCCGAAAGGCAAAGAATTCTTTAAAAAAAAGAAACACAAAAGACCCAAGAAAAATATATCAGCATGGATTTTTTTACAACTTGAAAAGTGTCTGTGCAATTGACCAATCCGCCTGTGTTGGCTCAGAGCAGCTGTGCTAGAAGGCATTGCTGCCAAAGATATAGTAAGTACCGTGTGGTTTGCTTACAGTACTATACTGTATAATAATATACATACTGTACAGATGCATATACCGTATATACAGTAGTACAGATAATTATACACATTTACAGTACAGTACCATGTGGTGTGATTGAAGGGGATTGGTATTCTTGTGTTAAATTAAATGTTTAAAAGCTCTCCATTACCTCCATATTAATCATTGTAGAGTGTTTGTTCAATAACAGTGGACTGCCTGTCTCTCCTGCTCTTTAGGAAAGAGAAAATACAAGTAATGGAAGTAATGAAACAAAACAAACGAGCAGAGAAACATGGACACACCCTGATAAAATGGTTCCCTCTGCTGAAAATGTATTTCTGTTTACTGAAGAGCTGGAGAGGTGGGGAGACGTGTTACTGAACACTCCAAAACAATGATTACTGTCCCTGTCTGTAGAACCAACCGTGTGCTGTGAGACCCCAGACATGCGTCCATGCGTGTCAGTATCTGTCTCTCAATCCTTGTCCCCTTTTATGGGCAAAATGGTTGGATCGGCGGTTCTACTGAAAAAAGTTGTTTTGTACAACTGTACATCAGGGATCTCCATATATGGGCATACAAGTGACAAGTATGGAATGTGATGTCACGTATATCCAGGGCTTGATCTTTGATGATGAGATGTCACAACAATGTAAGGTCACAATGTCAACAATGTGACAACAGCTATAGACTATAGACATTGAGGCGAAGTCTCATCTCTTGTTCCTCATTGATGGTGCGTTACTATAGAAACCAAGCTCAACGGTCGAAGAGGGAGCTATTCTTGTGTGAATTGCTTTTCTTGACAGACGGACAGACATTATAATTTAATAACTGGATGGACCGGCAGTGTGCATGGGTAAACTAGAGTAATGTTCCTATGGAAACGTCCACTGTATTTTTATGATTATTTCCTTTGGTACAATTCATGTTGCATGTTCAGCACATACAGTGTGTTGGACACTCAAAACAAACAATACCAGTTCATAAAACAGCCAAACTGCAATCAAGACTACGCACTACGTCACTTCTGGTGCTTTGGGGGACTCCCAGCACAGGAGAAACTGGGGCTATTAGTCTCCAACTCGCCATAATGGCTTCTAAGGGGGTCTTAAACCACAAAGAGTACAGCCAGAGTGCGTCAAGTGTCCCTGCCCTAATAGTGGGATTGCATATCGTCGCTGTCGGGTGGAGAGCTTGTATGTCCAAAACGGTTGCTTTTCAGGAAATGGAAAAACAGAACCTGTGTTCCAATGGATCCAATGTAGCTTGTTAATAATACTTTTTATTGTTTGAATATTGATAATTCAACCAATAAAAAGTATGACCCACAGATAAACGTAACCATTTTCACTTAAAACAAATTCAAAAGTAGCATGAATAGCAGATCTACAAGCTCACAACGCTTTGCATGTAACGTGTTGTGAGCTTGTAGAGCGGCTATTTTTGCTATGTGACACTGACTGTATTATAATGGAAGTAATGCATTCATTTACCAAAAAAACAAACATACATACAGTACTCTATGGAGCTACAAGGTTTCAATGATATCACAGTAGACATTAACAGTCCTTGGTTGGGATTCAAGTAGAGTTTCATAATCCTTATCTCCTAAAATGAATGACAGTTTAAAGGAAATAATCTCTGAGCCTGTGGTAAAGCAAAACCACACGGTCAGATATATGGCCAGTAAAAGCAAACAGCCTACGTCACTAAAGTATGGTCCCATAGTAATAATTTCATCCTTCAAAAAACCTTCATGAAAGCCAGTTTGCTGGCAGCGAAGACGCCAATGTGGCAACGATGTTCAATAACAGTGGTGTAAGTAATGTATTGAATACAATTTTGAGGTGTTTGTACTTTACTTGAGTATTTCCAATTGCCAATACTTTTACTTCTACTCCACTACATCTCAGATCCAAATATTGTACTTTTACTCCACAACATTTATTTGAAAACTTTAGTTACTACCGTAGTTACTTTGCAGATATGAATTATAATAATATTAAAAACATACATTTACCACTTTAGCCCTACTGTATTTTATACCTAGACTATTTGAAAATAGCCGATCTACAAGCTCACAATGCGTCGCGATGTGAGCTTGTAGATCTGCCATTTTAAAATGTTCTGACATCATGCTGTGATGTCACTGTGATGTCAGGGGAACCACTCTAACAGAATGGGTTTGCCGCTCTGATATCACGCTCTGGCTTCACTGTGATGTCACACTAACAGAATCCCTTTCATGCCCATATATGGAGTTCCCTGATGTCATCAATATTAATGATGCCCTGTTACATCCCTGTGATGCCAGGGGGAACAAATCCCTTTTATGCCCATATATGGAGATATGGAGATCTCTGTGATGCCATGGGAACAAATCCCTTTTATGCCCATATATGGAGATCCCTGATGTCCACATCACTGTGGCGTGACCTCACCATTTACGGTGAGGTCGCTTGGCTCCCTGAGGCGTCTTACTAGTATAGTTTTTAATGCATCTTTGTATGTGTTATTGTTGTGTACTGACTAACTGCCTGTATGCCAAAGACAAATTTCCATTTCATGCAAAATTTGATGGACAATAAAAGTTCTCTGACACTTCTCCCTAAGTAAAGAAATGTAGTACTTTTTCCACCCCTGGTTCAATAACAGTGACAGCGTGTCCTTAATCATACGCAGCGCTGAGCGATGGAGCCACGGGGCGCTCCACCCATCACGGGGCGCTCCACCCATCACATCCCATCGCCGCCCCACCAGCTCTGGAGATGACATCTAATTCCAGGCTCAGTGGGGTGGAGGAGCTCCGTCAAATCAATCTCCA
Source organism: Nannobrachium achirus (assembly GCF_963921795.1). NCBI lineage: Eukaryota > Metazoa > Chordata > Actinopteri > Myctophiformes > Myctophidae > Nannobrachium > Nannobrachium achirus. The sequence goes on along the minus strand of NC_137820.1, from coordinate 6,778,062 downwards.
GCCTGTCACTGTCACTGCAGGACAGCCCCGACTCTGTTCTATTCTAGTCAGCTCACATTATATATACATGTAGCACTCTTCTCCACCCAGATGAGCCCACAGCACTGCGTGTATACCAGTGGTTCTCAACCTTTTCAGGCCGTGACCCCCAAAATAATCATATTTTAACTGAGGACACCCCACCCTGACGAGCACTAAGAGTTGAGGCATTACATTTTGTATAACTCGGTTTTATTGTGAAAATAGCAGATCTACTAGTAGATCGGCTATTTTCACAATTTCTGCCTCTAATATTTGACAATTTGGCCAATGTTTCATTTGTCATTTTAGAGGTATTAAAAGTCCTTAAATTGTCACTTTAGGAATGATACCCTCTATACACTTAATGTTGGTTTGTTTACTGTTGAGTGAGAAAACAATGTTGCACAATAAGTTGATCATCTGGGGACCCCCCAAAATAATTTCCCTGACCCACAGGTTGAGAACCAGAGGTATATACAATCTATTCTGCATCTAGCACGAGGAAAGACCCAAATTCAGAGTGAACATTTTTAACTCAAATCTTTGCTTCTGGGGGTCCCTGGAACAATATATTTTGAGATGGGGGTCCTCGGCCAAATGCATATCATTTTGGGGGTCCTTGACATGTCAAAGTCTGAGAACCACTGATCATCCCAAGATTAAATTCACTGACAGTCTGTGATGGTGAAAACGACATCACCCCAAGACTAAATTCACTGACCGTCTGTCTGTGACACTGAAAACAACATCCGCTCAGGAGTAAACTACTGACTAAGAAACAATGATGAACACGGCCTCTATGCAAAATAAAAATATTATTTACCTTTGAAGGGGAACCACCAGGGACAGCATCAGGACCATATAAAAAGGAGAGAAGAAATACATAATTATTAGTGTGCATGACAACGTGAAGCAGCAGCAATAAGCTCCTCAGTACTGGACATTTACATGGGCACCAATTACACTCATACATTATGTCAAGATTCATCAGGGTTCTTCCACACGTTCACTTTTTAGATGTTAAAACAAAAAAACATGTCTGCTATCGAAATGCTATTATAGGAGATGTTGAACATTGATGGAGTTGTGGTGAGAATGGGTGAAACCCAGTAAAAAATATAAATTTAGCACCTGACCGTGTCTTTAATATTCCCATTCATACTTTCCACAGGAACTTTAATATGTCATGTTATGTAATGTTTTATTTATTTGACATGGACATCACAATCACAATGGACGAACCAGATGCATTGATATAAGTGATTAAGTGCTAATTCTCATCACCTGTCCACAGGAGGCTTTTCTATTTTACAATAATCAAATCTAACACCCAAACAAGTACAACAAACATAATACTAATCTAAAACCCAATCAATTACAAAAACAATAATACTAATCTAAAACCCAGTCAGGTACAAACAATTATAATATGTGCTTACTAATAAGAACTAACAACAACGAACCACCATCTGACCCATCAGCTTGTGGGACATACAACATCATAAATAGCCATAGTCAATCAATTCACACAGCAGGTAAGGAACAGAAACTATACATGTGAACACAGTTGATTTGATTTCAACCATAACTTGAGTCCTCTGTAAAAGACATTACCATCCGTCTCTAGTTTTAAAAAGGTAGGCAAGGAGTTCAAAAGGTTAACTGAGAAGGCAGACTGTCCAAATGAGTTACTGCACTTAGAACTAATGCCCTCATTAGAGGATGAGGTGTATGATATAAATGACAGGAAATGAAACAGCCAGATGTATGTTACTGTAAGAATGTATGACTTGGCTTCCGGGAAGATGGCGGATGGAGTAACAGCCTGAAAAGCAAGCTCCCCGATAGTCGGAAAATAATCTATGCAAAACAACATGTAAGATAAAAACATTTTAAAAAAAGTGTGTGGAAGAAGCTAGGGCGACTCTAGAACCGGTAAAAACACATAGTGGTGCTTAAAAACAAGTATTTGAGAGAAATAAGAAGAAGCTAAGATGGCGACAGCCGAGCAAATGGCGGAGGTGATCAGAGGACTCGCTGACATCAAACAAAACATGGAAACTTTTAGACAAGAAGTGAGACAAGACTTTGTAAAGTTGAAAGAAGAAATAAGGAGAGAGAACCAAGAAGAAATAAGGATGCTAAAAGAAGAAATGGACACGCAGCAGCAGAAGGTGAGCGGAGAGATGGAGGAACGAAAAGCGGAGATAGCGGAGGTCCAAAGCCGAGTGTCGGCAACGGAGGAGTGGCAAGTAGAGGCGAGCGAGTCGGTGGAATACCTGGAGGATCGGGTGAGGAGACTACAAGAAAGGTTGCTGAACATGCAATCGCGGCAAATGAGAAACAATATAAGGCTGTTCAATTGTCCAGAAACAGCAGAAGACGGGACAAACATGGTTGACTTCATAGAGCAACTGTTGTGGGCTGAACTCGACCTACCAGAGGACACGGAGCTACAGATCATGCGAGCCCACGAGCCCTGACGCGAAAACCTCGGGACGACGCGGCTCCCCCACGCTCGATCATTATCAACTTCCACAGATTTGATGTAAAGGAGTTGGTTCTCAGAAAGGCGTGGGCTAAAGAAACAAAGGTGGCCGGGAAGAGGCTCGGATGGGACCATGACTACCCACCAGAAGTGGTCAAACTTAGAAAGGAGTACGTGCCAATTAAACGGCTGTTAAAACAAGAAAAAATCACGTTTCAATCGCCATATACAAAGCTAAGAGTCCAGTGGGACGACGGAACGAAGGTGTATACGTCCGCGGCAGAAGCAGCGAGGGATATCCGAGCCAGAGGCTACAGGGAGAGGACAACACCGCGGACACAGGCTCCAGAATCGACGGCGGGGGGCGTGGAGGCTAGGCCTGTGACGATTCACTTTTTCCCGATTCGATTCGATTTCGATTCATTGGGCCTAGTGGAGGCGGCGCTGGGCGAGGAGACGACGCAGGATACGGAGAAGATGCAGGATGAGGAGGCGCAGCAAGAACCGGGAACGGAGAGGACGGCTGACACGGCGATGGAGAAGGACAGACGAAGGAAGGAAAACGTGGAGAGATGGCAGCGTGTGTTGAGGAGAAAGACGGGAGAAGAAAAAAGAGGAATGCTGAAAAAGGGGAAAGACAGGAGGCAAGAACAGTCAAAGAATTGGCACAGTGGCCCCCAGCTTGTGCGCCTGAGGACACCACCACCGCCGCCACCACCACCACCATCAACGACACCACCAACACCACCACCAACACCACCAACAACGCAGACACGGGTCGTAGACCCGGCGGCGGGGGACGTGGAGGTGTCGCTGGAGACGGGAGCAGAGACGACAGGCGAGGCGGCGATGGACGAGAGACGGAGGAAGGAGGAGGTAGAGAGATGGCAGCGAGTATTGAGGAAGAAGACGGGAGAGAAAAGTGGAACGGTGGAAAAAGTGAAAGAAAGAGACAAGAACAGATAAAAAAGTGAGTGCGGGCACCGCATGCTATGGGAAAGAAAGGACAAGGGGAATCTAGAGTTGCAATAGAAGCATATTTGAATGACAGACGGGACCGACGAGGGGATGTTTAGTTTAGGGGGATTGTGTAGTTTTTGATATGTTTGGTGTTTTTTTTTACTCTTCTGTGTAGTTGGCTAGACGCTGGAAGGACCCAAGAGTAGGGAATATTTTCAGGTCTAGAGAGGGGGCCCTGTCCATGATGGGGACAAACCCCTCAGTTTAGTTAGAGAGGGTAGGGGGTAGTCGCCCCTAGGTGGAAGTCCTGTGTGTGTGTGTTTGTGTATGTGTGTGATTAGTGTAGTAGTTTGTTTGTGAGTGCGTGTATGGCATGACATTTTGATGTTAACATTATATTGGACATAAACAGGTAGAACAGATGAGGGGAGATAAGTGAATAACTGATGGTTAATGTTATGGGAATTATTTGAACAAAGGATGGTTAACAAGATGTGTATAGTGTCAATGAATGTAAATGTGATTAACTCTCCAGTATAAGGAGAAAGGGTGTAATGACGGACATGATGGTGGAAATGTTCTAATGAAAATGAAGATGGACTTGTGAAAAGGAAAAGAGAAAAAAAGGGAAACAAATAAGACAAAAAAGTAAATCCTGTATATGAACAGTATGATGATGACTAATGTGAAGAGATGATGGATGCCATGGTGTTTTTGTTTGTGTGAAAAAATCAATAAAAATTGAGTGAAAAAAAAAAAAGAATGTATGACTTTTGCTTTTTGCACATTTGACAATGCTGCTAAAGATATCGTACCTGTCTTAACTCAATTAGCGCCGATCCCGAGAATACTCGTGAAAAATACTCGAGTAGCACATGCTGCCGATCCCGAGTATACTCGTGAAAAATACTCTATTACTGTAACGGCGGTACTCTATTACCTGCGCGGAAGGTCCTGACACGATCGCCCTCGCCGATTCATCATCATCACGGATCCACGAGCACAAAATAGTAATCCCATAACATTGAGACAGACGGGGAATCTCATCTTTAATGTCCATTATCTCGAAACAACACTTTCAAAGGGAAGATGGCAGTAGATTCTCGCTTATATAACACATGTTGAAAAGCACCGATCCGCCATTACACAACCACATGTTGACGATGACCGCTTCCTGTGAATGACGCGATGACGTCAAACCGCAAGTGTTTACGCTATGGACTTCAAAATAAGACAACGGTCGTGGATGCAGCCTGCGGGAGGCACGCTGGACATTTTAATCCGTTAATTTCTGGAGCACTAAATTAGTTAAGAGGGTTATCATAATTGCTTCTACCTTCTATCTCATCTAGATTTGTTTTTACTTCAGTCCGTCCAGTTATCATTCATTAATTTGATGTTTATCTTGTTGTTATATTGCATTGTTGTACTTGCAAAACCTCTGCAGAACATGTACCACCGACATTCTGCTGCTTAAGTGCCAGTGGGAGACTGGGACTAAAGAGACCATCAGACAAATCCATCTTGATTCTCTTGATTCTCGACAAATATAATATGTGCCTGCACAATCCTATAATAACAAGTAAGCTCTTTTCAATCAGCATCTAAATCCACCGTCGGGTCTGAGGAAGCTTTGCGTTTCAACAGCAATAACCAAAACAGAGTTTTCATGGAAAACATAAATAAAAAGGTCTTAAATCACTCATAACTGTTTGACAATAGGCTCTCCAGACGCACAGCCCACCAGAAGTAAATCCTCTGTTCTTAAGACATGTGTACAGAGTGTGACAAATGTGTTTCTGCTCGCATTCTCCTCAGCGGTGGAGATGCAGCCTGCATCTCTCCCTCTCGCCGATGTGTTTGTCACTGTTATCCCAGTGTTTATTTGAAAGGGGATTTAAAGCTGTGTGTTTAGAACTACAGTCTAAAGCTCTTGTGCTTTTTTTTTTTTTTTTTTGCAGGGTAGGCCCCATGGTCACATAATGATGGGATTTGTGATTTATTTACAGACTGAAACACCAGTTTATTATAGGGTCCTGCCATTTGGCCCTTGATATTTTTAAAGGATAACTAGTATTTATTGATACAGACTATCTCATAACCCGTCTCTATTATACTGTACTTCTCCTGCAGAAGAAAATGTATGAATGTCTTCCTCATATTCTCTCGATTCTGTTTGTCCTTAACAACAGTAGTTCTCAAACTTTCAAATTTCAAGGTCTCCCCTTAACTCTGACAAGTGTACAAATACACTGTATAAAATAAATGGTGCATTTCTATAGAGCATCGCAGCGGAAGTGGATTCCTGGGGTCACTTAATATTCCCCATTCATTTTCGCCTTAGACTTTTACAAAAATATTTATAACAATTATGTTAAGCCTTGAACAAAGCCATCCAGGATGGAGGTGAATCATGACCATATAACCTTTTCTTCTATGAAAAGAACATTTTGAAAATCGCTAAACAAAGGGTAGTTATTAAATGTAGTATATCAAATAATGTAATATTAAAATATGTTTTCACATAGGATCAAAGGTTATATGATCATGATTCACCTCCATCCTGGATGGCTTGGTTCGAGGCTTAACAATAAATATATTTGTAAAAGTCTATGGCGAAAATGAATGGGGAATATTAAGTGACCCCAGGAATCCACTTCCGCTGCGACGCTCTATAGCACCTTTATTCAACTGGCCACCTTTATTCAACTGGCCCCATGCGTACAAGTGGCGACACAATAAGCCAGCAATTTCTTTATTGCTATTTACAGTAACACTACTAGCCTCCATAAGTCACATCTAACCATGAAAGATTGCAGTGTATCTTGGGAATGGGCTTATTCTGTGTAAAAAGACATATTTAGCCACTTGTACGCATGCCCCCAGACACTGAAATTAAAATAATTAAAATCTCTAAAATGATAGACAGAAGTAAATACAAAAATGTTAACACCCATCCTTTATATTCTTTAATTACAATCTAAAATATGAACACTTGTTGTAAAAAAAACAAAGTTGCCCTTTAACACTATTATGTAGCCCCATTCACATACATACATTTACACATGGAAATCATGGAAATCCTAGCAGTTCTTTGTGTGGCCCAAGGGCACTAACTAACACAGGGGGAGCCAGGGATTGAACCAGGGACTGAACCAGGAACCTTCAGATTCCCAAGCAGCCACTCTGCCTCCTAAGCCTCTGCCGCCCCAACGGTGAGGAGGAAGGGCGAGCTCCAAGAGTGTCCTCATCCGCAGACGCGTCCACCTGCATATTAGACGTGGCCTCTCCGCGGAAGAGACGCTACACTCCGCGGACTTGTGCACAGTGGCGTACTGGCTAAATCCCCGACTCCCAGTTTAACATCCCGTACGGGACCTTTGACGTCGGCAGTGGAGCACCCTTCATTGATTAAACGGGAGCGTTGCCAGCGTTGCCGTTGACGCGACGCTCAACGCGCCTGGTGGAGCCGGGGGGTAACCTGGTGAAATGCTAACGTGTGGACGCACCGTCTTCCCCTGAGGACGCACGTTGTCCTCACGGGAGGATGGAGCGAGTGCGTGCGATGCTGCGTGCACGTTTTTCCCAACGAGTTGGGGGCGCGGGGGTGTGGGGGGGAGGACACGTCTGCAGTCGTGGACACTCTGGGAGCTCGCCCTTGCTGACAGTGAGGGCCAACACACATCCAACCAGGCAGCTCATTGCAGTCACTGAAGCAGAAGCACATCTTCAATCCTACTCAGGTTTCTACCAGACACAGACACTACCCTTCCCACACACACTCCAATCCAGACCCAAGACACTAGAATGATTGAATGTCTTTTAATGGTGCCCGACTAAGTTTTATTAAACTATGACAATCTGACCCACAAGAAGGGGGAAACGTAATCCTGTGAAAAACCCATGAACTTTGATGGCTTTCTGAGGATCTGGGTTTCAAGAGCAGCTGCTAATCCAAGCATCTCTTTCCATCATTCATCACAACGTGGACACTGAAGCGAGGACAGAGACAGAGATAGTTCCCCAAGAAAACCAGAAGACCTCTTAATAATAAGCGCCATGAGATCATTCCAGATTCCAAAGGATGATTATGTGATTATGGCAGAGGATGTTCACTTCCCCCACAATATATTGTATTGTAAAGCTATTAGACCTTTGCCAATATGCAGAAACAGTCAAAGCAGTAATAGTAAGGATACGATTTACAACAATCTATAGCATTGTTCAAAATAAATATTTCAAATATTGATACAACATCCATCCATGCTTGGCTAGCATTAGAGTTCTCAATGGGCCTGAAAATTAAGGCCCGGCCCTAACTGGGCCCTAACTGGGCCCTAACTGGTCGGCCCGAGGCCCAACTAGTAAGCATACATTTTAGGCCCTACACTACCCTAAAATGTCGGGTCGGTTTTGGGTATGGTCGGGTTTTCATTACTCTATGACAGAGTAATAGTAATAAAATAATAACAAAATATATTTTATTTTTTCATTGAGCCCAAGCCCTACCCGGCCTGACTAAGCATACATTTTAGAACCTACCCTACCCTAAATGTCGGTCGGGTTTGGGTATGGTCGGGTTCGGGCAGAATTTGAGAACTCTAGCTAGCGTTAATCATACGTATATTTTAGATTAAACAATGTATAATCGCACCACTTGGCTGAACGACTTTAATTACATGAGGTTAAAGCAAGTTTGTAATTTATGGTAAAACTATCCCCATGCATGAAAACCATATCTAGCGGCTTGGACTCCTCATGCACTGAAGGAAGCATGAGGAGTCCAACCTGGGGAGAGCAAGGGACTGACCTCATGCACTGAAGGAAGCATGAGGTCAGTCTGTTGTTCTCCCCAGGTTGGCAGAGGGAGTGTAGCACCCAGGATTACATTAGATTTTCACTGGGTAAAAAAAAAAAAAAGGGTTACAAAAATCGTGGGATAAAGAATTTAAGTAAAATAGAAAATATCTAATTGTCCTGACTCCTGAGGTACAACAACAAAACAAAAGCGGGATAATTTCAAGGTGAATGTCAAGTACATGATATTGTCAAATAGACATCATCCAAAAAAGAGTAAGGAAGACAATTTGACTGATTAGTGTCTACCAGCAACAAGGCTGCTGCCTTAAATAATGTCTTTATTATCTGCCCCAGGGTGAACGCCAGGTATGGAGACAGTGTTTCTGCATGTGTGTGTGTGTGTGTGTGTGTGTGCGTGCGTGCGTGCGTGCACTTTAGACTATCTGTCATCTCCAGCATGACGTCTCAACGACCCAGTGACTGAGCTCCTAATTCACTGATGTACTTACAGTAATTAGCTGCAAACTGTAGGCTTAATGAATGAGTGTCCTTGCATTTATTTATTTATTTTGTGTGCAAGATGTATCGTCGTTGTCGGGCAGAAACCTTGTATCTCCAAGTTTCAAATTTGTACGTTATTTCGCAAAGTAAAGCCCTGCTTCATCGTACAAGGCCGTCGCACAAAAGTAGTGAAAACAGCCGATCTACAAGCACACAACGCGTGTGTGCTTGTAGATCGGCTGTTTTCACTAGTTTAACATTTTAAAATGATAAAAGCAAAACGAACGGTTTTGGACATACAAGGTTTCCACCCGACAACGACGATATATATATTGGTATATTGCCGTATATCAGTTGAATGGTACAGAACAACTGAGGTAGGCCTACATCAAACATTTTAAATGTATCCAGGCCTATGTCCAGTGCACTGCAATCAATAACATATCATATCACAACATTTTGGCCGGTCTACCTCGTGAAATCACTATTTGGGAATTGCCCAAGCCAAGCACAATGCACAATAATAATAACAATAATCCACTGTGTCACACTGTAGCCAAGAGGATCCATTATGCATAATAACCACTGATTGTCTGTCTGTTCTAGGAGTGCGATGAGAGCAGAGAGAGACACATCAACTCGTTACTCACATGAATTAAGGACGTCGCAAACATCTGTGCGCTCGCTTGGGAAACTATGACATATTATTCCCTCAGTGGAATCTATAATCTCACAATGAGCTGCCAGGCGATATAGACAGTACTCACAGTAGCTCCATGATTGAAGCGATATAGACAGTACTCACAGTCAGGGGCGTCACAAGGGGTAGGAAAGTGGGACTGAGTTACTAGGGCCCAAGGTGGAGGGGCCCTAGTAACTTTAGCTATTGAAAAATAGCAGATATATAAGCTCACAGCACGGCACCGAGTGCCGTGCTGCGAGCTTGTAGATCTGCTATTTTTGAAAAGTTGTGAAAATGTGTGAAAATCTTTGAATATATGTATTTTTTTAAGCAAACATTTCTAACTCAAATTTTGCTTCTGGGGGTCCCTGGAACTAAATATTTTGAGATCGGGGTCCGTGGCCAAATACATATCATCTTGGGGGTCCTTGACATAGGTTTCTTACACACATTTTCACGATTTGTAAAAAATAGCAGATCTACAAGCTTGTATATCTGCTATTTTTCAATAGTTAACATTCATGGGGGGCCCGCAGTGAATCCTTGTACCCAGGGCCCAGAATTTGGTGTGACACCCCTGCTCACAGTAGCTCCATGATTGCGGTCATAACTCCCGGTGAGAGATGACAGCGGGGGCTCAAAGAGCGGCCTTGTTAGATGTTGCCGACGTCGTCAGAAATGCCCGATCTAAAAGCCATTATCTCCAAAACAACATGCAGTGCTGCTGCCCCCCCAAATACACCAGTGATCTCTAATAGCTGAGGCCAGCCTCAGGGGCGTCAATTGGGTATGGCAGGGGTATGCAGCTGCCATACCCTGGGTCCAGGGGGGGAAAATAAAAGTTACTTTTAAATATAAATCCATGAATGTCTCTTTGTCTATCTGTTCTGGTTATTATGTTGTTAAATCACAGTAAAATAACAACCTATGCAAAATTTTACAAAATGGTCACTTTAACAAGGTATTATAATTATATTCTCCACACTTGTATTCTCCCAATTTTGACAGAATGGTATATTCCCAGGTTCCGCAAGTCAGCTGCACAGGTGCAATTCATTATTGTTAATTGTGGACACATGCCAAGTTTAGATGCACTTGAACAACCGTTCCAGGCTGCCATATCCAGTCCAAGAAACCGTAAAAACGGGGCAAAACATAGAATGTACTTCTTATAATCAATGTATCATGCCTCTTGCTAAGGTATGGCAACTTGACTGGTCACCAGTCATGTTGCCATACCTTAGCTTTTTCTGAACACCCGCCACTGGCCAAAACCGTAGAAACGGGGCAAAACATAAAATGTACTTCTTATAATAAATGTATCATGCCTCTTGCTAAGGTATGTCAACATGACTGGTGTCTTGCACGCTCACGTGTGCGTGCAAGACACCAGTCATGTTGCCATACCTTAGCTTTTTCTGAACTGACGCCACTGCCTAGCCTGCCTCGCACCAACTGTAATGTTAAGCTAGTATTCAGACCAATCAATCAGAGACGATGGCCTCGATTGCGTTAAGAGAGAGCGCGCGAGAGAAAGAGAGAAAGAGAGAGAGAGAGAGAGCCAAGCAGTGAAAGAGATTGCAGGGCCCTGTGGAAGTTTTTAGCGAAAGACGATTTATTTGCCGAGCGGGCCTCGTGCATCGTGATGGCTCAGGCCTTCGACCTTTTACAGCAGTCACTCACACAAAGGAAAACAAAGCTTTGAACCCCCGGCATGGAAGACCATGGATTTACTTAAACTGCTTCTAATTAACTCTCAAATACCGTGAACGCGCCCGAGTCGCATTCGATTTTAACCACTTTAACCATTATTTTATGCTTTAACTTTAGAAAAATAGCAGATATACAAGCTCACAGCGCGGCACCGAGTGCCGCGCTGCGAGCTTGTAGATCTGCTATTTTTTTTAAATCTTGAAAATGTGTGCGAGTCTTTGAATATCTTTGACCCGATCTTTGACCCGACTTCTAAATCCTTCTTCTAAATCAGTGGTTCTCAAACTTTTTCATGTCAAGGACCCCCAAAATTACAGGTATTTGGCCTGCGGACCCCCATCTCAAAATATGTTGTTCCAGGGACCACCCAGAAGCAAATATTTGAGTTACAAATGTTCGCTTTCAAATAGATATATTCAAAGACTTGCAAAAAAAAAAATCATGATTTTTCAAAAATAGCAGATATACAAGCTCGCAGCGCGGCACTCGGTGCCGCGCTGTGAGCTTGTATATCTGCTATTTTTCAATAGTTAAAGCAGTCAATAATCCTAGGCCTAAATGGGTTAAAGCTGCCGCTGATGTCTCTACCATGTGGTGTCGGTAGAGAAGGGTGGGGGGGGGGGGGGGGGGGGAATGAAAACACTGAAGTACCTGCTAGCTAGAGCAAACTACAGGCTAGATGAAGGGCCCACCTGGGGGATCTGGCGTGGAGGTGGAATTTCTAACATCTCATCAAGTAGTTGTTGTAGGATGAAGACCTGGCGGCAGCATGGGTTCACGGTCAGGACAACCACTGTGAGGTCACTTGCACTGGGCTGAAACTGATTGCCCATTTATCCTGTTTAGGCCTAGAATTATATTGAAGGCTTTAACCAGTGGAAAAATAGCAGATATACAAGCTCACAGCGCGGCACCGAGTGCCGCGCTGCGAGCTTGTAGATCTGCTATTTTTTTGAAAAAGTCGTGAAAATGGGTGCAAATCTTTGAATATATTATGTATTTTCAAAGCGAACGTTTGTAACTCAAATTTTGCTTCTGGGTGGTCCCTGGAACTAAATATTTTGAGATGGGGGTCCGTGGCCTAATAAATATCATTTTGGGGGTCCTTCACATGAAAAGAACCACTGACATAGTAGTCTGTCAAGAACAGACTAGCTGAGCTCCAGTTAAGTGACAAGGACCTTTTCTTTGACAATGGCTGGCCAAATTGCTGACATAGAAAAATGGGTTTTTCAAAACAAATCTTAGAAGGATTCAAAAGACACTTCTGGTCAAAATTCGAATTTTCACGATTTTTCAAAAATAGCAGATCTACAAGCTTGCAGCGCGCGCTGTGAGCTTGTATATCTGTTATTTTTCAATAGTTAAAACATAAAATAATGATACACAGTATAGTGTACCCGTTCTGAATGGGTTATACTACAACACTTAAACAAGCAAGGAACAGACTTCTATCTAATACCATAATAATATGCTCTCCTCATCTATCTCCCTCCCTCCCTCCCTCCCTCCCTCCCTCTCTCTCTCATAATTCTCCCTGGTTCTCTCTATCTCACGCCATTTATTTCTGTCTCTGCCGATATTTATTTTTCTTGAGGGAGCACATTTAGGAAGTCTCATTATTCCGTCAAGAGTAGCTGACAGCACTTCTTCGATATCCCAGCTCCTTAAAACCCACAACTGGGGCCAGGGAACGGGAAAAACAGTTGTACACTTTATCTCAACACAAACTTCCTTCTCCGAACCAAAAATAAACCTCCGCCAGTTGCATACAGTACGTCTCTCTCCTGCCCAAAGAGGAAGACCTCACTTGGCTGGATTTATCCAGCGCAGGGGAAAGTCACACGTGTGAAAAGGTCTAGGATTGAAGAGTAAACATTACTGCAACAGATACCAGGGGTGGGGGGGTGGGGGTCAGCGCGTAGCCAAAATATACAACGGAAATCGAACCTGTTAACCATCGTGATTCCATCAATCTCTCGCCTTTGAGAGAGAGAGAGAGAGAGAGAGAGAGAGAGAGCGTTGGCTGGATGTGTGAAACACAATACGCCATGAGCGGTTCCCCATCTGGCGAGATGTCAGACTCATCTTCCTCGTCGAGTCGTGACGAGCAGAATTAGAACCACTCCATTTGCACCGGATTTAATTGTGCTCAGTCCTCGTGATAATTGCTACAGTACGTCTAGGACTGAGAACAAAAGCCAACTGACGTAGAGGTCCGCAGGGAATGCAGAGCAAAATTAAGCCTTTAATCAATCATACACAATTGTGAATGTTTACAATTAGAAATAGGTAGCACGCAAAGTCCACTCCCGTAATGGTGACTTGCCATAGCAACAGCATTCAATTTCCCAGCACTTCTGCAGGTACCAAGACAGAACGCAGTACAGTAAAGTAAAGCCTGCCTGTAAGTCTGGCTTGATTTGATTGACTGCCCGGGCCAAGTGTGACATTGATTCCGCCGACTGTGCTCAGGGGCGTCACAAGGGGGGGGGGGGGGGGGGGTGGGGGGAGTGCATGGGACTGAGTTACTAAGGGCCCAAAGTGGAGGAGGGGCCTTGATTATTTAATACTTTAACCATTGAAAAATAGCAGATATACAAGCTCACAGCGCGGCACTCGAGCTTGTAGATCTACTATTTTTGAAAAGTCGTGAAAATGTGTGCAATTTTTTTTTAAGCGAACATTTGTAACTCAAATTTAGCTTCTGGAGAATCCATGGAACTAAATATTTTGAGATGGGGGTCCGCGGCCAAATACATATCATTTTGGGGGGTCCTTCACAAGAAAATGTTTGAGCACCACTGACATAGAAACGTAGGTTTTTCAAAAATAGCAGATCTACAAGCTCACAGCGCGGCACTTGGTGCCGCGCTGCGAGCTTGTATATCTGCTATTTTTCAATAGTTAAAGCAAGAAATAACGCAGTGAATCCTTGTACACAGGGCACAGAATTTGGTGCGACACCCCTGACCGTGCTAATCGAGACGTGGAGATTATTTTAACTTTTATTATCAGATGGTTTTGCTGGTGTCTCGGTCGGTGGGATCGCCCCTTGAGCAGCAGGTTAGCTACAGTAGCTTCACTGACCACCAGAACCACAGCCTGCTCTGTGCCGCGTCTGACTGGCTAAAACCACGCTTGGGAAAGAATCTGATACTGTGCTGTAATCATATTTGAAAACCACTTCCACCACAATAATAACAGAATGTCAGAGAAACTCCAACATGTTGTCTTGAGGAGCCAGGATGAATTGAACTTCAGCATCGGTTGGCTTTGCAGAGTGGAACTCACACTGGCTACTTTTTAAATGCTTTAAAATGGCTGTATGACACCTGCTGGCAAACAGAAAATGTGCCAATCTGTTTGAACATACAGTACATGGGCAACTGGCGGCCCGGGGGCCACATGCGGCCCCCACCTTCACTTGATGCGGCCCTCAGGTTAATACCGGAATACTGATATATTATTGATTTCAGCTGTTACAATTCCAAACGTGACCTGCTTTAATTCCTTCAGTCTAAATTAGTAGCTTAATGACTAGTATAGCAGTATTAAAATGTATTTTTATTTTATGTCCAATGTATTTGTATTCTAGTTCATGAAGTTAACACATGAGTATATAATTAAATGTGTTTGAAATCAAAATGTTACATTTCAGGATTCCAATTCAAAAGAAGCAAAAAATAGCAGATCTACAAGCTCAAAACGCATCGCAGCGCGATGTGTTTTGAGCTTGTAGATCTGCTATTTTTTGCTTCTTTTGTATGAGATACTAGATGGACAAAGTATGATGTAGGATGCAATGTGGCCCTCTGGGGTGAAGGTGGAAATATAGTGGCCCTCGCCATCATCAAAGTTGCCCACCCACCCTGTGTTGGAAGATGTGACATGCAGCTGAACATCAAGTCCAACAGGTCTAAACCGCAGGGCTAATCAATCAATGAATCCAAAGTAATGAAGAATCATTACTGTATGCAGTCATGAAAATTGACAATTACAGTAATTCAAACATATGAACTGGTCAGGTCAAGCAATTTGCCCTCATCTCCACTCCACATTGTTACAGGATTAATAAGCAGAACATTGAACAACTAATCTCCCCATCCATCAAGCTCACACAGGCCATATTTGGCCAACATCAATAAGCACAATGAGATTTATCCTCCCCACCACAAATCATTATTACCTATAATGATGATCACAAGCTAATGGTGATCATCATTTCAGGGATAACCGTGCAGCCCTGCACAGCCTGATACAATTAGAATCAAAATAAGAATATCTAAGTAAATTGCAATGACATACAGGTATATTAAACAGCTGACATGCAGTATAGCATTGTGGGGTCCGGGGACCCCCAGCGGGGGTCCTTGAGGGAGTTCCAGGGGGTCCCCAGCTAAATGATAGTTAGGAACCAAATGGACTCTTGCAGGTCTTTAACTCGGAGAGTGTACAAATTGGGGGTTGAGAATAACTGCTAGAGCTGTAAAAAAGCTTCTCTCATATCTGGGGGTCCCTGGCATATCTTTTCAAATGGGGGTCCGCGGGCTAATAAGTGTCAACTTTGGGGTCCTTGACATGAAAAGGTTTGAGAACCACTGCAGTATAGCAGCTGGTCTATAGCAGGGGTTCCCAAACTTTTTTGTCTCAGGTCACCCCATAAAAATGTTTTTAATCCGAGGCACATTATAATTTTCACTCCCAGCACCTTATATGTATAGCATATCGTCGTTGTCGGGTGGAAACCTTGTATGTCCAAAACCGATCGTTTTGTATTTATCATCTATAAAATGTACTAAATATGCGAGGCGTTGTGTGCTTGTAGATTGTCTGTTTTCACTAGTTTTGTGCGACACAGGTTTCTGCCTGACAGTGACGATATTTTACTGATTACGTTGCAAGGAAAACGTTGAGATAACAGCCATTTTGGTTAGAACTGACTGAAAACAACTTTGTACTTCAAGTTTAAAATGATACTAAATATTTCTTCAAGTGTCCAAATAAATTCCAAATATTATCAAATGATCTCGCGGCACCCCTGGACTGCCGTCGCGGCACCCCAAGGTGCCCCGTACACCCACTTTGAAAACCCCTAGTCTACAGTCTGCTGAGAACATCAAACGGCACGTCGTCGTCGTCTTTACACTGGCATGCATCGCTTCCCCCCAAACTCTGAGCTGGCAGGTTTGACTTGGCATATTCATAACACAATACAGCTACTGTTAGCAGCACAGTCAGTGAATCCCATGTCTGCTTCCTTCCTTCCTTCCCCCTCCAGGACGCCCTAACCACAGCCTGCACCCGCAATCCAGCTGACCCTCCTTCCTTTCCCCCTCCAGGACGCCCTAACCACAGCCTGCACCCGCAATCCAGCTGACCCTCCTTCCTTTCCCCCACCAGGACGCCATAACCACAGCTTGCACCCGCAATCCAGCTGACCCTCCTTCCTTTCCCCACTCCAGGACGCCATAACCGCAGCTTGCACCCGCAATCCAGCTGACCCCATTGCTTCTGACAGGTTGCTCTTCGAGGCTGCCAGTTCTTTTTGTGTTTTGTTTTGTTTTTTTTTGGTTCAAACACACAGAGGTCCTGCTTCTTTGTCCTTCGCTAAACAACAGACCTACAGAACCAGGGCCTTAACCCATTTAGGGCCTAGAATTATTGAATGCTTTAACCAGTGAAAAATAGCAGATATACAAGCTCACAGCGCGGCACCGAGTGCCGCGCTGCGAGCTTGTAGATCTGCTATTTTTGAAAAAGTCACGAAAATGTGTGCAAATCTTTGAATATGTGTATTTTCAAAGCGAATGTTTGTAACTCAAATTTTGCTTCTGGGTGGTCCCTGGAACTAAATATTTTGAGATGGGGGTCCGCGTGGCCAAATACATATCAGTTTGGGGGTCCTTCACATGAAAAGGTTTGAGAACCACTGACATAGTAGTCTCTCAAGAACAGACTAACTGAGCTCCAGTTAAGTGAAAAGGATATTTTCTTTGACGATGGCTGGCCAGATTGCTGACATAGAAACATAGGGTTTTTCAAAAAAACCTTAGAAGGATTCAAAAGACACTTATAGAATCGGGTCAAAATTCTAATTTTCAAGATTTTTCAAAAATAGCAGATCTACAAGCTCGCTGTGAGCTTGTATATCTGCTATTTTTCAATAGTTAAAGCATAAAATAATGATACACAATAACGTGTACCCGTTCCAAATGGGTTTAATTACCCTCCATTCCAGGACAAATGGCCTCCTTCAAATGGCTCTAGAGAGAGAATAGAGGGGGACCACACAGACCTTCTCACAATGGACAAAGCCGGTTGTCCTGCACCGGGCCAACTGGTGTCACAATAACCTTATCTGAAAGGACCAGTGCACCGTGTCGGTTTGAAGGAGGCCGGCCACAGGAGATGGACAGACCCGCACAAGAGGCAACCTTTCTCCTCATCCTCAATGAAAACGACAAAATATATGGCATCCCCCTCGACGGATATTGTGGACAGGGGAGTTTTTGTTTCTAATGGCTTGGGGGGGGGGGGGGGGGTTCTCTGCTTACAACCTCCCCCTCCCCTCATCCACAGGCCTGTTAATCCCATTAATATGAAGAGGGGCCGAGAGACTGAAGCTGGACACAGCTTAAGATCCATCAGCCAACATTAGCTTTTCAAAATCCAAACCCCTGTCTAGACCCATTAACGACTTAGTCCACTTGAATGGAATCATTTGAGACCCATGTCTAATGATGGGTGGATACACTACACCCAACACTACTCCCCCCTCCTCCCCTTACAAACAGTGTCTTAAGGAATGCACAGAACAGCCACTATAGGAGATGTATCACAGATAGTCCTGTCACAATTACTACATAAACGCCTGATCGCAATTACTTGAGACATTCGCAATTATTTGAGACAATCACAATTGTTTCGCATAATTGTTATAATCATTTCCACGTTTAAAAATGTTGGAATGGATGCTCTTTTTAATATATCCATTGTGTTGACTTAAGAACACCTCACATTATTGCACATGAGTGTTCATTTAACCCATTTAGGCCTAACCTATAGTTAGGCCTAAATCAGAAATTAGCCTACAAAAACAAATATGTTGCTACATACTGTACATGTACTGTAAGCCCCTCCCATACACTAAAATGTGTACCCGGCCTGAATGGGTTAACTTCATTTACCCTCAGGAATGTTCAGTGTACAGTAACTGTGTGAAGAAAGAAACTTTATTTTATCAGTCTGTCTCCAATTATCTACTATTCCAGTCTAGGGTGATCATGGTCGTTGTTTGTGTGTGTGTGTTTGCATGCATGTGCGTGTGTATTACACTTAGATGTGTGATACAGTAGCCAACCATGAAGCGATAATCCTTTGCCCTTTAATTAAGAGGACAGGCATGAAGACTGAATATCGTCGTTGTCGGGTGAAAACCTTGTATGTCCAAAACCGTTCGTTTTGCATTCATCATTTTAAAAATGATTTAAACTAGTGAAAACAGCCGATCTACAAGCACACAACGCCTCACACCGTGAGGCGTTATGTGCTTGTACATCTGCTGTTTTCACTACTTTTGTGTGACGGCCTTGTATGATGAAGCAGGGATTTACTTGCGAAATAACGTACACATTTGAAATTTGGAGATACGAGGTTTCCACCCGACAACGACGATAAGCAAAGAGGTCTCTGATTAAAACCGTAAGCAGCGCTGCACAGATAACGCCTTCTAAAGCTTCAACCTAAGACCCAGCAGCTAACGAACGCAACAACTACATATGGCCCATTTCTCATCCCTCCGTATAGCAGTCAGGTGATCACACAAAGCATCCAGGATCTGATTAATCTCCAGAGTAGCTCAGAGGCAGCTCTCTCTCTCTCTCTCTCTCTCTCTCTCAGTGTCTGGCTGTGGCACAACGCTGGCTTTCATCAAGCTTTCAGGCACGATGACTGATCAGGCTGTCTTGACTCTCAGCCGCACGATACACCGGCCTAATAGGCCTACTGTAGTTAGGGATGGGACGATACGCGATATTATCGTTTATCGCGATAAAAAAACACTCACGATAATCGTATCGTGGAGATTGTATTTATCGTGATATCGTCCTCTGTCATGCACTGGGATCAATTCACCTTTTATTTGCCGAGCTGCATGTCCGGTACCACTTAAACCCTCTATAATTGGTAAAAGGTACTTATAATATACGTACTTGAAAGTCTTTTTTCACTCTATCAAATGTCTTCGCCAAAAAATAGCCGATCTACAAGCTCACAACGCGTCGCAACGCGACGTGTTGTGAGCTTGTAGATCGGCTATTTTTTGGAAAATGTTCCGCTCCAGGATAATGGATTTCGATAATATCGTAAACCGCGATTTCTTTTGTCACAATAATCGTGATATGAAATGTTCAAATCGTCCCATCCTCTTGTAGTGCATCACACTGGCTTTCATCAAGCTTTCAGGCATGATGACTGATCATCAGGCTGTCTTGACTCTGGGCCGCGCAATACACCGGCCTATAAGCCCTATTGTAGTGCATCACACATGACGATCATGGTCTGAGGCAGGCGATCCCCCGGGGTAATCTAGCTCACCACTGCACCCCGGAGAGACCTATTGGATTTCACCCCGCCGCGGATACAAGTCCACTGCAGCAATCAAAGCTCCGGAGAACCCGATATCCTACACCTTCTAAACTGCCCGACCACCTCCACATCAAGTAACGTCTATAAGCTATAAGGAGAAAGCCACAGAACGCACGCACATATCGTGCATCTCCTGAACCTTTTCGGTCTAGACGCCATCTGGACCGCGGTGGTTATGGCTATCTGGTGGCCTTGCACGAGCTTGTTGCACATGTAAAATGTCATCGAGGATTAGTGCGGGTGAAGGAATATAGGACGCTGCTGTGGCCACCGGCGTTTCAACTGGCTGCTGGTGAATTGGAACAAATCAATAATGGACATGATCACTGTTGGTCACTCTCTTTATGCCAGTGGTTCCCAAACCTTTTAGCTCGAGACCCAAAAGAAGAAATTAGACGTTTGCCCGGGTCTACAAGCTTGCGTTGTGAGCTTGTAGATTTTCACTACTTCTTAAACATTTGTGCTCTAATTTATGATTTCATCATGAATTAACTGAAATTAATTTACTAATTCATGAAAAAAATAAGCTTTTATGGAAATTAAAAACTAAATTTAGCACGGTGGCGCAGTCGGTAGCGCTGTCGCCTCACATCTAGAAGGTCCTGGGTTTGATTCCCGCTGGGGGACGCTGTGGGCGCTGGGGGGGGTGTTCTCTCTTCCGTGTCATCAGCGCCCACACCCTAGGTGGGGTTGGCAAAAGGGCCTTTCTGTGTGGAGTTTGCATGTTCTCCCCGTGTCTCCTAGGGTAGGTACCCTCACAAAAAAACATGTAGTAATCCTGGTCTCTATACTGCCTCCCCCTGGCCAGCTGGGGCGCCTGATGGAGGGGAAAGGAACTGGTTGGAATAACGTGTTCCTTCCACTCGCTACATCCAACCGGGGAAATCCCCCCTGTCAGGTGAAGAGAAGCAGCTTGGAGTCCTCATGCATAGAAGGAAGCATGAGGTCAGTCCGTTGCCTCCCCAGGTTGGCAGAGGGAGTGTAGCGCCCAGGATTACATTAGACAATTGGCATTGGGTGAGAAATGGGTTACAAAATCGTGGGATAAAAATAAAAAAACAATTAAAAAAAGAAATAGCAAACCGTAAAATTAAGGGACTCATAAAAATGTGTCCTGTCCTGACCCAGTGTTTGGGAACCAGTGCTTTATACAACATACACGTCATGTCTCATTTGCAAACCATTCCTGAACAAAAACTGAAGCATCAAAATGTTTCTTTTTGGATAAAAACAGTGTTTTCTCTATGCGAGCTGCATGTGTCAGGAGTGATAATATTGACCTCAGCGGGTCAGGGTCTCACCAGGCAACACACAGAGCTGTCATCCCATTCCTGAGGAGCTCATTTACCAGCTCTGAGAAACCCACTGACCCACAAAGGAAAGATACAGGACAGAAACACACTGACCCACAAAGGAAAGATACAGGACAGAAACCCACTGACCCACAAAGGAAAGATACAGGACAGAAACCCACTGACCCACAAAGGAAAGATACAGGACAGAAACCCACTGACCCACAAAGGAAAGATACAGGACAGAAACCCACTGACCCACAAAGGAAAGATACAGGACAGAAACACACTGACCCACAAAGGAAAGATACAGGACAGAAACCCACTGACCCACAAAGGAAAGATACAGGACAGAAACCCACTGACCCACAAAGGAAAGATACAGGACAGAAACCCACTGACCCACAAAGGAAAGATACAGGACAGAAACCCACTGACCCACAAAGGAAAGATACAGGACAGAAACCCACTGACCCACAAAGGAAAGATACAGGACAGAAACCCACTGACCCACAAAGGAAAGATACAGGACAGAAACCCATTGACCCACAAAGGAAAGATACAGGACAGAAACCCACTGACCCACAAAGGAAAGATACAGGACAAATCTCTAGAAACCCACTGACCCACAAAGGAAAGATACAGGACAAATCTCTAGAAACCCACTGACCCACAAAGGAAAGATACAGGACAAATCTCTAGAAACCCACTGACCCACAAAGGAAAGATACAGGACAAATCTCTAGAAACCCACTGACCCACAAAGGAAAGATACAGGACAAATCTCTAGGGGACTGTTACTGTGTACTACTGTGCAGGGCGTCACAAGGGGGGGAAAGCGGGACTGAGTTACCAGGGCCCAAGGTGGAGGGGCTTTAATTATTTTATACTTTAGCTATTGAAAAATAGTAGATATAGACAAGCTCACAGCGACTGCTATTTTTGAAAAGTCGTGAAAATGTGTGCAAATCTTTGAATATATGTATTTTTTAAGAGAAACATTTGTAACCCAAATTTTGCTTCTGGGGGGTCCCTGGAACTAAATATTTTGAGATGGGGGTCCGTGGCCAAATACGTATCATTTTGGGGGTCCTTCACATGAAAAGGTTTGAGAATCACTGACATAGAAACAGGTTTTTCAAAAAACCTTAGAAGGATTTGAAATATTCAAAGACTTGCACAAATGTACATGATTTTTCAAAAACACCAGATCTACAAGGTCGCAGCGCGGGCAGTCGGTGCCGCGCTGTGAGCTTGTATATCTGCTATTTTTCAATAGTTAAGGCACAAAATAACGCGTAATAATGCGTTCCCAGTCTAAATGGGTTAAACCCCCTCCCCCTATGAAGAACATTCATGGGGAGGCCCACAGTGAATCCTTGAACCCAGGGCCCAGAATTTGGTGTGACACTCCTGCTACTGTGTGTGTACTGTACAGTGTATGTGTGTGTGTGTGTGTGTGTGTGTGTGTGTGTGTGTGTGTGTGTGTGTGTGTGTGTGTGTGTGTGTGTGTGTGTGCGCGCGCGCGCGTGCGTGCGTGCATCCTAATATTATATTACTAAGCATTGCATCATGAGGAACATATTCTCCTCTTCAAATAGTACAGTGCAGATTTTCAAAATAATCTGTTTTTAAATTAACGTGAAACTCGGCACCGATTCCTCCTTAAATCTTATTCTGGGCTTGATGACAGCGAAAACGCATCCAGTCGAGCCATTTCCCATGACCTAAATATGAACTCGCTCTATCCAGGACTCTGCAAGTGCTGCAAGTAATTCTGGGTTTTTTTTCTGCGGGTAGCCGAAGCAACGCACAAACATATTTGAACCCCTCATTAATAGTATTTTTAGCACCAAACGTTCTTCTGCCAGCCTGGCTTATCTTGCAGTTGTGTGGTGGTGAGAGTGGAAATAGCACACAATTCCAACCCTCATATCTGCTGGAAATGAAGCATTTCCTGGAGGCCATCTGCTGTATCTGTGGTCGGAACTTGAGATGATCTTCTCTCTCTGGGCCAAGTGAGAGACGTTTTGAAATTAAACGCTCCGGGAATCATTGATTTCTGTGAAATGAGTAGAAGAGCGTTTACGTTGTTGTTTGGGTTGCGTGGAAGTAAATGTCTTCTTCCATTAACCCTCGAATACCCGGAACACGATATTTATTTTATGCTTTAAACATTGAAAAACAGCAGATATACAAGCTGCCGCACTGCGAGCTTGTAGATCTGCTATTTTTGAAAAGTCGTGAAAATTTGTCCAAGTCTTTGAATATCTTTCACCCGTTCTTTGACCCGACTTCTAAATCCTTCCTCTGAATCAGCTGTTCTCACATTTTTTTCATGTCAAGGACCCCCAAAATTACATTTATTTGGCCGCAGAGGCACAGACCCCCATCTCAAAATATGTTGTTCCTGGGACCCCCCCCCCCCCCCCCCCCCCCAGAAGCAGAGATGTGAGTTACAAAAGTTTGCTTTGAAAAATATATGGTGAACAATTTCCACACATTTTCATAATTTTTTTCAAAAAATAGCAGATCTACAAGCTCGCAGCGCGGCACTCTGTGCCGCGCTGTGAGCTTGTATATCTGCTATTTTTCCATAGCTAAAGCATTCAATAATTCTAGGCCTAAATGGCTTAATGCAGAGGCTCAGGTTCAATTTCCAGCAGCGGTGCGCCTGGCTTGGCCAAGAAGTCAACCTACTGTAGGCATTGCACTGACTAACATTTTCAAATCCAGCTGAAAAAGATGCCTTCCTTTGCGGCTTTGGGGAACAGATTCAATAACGATAGCAAGGCATGTTGTTTTTATTGAATTCGATATTCGCAGTGTGAATTATTTCTATAACCTTTGCAAGTATGTACGTGTCCAGCAATATTTCACTGATAAAACGTTCTCAGCATTCTGTGTCCACATTAGGACAGCATAGGATAGGACCACAAGAAGAAGAACTCATGACGACTAGGGATAATAAAAAACACTCACGATTATCGTATTGTGGAGATTTAATTTATCGTGATATTGTTCTCCGTCATTCACTGGGATCAATTCAGCTTTTATTTGCCGAGCTGCATATCTGGTACCACTCACCCTGTAGACAATATGCCTTCCGGTTGGTTCTAGCGGAAGTGGCGGAAGTCTTCCGGTGAAATTCTCGCGGCGGAAGTTGAACGCTTTCTGCCTTATATTGTCACGAGGCTTTTCTCTTCGCAGATGAGTAAGCCTGGCTACGCGAGGCTAGGTACCCTCTAGAACTGGTAAAAGATACTTATAATATAGGTACTTGATACAGTCTTTTTTTCACTCTCTATCAAATGTCTTTGCTTGCCATCCACAACGCGTCACGTTGTGACGTGTTGTGACGTGTTGTGAGCTTGCAAATCGGCTATTTTTGGGCAAATGTTCCGCCCCAGGATAATGGATTTTGATTAGCGCGATAATATCGTAAATCGCGATTTCTTTTGTCACAATAATCGTGATATGAAATTTTCATATCGTCCCATCCCTTAATGACGACATCTCCGGCCCAGCGTCTCCATTAAGCCCTGTGTGCACGTGGCGTGCGTGCGTGCATGTGTGTGTCATGAATCTGTTGGTCTGAGACCTGATGTCTCCATCCTGGCAACAACAAACAAGCACACAACATCCTCCATACGATCCCACCTCAAACCTCTACTCGTCCCAAAACTGCAGAGCGTAGAAAAACCCTCAAAAACGCTTCCCAAACAAGACCATCTGGAGGCAGCCGTCACATGATGGGAGCTGGAGGCCTCACAGGCTTAAGGGTGGGGGTGGGGTGGGGTGGGGGGGTTTGGGAGGAGAGCGAGAGAGCGAGAGAGAGAGAGAGAGAAACCATTATGGCTGCCATACCGTGCCGTGCGTCCCACTCTAGAGGCAGGGTGGTAATTACAGGGCAGTAGTGGGAGCGAGAGCCCTGGCCGGGGTGGAAGAAGACATGCTCAGACTGCCGGGTTCCGCCCTTGGGCCCTCCGCATCACCGCAACGCCAAAAAACAGCCTCCATCTCCTGTCAGAGTGGAGGGGCCTCCACTGTAGCAGTCACCCTGCAGATTACTGGGTGGAGACTGGAGAGACGGCACGGAGGCAGAGGGGCAGCCATGGACGGACCCAGACGAGCACCACAGAGAGCAGAGACGTGCTGGCCATTTGGGAAAAGCGGGACAACGGCCTGAACGGCCGGTTCATTCCCGGGCCAGCTGGTCCAGGCCGGCCATTAGGGGAAAAAAAATAATAAAATGTCGGCCTTTGTTCCATTTTGGGGGCTGGGCAGCCGACAAAGTAAATCGTCACTGTCGGGCAGAAACCTTGTGTCTCCAAGTTTCAAATTTGTAAATTTATTCGCAAAGCAAAGCCCTGCTTCATCATACAAGGCCGTCGCACAAAAGTAGTGAAAAGAGCAGATCTACGTTGTGTGCTTGTAGATCGGCTGTTTTCACTAGTTTAAATCATTTTTAAAATGATAAATACAAAACAAACGGTTTTGGACATACAAGGTTTCCACCCGACAACGACGAAATATAACTCATGTAATTGGCCCACTGGCTTGTCACTTTGTCACAAAAAATCTTTGAGTAGCAGCAGCGCTATAGAGAGAGATCTCTCTCTATAGCGCGCAATGAGGGAGGGCCTCTCCAACTCTCTTTCCCGGGCTGAATCAGGGCCCCAGCACGGCCCTGACAGAGAGTCCACATCAGGCCAGGCAGGCCAGCCCACGGTGCTATTTACAGGCCTCCACCTCAGGGACGGATCACCCCAGAGTCATTACGCATTCAACCCAGACTGGACCAAGGCTAGAATTATGTCCTCCGGACGGCTCATCTTCATATCAACACCCTGTATTCTGTGTGTCTGTATTCTTGAAACTGTAACTATTGCTGTACACATAATATACACCCCCGTATATGCATGCACAAATTAAAGTCTAGCTGAAGTGGCACTTTGCTAGTATCTAACTTCTGTATCGTGACGTATTTCCAATGAAACAGGAGAGGAGAAGGTGGGACGTGAGAGTCGAGAGCTGTGAGTGTCTCGGCCAATCCTAGCGATGGCGGGGTGGGGTTTTGAGCTCAACTGGCTTGGGAATCATCGTTAGGACACCAATTAAACTTAGCAAACAAGGCAGTGCTTTAAATAAATAGTAAATGGTGCATTTATATAGCGCCTTTATCCAATGCGCTTTACAGAGATTGTGTATTACATTCACACACACACACACACACACACACACACACACACACACACACACACACACACACACACATACATTCATACACGATCGATGGCGGAGGAAACCATGCGAGGCACCAACCTGCTCACCGGGAGCAACTAGCGGTTCAGAGTCTTGCTCAAGGACTCTTCAACACTAAATCTAAACACAACACTAAATATACTCAAGTCACTTCTGAGTCTGACCTGTACTTGAGGTACTTGGTTTGAAGAGTTTGTACGGTATATAATGATCACTACTAGTACGTTTCCTAAAGCACTGTGTGTCTGTCTCTTCTTCAGCGGTGTGAGCTCACATCACTAAGATTAGATGTCTGCCTCATCCCTGACCGCCCTCACTCTGTAATAAATGATGTTCCATACAGTCTGTATCCTTCAGAACAACCCGGGACCTTCATACATCCTCACATAATGGACTTTCCAACGTCATATGTGGGCTGAGAAAGGAGCAGAGGGAAGCACATCATCACATCCATCATCTCACGACAGGGAACAATAAAGGCCCCTCTGTGTGTGGATTAACACAACCCAGCCAACAGTATACTGTACTGTACTGTACGTCCAAGTCACTTCAAAGTCTCAGCCGTACGTCTGTCTTTCTGCAGCACAGCATGGTGTGCTATCGTGAATTCACCTACAGTATAGAGTGAGAGAGAGATGGCCCCTTGCACCAATACAATAAACACACTGGAGTTTTTGCGACATTAATTCATTAACCACTTAAACCCTAGCCTCGCGTAGCCAGGCTTTCTCATCTGCGAAGAGAAAAGCCTGGTGACTGACAATATCAGGCAGAGACTGTTCAACTTCCGCTGTGAGAATTTCAACGGAAGACTACAACTCATGACGTAACTTCCGTTAAACACAGCACTTCCGCCACTTCCGCTAGAACCAACCGGAAGTCATATTGTGGCCAGGGTGCTTAAACCCTAGTTAAAGGCCCCCTCCTTTTTTCCTTGACACCAAATATCTTTGCCATAAATATCTGATCTACAAGCTCACACCAGGACCCTGGTTCATGAGGTTAAACAACAATCAGAGCCAATTAACTTTTAACCACCTGGACATTTCTGATTGTCTCTACGCCACATCGACCTCATCTGCAGGTTCCATAGCAAGTCACAGGAATATTGGACAATATGTCTTTCCTGACATTTATCTAGGGATGGGACGATATGAAAATTTCATATCACGATTATTGTGACAAAAGAAATCGCGATAGACGATATTATCGCGATACTCAAAATCCATTATCCTGGGACGGAACATTTGCCAAAAAATAGCAGATCTACAAGCTTAGCAATTGTTTGGCTAAGACATTTGAAAGAGTGAAAAAAAGACTTTCAAGTACGTATATTATAAGTACCTTTTACCATTTATAGAGGGTTTAAGTGGTACCGGATATGCAGCTCTGCAAATAAAAAGTGAATTGATCCCAGTGCATGACGGAGGACGATATCACGATATATTAAATCTCCACAATACGATTATCGTGAGTGTTTCTTATCACGATAAACGATAATATCGCGTATCGTCCCATCCCTACATTTATCTGGGCTCTCCAGTTCTGGTGCACGGTAATAACTGTAGATTATAGCCGTGGTAATATGAACTGTGTGACATCATGAGTCCCATATGCCAGCGCAGGTGACAGGGCTGTGTAATACTCCGATGATCAGCGTGACCACAGGGGTGACAGGAAACGCCCCCCCCCCCCCCCCCCACGGTGATGTGACAACATGGAACAGAACACTCATCAGGCCTGTCGCATTCATCCTGAGAGGTTTACAAATTAACAGCAAGGTCATGAGGTTGACCTGTAAGGAATAACATTTGTTTTAATGGCGTGGTTCTGCAGGAGGCTAGCCATCTACAGTATGCGTTTTTGTGTGTGTGTGTGTGTGTGTGTGTGTGTGTGTGTGTGTGTGTGTGTGTGTGTGTGCGTGCGTGCGTGCGTGTTGATTCTGACAGCAAAGTTTGATTTAGTTTTAGTCAACTAAAATATCATACGTTTTTAGTCGACTAAATCTAAAGTTGATTTTGTCGACTAAAAAGTATTTTGGCAGGCCTTGATTGCGTCGTAAAGATGACTTGTAATGACTGCTTTGACACTCTTCGGTTGCATGCCGATCTACTGTGATGCAGTGTGAGCTTGTAGATCTTCTATTTTCAGAGCGCAACACCCGAGCACAACCAAACATAAATCGACTTCACAAAATTGTCAGTATATTTAGTCTTAGTTTTAGTCATCATACATAGCTTAGTTTTTATTTCTAGTTGTGTGTGTCTGGAGCCAATATCACCAACCACCCTGCACACGGCAAAGAAGTTCCTCCACCCATGTTTTATACTTTTTTAGTAGTTTCATTTCATAACAGAAGTCAATCAGTCTCGGATCGGGCTGAACTTTGCCCAGGTTATGAGTCATACCGTCATACAACTGACATCACAGGCTGACATGGGACACATCCACATGGGATCTCAGCAGGGGTGTCACAAGGGGGGGAGTGGGACTGAGTCACTAGGGCCCAAGGTGGAGGGGCCTTAATTATTTTATGCTTTAGCTATTGAAAAATACCAGATCTACAAGCTCACTCTGTGCCGGCGCGCTGCGAGCTTGTAGATCTGCTATTTTTGAAAAGTCGTGAAAATGTGTGCAAATCTTTGAATATATGTATTGTTTTTAAGCGAACATTTGTAACTCAAATTTTGCATCTGGGGGGTCCCTGTAACTAAATATATTGAGATGGGGTTAGGCCAAATACATATAATTTTGTGGGTCCTTCAGATGAAAAGGTTTGAGCACCACTGACATAGAAACATAGGTTTTTCAAAAAAACCTATCTACAAGCTCCGCTGTGAGCTTGTAGATCTACTATTTTTCAATAGTTAAAGTACCCAGGGCAGGGCCCAGACTTTGGTGCGACACCCCTGCATGGGACACATGTGTCAGCCTGTGTCCACGTGGTTCCCATGTGGGAACCCCAGATCCACATGATTAGACTCCCCCCCCCCCCCTTCAGCTTAAAGGCTATTAGGCTAACATTATGAAAACAATGTAATTTCTGTTTTGGGGGTTAGACGTCCCCTTTAAGCGTGACCTCTGAATGACCTCGGGGTTACGTATGGAATTTGTACGATTTAATCAAATCATTGGCTAACGAGCAGTGTGACAATATCCTGCATAGAGGAATGTTTGGCGCCCCCAAAGAGCCACCCACAAGGGAAAGTCACCAGGACCAAAATGATTGTGACCGTCAGGTCGCAAGTTACTATGAAAAGCTCCACCGGCTGTGCGTCTGTCAGTCAGTATGTCCGTCACGTCACACTTTTGGCTCTACTCTTATCTCTGCCACCGTTGGCCCTATCGATGCCAAATTTTGCACTCCTTGGATGGCAAATCACAACCTCCGCTCCTGATTTCTCACATGGCCCTCTTCTAGCGCCACCATCAGGCCGATTTTAGCAAAACACATTTTTGGACACTGCTCCTACAGATTTTGGCCTAAAATCACGCAAAGCGATACACAGTATCTCCAAAGTCATGTCGTCAACATGGATCTGTCCCATTTCCCATATTCCCTGATTTCCCTCCTGATTGGCTACGTCTGCCTTCTAAAGTTTGTGTATGCAACCTGACGGTCGCTTATCTCCCCATTAGGGAGTCTTACTGGTAGGAATTGACAGAATAAGATATGTATCGTTAGTGGTCAAATAAGATGATGCTGTTTTTATGGCTATCAACAAATCATTATATTAGGATTGTAATGTAGCCAATCACCTGCCTCTTTGAGTGGTTTATGGCATTCTATAATGACTCATTCACTCCCCTCCCCCTTTCAATGTTCCAATAGAAATACAAATACAAATTCTAACAATTTTGTTAATTTGGGTTTCCTTTACTCAATCATATTAGTCATTTTTGAGCGGTGGTCACACCGTCTCCACAGAGTGACTTTGTCCGTATGTTACTATCTATGTTACTATGTCCGTAGCATCAGCTGTAATACCTCGCGATGCGAGGCGTTGTGAGCATGTAGATCGGCTATTTTCACAATTTACTGCCTCTATATATTTGACATTTTGGACAATGTTTAATTTGCCATTTTAAAGGTATTAAAAGTCCTTAAATTGGCACTTTAGAAATGTGCAGATACCCTCTATACACTGTTGAGTGAGAAAACAATTTTTTCACATGAAGTTCATCATCATCTGGGCATCCGCCACAATAATTGGGGGGTCGTGTGATGTGATGACGTCATCAAACGATAAAGTCGACTTCAACTCAACTTTTTACTGAGTCGAATCGACTTGCAAAAATCACAAGTCGTTAATGCCCTAGCCTAGAGTAACTCTTTTGGACACACAAGGTTTACACACGACTCGCATATTTTTCTAACTGAACCAATGGCATTTAATTAAATTCCCCTTAGCCTTCAATGCCATTCCCATATGCCGGTATGTGTGTTACGTCTAAATGCATGCTGACATGAACTACAGTAGTAACTGTACCAGTTTTCCCTTTTGATATTAATGTTGTCCTTTGATGTTGTCAACCCTGAAGGAATGCAGTAGATTGTGGTGCGGCAAGTTTGAAGGAAGTTATCCAAGCGAGGGAACTATAAACTATGGCCTTGTTCATATTTAAAATAAGCCCTCTCTATTATTCTAAGCTAAGGGGGTGTTGGTTTAGACCAGGATTGCAAGTTTTATTAACCAGCGGAGAAGCTGCCTGCAACGTCATACATTTCACAGCTTTCCAGTCACTAAGGTCACATCGGGCCTTTGTTCCAAATACAGATTTAACAAGTCTGTGTGTCCCCAAGCATTTCAACTCAACTGGCCTCTTCTCTCTCTCTCTCTCTCTCTCTCTCAGGGACGTGCTGGGCCCCTGATTCAGCCCGGGAAAAGGAGTTGGAGAGGCCCTCATTGCGCGCTATAGTGCGAGGCGTTGTGTGCTTGTAGATCTGCTGTTTTCACTACTTTTGTGCGACGGCCTTGTATGATGAAGCAGGGCTTTGCTTTGCGAAAAAATGTACAAAATGGAACGGCCGGGAATGAACCTGCCGTTCGGGAGTTGTCCCGCTTTTCCCAATGGCCAGCACGTCCCTGCTCTCTCCTCTCCCTCTCTCTCTCTCTGTCTCTCTCTCTCATTGTCCTTAGCCCAGGGGGACGGTATACTGAGACGCCTGCTAATTACAAGTCTGAACCAAAACACACCATGTGCTGCTAAAAACAGACAGCGCTGGGTGATACAGTATGTAGCCTACAACCAAAAGCATGTCAAAAACAAAATACTTAGGAACAAATCATCTTGAATCATGTCGGGGGCTGCGAGGCCAAACTGCTGTGTTGATTAGAAAAAATGATAACATTTCCTGAAGCAAATCAGATCAGGCATGCTTTTCTGTCCAAGACCAGGACGGTATTATGAAGAACAAAGTGGCTTTTCAAAAAGGTTCTGTGTGAGCGACCTGCTAGTACTTGCAGTTAGGTTTATTTGCTGCTACTATGCACTGACTGCCATAGTCTAAGTACCGTATATCTAATGCAGTGTTTCTCAACCTTTTTTTCTGCATGGGTACAGTTTTCATGTCCCAAGAATCCATGGGCACACCAACATAATACGGGGGTGTAAATATCGTCACTGTCGGGAAGAAACCTTGTTATATGAGATACTTAAAGTGTGGTTCCTGTGGAAATAAGCTTCGGCTTTCTAGGATCTCCTTTTAGTTGACCTTGTACCAGTGATTTGTACTGTCATGAAACTGTACTTGTTTCTATTGCAATCTTCTACTAAGTTCTTCAATCAATCTTCAATCAAACCTTGTATCTCCAAGTTTCAAATGTGTATGTTTCTTCGCAAAGTAAAGCCATGCTTCATCATACAAGGCCGTCGCACAACAGTAGTGGAATCAGCAGATCTACAAGCACACAACGCCTCGCAATGTGAGGCGTTGTGTGCTTGTACATCGGCTGTTTTCACAAGTTTAAATCATTTTTAAAATGATAAATACAATACTGGCTTTCAAGCGGTTTCAAGGGGCACACTTGACCCTTCTCAGGGGCACATCAAAGGTCGCCAGGCACAGTGGTTGAGAAACACAAAGTGTTTATCAGGTTGCTGCTGCAATGTCTGAGGAGACGAACAATGGTACATTTGTGGTACAAAACTGAAATAAAGAACCTTGAAATCAACGCTTCAAACTGCATGAGCTGCATTATCATGCATGTTTACAACGATGTGGATATATTCTTTTGCATTATCCAACACAACCTACGTGTTTCAGTAAAATGACATTTTGCACAAAATGTAAATAGGTTACTACCATTAGATCTTAAAGGTCTTCATAATGGTTACATGAGTATCTCAGTGACTGTACTGTAGAGCAATGAAATATCTGATAAAATAAAATGCAGTAGTGGCAGCATATTTGCTAATGACTTTCTGTTCCTGTGGGGGGCAATTAAGCCACTCTACAGATGATGTGATTTATGTCGTACGAGTATATTTTCATTTTATCTGCATGATAAACAATAATTCTGAACGCAATTGGGTCCCTGATCAATTATCGATAGCTTTGGCAGACAACGATGTGCAATAATACCAATATGGCTCAGAAAGAATTGTCACTCCAGACACCAAAGAAGTTTATCGTCCAAGTTGCCTCTAGGATAGGTTGTTCATGGTCATATTGTTTAAGGCCACTAACCTAACCTAGGGGATACACTTTAAGAAATAAAAGTAGTGATTGAATTAAACTAAAAAAAGGCACGCAATCTGCAGGGGTCCCAATTGAAAACACCTGACAATTGCCTTATTTATTCATTTATTGTAGTTTAATTATTCATGTATTTCTTAGTTTCTTACATGGATTCAACCATGGGTTGTCCATAGGAATGTGTGTGTGTGTGTGTGTGTGTGTGTGTGTGTGTGTGTGTGTGTGTGTGTGTGTGTGTTTCTCAGTGACTGTACTCTACAATTTACAGTATTTTACAGTAGCTACAATGTTGTTAGAACACAGTAGATACAATGTTATAGCATAGTGGATATAGGCTACAATGTTGCCTGTATATAAGTGACAACCCAGTGTCGCTGGAGGATATACTGTATTCCTGTACGGCCAGCATGTCAAGCCAACAATCGACAAAGTCACCCTGCTTGCAGTTTGCCTGTGTTCTGATGGTTCTGTATCTCTGTAGACAACGTTATGATGTTCAGTGGTTCTCAAACGGTGGTCCTTGAGGGGGTTCCAGGTGGTCCCCAGCTAAATGATGGAGAGTTGATAACCAAATGGACCCTTTACCCTTAGCCTATAAGATCTTTAACTCCTGAGAGTGTAAAATGAAACCAAATGGACCTGGTTGTGGTTACATGTTTACACTCCAAGAGTTAGCCTACATTATGGTTAAAAATCTCCACTAACAATTTACAATAAGTCTACACAATATTTTGAGAATGTAGAAGAATTGTTATCTCTCCTATTGGTACCAACAGCAATTCAGCATTGAATTGTGGACAAAATCTTATTCAACGAAAGCAAAATATTGTAAGTTTTGTGTCTGAGTCAGAGGCTAAATCTCATCAAACGGTGGTCCGTGGCTCAAATAAATAATAAAGGGTTGAAGACAGTTATAGTTCTCGACAGGCGACAACGACTATGCGACGCATATAGACAGATAGAAGCAGCTCCTGCATGTATATTATGTGACATTGCAAATCAAATCAGTGAGGCTGTAATAACAGTCAGTCAGTAATTAGAATGTCATTCATTCACAGTACCAACCTGTCATCGTAGCAGAAATCGGCGTCCAGAGTGTTGACATAGAGGAGCAAAGCCACGGCGCTGCTCACCAATTCTGCGAACATTATTTTCCTCACGAAAACATGCAAAATAAAATAAAGACAAAAATAAAATAAAAAACGAAAGAGCAACCACGTACGTAACTGTAAGAGAACAGAACGTGATCTCTACTATCCTCTGTCTGTCTGTCTGTCTGTCAGTCAGTCAGTCTTTGTCAAGAAGAAGAAGCAGAAGACGTCTCTTGTTGGAAAACAACATGAT
Source organism: Nannobrachium achirus (assembly GCF_963921795.1). Lineage (NCBI taxonomy): Eukaryota > Metazoa > Chordata > Actinopteri > Myctophiformes > Myctophidae > Nannobrachium > Nannobrachium achirus. The sequence goes on along the minus strand of NC_137820.1, from coordinate 6,743,647 downwards.
TTGCAGTGATTCCCATGCAAGAAGAAGGGCTGCTCATCCTCCTCTTCATCCTCCTCGCAGCGGAGCGCAGATAGAGGATAATAATAATAATCCATAATGGTCCATGGTGGTATGTCAGGTCCTCTTGTTCTTCTAACCCATGTTGGTGTAACGGGTGGAAGCTTTATTTCCCAGTGTGATCAGACAGCAGGGCAGTGCGTTTGGCTCTGATGCATCGCGGAGCGGCAGAGGCTGCCTCTCAGTGTGTTGGTCTGTTGGTCTGCTGACTGACTGACTGAGCCGCGTGTGGTTTGGAGGATCACACCGACGCATGCGCACCACGACGACGCCACCACCAGCAGGCAGCACTACACTGTTTCTCAAACTGTGGGTCGTGGACCCACTTGTTGGTCACACACACACACACACACACACACACACACACACACACACACACACACACACACACACACACACACACACACGGATCAATGTTTATGGGAATCACATTGTAAAAAAATAATATAGGCCTAATATTTCAAAATATTATTATTATAGCCTATATTTGTAAAATGTTACATAGGCCTATACATGTTCAAAACAAAAGACAAACAAATCTAAGAAATTCCATAAATATGATTGATTGATTGATTGAAGACTTTATTAGAAGTTTGCATAGAAAAAGGTACAGTTTCATGACAGTACAGTTCAATGGTACAAGGTCAACTAAAAGGAGATAAAAGGAGATATGACAAAATAATACATAGCACCCCTGAGGGCCCCTGCCCCCACTTTGAGAACCAATGCAGCTTGTCATGTTAGCACACAATAGGTCTATTATTTTATCCAAAGTTCAGCTAATTAGTAAATAGTAATATATTATTGGTCTGAGATAAATTAAATGCTATGTTTGAGATGAGAAAAAAAAGAAAAGAAAAAAGAACAGCTTTATGTCCAATATACACACGTTGTCACATTACAGTAAACAGTGTAATAGAATATCCTGCATGGCTCTGAAATATGACTATAGCTCTGCTTCTGATGCAGACTGTAATGTGCATATTGACCAGTAGAGGGCTCACGTGGCATAAGCTCAGTGCAGTCAGTGTTTTGGACTCTGCTCAAGATACAGTAAATAATAGCATATGATATACATTACGTTCAAATCTTTTTATTTTATTTATTTTTTCATGTATTTTTTAAGAATGCTATAAGAGTGTTGAACATTTGGAATGCTCATTTGAAATCAGTGTAGCATTCAGGTAAGTGATTTGAAATGACACCAATAAAAACCCTGCTTTCTAGGTTGATCTGGTCTGTTGTAGAATCCTAGTGTGTAACAGCTGGGTTCTCAAGGAGGGCTAGACTAGGAGAACCACTGATTTAAAGGTAGTAAGCCGCAGTGGTTCTCAATCTGTGGGATGGGACCCTCAGGGGGTCCCCACATGATTTTGGGTGACAACTCAAGGACTTTTAAGACCGTTTTAATACCTAAAAAAAAGATCACAGCCAGTGTGAAGTGAGTGGTGCTATTCTTTAGTTATTGTGGGCTCACTTTAGCTGTCAGATCAACATTGTTTGGCACCAAAAACGCGAGTCCTTTTTTTTTAGCTACAAATGTTGTTAAAACTTTTTCAGCTTTACACATTTATCTCTGCTTGTATTTTTCTCATTACCAATTGTAATACTTATTGAGATTTTTTGATAAAACAGTTTCCCAGTGAATTCCTATGGGAAATGAATTCTGACCGTTTAAATTACTGAATGGAAAGTCTGTCTGAGGAGGGATGCGTATAGAGTACATATTAATATACGGTACTACTTCACAATCTTTGTGCTAGAAATCTTAGAAGTTATACTCAGTACATGATTACATTCATTTCAATGATAGTCTTTGGGGAAATGAGCCCATTGTTCTAGAGCAGGGGTCTTCAACGTTTTCGGGCCAAGGACCCCTTAGTTGAGAGAGAGATGAAGCAGGGACCCCCCACAACCTTTTCATAGATTCCATAGTCTCATTGTTTGACAGCACAATCATCAGTGCAGTGTATTTTGGATTTGTGTCAATTCGTGTTTTCAGATAGCCTATTTAACCACTTGAACCGTCAATACTTAATAAACTTGACTTTTGATTGATTGATTGATTGATTGATTGATTGAAGACTTTATTAGAAGTTTGCATAGGAAAAGGTTTCATGACGGTACAGTTCACTGGTACAAGGTCAACTAAAAGGAGATCCTAGAAAAGCACTTATTTACACAGGAAACCATTGAAGTATCTCATATAACAATGAATGACAGACGGATAGAACACAGTTATAGTCTTTCACTCTGTACTTAGCTCAAAAATACCGTTACTGCATCAAAAGTAATAGTATGAAAGTGTCAAATATTGGCCAAATTGTCAAATCATATAAGAAATTGTGAAAATAGCCGATCTACAAGCTCACACGGTCATGGAGCTTGAAGATTGGCTATTTTATTTTCATAATATTTATCTGTGGAAACGTCAAAATGAGTCAAACTAAATGTAATGCCTCGACTCCTAATTCCAAGTGCTTGTGAGGGTGGGGGGTCCCCAGTCCAAATAGGATTATTTTGGGGGGTCACGACCTGAAAAGTTTGAGCACCACCACTGTAAGGCATGTGATAAATATGGTCTTTGCCTGAATATGCTAGATCAATGTTAGAAGGTTTGAAAATACAAATCAAACTCCTAAGTATGTTGATAGAAATTGCATGGAGATGTATTGCTACACCATCAAATACAAATGACAAAATATTGTAGAATTTGTATTTCAAATGCATCTTTCAAATACCATAGCTATGGCCATCCCTGTGTCCACCAAAGTGAAAGTGTGTGTATATTAATATTATTAGAATAATACAGTTAGTGTGATATTTCTTTGTGAAAAGGTCAAAGCTCTATATTCAGATAGTAATCAGTGCTGTATAGAATGTTTGTATAGAGTATTATGAACTTTGATTTTATAGTGTTCCACTTTAAATTTTGTCTGTTCATTTCTTTGTGTCCCACTTCACTTGTTTATCCTGTATGTATGAGTTTTGATTGGATAAAATTGGTATCCCGACCTGCATCAAACAATAAACTGTCAGCAGTGCAAGACGTGCGTGTGTCCGTTGTGTGTGGACTCTGTCTGGACCTCCATGAATATCCAGGTCCTTCACGTTAGAGGAATTACAGGGTCAGCTAGCCTCGCAGGCTGTGAGGTAATTACATGTTCAGACCCACGTCTGAAGGCAAAATCACTTCTGTCTGCTATGGAAAAAAGCAGAAGAAATGGTAAGTGTGTGTGTGTGTGTGTGTGTGTGTGTGTGTGTGTGTGTGTGTGTGTGTGTGTGAGAGAGTGTGTGTGTGTGTGTGTGTGTGTGTGTGTGTGTGTGTGTGTGTGGCACTGTGTGTGTGTGTGGGGGGGGGGGGTCGGTTCCTGTCACCGACCCCCATATTAATGTATTTTGGCCACGGCCCCCCAAATGAAAACATGTTGTGACCTGGGCTCCCATAAGAGAAGACCTTGTGTACAAAAAATAGGCCAAATCAAAATTATTCCAGATTAAAAAAATAAAGAAAGAAAATAAAAAATCAGAATCCTCTTTCACTGCCATTGACGTATTTCTGACAGATTCTTTTGTAGGCCCACAGCGCTATTGACAGATTTGACCGGAACAAAAGAAATAACATAAAAAGAAGAAAAAAAATGCATCTCCATCCGCTTCCTGTACATTCTTTTCAAAGAATCTGATTTTTCTCCGCTTCGTGTTCTTGCTGTGTTTGTCAAAACAGTGCATTTTTCAATCGGTGATAACTATGGATTGCAAGACTCAAAGAAGTCGACACAGAAGCACAGAAAGCGTGTCCGTGAACAATTTGATCGATTTGAAAAATAGAAAATACTCTGTGAATACTTGAAAAGGTAAGGAATAATGAAACATATTTGGCAGTGGTTAGTATTTTGGTGCTTTTCGGCAAATATACTTGCCAGCCAGGTGGGGGGCGGACTAGATGTGAGGGCCGCCCGCGTATCGATCCAAAAGGTCATCTATGCCAGGGGTTTTCAAACTTTTTTGACTCGGGGCATAACTTTTTCATCCACGGCACCCCTGAATTACACTGTTAATTTTTAGAATCTTATATCCTATTGGAGAAATATCCATTTCCATCAGAACTGACTGAGAATAACGTTATACTTGAAGTTTAACCACTTGAACCCCAGCATGCCTAATCTGGAGGGAAGGTTCACCAAAAATAGCCGATCTTCAAGCTCACAACGCGTCACAACGTGACACGCTGTAGAGCTTGTAGCTCTGCTATTTTTGGTGAAGAGAGTTGTCGTAGATGGATAAAGAACTCATCAAGTACAGTGCAAATCAGGTCTGTTTTACTGATATTGATGAATTCCAAATATTATCAAATTATCTCGCGGCACCCCTGGACTGGCATCACGGCACCCCAGGGTGCCCCGTCACCCACTTTGAAAACCCCTGATTTAGGCTATTATAAAATAGGGTGAAAGACTGTTCCCCGTTTTGCTGGTGACCCCTAACCCCTCAAGGACCCCCATGTGGGTCCCTGGCTGGATTCCACCCACTCTGAGAGCCACTGCTTAAAGCAGACCTTGCTAAATATGGGCACACACACACACACACACACACACACACACACACACACACACACACACACACACACACACACACACACACACACACACACACACACACACACACACACTTGAATGGAAGGCATTTGCGTTTTTGAGGGATTTACACACCGTGTGGGACAGCAACGCTAGAATCCTTGGATAGAATATCAGCCCCGTCCGTACCTGATGAACGAGGCAACCAGGCATCATTAAATCCTCGTTGACCTTTGGAAAGACACGTTGGTAGTGTATAGCAGTGATGATGCGACTGCCAGGACCAAAATGAATCTTATCCGGTGTTGCACACTCAGCCAGTGGACATTTATCGCCAGACTTTCATCCAGGAATATTATTCCCTTCGCTATTATCTTTCCTCATTTCCTCTCCATCATTCCAATATTGTGTTTACTATTATTTTGCCTTTCCACAGAGCCTCCCCAGAGCCTCTCCTCCCGTCTGCTTTCCAATCTGGGCTCCAAAAGCGACAGCCTGGTTGCCAACAGGGAAAAACCTTAGATCATTATTTTTAGACCTTAAAGTCATCTCAGTGCAGCAGCTTGCTCAGCAAGCCGACAGACACCACTAAATCACTTTTCACTTCCAGGTTTGATGGACTAATGGGGGAGGACATCATGTACTGTAGATGGATAGAACTCAGTGAGTGTGTGCGCGCGCGCGAATGTGTGTGTGTGTGTGTGTGTGTGTGTGTGTGTGTGTGGAGGTGGTCCTCCACTGGGGGCGCCACCACTTTTGCATCCGTTCTGGAGTAGCAGGAGTGGGTGGTCCCCGGGAATTCCCCGTGAGCAGCCCCGTGGGGGTGGTCATTTGGCCATTTTTGCACATTTGGTATTTTTTTTTACACCTGGGGGTCCCCCAGGGACCTGGGGGTCCCTGGAACTCCGGGGGTCCTTGGAGGTTGTAGTTTGGCAGGTAAGGAGTGTGTGTGCAAAATCTGGCATGGATCGGGGCAACGGTTGCGGAGATATGAGCAGGGCAAAAGTGTGACGTCTGACGTGTGACGGACGGACTGACTGACTGACTGACTGACTGACTGACGCACGGACACCTGGTGGAGCTTTCTGTAGTAAGTGCGACCTACGGTCGCAATAATTATATTCTCCACACTTGTATTCTCCCCAGCTTGACAAAATGGTATATTCCCAGGTTCCGCAGGTCAGCTGCACAGGTGCAATGCATTATTGTTAATTGTGGCACGTTTACTAACATGCTAAGTTTAGCTGCACTTGAAAAAACTATTTTCTATATAACCGTGTTATACAAAATGTAATGCCTCTTATCCATGAGGACTCCCATCTTTGCCATACCCTAGCTTTGGCTGAACTGACGCCACTGATTTGTATCCCCCTTCTCTCTGTGTTAGGGAGTGAGGCGATGCATGTGGCACGGCCATTCATTGTGATAGAATTGGAGGAGGTGGGAGCAGTGCGGTGTCTGGCGTGTGCATGCGGTACGGGATGGGAAAAAGGATTTGGGCCTTAAGCTGTCTGATCACATCAAATCAAGTGGGTGTTGGTCACGCTCCCACCGAACACACACTTTATCCAAATGCATGTGCATGTGCACACACAAGGTTTATTATGATTAAAGAGAGAATTTCTATAGGTTTAGATTTTATATTTATCAACTTCAACTTTTATGTTTTGGATGGCTTTTGTTGGATTGTACAGTACAATCCAACAAAAGCTTTTGTACGGTTGAGTTTGATAGGAATCGGGGAGAGAGATGGGGAGTGACACACGCAGCAAAGGACCTTTTTCCTGCACCTATGGGTGCTTGGACTGACATGCCCAAGGACACCTTTACCGTGGGTGCATGGACTTAAGTACAATTGCACACATACTCATCGCATTGTAACAACATAATTTACACATCTGAAAGCTGGTGTTTTTGCATCTATCCTTTTGATAATAGTGTGACAGTGACACTGTATGTCATTTTACATTATGTTTTATTATCAACAAAGAGGTCAAAATCAAAGGTCATAAGGAATCTAACCAGTGACTCACTATCAGAATGCATTAGAGCCTATATGAGTTTTTTCTAGATGTGTTTATTTTTTTTTTTTAACATGCTTGGTTTTAGTTTAATTTTTATGATTGATTGATTGATTGATTGATTCGTTTATTAGACAAAAATGGAGAACAGTACAAGTATAGTCAATACAGGCACGGTGGCGCAGTGGTTAGCGATTCGCCTTCCCGCCGGGGGACGCTGTGGGTGCTGGGGGCGTGTTTCTCCCTCCACATCATCAGCGCCCACACCCTAGGTGGGGTTGGCGATAGGGCCTTTCTGTGTGGAGTTTGCATGTTCTCCCCGTGTCTCCTAGGGTTGATACCCTCACAAAAACATGCAGTAATCCTGGTCTCAATAATGCCTCCCCCTGGCCAGCCGGGGCGCCTGATGGAGGGGAAAGGAACTGGTTGGAATAACGTGTTCCTTCCACGCGCTATGTCCATCCCGGGGAAATCCCCCCTGTCAGGTGAAAAGAAACAACTTGGACTCCTCATGCATAGAAGGAAGCATGAGGTCAGTCCGTTGTCTCCCCAGGCGTGGCAGAGGCAGAGCAGAGCCCAGGATTACATAGGCAATTGGCACTGGGTGAAAATGGGTTGCAAAATCGTGGGATAAAAATTATATATATAAAAAAAGGAAAGTATAGTCAATACAATTGAAATGTACAGTAGTACAGTTAAACATCCTGCATAAAAGTAACATCCCAAATAAGACCTTTTACGGTATTTCTTTTTTACATTGGAAGCCCTCAGTATTTAATTCATGGACATGGAATTGGGTAATTGGGTGATCCAATTGATTGTGAGCGTGTAGATCTGCTATATATACGGTATATATATATATATATATATATATATATATATATATATATATATATATATATATATATATGTGTATTTTTAATGAAAAATGTGGGGGGGAAATGTCAACTATAAAAACATGCCCCAAATAGGAACGGCAGGTTGAAAGTGGTTTAATGTTACAGAGAAACGTAAAGAGAGACTGCATGGTATTATCAGAGGATTCCATCTCTGCCGCAGCACCAGTATCTTTTGATTAAATAATACCTTACTAAATCAGGGTTATATGACCTGAGCTCCACTGGTTCTTACACAACCCCTTTCCGCTTCAAATATCCATTCGTTACCGGTATCAGCCCATGAGGAGATACAGGGCTCTTTAGTAATGATGTAGTCGTGCCTGGGGTTAAGCAAGCACACTGCTGTCTCCTCCGCAAGTACGAGGGGAGTAGTAGACTGGTCTAGACCTTGGACAAACAAGAGAGTGTCTAAAAAAGCCCCACGAGCGATCCCTAGAGGATGCATCCTCTTCCTCTACTAGGATCCATCCATCCTTGTGAGCTTGTAGATAAGATAGGCTATTTTCAGCTTGAAGATGGAAGTGGAAGGAAACACTAGCGGTCCTAGTACAGAGCCCTGGGGGACCCCTGTCAACTAAGTACAGTAGGGGTTAAGAGAGTTGAAACACACAACTAGAAAGGGGCACTCAATCTCTGTCAATATAGGCACGACCTAACCTCCCTTCATACTGGATGCATTGTTCAAGATATGCATATAAACTTGAACAATGCATTGTTCAAGTTATGGTGAAATCTCGCTACTACTCATCATTCTGACAACGGAGCGTCGGGAGAGGGTTAGCGACTCACCCCACGGAGGTTAGGGTATGGGCGGGGGTCAGCAACCCGCGGCTCTAGAGCCGCATGCAGCTCTTTAGCGCCACCCTAGTGGCTCCCTTGAGCTTTTTCAAAAGATAGGGGGAAAAATATATATTTTATTTTGTTTTCATATGGTTTCTGTAGGAAAACAAACATGACACAAACATTCTTAATGTGTAGAATAAATATTTAATTTAATGCTCATTATGTATTTGTAGCCTACTTAGTCATTTTGACAGTAGGCTAATATAACTAATCTAGACCTTTAATATATTGTCACTGTCGGGCAGAAACCTTGTATCTCCAAGTTTCAAATGTGGATGTTTTTTTTTTTCGCAAAGTAAAGCAGCTGCTTCATCATTCAAGACTGACGCACAAAAGTAGTGAAAACAGCAAGCACACAGCGCCTCGTGGTGCGAGGCATTGTGTGCTTGTAGATCGGCTGTTTTCACTAGTTTAGTTCATTTTGTAAATGATAAATACAAAACAAAGTTTGGACATACAAGGTTTCCACCCGACAACGACGATATATAAGGCTTTTATAATTTTTTGCAGCTCCAAACAGATTTGTTTTTAGTTTCTTTGGTCCAATGTGGCTCTTTCAACATTTTGGGTTGCCGACCCCAGGGTTAGGGTAAGGGTTAGGTTTGGGTGTCGAAAGAGATGACACTTAGTAACAGCGAAACGCTCCCTCAAGTTATGTGCTATGGTATGTGCTATGGTGCTAACGTGAGCGTGGCCTTGGTGGTTTGCTGTGGCAGTGGCTGGGCAGTGATTGGCGTAGCAGTGTGTAATGTCACGGAGCTGTATAATTGGCGTAGCAGCGTCAGCTGAGCGGTGTGGTTTGTGGCGTGCACGTGGCAGCATGAGCTTGCACTGTGACTGGTCTACTTTCACAGGGACAGTCACAGATACAGAGATGCACACAGAGATGCAGACACACGCTGGTCTGGATGGCTGGCCTCTCCGGCGCCACACTGTGAAAGGCAAGACGTCACCGCCGGGTGTCCAAAAAATGTTACTTTTCAGGAAATGGAAAAAAAATAATCTGTGTGCCAATTAGGGCATTCACAAATAGTGATTTTTAGTATTCGAATTATTCAACCTCAAAGTATTTGAATAGTCGAATATTCGACAGGACTGGCCAAACTGTCAAATAGTAAGCAAGAGGCGAGCATTGTGAAAATAGCCGATTTACATGCTCACATTGAGCATGTAGATCAGCTATTTTCACAATATTTATCTGCGGAACCGAGTCACATTAAATGTAATACCTACAATTCCAAGTGCTTGTCAGGGTGGGGGTCCCCAGTTCAAATATTAAGTTTATTTTGGGGGTCACGGCCTAAAAAGGTTTGAGAACCCCTGGTATAGAGCATTAACAAATTCATCCACCGTGACCAGGGGCATTGACAACTCATTCTTATGACTTCCTATCTAGCCAAGCTTTTTAAACTATATATTTCTTAGAGAAAACAATAGAAAATGTAAAATATAAATAAGCGAATATTCAACTTCGGTTAACCTCGAATAGTGACTTTGATATTCGAATATTTGATGAATGCCCTAGTGCCAATGGATCCAATGTAGTCATTATTAATCTTGATAACACTTTTCATTGGTTCAGTGGCTCAGGAGGCTTGGGAAACTAAAGGTTCCTGGTTCCATCCCGACTTCCCCAGGGTTAACGTTGAAGTGTCCTTGAGCAAAACTCTGAACCCCAAAGTTCTCCCGATGAGCAGCAGGTTCTTGCCTTGCATGGTTTCCTTTGCCGTCGATGTGTGAATGGATATTGTAAACCCTGCTTTTGTTTGAATGCACCATTTACAAATATTTATAAAGCCCACACAGACACACACTTAAAGGAGTAGTTCACCCCCAAAATGACTCTTTTTCTATTGATTACTCATGCCACGGAGACTTTAAATGTACCCCCATTGATTCCGGGTGGGGACCCGAATGCATTTGGGTCCCCATCCGGAATCAATGGGGGTAAATTTACTATAATCAATGTTTTGTCTTAGGAATGCGACAAATACCATTTTCTTTATTGAACTCAAGTCTCTCATGGTGTGAGTAATCATTTTGGGGGGGTGAACTACTCCTTTAACCATGTTCACTTTCAAAGTCTTTCATAAATAGCAGATCTACAAGCTATTTTTGCTACTTTTGTGTGACACTCTAGTTAGTATGACGAAATAGGTCATTCATTTACGGAAAAGACAAAAGAAATATGGAGTTATAAGGTTTCTGCCAGACAGGAACGAAAAGTGGAATAAGCCCTCCACAGTTGGTTTTCATGGTGAAGTGTGACCATATCACACTACTCCAATGCTCTCTCACAGAGCCTGACCCATGACCCAGACACCATGGCTGATAGCACTAATTTAGCAGTAAAGATAAGACCGTGAAGAGGAATGGAGATGAATGATAATCACATGCTTAATGAGGACTGCATTTCATTGAGGTAAACCTGACCTTGGACAGCTATGAACAACATATTTCACTTTATTTACCTCTACTGCATTATATTCTATTATTCTTTTATTCATCCTTTATCCATAAGTCTGTTGTCATACGCATGGCCTAAATGGCTGTTCTACAAGCTTTTAACAAGAAATCTTATGAAATAACATGTTGCCATCCAATCATCAAGGACGATGATACACAAAAGAAGAAGTATCAGCATTTCTTGTAATCTTTCACAATTTGTTAAAGTGTTCATGAAAGAGGGTGAAACTGGTTGAAGGACAATGTTATCGACATCAACATGAGTTGTATGTAAAGCATACTGTATAAGATGCTTTCATTGAGGTGTTTCACACAGTGGTGGAAGGTAAATAAGCACATTTACTGTGTGTGTTTCCATTTATCATCTCAGAGGCAAATATTGTACCCTTAGAATTTGAAGAATTCGATTATTATTACCAAACCTATAACCAATTACGACCTGTTTTATACTTACGATGCACAAGCTCACAGCACGTTGCTATGCCTTTTCTATTTTGCATTTTTAGATTTTGTGAAATATGTAAAAAAAAAGAAATCACATTGTGCATAATGAGTTACCTTTGGTACTAAGGCTACTTGAAATATATTTTGTTTCCAATGCATTTGCAATTTGGCCTCATGGTGGTGCTAGAAGAGGGCCATGTGAGAAATGAGGGGTGGAGGTTGTGGTTTGGCAACCAAGGAGTGTGTGTGCAAAGTTTGGCATGGATAGGGGCAACAGTGGCACAGATAATATTATGAGTAGGGCAAAAGTGTGACGTGACGTGTGACGAACAGACTGACTGACAGACAGCCGGTGGAGGTTTCGATAGTAACTGCTACCTGACGGTCGCAACAAAATGATCTACCATCTGACGCTGAATGGTGAACTTAACGGAGAGAACAGCCAGTCCTAAATTGAGATGATGCATTAAAGCACTTGGAAGCAGCTTGATGCTCCACTGTCATCAACACATAACAGCACAGCCACTGATAAATGACAGCGACCTTTTGCACAAAAGGATGAGAATTGAATCCCTGCCAGTATCGACTCTGACCGTCCATTCATAAAGGGTGACCCATATTGAATGCAAGTCGTTGAAGAAGCCTGATAACCCATTTAGGCCTAGAATTATTGAATAATTTAACCAGTGAAAAATAGCAGATATACAAGCTCACAGCGCGGCACCGAGTGCCGCGCTGCGAGCTTGTAGATCTGCTATTTTTGGAAAAAGTCGTGAAAATGTGTGCAAATCTTTGAATATGAATTTTTCAAAGAGAACGTTTGTAACTCAAATTTTGCTTCTGGGTGGTCCCTGGAACTAAATATTTTGAGATGGGGGTCCGTGGCCAAATACATATCATTTTGGGGGTCCTTCACATGAAAAGGTTTGAGAACCACTGACATAGTAGTCTCTCAAGAACAGGCTAACTTTGACGATGGCTGGCCAGATTGCTGACATAGAAACATAGGTTTTTTTCAAAAAAACCTTAGAAGGATTCAGAAGACACTTGTAGAATCGGGTCAAAATTCAAAATTTCACAATTTAAAAAAAATAGCAGATCTACAAGCTCTGTGAGCTTGTATATCTGCTCTTTTTCAATAGTTAAAGCATAAAATAATGATACACAATGTAGTGTACCCGTTCTAAACAGGATAATTATACAGTTTAATCACCGTGGTGGCATCAGGACCACTGCTTAATTGGATTTAGCGGCTTCCATCAGAGCCATGACCTTTACCACTAAACTAAATAATTACTGCCGGCAGCAGGAGAATGCTTGGCTCCTTTTGTACTATTTTGTAATTCTGCAAATAGAAATAGAAAAAGAGGCTTCTTGAAAATTTGAGTGCCATGGGTTGAGGAATTCTTTCTGCATCATGGGGCTGTATTTTGATTGTCTTAAAGTTATACCATGTAACTTTTTTTATAAAACAAATCTTAAAATTGTCCTAACTGTTAAATCGCTAAAGTTTTAGAACACCCACTCCGTTATTTTCAGCTTCTAAAGCCTTCTCTTTATATGTTTTCTATGATCCTGACCGGGCCCCGGTTTTCGCGGAAAAATTACGTCATCACACTACCGGCCAATCACAGCGAGGGTTATACACTGCCGGCCAATCACACATCACAGCGCATCTTGAAGTGGGGTCGCTATGGCGGCCATATTTGTAGTCGCCCGTGTGTCTCTATACTCAAAAGGTAATCTCGCCTACCAGGCAGGGTGAAGTAGTCCGTTTCTCCGGAATGCCTGAACGCACAGGAACCAGCCCAGGGACCCCTCTAAAGATAGATCTCGACGAGGTGGAGGCAGACGCGGGGGTGTGAAGGTACGAAAAACGTCCGAAAGACGCGGACGCGACTGCGGTTTGCTATAGGGCTACTGACCACAAGTTGAGCATTTTACACAGTATAGCTTTAAGTACCAGCTCTTATGCCTTTACTTAAAGGCCTGTCCATACTGTCTCCGAACACCAAACTTTTGTCAGAAAGGTTCGGTTCAACTGCAAAATGACATCACTCACATCTTCTGAAAAGCAGCTGAGGTCTGGGAATTACGCCTCCTGAGTCCCTCACTGACTTTTATCTTTTTAATTGTTGTATTTACTGTTTTTATCCTAATAAAGTCGTTTTTTCCCTTTTGTTGTAAAGCACTTTGGGTACCTAGAAAAGCGCTATATAAATCCAAGCTATTATTATTATTATTATTATAATTAAAGTTTGGAAAGCTGCACGTCGGAAAGTCTGAACTCTCCAATGAAAAGCTTGGTGTTCGGAGACAGTATGGACATGCCTTTAAGTTAAGGCATAAGAGCTGGTACTTAAGACAATCAAAAGAGAGCCCTCAGTGTGTTAGGTCCTACAGTTACAGTATAGGTACAAAGTACAAACATGCTGTATCAATACTATGTTTTTTGGAGCACCCGCTGGCCTACTGGTCCAGGCCCATACCACATAGGCTCAGTGCAGCTCAACAACATACACGTTACTGCCAGACAGTCCACAGAATAACTAAACCTCCCTGAATAAAAAAAAAAAACACAAAAGAATCAAGCGATCGCCACAGGAACCAACCAAAACCAAACTGTGGTCAAAATGTCAAAATATTTTCAAGTGGGTGTTTATCACCGACCCAAATATTTTGCCCGAAACATCCTCCATGTCTCTCCCCACCCACGTGTGCTGTGTCTGCCTGCACACAGTGTGTTGACGGGACGTCCAGATTAGAGAGGGCCCATGGGACCCTCCGTGACACCCTATCCCATATCACAGGGCTCTGTGTAAGCTGAGATATCCATACAAACAGTTGGAGATATCAAGGCGGCCAGAGCAGAGCAGAGCACACACAAAGGACAGGAGACATTCCATACGTGGTGGACAGGGGCGTCACACCAAATTCTGGGCCCTGGGTACAAGGATTCACTGCGGGCCCCCCCATGAATGTTAACTATTGAAAAATAGCAGATATTCAAGCTCGCAGCACGGCACCGAGTGCCGCGCTGTGAGCTTGTAGATCTGCTATTTTTGAAAAATCGTGAAAATGTGTGCAAGAAACCTATGTGCCGCGCTGTGAGCTTGTAGATCTGCTATTTTTGAAAAATCGTGAAAATGTGTGCAAGAAACCTATGTTTCCATCATGTCAGTGGTGCTCAAACTTTTTCATGTCAAGGTGATATGTATTCGGCTACGGACCCCCATCTCAAAATATTTAGTTCCAAGGACCCCCCAGAAGCAACATTTAAGTTACAAATGTTTGCTTAAAGGGGAAGACCACCCATTTTCAATATTGAACTATGTCATTAATATACCTTAGAGGAGTTGTGTGGAAATAGAAAAAAAGTTCCCCCCCTTCTGTGTTGCCTAGAACTGGAGGATTGATTTTGGGGTTTGTATTGTAAAGTACAACTTGATGACATCACACCGTTGTACTTTACAATACAAACCCCAAAATCAATCTTGCCGCGCTGTGAGCTTGTATATCTGCTATTTTTCAATAGCTAAAGTTACTTGGGCCCCTCCACCTTGGGCCCTAGTAACTCAGCCCCCCCCCCCCCCCCCCCCCCCAATGTGACGCCCCTGGTGGTGGAAACCACTCCGCTCATGCAGGTTATTATCCCAGATAACAGGGACTTCTGAATTGCAGCATTATGGAGGATTTCCTGTAATTTCATATGTGAGAGAGAGGCTCCATTACTGCTCTTATCTCCGTAGACTGTTGAGGTGCATTCTGTTGACAGGGTATGGGCAGGTATGCTGCTGCACGTGTGTGTGTGTGTGTGTGTGTGTGTGTGTGTGTGTGTGTGTGTGTGTGTGTGTGTGTGTGTGTGTGTGTGTGTGTGTGTGTGTGCGTGCGTGCGTGCGTGCGTGCGTGCGTGCGTGTGCGTGTCTTCTTTTGAAAATTACTACAAGCTCACGATTGTGAGCTTGTAGATCGGCTATTTTGAAATGGCAGAAATGTATATAGGGTTGAAGTGGTTAATGTATGTTTTGTAATAATAATCAATCTACAAAGTAACCAGTACGTTTTCAGATAATTGCAGTGGAGTAAAAGTACAACAGGTCTATTTGGATCCGAGATGTAGTGGAGTAGAGGTAAAAGTATTGGAATTTGGAAATACTCAAGTAAAGTACAAATGCCTCAAAATAGTAAAGCTACTTAGTTACTTTATACCACTGCTCTTTAGTAAACAGAACATACATCTTCAGGATACCATTTTCCTCCAATCAGGAGAGAGAACAGACATGATGAAACAAACAGAAAAGGGCAGCCACATGTGGAACAAACTGGAGCAGAAGCTGATAAATGATCTTTGTGCTGACCCACCTGAGAATGGATTCTCTGTTAACCCATTTAGGCTTAGGATTATTGACTACTTTAACCATTGAAAAATAGCAGATATACAAGCTCACAGCGCGGCACCGAGTGCCGCGCTGCGAGCTTGTAGATCTGCTATTTTTGAAAAATCATGATTTTTCTTTGCAAGTCTTTGAATATATCTATTTAAAAGCGAACATTTGTAGATCAAATATTTGCTTCTGGGGGGTCCCTGGAACAACATATTTTGAGATGGGGGTCCGTGGCTAAATACCTGTAATTTTGGGGGTCCTTGACATGAAAAAGTTTGAGAACCACTGATTTAGAGGAAGGAT
The DNA here is from genome assembly GCF_963921795.1 of Nannobrachium achirus. Lineage (NCBI taxonomy): Eukaryota > Metazoa > Chordata > Actinopteri > Myctophiformes > Myctophidae > Nannobrachium > Nannobrachium achirus. The sequence goes on along the minus strand of NC_137820.1, from coordinate 6,727,652 downwards.
TTAGAAGTCGGGTCAAAGATCGGGTCAAAGATATTCATAGACTTGCACACATTTTCACGATTTTTCAAAAATAGCAGATCTACAAGCTCACAGCTGTGAGCTTGTATATCTGCTATTTTTCTAAGGTTAAAGCATACAATAATGGTTAAAGTGGTTAAAATCTAACGCGACTCGGGCGCGTTCCAGGTATTTGAGAGTTAACCAATGAGCAGGAGAGATGGGGAGACCCCCGTTGTTGAGCACACTCAGCAGTCTACTCTGAGAATACAGTGGCTCAGGGGTAGAGAAACCGTCATTAGAACATGGAGGGTTCCCGAAGGGTTCCCAGTTCGATCCCGGGCTCCCCCAGAGGTTTTGTCGAACAGTCCTTGAGCAAGACTCTGAACCCCTAGTTTCTCAGTTGCTCCTGGTAAGCCTTGCATGGTTTCCTCCACCATCGGTGTATGAAGAGTCGGGGATCCACAAGCCCAAAAGCTCAAGGAATAGGGTTGAACCTGTGATGTTCTGCCGCACTTTTTATTTCTGTTTTATCTATTAAAAACAGAAAAAAACATTCCTTGCCCTTCGGCCAAATATTGGCCCCCAAAAACTGTGAAAAGTGATGAGTCATCACTTTTTTTTCCACTTTTAACAGTTTTGGGTGGCCAAAGTTTTGCCCAAGGAATGTTTTTCATGTAAAACAAGTGCTTGCAATGGATTCAGAATCATGAATAACCCGGCCTAGTTTGACCCCTCACATGATGCTAATTAAAGCAGATTTTCTCTATTTTTTTAATATTTCAAGTCAATGGGACAGTGAATATACAAATGTCCATAACTTTTTTTCGCGATGTTTCCGGCAGAGCAGGCCTCTGATTCTGTGGACCTTAATGACCAAACTAATAGATAAAACAGAAATAAAAAGTGCGGCAGAACATCACAGGGTCCTCTCCCATTTTGGTGACTGGATATTTGAATTTGTCTTGAAAAAAATCTTACGCGCATCCCTGGCACAGATCTTTAAATGGGCGGTCAGTGAGTGCCCAAATACATGGTGGTCTTTGTCTTGAACATGTTTGAGAACCACCGCAGTTAGTTTAGACTTTGTACATTCTGTTGACTGTGTGCAGGGGCGTCACAAGGGGGCGGAAAGTGGGACTGAGTTACCAGGGCCCAAGGTGGAGGGGCCCTATAGTAACTTTAGCCATTGAAAAATAGCATATATACAAGCTCACAGCGCGGCACCGAGTGCCGCGCTGGGAGCTTGTAGATCTGCTATTTTTGAAAAGTCGTAAAAATTTGCGCAAATCTTTGAATATGTTTCTTTTAAGCGAACATTTGTAACTCAAATTTTGCTTCCGGGGAGGGGTCCCTGGAACTAAATATTTTGAGATGGGGTTCTAGCTGTGGCCAAATACATATCATCTTGGGGGTCCTTCACATGAAAACGTTTGAGCACCACTGACATGGAAACATGAGTTTCTTGCACACATTTTCACGATTTTTCAAAAATAGCAGATCTACAAGCTCGCAGCGCGGCACTCGGTGCCGCGCTGTGAGCTTGTATATCTGCTATTTTTCAATAGTTAACATTGATGGGGGGCCCGCAGTGAATCCTTGTACCCAGGGCCCAGAATTTGGTGTGACACCCCTGACTGTGTGTGTGGTGGGTGGGCCAGGTACGTAGGACTGTACCTCTATAATTCTACGTTACTGATGCCTTCCTGATGAGACATAATGGGCTGCAGCACTTATACCTCATCAGCATCCTGCAATTTCAGCGACAGTTGCATTTTCCATTCTATCATGAAAGCATTTATAGAACATCATATTACTTTTTTTGGGGGGGGGGGGGGTCTCAGCAGGGGCCTGCCTGTCAGAGAGGGGAGGGAGAGGGGGGGGGGGGGGGGGGGGAGCAGGGGCGTCACAAGGGGGGGGGGGAGGGGGGGGGGGAGTGGGACTGAGTTACCAGGAGGCGGAGGGGAGGCGCCTTAATTATTTTATACTTTAGCTATTGAAATAGCAGATATGCTACGATACAAGCTTTTGTAACTCAAATTTTGCTTCTGGGGGGTCCCTGGAACGTAATATTTTGAGATGGGGGTCCGTGGCCAAATACATATCATTTTGGGGGTCCTTGACATGAAAAGGTTTGAGCACCACTGACATAGAAACATTAAAAAAAAAAAACATTGAAGGATTTGAAATATTCAAAGACTTGCACAAAATGTTCAAGATTTTTCGAAATAGCAGATCTACAAGCTCGTAGTTAAAGCACAAAATGGGAGTGGATCCTTGTACCCAGGGCCCAGAATTTGGTGTGACAACCCTGGTCTCAGGAACATGATGCACGCAGCAACGAATGGGTGAATTACACCAATCAGCACAAAGCCAGCTCTTCATCCACTTATTTTTCACTGAAAACCAGAAACTGAAGGGATATATAGCTTGGTAGAGTAAAGCTGGTTGCACACTGCTGCGTTTTTCGGGCCGAATAGCGGAGTGAATTTCGGAGCACGCAAATAAAAAAATCAACCTCACGTTATGTCAGTCACGTTTGCACACTGCCGCCCGTTTCGCGCACCACTCGGTCCCTTGCTCTCTCTATCTCTCTCTCTCTCTCCTTGCCCTGAAAAACGCATTTCGCAACGAAAAACGCAGCAGTGTGCAACCACCTTTAGGGATGGAACCATATGAAAATGTCATATCACGATTATTGTGACGAAAGAAATCACGATTTGCGATATCATCGCGATAATAAAAATCCATTATCCTGGGGCGGAACATTTGCCAAAAAATAGCAGATCTACAAGCTCCACAACGCGTCGCAATGCAACACACGTTGTGAGCTTGTAGATCGGCTATTTTCTGGCAAAGACATTTGATAGAGAGTGAAAAAAAAAGACTATATCAAGTATGTATATTTATAAGTACCTTTTACCAATTTTAGTTTAGTACCGGATATGCAGCTCGGCAAAAAAAAGGTGAATTGAACCCAGTGCATGATGGAGGACGATATCACGATAAATTAAATCTCCACGATACGATAATCGTGAGTGTTTTTTTATCACGATAAACGATAATATCGCTTATCGTCCCATCCCTAGGTAGAGACCACACAGCCTAGAAACCATGGCAACCAGCATTTGTATATAATATATATCGTTGCAGTTGGGTCCAAAACCTCTTCAGGAAATCGGAAAAAAATAACCTGTGTTTTAACCCATTTAGGCCTAGAAATATTGAATGCTTTAACTATTGAAAAATAGCAGATATACAAGCTCGCAGCGCAGCACTCTGTGCCGCACTGCAAGCTTGTAGATCTGCTATTTTTGAAAAATTGTGAAAATGTGTGCAAACTTTTCAATATTTCAAAGCACATTTTTGTAACTCAAATCTCTGCTTCAGGGGGGTCCCTGGAACAACATGTTTTGAGATGAGGGTCTGCGGTAAATGTAATTTTGGGGGTCTTTGACATGAAAAAGTTTTAGAACCGCTGATTTAGAGGAAGGATTTAGAAGTAGGGTCAAAAGATCGGGTCAAAGACATTCAAAGACTTGCACACATTTTCAAGATTTTTCAAAAATATTGTTAAAGCATAAAATAATGGTTAATGTGGTTAAGATCTAACGCGACTCGGGCACGTTTCAGGTATTTGAGGTTAAATCGATCCAGTATGGTTATTATTTAGTCCAGTGGTTCTCAACCAGTGGTCCGGGGACCACCAGTTGGCCCCTGAGGTTCCAGGTCCAGGTCCTCAGCTAAATGATGGAGAGTTCATAACCAAATGGACTCTTATAGATCCTTAACTCTTGATTTCATTTTACGCTCTTAAGAGTTAAATTATTTTTAAACATCCGCATTAATGAATTTACAACATGTCTACACAATTAGAGAAGGTAGATAATTATTATTTGTGGTCAACGTTTGCCTGTCATCTGGCATCACATCAATAGAGCATGGAATTCTGGACAAAATCTTACACCACAATAACACAATATTATACGTTTTGGGTCTGAGAGGATAATCTCATCAAATGGTGGTCCGTGGATCAAATGCTGAATAAAGAATGGGCCTTGAATCAATCTGGTGTCCCTATTTTGTGCATGTCATTGTAGTCAAAAAATGAATTTATCTTTTAAATTCATTGCGTTGAAAGCTTGTAGATCTGCTGTTTTGACTACTTGTGTGCGCCAGTACGACATGACAAAGTATAAAATAACGCATTCATTTACAGTATGAAAAAAATATATATAATAAAAATATTAAATACGGAAATACAAATCTTCTGCCTGTCTCATACTGTTCAACATTTTATTATCACGCCAAATGGAAATGTTCCTCAACATGTTGTTGTTATTTCAGGACACATCAACAAATGGTCTCTCGATACCTGCATTGTTGTTTTTGACAGCAAATTTTGATTTAATTTTAGTCATAGTCTTTTGAATAAAATGTAATTTAGTTTTAGTCATAATTTAGTCACCTGAAAAGTTTTAGTTACTAAATATCATAAGATTTTAGGCGACCAAATCTACAGTTGATTTTGTCAACTAAAATGAATTTTTTGCAGGCCTTGATGGCATCGTAATGACTGATTTTACACTTGGTTGTGTGCTGAAAATAGCCGATAGCTTGTAGATCGTCTATTTTCAGCAGGCAACACCTGAGAGCAACCAAACATAAAATGACTCTCTTCTCCACTCGTCCCTCCCTAACCTCTTATAGTCTAGTTTTTATTTTGTTGACGAAATTGTCAATATATTTAGTCTTAGTTTTAGTCATCACAGCTTAGTTTTTATTTCGTTTTTGTCAGTGAAAAAAACACAGTCGACAAACATTTTTCGTCATAGTTTTGGTCGACGAAGTCAACACTGGATACCCGTCACATTTGTTTCTCAAAGATAGACCGATAGACAGACGATCTATCGTGGCCCTGGGAGACCTCGTCGTGCCGTGTTAAAGAAACATTCAGATCCAGCCGTCATTACATACGAGGGAAACTATGCAGAGGTTGGTTGGTTGGTTGTGGTGCCGTGGCATTTTCACTGCTCAGCTTTTGTTTGGATGGTTTCTTCGGATTGCGTGAGCTGGCAACCTTTAGAGGAGTGTGAGCATAATGGTGCTGTCCCCAAGCTTGTTTTCGATAATGCATCATGAACCCAGATTTGTCAGATGCAATTTGTTTAAAACCCATTCAGAACGGGTACACATTATTGCGTATCATTATTTTATGCTTTAGCTATTGAAAAACAGCAGATATACAAGCTCACAGCGCGGCACCGAGTGCCGCGCTGCGAGCTTGTAGATCTGCTATTTTTGAAAAATCGTGAAAATTAGAATTTTGACCTGATTCTATAAGTGTCTTTTGAATCCTTCTAAGGTTTTTGGGAAAAACCCTATGTTTCTATGTCAGCAATCTGGCCAGCCATTGTCAAAGAAAAGGTCCTTTTCACTTAACTGGAGCTCAGTTAGTCTGTTCTTGAGAGACCACTATGTCAGTGGTTCTCAAACATTTTCATGTGAAGGACCCCCAAAATGATATGTATTTGGCCACGGACCCCCATCTCAAAATATTTAGTTCCAGGGACCACCTTATATATCTGCTATTTTCCACTGGTAAAAGCATTCAATAATTCTAGGCCTAAATGGGTTAACGCTGCGGGCACATCAGGGTTGTAGTGGGGGGGGCACGCGTGGGCACGGCGTGCCCACACTTCTCTCACGTCGCGTGCACGCGCATTGACGCGCGTGCACAAGTGATGCGCGTGCCGGCAGGCTGGCTGCTGGTCCGTGTCATCAAGTACCTACAGTACCGCAGACAGCAAGTACAGAGCAGATCGTCCACCGATTGGTTGTAATATCGCCATGACAACCACCAACCAGCAAGCTGACTGTCCCTTCGGGCTATGGGATAAGACTCACTGACCAACCAACCAACCAACTACACTGTCTGTGTTTACTTCTTCAAACTTTTAGCGGTTCGTAGCCTGCAGCAGTTTGTTTGTTTGTTGTGAATTTTTGTTACCTTGGATTATCTACCCAAGTATTATACCAGCACTGTCTGTACAACGGCAACATGGTGCTACGTGCTACACGTGAGTAAATAAACATGTCTTATTCTTATTGGAGGGCTGGTTAGGTAAGACATAATGCCTATATTAACTATTATATTAAGCCTAAAACGGTTCTGTTATGCCGCCGTGCATTAACCATGTGAATTGTGAAATATCTCTTGTGTCTATAGGAAATATTGATATTATATTACAGGTCGTTCTGACCCAGCAATTGGTTGAAATAGGCTCGCCTGCCGTGCTGGTGCAGCTATTTTGCATGGTTTAGCTGATGATCTGGTCATCAAATTATTGGTTGAGTGAGAACCGCTGGTCTATATCAACTTGTTGCACTAACTAGCATTGACTGCTATGGTCACTTTTGATTTGGACACTGTACTATTTTAAGTTTAAAGTCATTCGATTGAAAGTTATTGCTCTACATGCGAGCCATCTCGCTGCGGCCGTTTTGTTAGGCGACAGACAGGGAGTGCACAGAATGTTAGAGAGGCATGGGCTGAAGGGCCTTTTGGTGGACAATTCTGTTGATAAAGTTAAGGGCTCCAGCCCCCTTTGCTGTATGTGCGCACGTGCCTGGCGGCAGCGCATCACATTACAGACTGATCATTTCAATCCCACCGTTTCTTTGCAAAAACACATTTCTTTTAGAAAACATTTGTATTCTTCTTTCTCCTAGTTTTATTGTTTTTAATGTGTAAATATGGCACTTTATTATGGGGAAAAACTGGTGTATTTTCCTTTTTGAAATCGTTAAAATAGCGCATTTTTGAACACATTTCGTCACGCGATGCGCGTGCACATTGGCGCGCGAGCACGCGCATTGGCGCGCGTGCACGAATGTGCGTGCACGCGCGTGCGTCGGTGCGTGCCCACACTTCCAAATTTAGCACTACAACACTGGGGCACATGCTCAAAAAAGCCCAGCGGTCCAATGGACTTGCAAAACGGAAACAGAGAGCTCTACTTTCTGTGTCACTTTCTATCTGGCTATAATAACTTATAGAGAATGAACCTTCCAGCTTTTCGCTCGTTTATTTCCACGCTTCCACCAGAGTCGACGCGGATCGCATTCTGTGTTTCCTGCGTTGTGCTGTCAGTTGCTGATACGTGTTATTTGGTCAGGCCACAGGAATACCAGCTCGACCCCGAAGCCGCCGTGACACAGATCTGTCGTCAGCACGTCCAATCAGCGCGGAGCATGCTGCGCAAGTGGAGCGCTCTGTGGGGGCGGTGGTGTGGAGCCAACGTTCACTTCCTGTCAAACAGAACGGTCATGTGGCACAGGCTCCATTCTGGGACTTTTATTTGATCAAGACTGCTGTCACGTCACGGTCAGAGCAAAAAAGGAGAAAATAAAAACCGATAGGGTTTGCTGTAAGGCAGAAAACTTTTTTATTTTTTTATGAATGCAGCAAAAGTACTGAAGATAGCCGATCTACAAGCAGACATATCTAGGATCTTCCTTATAGAGCATCGCATCGGAAGTGGTTTACTGGTGCCACTTAAAAATCGTCTTTAATTTTCCCCATAGACTTTTACAAAAATATTTATAACAATTATGTTAAGCCTAGAACCAAGCCATCCAGGATGGCAGTGAATCATGACCATACAACCATTGCTTCTATGAAATGGACATAAATCGCTAAACAAAGGGTAGTTATTAAATGTAGTAAATAAAATAATTTAATATTAAAATATATTTTCACATAGGATCAAAGGTTTTATGGTCATGATTCACTGCCATCCTGGATGGCTTGTTTCTAGGCTTAACATAATTGTTATAAATATTTTTGTAAAAGTCTATGGGGAAAATGACGATTTTTAAGTGGCACCAGTAAACCACTACCGCTGCGATGCTCTATAGGTGTTCTTTTAATCCAAAAAAGCATTATTGTCCATTTCGGCCGAGTCGCAGCAACCTTATACAGCCCACAACGGCAGCAGTTGGCATTACGCAAAACGGCTTATTTCCATCGCTTTAAAATCCACTTTTTCAACTCATATCGCCCCTTAACACACACACTAGAGCCGTAGCAACAACATTGTACTCCAGATTGACTTCATTGTTATGCATTTGCTGTAAAGCGATTTGGTCGTTTCAGAGTAACTTCTGCATGTCATCTCAACAGTGTGTTTATAAACAGCAGAGAAGTACCGAAAAAAAGGATTTTAAAGCGATGTAAATAAGCAGTTTTGCGTAATGTCAACTGCTGCCGTTGTGGGCGGTATAAGTTTGCCGCGACTCAGCTGAAATGGACAATAATGCTTTTTTGGATTAAAAAAACACCTGGACCTAGTTTTTGGATGCTAGATAACAAGAAAGCAAGGTAACAAAGCGATATATCGCGGAATTATCCTTTAACCCAATCTCAATGTTGTGTTACTTACGGTTTATTGTAATAAAGAATCACTTTAGCACATCAGTGTAAAGTACCTTATGTGAAGTTCTGTTGACCCCCAGAAACCCAAGCCTATTCTGGGCATTTCACAATTGGCAAACATTCAAAGAAATTAGGCCAACATTCTGTGAAAACAGCTGCTCACAAAGCTCACAGAGCGTCGCATCGTCACGCGTTGTGATCTTGTAGATCGGCTCGATTTTTGTATTTTGACTTACAGCGAAGAACACAGCACAGGTTGAAGTGGTTACCAACTCTCTGCATGGGAAAAATAGAGAATCCGAATCCCTGTTCAGAATGACATATTGTGGGTAGTGTGAGTTCAGGACAACACACTGTGTGCCCATTCCACATAAAAGCAGCCATGATAGCAGGGTGCATGGCTCCAGTTTATGCTCACACAGTGATACTCCCATGTGGCAGAGGGGAGAAGTAAACAAGGGGATGAAGAAAGCAATGGTTAGAGAGGAGAGGGGGGCTTTCTGAAAGCAACTCCCTGCTGGAGCTTTGCAGTGGTGGAAAGTAACTAAGTACGGTACTTTAAGTCTAACTTTGAGGTACTTTTACTTTACATGAGTATGTCCATTTTTCAAAACATTAAACTTCTATGCCACTAAATCCTAATCTCAGAGTAAAATATTTTTTTTTGCTAATTTGCTTACTTTGATGCCAATATACTTTTGTACTTTTACTGAAGCAGATTTACAAGCAAGCTAACAATGCAATGAACAAACTGATTCGACTACTTCTCGACCAGGGGCCCATGTATGACCCACGTTTCTCATACACATTTGCTAGCCTAAGATGGCTCAGCGTTGAAGACAGAGTTAAACAACTAAAAATTAGATAGACTTTCAAAATAGTCAATGCAAATCTGCCCTCCATCCCCTCAGTACCAGCATATCTGACCAAACATCTCCAAAACGTTAGCGACACCCACAGCCACAACACCAGAGGGAGCGCACACAACGATCTGATAACACAAACCCATGAGACAAATTCTCCTTCTACAACACTGCCACCCAGGTGTGGAATTCCTTGACTACCTCCCTTAAAACATGTAGCTCGCTGGCCTCCTTCAAAAAAGCCCTGAAAACTCACCTTTCAGGAGGCCAGAGGTGGCCTCCTGAAAGACAGGCGAGAAGTGAGCACCCCCCACCTTACCTTAGCCCCTCCGCCTTGTTTCCCTTATCCTGTAGTGTTTTTATAACTGATGTTATTGAATGTTTTCTTTGCTTGCTATTTGTTATGTCCATGAATTGAATACCAAGGACTTCCAACTTAAAAAAGACAGTAAAAGGACTTATTTGGGATGTTCCTTTTTAGGCAGGGTGTTTAACTGTACTTGTGGGTACTACATTGTTTTATTGTATTGACTATACTTGTACTGTTCTCCATTTTTGGTTAATAAAATGTTCAATCAATCAATCAATCAATCATGTGACACACTGTCAGTTTGTGAATCTGCTAATTATTTTTGAAAGAAGAAAAAGAAACTCCAAAAGACAAAGTACATTGTCTGAGGGATATTCATGTGATTTTTGGTGCTTAAAGTATGTACTCTCTCCAATCATTTGCCTCCATTGTGACCGTGTTTCTGTCTGCACGACAGACACAGAGGGACATGAAGAAGCGAGAACAAGTGTGTGTGTGTGTGTGTGTGTGTGTGTGTGTGTGTGTGTGTGTGTGTGTGTGTGTGTGTGTGTGTGTGTGTGTGTGTGTGTGTGTGTGTGTGTGTGTGTGTGTGTGTGTAAATTACAGAAGCAAGAGAAGGAAGCAGGGGAGAAACAGAGAGCCAGAAACATGTTGGCCTGAAGGAGAGAAGGAGAATTAGTATGCACGACCAAACGCCGGGTCATTAGCATTCAGTGATCCGTGGCTCCCCATGTACTCACTACTCACTCTAGTATAAATAAAGAAACACTCCATGTTTAGTTATCACTGCCACATGGCATGACTTTAGTTTAGAATACCATGGGGTAAAGGAGTAGTTCACCCAAAGAACGACTTCTTTTCTATCAATTACACAGCCCACGAAGCCTTGAAATGATGATGTTTTTGCTTTTTGTCACATTCCTAAGACAATTGCTTTTTGTCACATTCCTAAGACAATTGCTTTTTGTCACATTCCTAAGACAATAATTTGATGACAGGCAGAAAGATGCTAATGTCTCTGGTAGGACTATAGGAGACTCCACTGGTCATCAAATATTGGCTTATACTGTATAGTACCAGAATTATAGGAATGATCCTCAAACTAATTGCAACAGAAACTCTTTCAACTTTTCTTTTTCGTTTCATAAATATGTTAGTAACAAAAAGCTGCTGAAAGTTAGTCCCATTAACTTTACTATACTTTGACCCCTCACATGGTACTTAAAGCAGATTTATTTTTTGTAAAGTTAATGGGACCCAAACTTTCAGCAGATTTTTCAATATTCCACCACTGGGAATTCTTTTGATATGTTATTACTAACATATTTATGAAACAAAAAACAAACAAAAAAAAGTTAAAAGAGTTTCTGTTGCAATTTGTTTGAGGTTCTGAGCTTGTAGAAAGGCAATTTTTGAATATTTTTGTTTTGTATTTTAATAAGGACCCCCATTAGCTGGTGCCATATCAACCAGATAGGGATATCGGGCGGGTATGTACAGAGCTTATGTGTTTAAAACTGTTGAGAAAACCCCTGGAACCCCCTCAAGGACCCCTGGGTGTTCTGGGTCCCACTGTGAGAAGCAGCACACTACATTACAGGAAAGGGGACATGCTGTGATGCAGTTCATTAAAGCTTCCTCTTCCCATAACCCTGCAGAGAGGTCAGTGCAACTGTAACACTCTGGATTTGAACCCCCGGTCTGATGTTTGGGAAACCTAATGGGCCCTGTGTTGGCCAGGGGAGAAACTGAGCACTGCTGTCAACCAGGTGTCCTATTCTCCAACACCAAGGTCTCAGTGTAATGGAAGGGTAGGGAGACCACCTCCAAGTTTAGGCATTTAGCAGACGCTTTTAATCCAAAGCGACTTACAATAAGCAGATAACATCACAATAATAAACAAGATAATATGTCAGAACATCATCAACAATATAACAAATGCAAATGGATATCTATCTAGAAAAAACACAGTATAATCAAAGTTCTAAAAACCTAAAGACAAAAAACTAATGCTAACTAGCTCCAACCAATGTAATGGAAGGGTATAGGGAGACCACCTCCAACCAATGCAGATAGTTATTAAAGCAATAAGCCACGCGAGGCTTGTGGTTACCAGGGTAGTATATATACACCGGCTGAGAGGCGTTGGGAAACACAAGGCGGAGCCGAGTGTTTCCGACCCTCTCCCTTAATTTGTCATTTTAGAGATATTAAAAAGTCCTTAAATTGTCACTTTAGAAATGTGCAGATACTCCTCTATACACTTAAACTTTGTTAGTCTGTTTACAGAACTGTTGTGTGAGACAGTGTTGCACATTAAGCTAATCATCTGGGGACCCCCGCAAAATAATTTGGGGCCCCCCTTGGGGGTCCCCCGACCCACAGGTTGAGCACCACTCATCTACAGGACGTTCATCCATAGCTCTTCTCTCTCCTGGCTTCCGGCCACCAAGAGGAGGCGCGGGTGAGCGGGGAGGAGAAGTGGGCCAAGAGGATCGGGGTTGAGGTTTAACCCATTTAGAACGGGTACCCAGTGTTGTGTATCATTATTTTATGCTTTAACTATTGAAAAATAGCAGATCTACAAGGTCACAGCGCGGCACTCGGTGCCGCGCTGCGAGCCTGTAGATCTGCTATTTTTTTTTAAACGTGAAAATTTGAATTTTGACCCGATTCTATAAGTGTCTTTTGAATCCTTCTAAGGTTTTTTTAAAAAACCTATGTTTCTATGTCAGCAATCTGGCCGGCCATCGTCAAAGAAAAGGTCCTTTTCACTTCAACTGGAGCACAGTTAGTCTGTTCTTTAGAGACTACTATGTCAGTGGTTCTCAAACCTTTTTCATGTGAAGGACCCCCAAAATGATATGTATTTGGCCACGGAACCCCATCTCAAAATATCTAGTTCCAGGGACCCCCCCAGAAGCAAAATTTGAGTTACAACAACTGTTCGCTTTGAAAATACACATATTCAAAGATTTGCACTCATTTTCACGACTTTTTCCAAAATAGCAGATCTACAAGTTTGCGCCGCGCTGTGAGCTTGTATATCTGCTATTTTTGCACTGGTTAAAGCATTCAATAATTCTAGGCCTGAATGGGTTTTAAGGGATGACTTGATTTGGTTCTGGTCTGGGAGCCAGCTCTGCCAGAGACATCGGGCCACTTCAAGCTGGGATTCTCATCAGAAGCGCCGCGCTCAGTCTTATTACCACATGTTGCACATCAGAGCCGGGCCTGGGACGGACGTATAAACATTATGCACGCACACATGCACGCCACGCACGCACGCACGCACAAGTTTGCATTCTTGTGAGGACGTCAATATTTTAGGATGGCGCTTTAAAAAAAAAAGCAGCAAATCATTTTTACAACATTTTGCTATTTTTAGCACAAGGTTGAAAATAGCCAATCTGATGTTTTCGGTGCGAGTCAATGACCCACAACTAAGTATAACTCTAACCACCACCCCTAAACCTAACTGGACCGATTGCAAAATTCTTGGCCGATACCGATCCACCGGTTTTATGAAGGTCTGACCTGCCAAAACCGATTTTTCCGATACCGATTTCTTTAGCTAAGAACTAGAAAATAGGATTGCTCCAATACCTTTTTTTTTCAGGCCAAGTACGCCTACAAGACATAGGCCTACTTCAATTTGAGTACCAATAAGCTAGAAGAACACTAATGCCAAATCAATCACAATAGTACAATATCCAAAATCACAGACAATATCCAGTCTAATATGACTGTCTGGACTAGGCAGGAGGAAAGCAGGTGACGCATGCTTTTTTTTTCTTCTTTTTGGAGACGACATTGACACAGGATTATGGAATATATCCTTACATTGCAAAGGTAATCAGCACCATCTGTATTCTGTAGGCTGCCACAAAGTAGACTGGCTGCTACTTGCTAATGTTTACTTTAGTCACAGGACCAAAGCATCATGCTGTGCAGTGCCATAGACACAATTGGCATAAAACCGGTATTCATGTCAGTGACCTGCCGGTCACCGATTCGTCCGGTTTGATAGCATACCTGCCGACTTTTGATATTGGCCGATTCTGATGTCCATCCCCAAGCTAAATGTCAAATATTAACCCCCAAATCTTTGTTAACCAATAAAAACAACAATTTATTTTGTGAGGACCAGGAAAAATGGTCCTCACAATGTCCATTTCTAACATTCTACTGTACATTTGGCCCTCATAAGCAGGGGTTTTCAAAGAGGGTGATGGGGCACCCTGGGGTGCCGTGATACCAGTCCAGGGGTGCCGCGAGATAATTTGATAATATTTGGAATTCATCAATATCACTACATCAATATCACTTCACTATGCTTAGTAAAAAAGAACTGATTTGCACTGTCCATACATGACAACTCTCTTCACCAAAAATAGCCAATCTACAAGCTCACAACGCGTCACGCCGTGACGCGTTGTGAGCTTGTAGATCAGCTATGTTTGGTGAACCTTCCCCCCCAGAATAGCATAGCATGCTGGGGTTTAAGTGGTTAAACGTCAAGTATAACGTTATTTTCAGTCAGTTCTGATGGAAACGGATATTTCTCCAATAGGATGTAAGATTCTATAAATGAACAGTGTAACAGGGGTGCCGTGGATGAAAACGTTATTTACAGGGGTGCCCTGAGTAAAATATTTTTTTAAAACCCCTGCTCATACTGTAAGTATATAAACACAGACGCTGCACGTCACTGGGAACTGGGCCTCATCAGATTGCTAGAGTGGTTCTCTGGGAGTTGCACGTTCATTAAACTCACCATAAACAACATCCTACTATTCAGGGACGTGCTGGGCCCCTGATTCAGCCTGGGAAAAAGAGTTAGAGAGGCCCTCATTGCGCGCTATAGAGAGAGATCTCTCTCTGTAGCGCTGCTGCTACTCAAAGATTTGTGACAAAGTGACAATTACATTATATTTCGTCGTTGTCGGGTGGAAACCTTGTATGTCTGAATGTTTGTATTTATCATTTTAAAAATGATTTAAACTAGTGAAAACAGCCGACCTACAAGCACACAACGCCTCGCGGTGCGAGGCGTTGTGTGCTTGTAGATCTGCTGTTTTCACTACTTTTGTGCAACAGCCTTGTATGATGAAGCAGCTTTGCTTTGCGAAAAATTGACACATTTGAAACTTGGAGATACGAGGTTTCTGCCCGAGGCCAACAGTGATGATTTTCTTTGTTGGCCGCCCAGCCCCCAAAATGGAACGAAGGCCGACATTTTATTTTCATTTTTTCCCTAATGGCCGGCCTGGACCGGCCGGGAATGAACCGGCCGTTCGGGAGTTGTCCCACTTTTCCCAATGGCCAGCACGTCACTGCTACTATTGAACCTGTCTATGAGGTTTGGTTTGGAGCAGTGCTTCACATGAGACAGACTGAGCACAGCCATAGAGTCTCATTAAAATCATAATTTAAAGTGCAGTCCCTTACGACACCCTGGAGAAATGGTTATTTGTTTGTCATCCTCCAGATGACCTGACTCACTTGAATTGTGTGCGGCCACATAAAGTCTTCACTGGAGATGGGATGCATGGCTCTTTGCAGTGAGCCGGATCTCTGGGATCCGTTCCTGTCAAAGAGCCGTTCAAAAGACTGGATCATTTTTCTTACTTTAGTTATTTAGTTACCTTAGTTATTTAGTTACTTTGGAGATTGTGATAACTTCAACCCTATAGACATATCCGCCTTTTGAAAACAAGCTCACAATTGTGAGCTTGTAGAGCTGCTATTTTCAAGTTATTATTTCTAATTGGGAAAACCTGTGAAATGGGACATTCTGCAAATGAGTACTTTCTACCTTTGGTACTTTAAGTACATTTTGATACCAATACTTTTGTACTTTTACTCAAGTACATTTTAATTCCGTACATCCACTTGTGGCAGAAAATTTCTATTTTCCATTATTGTAGTAGTAGTAGTAGTAGTAGTATTACTTTTGATACTTTGATACTTTTATTCACTGTAAGTAAAGAATTTGAGTACCTTTTCCACCACTGTTCATTAGAAAGCTCCCTATAACTGCGAACCGAATCCCATCGTTCATTACAAAGAGCCGTTCAAAAGACTTGATTTGTTGGCGAACGTGCCACCCCTAGCCTGCAAGATCCGAATTAATTTCTACTTGCCAAAAAGAATAACAATAAAAAAAAAAAAAAAATCAGATGGTGTTGTAGGAGTCCTAATCAGAGGAAAATGTAATGTTTAAAAATAATAATGTTATTGTAAGGTTTTATAGCCGTAAATCATAAATCATGCTCTAATTTGCATTTTGGGGATATTTTTCACAATAATAACATAGGCCTATTATATGTACATGTTCTATATATTCTAATGATCACCAAAACAAATATTACAGGCATTTTACTTATATTTTTGTGAGGAGTAGCTTCAGTGAAAAAGTGGGATGTTGTTCGTCAAGACTCTGGACTCCAGAGATCTTTAAGGCGCTGTACAGACATTTGCGTGAAACATCTTCTCCGTATCGTCTGAGAATGGCCACTGGGAGCGCCGTACTAATGCATTGTCAATGGAAGGTTGTTTGGTGTTTTGTCGTTGCCGTGTCTCTTGGCCAAAAGACAGGCTGCGGTTGAGCTTGAGACACGGCAACGACAAAAAAACCAAACAACCTTCCATTGACAATGCATTAGTACGGCGTTCCCAGTGGCCATTCTCAGACGATACGGAGAAGATGTTTCACGCATATGTGTGAGTCCAGCCTAAGTGGTGTGAATGTCAGCCTCTGTGGGGGGTATTTATATGCAAATATCGTGGCCAATGGCATTGTAATACTAGGATTTAATGGTGATGTTAATGTGAAAAAATAACAGGAAAACTAATTTATAACATTTTTTTTTTTTTATTATTTAAAAAATGTTGCCAAAAAGCAACGCTGGGCCTTGCAGGGCTAGACTTCACAAATCAACCAGCATCATGCCTGCACCCAGCTTACACAGGCCAGGACAGCTGGCACGGAGCCAGGAGGCAGGAGGTAAAGGCTGTTTAGAATACTGCCTCTGTGTCGGGGGTCATTGTCTGCAGTGGCCGCGCTGACCCACATCAAACAAAGGCAATGTGGTTTTGCCTCGACTGTTCTTGGGAATAAACAATGCCAATTGCACCAGATGGCCTCGCTGGCGCTGTGCCTCACGGGTTGGAACGGAGAGACGTACGGCGAGCCATGGCAGGCCGTATAGCAGTGAAGAGAAGAAGCAAAACACTGTTTGTCCAAGTTGCTTTGGGGGGCAGGGGCGTCAGTTCAGAAAAAAGCTAAGGTATGGCAACGTGACTGGTGTCTTGCACGCGCGCAAAGGCGCGCGTGCAAGACACCAGTCATGTTGCCATACCTTAGCACAGTGTTTCTCAACCTTTTTTCTGCATGGGCACACTTTTCATGTCCCAAGAATCCATGGGCACACCAACATAATACCGGGGTGTAAATATTGTCACTGTCAGGAAGAAAACCTTGTATCTCCAAGTTTCAAATGTGGACGTTTCTTCGCAAAGTAAAGCCCTGCTTCATCATACAAGGCTGTGGCACAACACTAGTGAAAACAGCAGATCTACAAGCACACAACGCCTCGCGGTGTGCTTGTAGATCGGCTGTTTTCACTAGTTTAAATCATTTTTAAAATGATAAATGCAATACTGGCTTTCAAGCAGTTTCAAGGGGCACACTTGACCCTTCTCAGGGGGGCACACCAAAGGTCCCCAGGCACAGTGGTTGAGAAACACTGCCTTAGCAACAGGCATGATATATTTATTTTAAGAAGTACATTTTATTTTTTCACCCCCGTTTCTACGGTTTCTTGGGCTGCATATGGCAGCCTGGAACGGTTGTTCAAGTGCATCTAAACTTGGCATGTTAGTAAACGTGCCACAATTAACAATAATGCATTGCACCTGTGCAGCTGACCTGCGGAACCTGGGAATATACCATTCTGTCAAGACGGGGAGAATAAAAGTGTGGAGAATATAATTATAATACCTTGTTAAAGTGAGCATTTTGTTAAATTTAGCATTTGCAGTTATTTTACTGTAATTTATCAACATAATAACCAGCACAGATAGACAAAGAGAGATATTCATGGATTTATATTTAGAACTTGTATCTTCCCCCCTGGACCCAGGGTATGGCAGCTGCATACCCCTGCCATACCCAATTGACGCCCCTGTTTGGGGGGTGGAGGTAAGACAGTCACCCAGGCTCCGCCGCAGAGTCCTGGGTTCAATTCCCCGGCAGCGGTGCCTCCGGCTTGGCTGGGTGTTACAACCAACACAATTTGGCAGTGTTTGCGGGTGGGAAGCCATCATGGGGATTGTGTCCTTGGCTTCGACATTCTCGACTACTATAGCGATTGGTCGGGGTGCAGGGACGTGCTG
Organism: Nannobrachium achirus; assembly: GCF_963921795.1. NCBI lineage: Eukaryota > Metazoa > Chordata > Actinopteri > Myctophiformes > Myctophidae > Nannobrachium > Nannobrachium achirus. The sequence goes on along the minus strand of NC_137820.1, from coordinate 6,709,645 downwards.
GCCATTGGGAAAAGCGGGACAACTCCCGAACGGCCGGTTCATTCCCGGCCGGTCCAGGCCGGCCATTAGGAAAAAAAATAAAATAAAATGTCGGCCTTTGTTCCATTTTGGGGGCTGGGCGGCCAACAAAGTAAATCGTCACTGTCGGGCAGAAACCTCGTATCTCCAAGTTTCAAATTTGTAAATTCTTTCGCAAAGCAAAGCCCTGCTTCATCATACAAGGCCGTGTCGCACAAAAGTAGTGAAAACAGCAGATCTGCAAGCACACAACGCCTCGCGGCGCGAGGCGTTTAAATCATTTTTAAAATGATAAATACAAAACAAACGGTTTTGGACATACAAGGTTTCCACCCGACAACGACAAAATATAACTCATGTAATTGGCCCACTGGCTTGTCACTTAAGTTGTCATGATCTGAAATGGCAAATATTTGAGTAGCAGCAGCGCTATCTCTCTATAGCGCGCAATGAAGGCCTCTCCAACTGTTTTTCCCGGGCTGAATCAGGGGCCCAGCATGTCCCTGTTCGCGACTACTATAGCGCTTGGTCGGGGTGCCTCCTGTATTCAGCGGGGAGGAGGGGGAACTGTATGGGGAGAGCGTTGCGCGCTCTCCCCATGAAATGCCACGCTGTCAGGTGAAAAGAAGCTGCTGGCGACTCCGTGTGTATCAGGGGGGAGGCGTGTGGTTGTCTGCACCCTCCCCGAGCCAGTGGGATTGGCAGCAACGTGGCCGTGGGACCGCAGCAGTCATTGGGAGCTGACAATGATGAAATTGGGGAGAAAATGAGGGGGAAAATGCCCCCAAGGAGAGGCATTTTTTCATCATGGATTTGAGCTACCGTAATTTTTTTACGGAGAACGAGCGAACAACAGGGAACCTGTCAATCGCCGGCGTGTGGGATATGGAGGCAGAAGTTAGGAATAACAGAGGTTTCAGAGAGTGTCTCCAAAACAGGGACGTGCTGGGCCCCTGATTCAGCCCGGGAAAAAGAGTTGGAGAGGCCCTCATTGCGCGCTATAGAGAGAGATCTCTCTCTATAGCGCCGCTGCTGCTACTCAAAGATTTGCCATTTCAGATCATGACAAGTGACAAGCCAGTGGGCCAATTACTGTACATGAGTTATATTTCGTCGTTGTCGGGTGGAAACCTTGTATGTCCAAAAACGTTTGTTTTGTATTCATCATTTTAAAAATGATTCAAACTAGTGAAAACAGCCGATCTACAAGCACACAACGCCTCGCACCGCGAGGCGTTGTGTGCTTGTAGATCTGCTGTTTTCACTACTTTTGTGCAACAGCCTTATATGATGAAGCAGGGCTTTGCTTTTGCGGTTTCTGCCCGACAGTGACGATTTACTTTGTTGGCCACCCAGCCCCCCAAAATTGAACGAAGGCCGACATTATTTTCCTAATGGCTGGAATGAACCGGCCGTTCGGGAGTTGTCCCGCTTTTCCCAATGGCCAGCACGTCCCTGCTCCAGAATGGAGATATTGATTCAACCGTGGAAAGGCCTTGCTCTGCCTAATTTGATTATGCAGATGAGTAAGAGAAGAGTGCTCCTGTGCCTGCTATGACTATGATGAAAAACTAAAAAAAGGGCGTGCGTCTGGCAGGACACGACACGTACGTCGTGGGCGCTGGGCAGAGCTATCCGGACGTTTTGCGGGAAGCGTGCCACGGCCACAGCAACCCCCGGATCACTTGCAGTTATCCTCTTTCCTTTGGATTCGGCCAGGGAGGGAAAAATGGCATTCTGGGGGAAAGCCGCAGCATTCCAACCCAGAATGCCTATGTCTGTATAGCATAAACAGATGGGAGGTCTTGCCTATATGTTGAACCACAGCTAAACGTAACTTTCCTGATCCATTGTTTTATTTATAACGTGCACAGTTTGCTCTGTTGTAAAAGTCCTTGCCAGGTAATCAGAGGTAGCTCAACAAAATGACCGATTGCAAACGCTGTGAAAAATTAAAGTCGACATACGGTGCGTCATGATGTCGAAATTCACCATGAAAAAAAGGTTTCCTTTTTTCTATGAATTATTGTAATAATCAGAGAGTGCTCCGTCTTTGGAAGGTTCCAAGGTTCTTCTAATGCCTCGGCTCTTTCCTGCTGAGTTGCAAATGCGTCCAGGTGGAGTTACTGAAGCAGAAAATACTGATCCTTCTGAGCTTCACCGTCACGTGAATACAAACTGATGATGGCTGACACCGAGACACGGTGTAAGAACGCCCCCCTGGGGGACACTTCTTCACTCTGAGTGTTAACCCATTTAGGCCTAGACCTTATTGAATGCTTTAACTATTGAAAAATAGCAGATCTACAAGCTCACAGCGCGGCACCGAGTGCCGCGCTGCGAGCTTGTAGATCTGCTATTTTTGAAAAAGTTGTGAAAATGTTTGCAAATCTTTGAATTTGTGTATTTTTAAAGTGAACGTTTGTAACTCAAATTTTGCTTCTGGGGGGGTGGTCCCTGGAACTAGATATTTTGAGATGGGGGTCCGTGGCCAAATAAATATCATTTTGGGGGTCCTTCACATTAAAAACGTTTGAGAACCACTGACATTGTAGTCTCTCAAGAACAGACTAACTGAGCTCCAGTTAAGTGAAAAGGACCTTTTCTTTGACGATGGCTGGCCAGATTGCTGACATAGAAACATAGGTTTTTCAAAAAACCTTAGAACGATTCAAAAGATACTTATAGAATCGGGTCAAAAATCAAAATTTTTCAAAAATAGCAGATCTACAAGCTTGCAGCGCGGCACTCGGTGCCCCGCTGTGAGCTTGTATATCTGCTATTTTTCAATAGTTAAAGCATGAAATAATGATACACAATACTGTGCACCCGTTTTAAATGGGTTTTAAATTAACAACGGGAGTTTTGCTGAGCACGGGGGAACTCTTACCTCTCCACGCTTTACATCATCAGTTAACATTATGTACATGTGATAGACCACAGGAGTTATAACCACTTAAACCTTTACATCATCAGTTAACATTATGTACATGTGATAGACCACAGGAGTTATAACCACTTAAACCTTTACATCATCAGTTAACATTATGTACATGTGATAGACCACAGGAGTTATAACCACTTAAACCTTTACATCATCAGTTAACAGTACGTACATGTGATAGACCACAGGAGTTATAACCACTTAAACCTTTACATCATCAGTTAACATTATGTACATGTGATAGACCACAGGAGTTATAACCACTTAAACCTTTACATCATCAGTTAACATTATGTACATGTGATAGACCACAGGAGTTATAACCACTTAAACCTTTACATCATCAGTTAACAGTATGTACATGTGATAGACCACAGGAGTTATAACCACTTAAACCTTTACATCATCAGTTAACATTACGTACATGTGATAGACCACAGGAGTTATAACCACTTAAACCTTGTGTCTGTCTGAGAAGCATCATCAGTTAACAGTATGTACATGTGATAGACCACAGGAGTTATAACCACTTAAACCTTGTGTCTGTCTGACAAGCTCCATAAAGTGTCAACAAGTCACTGATAGCTTCTGGGAAACTCTGTTCTTTATGATTTTATGGATCATCTTTTATCTTTCTTCTCTCTCATGTGAAGTATGTTTATTATAACCCAAGGGCCATTGCTTGGGCACAGACACAGTCTACAGAAGAGGATGTCTGGGCATACTGCCAAGGGACCTGATGGGATGTTGTTGGTTATTGAGCTGAGGCGAAAGGTGAAATGAATTCATTACAACAGGAAAAAAATAAATATATAGAAAATAAACTTATTTCCAGGTCTCCTTCCTGATCATAATGGAATCACGAAAAAGTTGCCACGTGTAACTTTATCTTTAGATAAAAGCACTTTACAGCCACATGATTTTGTTCAACTGCCAGTCTGTCACCCCCCCATGATGCGTTGGTATCGCTCGCCGCTGCAACAAGTGACATCAAGTGCTAAGGTATGAAGAATCTATCAAATCATATCAAATCAAACTTTATTTTTAGAGCACATTTATAACAACCAAAACTGACCAAATTGCTGAACAGAATCAAATCAAAGCAAAAGCATATACATTTATGCAAGCGCAACACAAAACATATACTGTATATGCACAATAAAACAAACATAAGCTGATCTAGGGTGCTTATTTTTTTCCTGTGTATTTCCTATTTATTTCCCTATATTCTATGCATGCGTCCGCTCAGGAGGGGTGTGTATTTGCAAGACTTCTGTCTTTGTATACAGATGTCCACTAAGCCAGCGGTCCAGTGCCCACTCCACTGTGCCCAGGTGTGGTTGCTCATACCTGTTAGAGTGAGTGACACATAAACAGCCTCTTATCTTGATTCTTGAAGCCCCTCTTCTTCACAGCTCAGCAACCAGGAGATTCAGGACAGTACATGTAGGTCTTGACTCGTGAGTGGTGGATATGTGCTACGCTCAGTGTTAGGGAAGTTACTTTGAAAACTCACCATGGCAGTAACTTGATCAAGTTAAAGTTATACCTCTGGAGAAATGTAACTTATAAAGTTTCAAGTTACATGGAAAAAGTAACTCAAGTTACTTTTGTACATTTGCTGTACATGAAACAAAATATAATATCCTACAAAAAAAGTCACATGCCAGCAGAAATATGCCTCTCAACTGAGTTTTGTTTTATAAAAAAAAAAAAAAAAAAAAAGTCTTTAGTTAACATCTGTGTTCCTAAAATAAAGTAAAAACAAAACTTAAATGTAAAATTATAACTTTGCTTGTAACTTCTTGTAACTTGTAACTTGAGCCAAAAATTACCCAACTTCCCCAACACTGGCTACGCTGTGCACTGTGCACAGGGCTAGTGTTGTCATGTGTTAATTTGTTTAGGTATAATACAGGGGTGAGTGATTTATATACTGATTTATATTTCTTAAACACTTGTGCTGTAAATAAATACATCGTACAGCGGTAATTTAAACTTCTACATATTTGCCCCAAATAATAGTGACACCACCAGGGTTGTTAATGTGGTTAACATAAATGTTTTAATGTAATTGTTAAATTGTGATTATTATCAAAGAAAATTGGCAAACCTATGAAAAGGAGAGGTATTAAATTCAGGCTGACCAGAATGCAGGCATAAAACATTTCCTCACCGGCGATAAAATAATGATTCATGAATGACCAGAGGGGGTATCAAAAGCAGAGGTGTGGAGTCCCCCCACCCCCCACCTCCTCCCACCCCCAAGCTAATCGAACCCACTGCCTATAACTCACCACTTTTCAACAACAATGAAGGCCAAAGCCCTGTCACATTCTGGCTTCTGGCGTGGAAACAGAAATATATATATATATATATATATATATATATATATATATTTTTTAATCTTTCTTTTTTTCTCCTCCTCCTTTCGTTTCTTTAGGACTAGGTACGTGCAGGGGCGTCACACCAAATTCTGGGCCCTGGGTGCAAGGATTCACTGCGGGCCCCCCATGAATGTTAACTATTGAAAAATAGTAGATATACAAGCTCACAGCGTGGCACCATGCAAGAAACATGTTTCCATGTCAGTGGTGCTCAAGCTTTTTCATGTCAAGGACCCCCAAGATGATATGTATTTGGCCACGGACCCCCATCTTAAAATATTTAGTTCCAGGGACCCCCCCCCCGGAAGCAAAATGTGAGTTACATATGTTCGCTTAAAAAATACATATATTCAAAGATTTTCACACATTTTCATGACTTCTCAAAAATAGCAGATCTACAAGCTCGCAGTGCCGCGCTGTGAGCTTGTATATCTGCTATTTTTCAATAGCTAAAGTTACTAGTAGGGCCCCTCCACCTTGGGCCCTGGTAACTCAGTCCCACTCCCCCCTTGTGATGCCCCTGGGGTATGTGTAGCCTATGTGTGTAGAGAAACGTTCCGAGTGTTGACCATAAGCCAATAACATCAATTCCTCTGCTATTTATTCAACAAGTTCTGTGCAGTTCCATGCTCCCCCTCCTCTCCTCTCCCCTCTGCGTGCCAAATAAATAGATTCACCAGGAATAAACCAGGGGAAGAGCATTGTTTCCCATGCAGACTATTTTAGCTCCAGCAGGAGTCTTATTTAAAGTACATCTTTCACAATACTGCAGGCCTTCACTCTTTCTCTTATACACAGTGTTATGGTGGAGAGGAAATGCCTGGTGGAGTTTGTTTGTTGCAGGGCAACACGCAAGAAGAGCAGAGTCAGTGTGACTCAGTCGTGTGAGTGGTCAGTGGTGGAAAAACTACTCAAATGTTTTTCAAAAGGTTTGAGGCTAAATTACCACTCCTGAATAGAGAGCCTCTCTCATTTTTGAATGGTTCTCAGAGCATTTCAGCTGCAGTACCACCTTTGGCCTGAACTGCGCCACCCCCCCCCCCCCCCCCCCCCCAAAATCCATTTAAAAAAAAAAAAAAAAAAAAAAAAAAAAGTGTTTGAAAAAAAGTTTTTTTCTTTTTTTTTTATATATATATATATATATTTTGTGATGACGTCACAATCGGCAGATGACGTCACAATCGGCAGCAAATCTGGACAGCCTGTTTTGAGAACCCGTGGGATTACTTTTAACCTTCGCCTTCTCAAAACCAGAGAAAGACACAACGGTCAGAAATGGGACTTTGTGAGGATAGAAGGTGCTAGTGGGACCCCAAAAAAGGGTTTTAAAATAGGAACAGTGACATTTCATGGTGTATCACCTTTAAAGGGGGCCTGTCACCTAAAGGGTCACTGTCACTTTAAGAATCATCTTAAAAAACAAGTTAATATTTTTATGATGTAATTGTGGGGATGCGCAATTATAAGCCAATCAAATGAATTGTCTGTATAGCCTGATTGCATGACTACTTACTGTACTTGTCAACTGTTGTTGGGGGGAGAGGGGCAGATTACACTGTGACATGAGCTTCAGACTGTTTCAGACCGTTTTCAGAGAAACTCATGTCACAGTGTAATCTGCCCCTCAACCCCTTTAGGTGACAGTTCCCCTTTAAGTAAAAGTATCAAAACTGCAATGTAGAAATACTCTGTTACAAGTAAAAGTCTGGAATTCAAAATGTCCTTGAGTAAAAGTACAAAATTATTGGCATCCAAATTTAGAACCAAAAGCAAAAGTACAAAATGTTTGAAAATACAGTAGCAGATCTACAAGCTCATTGAGCTCGTAGATTGTCTATTTTCAAATAGCCTAGGTATAAAATAGGTCTATAAAGTGGATTAATCTATATTTTATAATATTATAATTTATATCTGCAAAGTATCCAGTAACTAAAGTTTTCATATAAATGTAGTGGAGTAAAAGTAGAGAGAGATTTTTTTTCTTTTTTAAGACCACTTTTAAAACCTTTTTCTATAAAGCCACTTTTTGCAGAACAAGAAAAAGCATGACGATCAAATGACTCTATCCAACCACAGAGCTGGAGCTCTTTTTTTTTTTTATAAAGCAACCTGTAATGTGCCATCATTAGTGACTGTACATAGTGCGTACGTCACCTACACACCACACCTGTACAAACCCCCCTAATGTCCCCCACCAGGCTGTAGTAGGCATGCTCTATTTTACAGTTTTTCACGATTGTTAATGCACAAAAGTTCTGCACTAATCCTTCACTTCATGTACCTATCACCTGTCCCTTTGGATATGCCGACGGGCCGCTGTTCCGACTAGCGTCGGTAGGTTAGTTACTCGTCACGGTTACTGAGGTTAGGTTTAGGTTTAGGGTTAGGGTTAGTTTTAGTGTCTGCATACCGGCCCGTCGGCATATTGATGCGGACCCCCTATCGCTCTACCCGATTTGGCACTACTTTTCACACTCCCTTATCTGCATTAGACTCTGACATTCCTTATTTACACTCTGATGTCAATTACAAATCACCTTGTTGTCTAAACACTACACACAATGTTCAGTTCAATTTACAATTTAGGCATTTAGCAGACGTTCTTAATCCAGAACGTTTTACAATAAGCAAGGTAAAACATCAATACATCAACATCAATACATCAAGTGTGTAGAAATAACATTCTAGTTACAAAAAATAACGTAGGTAGACCAAGCACCTAATCAGTAAACAACATTATATAAAACCGAATGCTATCTAGCTTTCATGTATGGTCATTGAGGGTAGGTGAGTGCTACAGTAAGTGCTATGGGTTTAGGTGGAATCTGAAGAGGTGAGTCTTCAGGCCACGGTGGAAGCTAAGGAGTGAGTCTGTAGTTCTAATGGAAGCTAGGGAGTGAGCCTGTTGTTCTAATGGAAGCTAGGGAGTGAGTCTGTTGTTCTAATGGAAGCTAGGGAGTGAGTCTGTAGTTCTAATGGAAGCTATGGAGTGAGTCTGTTGTTCTAATGGAAGCTAGGGAGTGAGCCTGTTGTTCTAATGGAAGCTAGGGAGTGAGTCTGTAGTTCTAATGGAAGCTAGGGAGTGAGTCTGTTGTTCTAATGGAAGCTAGGGAGTGAGTCTGTAGTTCTAATGGAAGCTAGGGAGTGAGCCTGTTGTTCTAATGGAAGCTAGGGAGTGAGTCTGTTGTTCTAATGGAAGCTAGGGAGTGAGTCTGTAGTTCTAATGGAAGCTATGGAGTGAGTCTGTTGTTCTAATGGAAGCTAGGGAGTGAGCCTGTTGTTCTAATGGAAGCTAGGGAGTGAGTCTGTAGTTCTAATGGAAGCTAGGGAGTGAGTCTGTTGTTCTAATGGAAGCTAGGGAGTGAGTCTGTAGTTCTAATGGAAGCTAGGGAGTGAGCCTGTTGTTCTAATGGAAGCTAGGGAGTGAGTCTGTAGTTCTAATGGAAGCTAGGGAGTGAGTCTGTTGTTCTAATGGAAGCTAGGGAGTGAGTCTGTAGTTCTAATGGAAGCTATGGAGTGAGTCTGTTGTTCTAATGGAAGCTAGGGAGTGAGTCTGTAGTTCTAATGGAAGCTAGGGAGTGAGTCTGTTGTTCTAATGGAAGCTAGGGAGTGAGTCTGTTGTTCTAATGGAAGCTAGGGAGTGAGTCTGTTGTTCTAATGGAAGCTAGGGAGTGAGTCTGTTGTTCTAATGGAAGCTAGGGAGTGAGTCTGTTGTTCTAATGGAAGCTATGGAGTGAGTCTGTAGTTCTAATGGAAGCTAGGGAGTGAGTGTAGTTCTAATGGAAGCTAGGGAGTGAGTCTGTTGTTCTAATGGAAGCTAGGGAGTGAGTCTGTTGTTCTAATGGAAGCTAGGGAGTGAGTCTGTAGTTCTAATGGAAGCTATGGAGTGAGTCTGTAGTTCTAATGGAAGCTAGGGAGTGAGTCTGTAGTTCTAATGGAAGCTAGGGAGTGAGTCTGTTGTTCTAATGGAAGCTAGGGAGTGAGTCTGTTGTTCTAATGGAAGCTAGGGAGTGAGTCTGTTGTTCTAATGGAAGCTAGGGAGTGAGTCTGTTGTTCTAATGGAAGCTAGGGAGTGAGTCTGTTGTTCTAATGGAAGCTAGGGAGTGAGTCTGTAGTTCTAATGGAAGCTAGGGAGTGAGTCTGTATAGTTCTGTGTGCGACAGGGAGTTTATTCCATAGCACACAAATATTCAAATCCCTTCAGGTATGATGTCAATTACACATCACCCTGTTGTCCAAACACTACACGACACAAAAGGGAGAATGATAAATATATTATTTGTAAACAACACCACCTTCTTATTCCCCTATGAGATACAATAATCCATCACAAAGCAATAAGACAGGAGAGTGATTCAGATTGAGAATGGAATGTTTACTATGGAGAGAGAGAATTCAAGACAGGTACAGTACAGAAATAATGGTTCAATGGTTCGTGCTCTCTCTGACAAATGATGTTTTGATATGAGTATAAGTATGGTCATTTGGTCAGTCAGTGGATGACGTTTCAACAGTACATAGGATGTTTCTTGTCCACAAGTGGGTTCCATATACGTGGCAAAGGGTTCATAGATTTCTGAAGGGATGTCCTTCCAGGCTGAGCCCTATAAACCAAAACAATTCTCATTGTTTTTTTTGGTACAGGCTCCATGGCAGTAGATAAGGCCTCAGTTCTACCAGACAGAAGCCTGGCCTTGTAAATGCTGCACATGGCATTATGGCTGTGCCTTAGGGTCAGGTGGTCAGTTGGTCATCAATATGAAATGATGAAAAGATGATATAAACCACAACAAAATACCAGAGAACAGAGAACATAATAGCCTGTGATATAGATGAGGCCCTCTGGCCAGAGAGGAACCGGAGGCATGATGCCTAAATCTAAATCATGTACCGAAATAACTTTTTTATGGCTGCATATTTGTGTGCTGTTTTATGTTTGACTATACCGAGTCATTTTATAAAAGGAGAAGTAGCTCAGTCTCCATTCAGTCATTGTCCTTCATATGGTGTGTTGATTGTGGTTTCAATGTTGCACTTCAGTGTGCTGTAAATACTTGGTGTGCAGCAAATCGTCGTTGTTGGGTGGAAACCTCGTATCTCCAAGTTTCAAATTTGTTATTTTTTTTCGTAAAGCAAAGCCCTCCCTAGTCAAAAAATCCTATAGGATCTTCGAAATTTCCAATATAATCCTATAGGATTTTGAAAATCCTATAGGATCATATTGGTTTTCACAAATTTCCAATACAGTCCTATAGGATTCTATCGGTACTTTAGAAAATCCAATAGGATTTTGCAAATTTCCAATAGGATCCTATTGGGTTATATCTAACTTTGGAAAGTCCAATAGGATCCTATTGGAACTTTGCAAAATCCTATTGGATTGGACTGTTCCAAAACTGTAAAGGATTCTTATTGGATTCTTAATGGGATTTTCTAAAGGATTATTATCCTATAAGAAAATATCCAATAGGATCTGTTCCAAAACTGTAAAGGATTCTTATAGGATTCTTAATGGGATTTTCTAAAGGATTTTTCTATCAGAATCCTATAGGATTTTTTGACTAGGGCTGCTTCATCATACAAGGCCGTCGCAAAAAAGTAGTCAAAACAGCCGATCTACAAGCACACAACGCCTCGCGGTGCGAGGCGTTGTGTGCTTGTAGATCTGCTGTTTTCACTAGTTTAGTTAATTTTAAAATGATAAATACAAAACGAACGGTTTTGGACATACAAGATTTCCACCCGACAATGACGAAATGCTTATTTGAGTGTACTCAATGAATGGTACAGTATGTGTTGTCATTTGAAAATATGGCTGTGTGTACCAAATGAAAACAACGAGTTCCATTTTGTGAACACAGTTAAGTGATTTGACAGCAAAGAGTCATCTAGGGAAGGGAGTGTCAGGTTTAGCATTGTGTGTGTGTGAGGATTTACGTTGTGTGGGTGCAGTTATGAGAAACGCGTGTTGACAATCGTGACAAACTGCAATGCGAGCTGAAATTATGCCCTTTGTCATCAACAAGGGACCAACCGATCCTAGTCATGATTCCTTCTGGTCTTCCAGATGGACAACGTAACAGTCCCATACGAAAGATTTACCAATGTGTGTGTGTGTGTGTGTGTGTGTGTGTGTGTGTGTGTGTGTGTGTGTGTGTGTGAGAGAGAGAGAGAGAGAGAGAGAGAGCAGATAATTACAAATAACAGGATGTGACAATACAATGCCCTGAGTGGCCATTACTCAGCCTTGATTTAAATTAACTTGAAAACATCTTGAAGTGCTTCAGCTATAATCAACCCGCACTTTAATTGTGTTGTAGCTCTCTCTCTCTCTCTCTCTCTCTCTCTCTCTCTCTCTCTCTCTCTCTCTCTCTCTCTCTCTCTCTCTTTCTTAGCGGCAGGCCGGCCTAGGATTCTCCGGCCTAGGATTATTGACTATTTTAACCATTGAAAAATAGCAGATATACAAGCTCACAGCGCGGCACTCGGTGCCGCGCTGTGAGCTTGTATATCTGCTATTTTTCTAAAGTTAAAGCATAAAATAATGGTTAAAGTGTTTAAAATCTAACGTTCCAGATATTTGAGAGTTAACCCTCCTCGGCTAAATCCTTTTCATTACCAAGGGCCAAGGGTTGTTCCAACAGGGGCAGATAGACTGTGTGGCACACACACGTGCAACCTTGTGAAACAGCACCTCCCGCAGGACGAAATTAAAAATCCACAAAGTCTGAACCAACCAGACATGTCATTACCACTGATTGATTGATTGAAGACTTTATTAGAAGTTTGCATAGGAAAAGGTACAGTTTCACAACGGTACAGTTCACTGGTACAAGGTCAACTAAAAGGAGATCCTAGAAAAGCACTCGGCTTATTTACACAGGATTCAGGAAACCATTGAAGTATCTCATATTACATTGAATGACAGATGGAGAGAACACAGTACTATGCAGTAGATATAGTCAGGAAAAAAGGGGAAAAATTATAAAAAATATATAAAAATAAAAAAACAGTAGGTAAATACTTAGAAGGGTCAGGTGGAGGGTACGGCGTGGTTTTTCAGGACGATTTTAAAGGACGCCACTAACTGTATAAGCTCTATCGGTGGAGAAAATAACGCATGAAAGAGCTAAATTTGAGATTGCAGCAAATGTGAATGCTTGAGGGGTAGCAATTACCATACCCCTGGGACCCCCAAGTGACGCCCCTGGCCTGAACACTCATGCACAGCCCTGGGAGCGAAGACGCTCTGCAGTTCACAGCCCACCTAGTGCATGCAGGGGCGTCACAGGGGGTGGGAAAGTGGGACTGAGTTACTGAGGCCCAAGGTGGAGGGGCCCTATAGTAACTTTATCTATTGAAAAATAGCAGATATACAAGCTCACAGCGCGGCACTGAGTGCCGCGCTGCGAGCTTGTAGATCTGCTATTTTTGAAAAGTTGTGAAAATGTGTGAAAGTCTTTGAACATAATGTATTTTTTAAGCGAACATTTCTAACTCAAATTTTGCTTCTGGGGGGTCCCTGGAACTAAATATTTTGAGATCGGGGTCCGTGACCAAATACATGTCATCTTGGGGGTCCTTGCACACATTTTCACGATTTTTCAAAAATAGCAGATCTACAAGCTCACGCCGCGCTGTGAGCTTGTATATCTGCTATTTTTCAATAGTTAAAATTCATGGGGGGGGCCCGCAGTGAATCCTTGTACCCAGGGCCCAGAATTTGGTGTGACGCCCCTGAGTGCATGTGAAGAAGAAAAAAACCTCCTGTGGGATTCTAATGGTTGCCAGACAGCATTTCTCTCACCTCGCAAAGCGTCTCACAGAGAGGCTCAGGGACAGGCAATTAAAGCAGGCCTACAGCAGCAGACCCAACATGTTGTGTGGAGACAGACTGACTGTATCAGCAGCAGGGCCGTGCTGGCCATTGGGAGAAGCGGGACATTTTGGGGCTGGGCGGCCAACAAAGTAAATCGTCACTGTCGGGCAGAAACCTTGTGTCTCCAAGTTTCAAATTTGTCATTCTTTTCGCAAAGCAAAGCCCTGCTTCACCTTACAAGGCTGTCGCACAAAAGTAGTGAAAACAGCAGATCCCGCGAGGCGTTGTGTGCTTGTAGATCGGCTGTTTTCACTAGTATAAATCAAGGTTTCCACCCCACAATGACGAAATATAACTCATGTAATTGGCCCACTGGCTTGTCACTTGTCATGATCCGAAATGGCAAATCCTTGAGTAGCAGCAGCGCTATAGAGAGATCTCTCTCTCTCTATAGCGCGCAATGAGGGCCTCTCCAACTCTTTTTCCCGGGCTGAATCAGGGGCCCAGCACGTCCCTGATCAGCAGTGTGCACGCAGCAGCAGCAGCAGCGAGGTCCCTGATCACTCGTTCTCATCCCACACGTTCACATTATATTACAAAGCCACTGTTCAGCCATATATCTCCTCCACCATGCAGCCATCTGGAGTGTATCTTAACACTCACACTCCAACTCACCTCACAGGTTCTGACCCACCGTAACTAAAACAATCCCATGTACAGTACGTGGCCTCCGTGCTCCACATCACGGCCGGTTTATCACAATAGAGCAGTGAAGTCTGACGTCATTTACCCATCATACCTGGTTCACGTTTTTTTCCCCATTCTGAGACTTTTTTTCATATCGCGTCACATAAGAACTGTGTTCCAAACACAAACAAATGATCTCAGTGGTTTGACTATAATATATGAAGAATCAACTGATGGTGAGAAAACGCTAATGCTACTGTCGCCGAATTAGTTACATTTTCACCAGAAACAGACTTTATCAAATGTGAGTGACTGACTATCATAAACCACACAGAGCCACCTCCCTGACAATATCGCGGAAACAGTTTGTTTATTTTTGGACCACAATCGTTATATGAGACGATTTTAAGATGATCAATGTTATTCTCCATAGAGAATTACTTCCATGAACCGGGGGATGAGCGAGTCACGTCATGACTTCACTGCTCTATTGTCACTGTTGGCTGGCAGAAACCTTGTGTTACTTATCAGGAAATGGAAAAATAAAACATAACCTGTGTTCCAGTCAGTGGATCCAATGTACAGTAGTTGTTATTTAGTCACATGTTCTTGTTAATACATTTCTTTGGTAAAAACCCACAGACTGACATAACCCTTTTCAACCTGGCGTCCCTATTATAGGCAGGTTTTGACAAAATAACATGTCATGATGTGCTGCGTTGTGAGCTTAGATCCGGTATTATCGCTACTATTTGCGATCATTGCAGTCATAAAACAAATTAATAGTGCATTCATATATATATACATATAGTAGAACAGATGTTCTACTATATGTAAGGTGAGCGGTGACCCAGTAAGGAGTGAGGCGATTTTAGTTGTGACTCTGATTGTCCCAAGGTGTGCTAATAGCCTAGATTTGTTGAATTTGGGTAGGACAACTTTCTGAAAGGCATCCATCTCATCCATCTGAAACACTCAATGACCATACATGAAGCTAGTTAGCATTTGTTTTTAGGTTTTTTAGAACCTTTTTTTCTTGACTGATTATATTGTTTTCGAGATAGATATTCATTTGCATTTGTTATATTGCTGTTAATGTACTGACATTATCTTGTGTATTATTGTGATGTTTTATCTGCTTATTGTAAATCGCTTTGGATTAAAAGTGTCTGCTAAATGCCTAAACTGTAAACTCATTGCCATGGGTTCCGAGAAGAGTTGACGCTCAATGTGGTCTGTAGGGGCGTCACAAGGGGGGGAAAAGTGGGACTGAGTTACTAGGGCCCAAGGTGGAGGGGCCTTCATTATTTTATACTTTAGCTATGGAAAAATAGCAGATATACAAGCTGTGAGCTTGTAGTCGTAAAAATATTATTTTAAGCGAACATTTGTAACAAAGATTTTGCTTCTGGGGGGTCCCTGGAACTAAACGTTTTGAGATGGGGGTCCGTGGCCAAATACATTTCATTTTGGGGGTCCTTCACATGAAAAGGTTTGAGCACCACTGACATAGAAACATACCGGTAGGTTTATCAAAAAACCTTAGAAGGATTTGAAATATTCAAAGACTCGTATAGTATATCTGCTATCTTTCAATAGTCAAAGCACAAAATAATACGTAATAATGCGTTCCCAGTCTAAATGGGTTAAACCCCCTCCTCACCCTATGAAGAACATTCATGGGGGCCCCGCAGTGAATCCTTGTACCCAGGGCCCAGAATTTGGTGTGACGCCCCTGGTGGTCTGTACAGTATGTATGCATTTTTTAGTGTGAACGTAGCGATTCCCTTTGTTTCCATGCAGGGCTCTTCGGGGTGAAGCTACATATCAATCTGAAAGGCCAGAACTCTCAGCCTCTCTCTTATTTTTCCCCTCTTGCAGAACAGGTGCAGTTCCTGGCCGCACAGCAGCAGAAATAAAACACATGAAAGAAACGCTGCGTCACACCTGTCCATGGGCGTCACACCAAATTCTGGGCCCAGGATACAAGGATTCACTGCGGCCCCCCCCCCCCATGAATGTTAACAATTGAAAAATAGCAGATATACAAGCTCACAGCGCGGCACCGAGTGCCGCGCTGTGAGCTTGTAGATCTGCTATTTTTGAAAAATCGTGAAAATGTGTGCAAGAAACCTATGTCAAGGACCCCCAAGATGATATATTTGGCCACGTACCCCGATCTCAAAATGTTTAGTTCCAGGGACCCCCCCCCCCCCCCAGAAGCAAAATTTGAGTTACAAATGTTCGCTTAAAAAATACATATATTCAAAGATTTTCACACATTTTCACAACTTTTCAAAAATAGCAGATCTACAAGCTCGCAGCGCGGCACTCGGTGCCGCGCTGTGAGCTTGTATATCTGCTATTTTTCAATAGATAAAGTTATTAGGGCCCCTCCACCTTGGGCCCTGGTAACTCAGTCCCACTTTCCTACCCCTTGTGACGCCCCTGCACCTGTCTGTGAAACGGCACATCATATAAAACAAACTGTCCAAGGCTTGTGCTTTAGTGAAACATAGAATCACCGCATGTTAACAGATCACAGAGTGCTCCTGGCGTGACCATGTTTGCGCTGGCTTTGAGTGGTTCTATGGAATTAACTTAAAACATGTCTTGCCTTGTTCAATACACTCTGAACACGCACGTTGCACGCACGCACGCACACACACACACACACACATGTGTAATCCCTACAGGAATGTGTACATGCTGCATGTAGCCTATAGAACAGACGCTGAAGCCTTGAGTGAAGAACATGGATTCCTTTGCTGTTCCAAAGCTCAACTGGGGGCGTCGAGTTTGGAAAAACACACAAACTCACCTACTGTGCAATAACTAGGGGTGTAACAATACATTTTAGTAGCGATTCGATACATATCACGATACATGGTTGACGATACGATACATGGACGATATTGGTTCATTCATGACGATACGATACGATTTGATTCAATGATTTAAAATCGATATAGTAACTATTTAGCAAAGAAATAAAATCTGTGTGAAAGGTGTGGATAGTGCATGTTTTTAAGGGAAACTCTTATTATTATGGATCTAAATAAGTAAACACAGTGATTATCTGCCAAATACATGGACATTGTATATTGACAAACCTGCACCAGAGATTACACACATTTATCGATAGACCAGTGTAGCTATATGGAATGGAAAAGTAATTAAACCCCTCCTTTTCATTTTTTTCTTAAAAATGCTAAATACAATGCACAAGTAGGTAGTATCGATACAATCGATTCTTTGCACTGCCGATTCGATACGATACAAAATAAAACGATACGATTCGATTTTAGCAGTTTTCATTTAGATTCGAAACGACTTTTTACGTTAAAAACTATATTTCGATGCAGTTACTATCGTTACACCCCTAGCAATAACTGATAATACGCCTGGGTGTGAACTTACATGAAACATGTAGGAATAATTCTTGCAAATTGTACCAGTCTCTCTTCTCTCTTTGCTGTGTAGTTCATTCTTAATATTACATTTGAATCCTAGCGTCCCAAACGTTTGTGATGTGGTCACTGTTCATGTTGTGACTCAAACAGGGACATGCTGGGCCCCTGATTCAGCGCGGGAAAAAGAGTTCGAGAGGCCCTCATTGCGCGCGAGAGAGATCTCTCTCTATAGCGCTGCTGCTACTCAAAGATTTGTGACAAAGTGACAAGCCAGTGGGCCAATTACATGAATTATATTTCGCTGTTGTCGGGTGGAAACCTTGTATGTCAAAAACTGTTTGACGTTTTGTATTTATCATTTTTAAAATGATTTAAACTAGTGAAAACAGCTGATCTACAACCACACAACGCCTCGCACCGCGAGGCGTTGTGTGCTTGTAGATCTGCTGTTTTCACTACTTTTGTGCGACGGCCTTGTATGATGAAGAAGGGCTTTGCTTTGCGAAAAAAATTACACATTTTAAACTTGGAAATACAAGGTTTCTGCCCGACAGTGAGAATTTACTTTGTTGGCCGCACAGCCCCCAAAATGTAACAAAGGCCGACAATTTTTTATTTTTTTTTCCTAATGGCCGGCCTGGACCGTTCGGGAGTTCTGCTTTTCCCAATGGCCAGCACGTCCCTGGACTCAAGCTTGTAGAGTTGATATTTTTGGTGACATTTAGCCCGCACCCCCTGCTGTAGATGACTTCCCACGGCTCTGGTACGGTACAAAATGCCTCCCTGCTTGGCACTCAGTATCAAATGTTGGATTGGGGGGATTGTCATGTTCAGGTGGTGTAGTTGAGAAAAAGTGCAAAAGACATGCACATCCCACACCTACTGTAAAGGAATACCACGTTTTTAAATAATTGTAGTGGAGTAAAAGTACAATATTTGGATCCGAGATTTAGTGGAGTCAGAGTAAAAGTATTGCAAATTGGAAATACTCAAGTAAAGTAAAATAAACATACCTAAAAATGTTACTTTTGTACATATTTTCTTTTAAATTTTTTTATAATTTATAGTTTTTATTTCATTTTTTCTTTTTGCGGTACAAACAAGACAGGGGCTGACACAGTGGTAGCCAATAATTTCAACAGTGTGGATCATGTCCCCATAACAAAACGAGAAGCTCAACAAAAACATAACAAACTAAACACGTTTAACAGTAAGACAAGACCGAACCTAACCCTATCGACCGGAAAAGAATCGGGAGAACGGCCGAGAGGGTGAACAGACGTGTTACCCTGTAAAGGGCATGGTGTTGGATCACAATAGATAAACACATAGAATAAACAAAATAAATCTGCACACCAAACAAAGCTCCCGTTGGCTTGTAAATCAAGCTGCCTCATGTCATGCACAGACACAGGAGATAGGCTCCTATAGCCTATAAGATTTTTTAATTTTTCATTACCGCCTTGAGAGTGACTGAGGAAGGTTAAAAGAGTAAAACATAGACAGAAAAACAGATTTGGGGTACTCCAGTTAAAATATGATTATGTTGGGGGTCGCGGCCTGAAAAGGTTGAGAACCACTGCACTACAGGCAGGCCAAACCTGTTGTGTGGAGACAGACTGACTGTGTCAGCAGAGTGCAGGCAGCAGCAGCAGCAGCAACAGCAGTGAGGTCCCTGATCAGCCGTTCTCATCCCACACGTTCACATTAAGTACAAAGCCACTGTTCAGCCATATATCTCCTCCATGCAGCCATCTGGAGCGTATCTTCACACTGACACACCAACTCCCCTCGCAGGTTCTGACCTAACTAAAACAATCCCGTGTACATAAACACACAGACTCGCTGAGAGGCGCCGCGGCCGTAGCTTTAGCGGGGAGAGAGAGTGTCGAAGTCTCCCTGAGCAAAACACTCTTCCTATGCGCTGTATAGGAAACCCAGGGAAGCTTTATACCAGAGTAGAGAAAACAAAACAGCAGTCACAGGCCTTTGTGAGCTGAGGCCGTTTCAGGGCAGACTTAAATGTGAACAGCTTTGGGGCAATGTGAATCTCTGTTGAATGTAGATGCTCTGCTTCACTGTAAGCCCTGTTAAACTAAATATTAATCATAGCAGTTATTTTATTTTATTTTTTTACATACTGTACTTTAAGACGTGCCTGGAGGGGTCCTTTAACGTGTGGTGAAAAACGAATTTCTTCCCTGCAGTCATGAATCAATTACAATGATACATATGCAGTCAGGATACAGACAAATGTGTACCCCTCTTTTCTGTGTGTGTGTGTGTGTGTGTGTGTGTGTGTGTGTGTGTGTGTGTGTGTGTGTGTGTGTGTGTGTGTGTGTGTGTGTGTGTGTGTGTGCGTGCGCGTACGCGCGCGCGTGCGTACGTGCGTGCATGCGTGTGTGTGTGTTTTAATTCCAGGTTTTCCAAAAAATGTCTTAGTTATAACACATCTTGATGAGACACTTTTGAGCTTGTAGATCAACTATTTGCGTGGCAAAGTATTAAACAGGTCTTAATTGTTCAAACTGTACAAACAGTGTGTGACTTTAACTAATGTGTGAGCTGTTCAAGCAATGCATCATCATGGTCAGTGTCAATGCAACCAATCCATTCTAAGTGCTTCCCTCTGAACACTGAAAGAAGAATTCTTGCCAAAGTCGACCCAGAACATTATTTCTACCTCAGCAAGTGGAACACATATTTTCTTCTCTCAAATCACAACCATCTTCATAGAATATACTGGTGTACAATTATCTTGTCAGAGAGGGCTACAGACATCAGTGTAGTACTACTCAGATTTATAAAGAAAGGGTTCTGTATTAAAATCAACGTATCAAAACTATTGGGATCAAAATATATGTAATTATAAATAAGAATTCATTATTCAGAATGTCCCGTCACAATAAAATATGTAAATAAAAATAAAACAGTTCTACAAGATCACATGAAAAAACAAGGCTTACTCTAGTGGTTAATGTACGGTATGTTTTGTTAATAATTGTTTGTTAATAATCATAATACAAGTATCTATAGTAAACTAAAACAAATAATAAGTGGAGTACAGTTTACAGTTTAGGCATTTAGCAGACACTTTTAATCCAAAGCGACTTACAATAAGCAGTAAGTAAAAAGCAACAGTAAGCACCAGTAAGACTCCCTAATCGGGAGATAAGCGACCGTCAGGTCGCATACACAAACTTTAGAGGGCAATGGTAGCCAATCAGGAGGGACTATGGGAAATGGGACAGATCCATGTTGATGACATGACTTTAGAGCAGGGGTCTTCAACAGGGGGTCCGGGACCCCTAGTGGGTCCTCAGAGTTACTACAGAGGTCCTCCAAATCTTCCAATCCTTTTTATATTTGAACCCTATAGTGTCCATATTCTGAGAACTGTAGCCAAAAATAGCAGATCTACAAGCTCACAACGCCTCACGCTGCAAGGCGTTGTGAGCTTGTAGATCGGCTATTTTCGGCAAAGAGGTTTGATGTAGAGGGGAAAAAGAGCAGACTAAGTACAGAGTGAAAGATTAAGTGTATTAGTTAATGTCGGCTCAAGTGGTTAAATATCTGAAAACACAAATTGACATGAATCCAAAATACACTGATGATTGTGCTGTCAAACAATGAAACTATATGGAATCTATGAACAGGTTGTGGGGGTCCCGGCTTCATCTCTCTCTCTCAACTAAGGGGTCCTTGGCCTGAAAACGCTGAAGACCCCTGCTTTAGAGATACTGTGTAGGCCTACTGCTTTGCGTGATTTAAGTATACCTCAATAGTTGCTGCTTAAGTACAATAGCTTAGTAAATGTACTTAATTACTTTCCACCACTGCCAGAGAGGGCTATAGACCTGTTATAAAAGCAGTCGTGTTCTTACCACATTTCAACTGGCCAGCTCAGAAGTTGAACAAACTGAGACGGCGCTTTGCAAGGAACTCATGCGACACACAGCTTGTTGTCTGTCTCTTTGTGGTCGTCATTTCAAAAGTCCTTTTTGTCTCTCATTGGCTAGTGTGGGTCCGCTCGGAGCCATCCAGATTGTATCTGGTAAATATCAAACAGGTTTGGAAACATCCGAGGCAGGCATCCATGAATCTGTGCAGAAGCAGTTTGGGAGGTTTAAGATTGAATCTGGCAACCCTCACGTTAGTTAGAAGATATCCTGTGCTGAACATCATTTGGAGGAATGAACATGTTTTATCCTGCAGTCTGAGCTTGGTGTTTGATAACTTATCAGTTTCAATCACTTGGCCCTACTCTGGGCAAGTCATAATGGGAAAACATTTGGCAGAAATAGGTGAACATTTGCCAAACATTCAGTGAAAACATAGACGTACAAGCTCACAGAACATAGGGAGGAACTCCGCACTAAATAACATATAGGCTAATTTCCAAATTATTTATCCCAAATGACTGTCCATGGGGTCTATTAGGCAGAAATGCCCCTGTTGTCCAGTTTCCCCAGCAGACCCCAGCAGCCCTCATAGTATAGAGTGGAGGCCATAAGCATATTGCTACCTAAGCAATTTGTTGTGGTCAAAAGTGTTTTTTTTTTCTTTTTTCGTTTTTTTTCTTCATGTTATTAGTTGTCATTGTACACACATCCATGCCTTGGTTGTCCCGCACAAAGCCACCATAGTCTGCTTAACAGATGTTATGCTGTTACAGTATGTGTTTTACCAAGTCCCGGGAAAGACTGTGAAAGGGACCTTGATAATGATGGACAGAGAGGCGCTGTCCGAAATAGTTTGAGAACCACTGGACTAAACTGATCATTTGTATGTTTCCAACCTGAGGTGTGACCTGAAGTACTGTACAGACATTGTTACAGATGAGCTCCATCCATTAACCACTTATTTTATATAGTTTTATATATATTTTTTTAAATAGCCTAAATAGCTCTCTCTCCATAGCGGAAAGCTATCGGTTTCTATGCTGCGCGAATGAAGCTTTTTTGGTCGTTGTATGGGTGACGCCATCATTGTAGAAATCAACGTTCATTGGTAGAAATGGTACCATCTCGAATGCTATTGGCTGCTAACGGTCACGTGCAACCGCAGGGATACATGGGACGTTGTCTTGAGTTTGCTGAAAATAAAGTTCAAGTCTCAAGTCTCTCAAGTTACTTTTATTGCCACACAACCAGGTTGGTGGTATTTAGTTTCAGCACATAAAAGGTTGCAGCTCTGACAAAAAGACAAAGCAAACGAAGAAGAATCATCACAAGCCTATGATCACAAGCCCCTCCTACAGCATACTCTGCTTTAACATAAATTGGACCATATCTTCACAAAACGCATATCATGGTGATTGAAACGAGGCTTTAAACTAGCGACAGGAACCATAAAGTATTTATGACAATGTTTATTAAGGTAAGAAAATCAAATGTAAAAATTTGGGGGAAATGGATGGAATCCTATAATGGAGAACATGTTGCTTCTGTTGCCAGAACAGTGCAACTAGCGGCCAATAATTGGAACTTTCAGTTCCATGTTTGCTTCATTTTAACTACACCCCTGTGATCTACAAGCTCACAACACAGAAGTGTGGCCTCATCTTCAGTTTTTCTTTCTTTCTGTTTTGTTTTGTTTGTGCAGTCCAGTGACAACTGGATGAGAAGAATGTCCCCTCGAGACTCGCTCCATGTGTGGGAACATATAATCTACATCTGGGAAGGTTGGTCTTACTGCAACGTGCTTTCTGCATGTGATGTTGACAGTGGGGAGGGAGAACCACACAGGTTGTGTCTTGAGGAAGGTCATATTTATCTATCCATCGGACTGGACAGACGGACTAGTTAGTCTGTTCTCTGTTCTCCTATATGGCAGTGAATGCTGGACTCTGAAGCCAACTCTGCAGAAGTCTCTAGACATGTGCTACACCAGAATGTTAACATCAGCAAGAGTACACATGTTACCAACAAGAATCTGTATGCTGCAATATTAAGGATGAGCGATAAAATATCAGCCAGGAGCTGCCAGCCACTAAACTGGTGCTGTGGGAACCAACACATGGGCACCGGTCACGAGGATGTTCCACACTATGTGGATCTACTCATGCGAGCTTGTAGATCTGCTATTTTTGAAAAATCGTGAAAATCTGTGCAAGTCTTTGAACATTTTGACCCGATTCTATAAATGTCTTATAAGGTTTTCTTTTTTGAAATCATTTGTTTCTATCATGTCAGTGGTTCTCAAACTTTTTCATGTCAACGACCCCCAAAATTATATGTATTTGGCGGCGGACCCCCATCTCAAAATATGTTGTTCCAGGGACCACCCAGAAGCAAATATTTGAGTTAAAAATGTTTGCTTTTAAAAAGATATATTCAAAGACTTACAATATTTTTTTTCAAATATATATATATATTTCTTTTCAAAAATAGCAGATCTACAAGCTTGCAGCGGTGCCACGCTGTGAGCTTGTAGATCTGCTATTTTTCAATAGTTAAAGAATTCAATAATTCTAGGCCTAGATGGGTTTAATAATATAATAAATAACATAATCACCACCATGTCCCCTGTACAGACCACCTTCAGAGGCCGGCCTCTTCCACGTCTGACCAGAGACAAGGGGCTTGCATGACCACGCGACACTGAGTTGGAAATTTTGACGATGATACGCGACAGAAGAAGAATACAACAGCATCCCCTGGCCTATTTTAAGGCTCCACAATTCCATTATGTTATTCTTCCATTATACTTCTTTTCCCTGTATCTGTAACTTTTTACTGCTGTGCTGTCTCTTCTCTGGCGCCTGAATTTCCCCCGTGGGATCAATGTCTATCTGGGGATCCATCTATCTTGACACAGACACAACCACCACGTCATGAGTGTACTGACTGAGTTGGATCGTTGAAGGATGAGCTGCTATTTTAGTGTTCATACTCTGTTTTATACCTTTAACTATTTAGTGCAGGGGTCTTCAACAGGGGGTCCGGGACCCCCAGGGGGTCCTCAGTGTTACTACAGGGGGTTTTACTTAAGTAAAAGTATTAATACTGCTATCTAGAAATACTCTGTTAGGGTGCCCTCACACCAAAATACCTAGAGTGGAATCCGCCAATGCATTTAAATGAGAATGGAGCGTTTTTTTGCCAGTAGAGGATTTCTGCAAAATTACGCTCCATTCTCATTGAAATGCATTGGCGGATTCCACTCTAGGTATTTTGGTGTGAGGGCACCCTTACAAGTAAAAGTCCGGAATTCAAAGGGTACTTGAGTAAAAGTAAGAAAGTATTGGCATCAAAATGTACTTAAAGTACCAAAAGTAAAAGTACAAAATGTTTGAAAATAGGAATAAAATAGGGCTAAAGTGGTTTATGTGTGTTGTATTATATCTGCAAAGTAACTAGTAACTAAACTTTTCAAATAAATGTAGTTGAGTAAAAGTAAAAAAATTTGATCCGAGATGTAGAGGAGTAGAAGTGAAAGTATTGGAAATACTCAAGTAAAGTACAAACACCTCAAAACTGTACTTAAGTACAGTACTTAAGTAAATGTAATTAGTTATGTTACACCACTGGGGTCCTTCAAATCTTTGTGTGATAGAAACTTTTTTTCTCCTTTTTTATATTAACCACATGAATCCTAGCGTCCATATTCTGAGAACTTTAGCCAAAAATAGCAGATCTAAAGCGTTGTGAGCTTGTAGATCGGCTATTTTCGGCAAAGACGGTTGGTGTAGATGGTAAAAAGAGCAGACTAAGTACAGAGTGAAATGTCAAGTTAAGTATTGATGGTTCAAGTGGTTAAATACGTATCTGAAAACACACATTAAATTAACATGAATCCAAAATACACTGATAATTGTGCTCTCAAACAAACCATGAAACTATATGGAATCTGTGAAAAGGTTGTGGGGGTCCCTGCTTCATCTCTCTCTCAACTAAGGGGTCCTTGGCCTGAAAACGTTGAAGACCCCTGATTTAGTAGATATATTACATTGTTTGGGATAAGTACAACCTTTTTAGGGCAGGTTTTCTCCCCTTTTTCTTCAAAATGTTCTTGTGTACTTCTGTACACTTCATCCGTTGTTTTCCTCAACGTGTGAGCATACTTGTTTTAAACCATTTAGAACAGGTCGGGTACACATTATTGTGCATCATTATTTTATGCTTTAACTATTGAAAAATAGCAGATATACAAGCTCACAGCGCGGCACCGAGTGCCGCGCTGCGAGCTTGTAGATCTGCTATTTTTGAAAAATCTTGAAAATATGAATTTTGACCCGATTCTATAATTAGTGTCTTTCGAATCCTTCTAAGATTTTTTGAAAAACCTATGTTTCTATGTCAGCAATCTGGCCAGCCATCGTCAAAGAAAAGGTCCTTTTCACTTAACTGGAGCTCAGTTAGTCTGTTCTTGAGAGACTACTATGTCAGTGGTTCTCAAACCATTTTCATGTGAAGGACCAAAAAAATGATATTTATTTGGCCATGGACCCGCATCTCAAAATATTTAGTTCCAGGGACCACCCCCAGAAGCAAAATTTGAGTTACAATCGTTCGCTTTGAAAATACATATATTCAAAGATTTTCACACATTTTCACGACCTTTTCAAAAATAGCAGATCTACAAGCTCGCAGCGCGGCACTCGGTGCCGCGCTGTGAGCTTGTATATCTGCTATTTTTCACTGGTTAAAGCATTCAACAATTCTAGGCCTGAATGGCTTAATGTCTGTCCCGGTGCACTGAGAACATTTCATATGATGATGGAACGCATGAGTGGATTGCAAAGGACCCCAAAGATGATGTCAGCGCGCTGCAGTGCAAGACACACAAACCACAGTGCTGAAATACAGTGCCCATTTTAGACCAGAGTTTCTCAAGCTTTTGGGAGTCACAGACCCCTTTAGTTTATGGTGCCCAATGTGGAGGAAAACATTGCATTGGTCGTCTGCCTATAATTAAATTATAGGCAGGCCCAAGTTTGGCACATTTTAGTATGGTGAAATAACAACAGTGTGCAGGGTGGGCCTGCGTTGCAGTAGGGCATTCACGAATAGTGATTTTTAGTATTTGATCTTATTCGACTTCAAAGTATTCGAATAGTCGAATATTTGACAGGACTGGCAAAACTGTCAAATATTAAGTAAGCAAGAGGCAAACATTGTGAAAATAGCCGATCTAAATGCTCACAATGTAGATCTGCTATTTTCACAATATTTATCTGTGGAACCGAGTCACATTAATACCTACAATTCCAAGTGCTTGTCAGGGTGGGGGTCCCCAGCTCAAAAATGTTTATTTTGGGGGTCACAGCCTAAAAAGGTTTGAGAAGCCCTGGTATGGAGCATTAACAAATTCATCCACCAGGGGCATTGAAAACTCATTCCTATGACTTCCTATCTAGCCAAGCTTTATAAACTATGTATTTCTTAAAGAGAAAACAATAAAGAAATTATATATATATAAAAAAAAAAAGAAACGAATATTGGACTTCGGTGACCAACGTCGAATAGTGACTTTGATATTCGAATATTCGAATATTTGGCGAATGCCCTACTTTGCTGTGCAGGGAGTGTGGCCAAATTTACTAACGGCCGGCCGAATTTACTAGCGGCCGGCCGAATATACTAGCGTCCGGCCGAATATACTAGCGCCTGGCCGAATATACTAGCGGCCTGCCGAATTTACTAGCGGCCGGCCGAATTTACTAGCGGCCGGCCGAATATACTAGCGGCCGGCCAAATATACTAGCGGCCTGCCGAAAATACTAGCGGCCGGCCGAATTTACTAGTGGCCGGCCGAATTTACTAGCGGACGGCCGAAACGGCACCCGCCCTCCCTCATTTATCAGGGGCAGTGATTCAGCTAGTAAAACTAGAGCAAAATATTACAAATGTTTGGGCCGTTCTACACACATCCCATGAGCCCCTAGGGGGTCTCTGGGACCCCCCAGTTTGAGAATCACTGGTTCAGTGATAGTTATTCTGGAATCGTGATACCGGTACATCTCAAGGGCTTATCCTTTCAATAAAGGCAGTGCTGTGTTCTACCTGTAACGCACGTATACGACGTCTGCTGTTGGAAATAAAAATATGAATAGTGTCTGCCCTCGTGAACCTTTCAAAGTAATGTATCTGATAGGAATTATGCACTGGCGTCTGCCCTGGCCACACAAATAGCTGTGTACCATAGATTATAGTATGCCCTCAAAAAAAGTCTAGAACACACCACTGAATAGAGGTCATAATAATAATCAACATAACAATAATATCAATACGGTAATACGGTAATAGGACAAGGGGAAAAAGCCTTGCAAAGGGTTACTGTGTGTGGAAGCATTAGCAATATCGTAAACATTACAGAAAGAATGTGCAATAAACCATAACCATGTATTGTAAAATGTACCTTGTAAAGTTGTTAATCAGACTAATAGATTTAGCAGATTACTATTACTACTACTATACTATCTATTCAAACTTTTTCGTGTTGATTTGTTGAGAAAAAAAGAATTGATGTGTGTTAGATGTTGTTAGATTTATGTTGTTGGATGCGTAGTGAAATATGTATACCGTAACCTATATAAGTTTATATTGCTCATGTGTCCTAGTCGCTTCTTTTTTTGGCTTGTTTTGGGCTAAAAATTCTCTAAAAAGATTTGGCACCGCTGCAAGAGGAGATAATATATTGAGGGAACACAACACACACACACACACACACACACACACACACACACACACACACACACACACACACACACACACACACACACACACACACACACACACACACACACACACAGATCTATCTTCCAGGTGTGCTGCTCTGTGTTCTTTGGAAGCTTTTCCCACCAGAAGTGATGACATCCAGCTGGGATTTGCTGCTATCCTAAAAGGCACACATATTGCGGTCTGAGTGCTAATAAGTAACTGCAACCCAGTGGTTGTCAAACACTTTCATGTCAAGGGACCCCCGAATTGATGCGCATTAAGCCGCCATTTGAAACGATTTTGTGCCAACGACCCCCACAAGAGAATACACTTGTTGTTAGTTTATAGATTTGGTGCAGAATTCTAACTGACTGTAATGTAGCCTGGGAGATAACAGTGAAGAAAGTGAAATCTATATGTTCTGACGTTCTCTCGGTCAAATTAACCACTTTCAACCTGATGTCCCTTTTGGACATGTCAATACAATTTACAATGTAGGCATTTAGCAGACGCTTTTAATCCAGATCGACTTACAATTAGCAAGGTAATACATCAATAAACACAATAAGCAAGGTAATCTTACAATAAATGCGAGAAGTCTCTGCGCGTGTGTGTGTATATGTATGTAATCCGCGTATCTCGAGAACCGTTCGTCCCACCGGCTTCAGATTCGGCACGCGTTCGGGCGGCCGAGCGTCTAGTACATCAAATGCATAGAAATATCAATCTAGACAAAAATAACGTAGGTAGACCTAGCACCTAGTCAGTAAAAAAGCTTTAACTAAAAACCAAATGTGAAATGTGTGATCTAATCTAAATAATCTAAATAACTGATCTATAAGCTCACAAGGCGTTGCATCGTGACCCCTTGTGACCTTGCCAAATACTTTGCTATTCATAGTATGCCGAGTACAGTAGATAAGGCTCAGTTGTTAACTATCATCTTGCTGGGGACCCCCTCTGAACCCCCTCAAGGACCCCTGGGGCTCCCTGGAAAACCTTTCGAGAACCACCAATACAGTGTTATTATCACTATTATGTTGCGAGCCCATTCCCACAAGGGCACCTGACACCTCGCTCTGGATATTTTGAATCAAAACAACCTCTCTGTCGTAGCATTGGCGGGGCCGCGGTCTGTACAAGAGGATGATTTGATGTGAAAACACTGCAGCAACGTGTGAAGACATCTTCAGACACATGGCCTGGGGGAGTCTTCTTCAACACGTTATGTCACTGCTTCATCTCCAGCCCTTAAGGAACACTTCAACCGTTTTCAACCATTTCTGTCTACCTGCTCGCACTCATAGACTGTAAAAATATATGCACAGTGGAAAGCCTTTGGTTTCAATGCTGCGCAAATGAAGCTTTTTTGGCCGTTGTATGGGTGCCGCCATCATGGTTTTAATGGTATCCAAGGAATGCTAGGCTGCCAATGGTCTGCAACCGCAGGGATACATGGGACATTGTCTTGAGCTTGCCGAAAATAAAGCACACAAAGAAGAATCATCACAAGCCTATGAGCAAAAGCCCCTCCTACAGCATACCCTGCTATAACATCAAATATAACATAAATTTAGACCATATTTTCACAAAACGAGGCTTTAAACAAGGCTTTAAACAAGCAACAGGAACCATAAAGTATTTATGACAATGTTTATTAACTCATCTAGTGCCGTTTGCGTGATGTCACGCAATAAGTACTAGAGTACTTACAGTGCCGAATGCGTGATGTCGCGCAAAAAGTAATAAATTACTGTAACGTTGAGTACATTACCGAGTAGAATGGCCGGATGTCCGGAGACGAAAATCCGCGCTGATTTGTCATCATCACGGCTCCACGAGCACACAATAGTCATCCCATAACATTGAGGTGGACGGCCGATCTCATCTTTAATGTCCATTATCTCAAAACAACACTTTAGAAGCGAAGATGGAGGCAGATGCTCGCTTATACAACACATGTATAAACGCTCCATTGCAATCCAGCATGGCACCACGTAAACAATGATCGGTTCCGGCGCACGACCCGATCACGTCAGACCGGAAGTGATCACGCTGTGGCACTTCTGGCTTTCAAAATAAGAGAGTGCAAGCGGATGGAGCCTGCGTGAGGCACTCTGGACATCATTGCGACCGAAAATCGCGGGCACAAAATGAGTTAAGGTAAGAAAATCAAAGTTCGGGGGAAATGGATGGAATCTTATGGAGAACATGTTGCTTCTGGTACCAGAACAGCGCAACTAGCGGCCAATCATAGGAACTTTCAGTTCCGTGTTTGCTTCCTTTTAAATCGGGACAACTACACCCCTGGTCGCAGTGCATCCGAGACGTGGGCTGTGGACACTGACAGTTCAGAAACCTGAACCAGGATCTAATTCATGAACTGGATGTCTCCTCCACACACACACACACACACACACACACACACACACACACACACACACACACACACACACACACACACACACACACGCACGCACGCACGCACGCACGCACACACACACACGCACGCACACACACACACACACACACAGGAAAAAGTCGACATTAACGAAAAAGTCGACAAGTCGACTCAGTCAACCTCATTAGACAAGTCGACTCCCACCAGAGAAAGTTGAAAGTCGAAGTTGAAAAAAAAAAGAAAGAAATTCTATTGTGAAAATAGCAGATCTACATGCTCACAACGCCTCACGATGCGAGGCGTTGTGAGCATATAGATTGGCCATTTTCACAATTTCTGCCTCTATATTTGACAATTTGGACAATGTTTAATTTGTCATTTTAGAGGTATTAAAAAGTCCTTAAATTGGCACTTTAGAAATGTGCAGATACCCTCTATACACTTAAACTTTATGTTGGTTTGTTTACAGTTGAGTGAGAAAACATTGTTTCACATTAAGTTATTCATCTGGGGACCCCCCAAAATAATTGGGGGGTCGTGTGTGATGTGATGACGTCATCAAACGATAAAGTCGACTTCAACTCAACTTTTTACTGAGTCGAGTCGACTTGCAAAACTCACAAGTCTTCAAGCAGCCAAAAGTTTCACATGTCTCCCCCATTCTCCACTCCCTCCATTGGATCCCATACAGTTACTGCACCGGTGCAACCTACACATAAGTTTGTTAAAAAAAAGTAAAATAATAATGTGAGTTAAGGTTTAAGTTATCAAATTGAAAAGAGTGTGTATAAAGGACCTGAGGATAAGATACCCGGGTGGGGGTGGGGTGGTCTATTCTTCTCTCAGCAGGTCTAGCAAAGCCTGAGCTCAGTCATATGTGTTTATAGAGTGATTATGTGACAAAGACATCATTTCCCCGTCAGACCCTGTTTTATCAAGGAGACTAATCCTGTCAGAGGTTGGGAAAACATTCTGGGTGCCATTTCTCTCTCTCTCTCTGTGTGTGTGTGTGTGTGTGTGTGTGTGTGTGTGTGTGTGTGTGTGTGTGTGTGTGTGTGTGTGTGTGTGTGTGTGTGTGTGTGTGTGTGTGTGTGTGTGTGTACCCTAACCCACACACACACACACACAAGCACGCACACACACAAAACCATTAGTAATAAATCCATTTTAATTTAATGTCCATGAATTAAATACCAAGGGCTTCCAACGTAAAATGTCTTATTTAAGATGTTCCTTTTATGCAGGATGTTTAACTGTACTACATTTCAATTGTATTGACTATACTTGTACAGTTCTCCATTTTTGTCTAATAAAATAATCAATCAATCAATCAATCAATCAATCAATCAATCAATCAATCGCTATCAAAATGTTCAACTGTGTGTCATGGCTCATGAAACAAAGGGCTGTGAAATGATTTACAAACTACACTTCACTGAAAGAAGTGGCCTTCGTGGATGGCATACATACAGTGTATGCTACCATGAAGAATGAATTCCACTGATAGGTCTCCCAGGTCACTTGTTGTTAATCCAAACAACAAGAGGGTATGGAATTATTTCTAAGAGGTATTAACACAAGACAGATGAATTAAAAACAAGCAGAGGTTCCCATTCTGCTCCAGGCTGTTACAGGTTACAGAGTTGTTGATACAGATAATACTTATCTGTATCAACAACGCTGAACTTGTAATAAGCAAATTACACAATTATTGTGAAATCTCTGCGGGGAACATAAAACCCCATGACATAAATAATAACACCAGATTGTCCGTTGCATTAACCCATTTAGGCCAAGAATTATTGAATGTTTTAACTGTTGAAAAATAGCAGATATACAAGCTCACAGCGCGGCACCGAGTGCCACACTGCGAGCTTGTAGATCTGCTATTTTTGAAAAAGTTGTGAAAATGTGTGCAAATCATTTTGGGGGTCCTTCACATGAAAATGTTTGAGAACCACTGACATAGCAGTCTCTCAAGAACAGACTAACTGAGCTCCAGTTAAGTGAAAAGGACCTTTTCTTTGACGATGGCTGACCAGATTGCTGACATAGAAACATAGGGTTTTTCAAAAAACCTTAGAAGGATTCAAAAGACACTTATAGAATCAGATTAAAACTCGAATGTTCACGATTTTTCAAAAAATAGCAGATCTACAAGTTCGCAGCGCGGCACTTGTATATCTGCTATTTTTCAATAGCTAAAGCATAAAATAATGATACACAACAATGTGTACCCGTTCTGAATCGGTTAAACATATTCTTGTATAGCAAATAAACCCAGGAGGAACAGTATGTTTCAATAATCATTTTATGGCATCAATCATCGCCATGAGATCCAACATCTGGTCGAGTATATCTCTGGAGCTCCTTCTCTGCCAGAGTTGTCTATACAGTAAAACAAAAAACATAAAATCATCTATTACTACTTGAGTGTTTCCGATTACAACTAATTGGATTGGAATCCAGTGTCACGGCTGAAACGCGAAAGCATGACAAACCACGTACTGTACTGTACAAGTACATTTTTAAAGGCGATTGGCTTGAACACAAAAAGCTTTTCGTGTTGAGATTCATCTGGAAGCAAAATGTAAATGTTTAACATTGGTTTCAGCTTTTGTTCAGTTACGAGACTTCTTATGAGGACACTTTATGGATGATTGCATTAACAGCTGCAGGGGCGTCACAAGGGGTGGGGGGGGGGGGGGGGGGGGGTGAGTGGGACTGAGTTACCAGGGCCCAAGGTGGAGGGGGCCTTAATTATTTTATGCTTTTGCTATTGAAAAATAGCAGACATACAAGCTGCGAGCTTGTAGATGTGCTATTTTTGAAAATTCGTGAAAATGTGTGCAAATCTTTGAATATATTTTTTTAAGTGAACATTTGTAACTCAAATTTTGCTTCTGGGGGGGTCCCTGGAACTAAATATTTTGAGATGGGGGACCGTGGTCAAATACATATCATTTTGGGGGTTCCTTCACATGAAAAAGGTTTGAGCACCACTGACATAGAAACATAGGCTTTCCAAAAAAGAAAAAAAAAAATCGAACCTCTGTTCGAAGTGGAGCTGTGTGTGTGTGTGTGTGTGTGTGTGTGTGTGTGTGTGTGTGTGTGTGTGTGTGTGTGTGTATTGCAGTTGATGCTCAGGGCAGGCTAGACTCAACAGCACCTCTCTGGTCACCCAGGATCATGTGTACCGATTTTTGTGACATTTGAAGAAAATATGTAGGAAAAGGAGCAAAAAGTGTGTTTTGGAGAAAATTCAAGATGGCGGAAAATCTATCCTGGCGCAAATGGGCGTGGCCTATATGGGGCGATGCGTCTTGACCCAAAGAATCCAGGGAAAAAAGAATTTTAATTTTCCGATCTACGGTTCAAGAGTTACGGGGCAAAACGCAAAGTGGGCCGTTATAGCGCCACCATGAGGCCGAGTGATGTAATTATTTTTCGATTCATTCTTAAAATCATTATGAATCTCCTCTCCGAGGTTTGAAACTGTAGCTCCTATGCTTTGCGAGAGAAAAATACTTGAATGTGATGTCTTGCATTGTCCCATTATAAGTCAATGGGGACAATTCAGCGTCGTTTTTTGCCGATTATGTCGCCATTGTAAGGCGGATCGGAAAGAAAGTTACTAGCACACCATTCCCGGCCGAGCCGCACGTTTTGATGTATATATTGCGGGGGTGGCGTAAATGGTGCGGGACTAGTAGCGTGCCGAAGTTTAGGCTACATACACGGACCGACGGAGACCCACACACACGGCCACGTATAGGGAGCTTGTGTTCCACACAGCTCCAAAAACTCAGAAGGATTTGAAATATTCAAAGACAAATTTTCAAGATTTTTCAAAAAATAGCAGATCTACAAGCTTGCAGCGCGGCACTCGGTGCCGCGCTGTGAGCTTGTAGATCTGCTATTTTTCAATAGTGGGCCCTGCTATTTTTCAAAAGATTCACGCGGGGCCCGCCGTGAATCTTTGTACCCAGGGCCCAGATTTTGGTGCAACACCCCTGCACAGCTGTACGTGCAAATGGACCACTGACCAGTGTGTATATTATTCTATAGCCTCTCTACCTCATAGCGTTTTCATGTGATGTACTGTACTTTGTAGCTGTACAGTACGTGCAAATGGACCACTGACCAGTGTGTATTTTATTCTATAGCCTCTCCACCTCATAGCGTTTTCATGTGATGTACTGTACTTTGTAGCTGTACAGTACGTGCAAATGGACCACTGACCAGTGTGTATTTTATTCTATAGCCTCTCCACCTCATAGCGTTTTCATGTGATGTACTGTACTTTAAGGACATTAAACTCAGTGATTCTTTCATTTCGGTACATTTTTTTGATCAAGTGCTTAATACTCAACTTTTGTCCTTTTGGAAAGGCAAGAAGGGCAAGAATTCCAGAGCAGCCTATACCGTGTTGCTGTTATTATCCAATCAGGAGTTTCCATAGAAGTCTACTTTGAACCTCTTTCCCTCCCATAAGTCAAGATTTGAGAAAGCTTTTGTAAAGGAAAAGGTTTTGGACCCTGAAGCAGACAGAGCCAGGAGGAGCTTTGAACAGGGCTTTAAGACACTATTGACAGGAGATTGAAAAATATGTGAACAGGAGAGTGAACTGCAGTGGGATTGGTTAGACTTATA
Organism: Nannobrachium achirus; assembly: GCF_963921795.1. NCBI lineage: Eukaryota > Metazoa > Chordata > Actinopteri > Myctophiformes > Myctophidae > Nannobrachium > Nannobrachium achirus. The sequence continues at coordinate 6,674,659 of NC_137820.1, read as the reverse complement.
AAAGAAAAGAAAACCAAGTTCGCACACTGTGGAATCCAGGTTAGAACATTGCGTTTTTTTTTTTTGCACCCACAAAGTGCCTGTGACGTTTTGAGATACTTTGTAAACCCCATCAGACAGACTGTAGATAACAGCCAGTCACCATCATTGCTTGCGTCCGAAGGTTGCAGTTTACCATGAGAAACGTCAGCTTGTCTCTGTGTTGACGTGTAGACGTGTATAAAAATGTGTCATCATGATGTCATCATGCTCTGATGTCAACGGTGATGTCAGGGGAACCACTCTACCAGAATGGGTTTGCCGCTTCACTGTGATGTCACACAAACAGAATCCCTTTTATGCCCATATATGGAGTTCCCTGATGTCATCAATATTAATGATGCCCTGTTAGAGAGATCCCTGTGATGCCAGGGGGAACAAATCCCTTTTATGCCCATATATGGAGATATGGAGATCCCTATGATGCCAGGGGAACAAATCCCTTTTATGCCCATATATGGAGATCCCTGATGTCCACATCCATGGTGTCCACAACCATGATGTCCACATCACTGTGGCGCGACCTCTGCCTTTAGGGTCAAGGTTGCTTGTCGCCCTGAGGCGTCTTACTAATATATAAGTTCCAATAAATACAGCAGATACATTTCACCGTTGGTATCTGAGAAGAATACCAACTTCAAAAGGACTTCAAAAGGGATATCAAAAGGGATATGTTTGTACTTTTATTAGTTTCAACACAGGTTACTTCTACATGAGTAATATTCAAGTCATGTCTACTTGAGTAGGATATTGTATTACTCTTTCCACTTGTGCTGACACTGGCAAGCCTATTAATCAAGGTAAGCAACTGGACAACCCAGATATCTCATCAACAACATTTCCAAAGGTTAGTAATGTACCGTACATAGTTATTCCACCAGAGGGAGCTCCAGAGACTTTAGTTTGTACCCATAGATATTATACACATAGATACCGCATTGGCTGCTGCTATTGATTGGAGCAATGCTACCACCCACATACATACTGTATATACCATATATATCCTACTAGTAAATGACCAAATGTCTGTCTGTCCGATGTCTGTCTGATATACATGCAGTCTGACATCACTGTTACTAAACAGTGCCCACATTTGGAGATAACTGACATCACTGCTGCGCATGCGACCCCGCCATGGTAACAGCCCGCATGCTGAAACAATGCCCAAATTTGGAGATGATACGTCTGGGTTCTCCAACATTACTTCTGACACTCCTACATTCAATCCCTCATAATACTGTGCACACCCCATAACCCAAACTGCACATAATTCGGAGCACATACTGTATGTTTGAACGGGCAAGGACTATATATATATATATATATATGGCGGAGAGAGTCGCAGCCCCAGCCTGAAGCGTGAACATTCTAGTATTTGCCCTTGTTCCATAGGGATATCTCTTTGGAGTAATGGTTAACTCATTGAGTGCCAGCGCCCTCTAGGGGCCAAAGAATGCCAGCGCATCTCTCATAGGCGAGCGCTTTAGCTTCCAGGACTTCAGCTTCCAGGACCTCACGTGCTCACGTTCATGCACGGCATGGAAATGTCCCGGATGAAGATGCTAACAGAATGGCTATTCCCATTTTGTCATCTAAAAGATCATTTTTGGGTGATTTCGCCGTGAATAAACCTCGCGCCGCTTCCCTAAAACACAAAAAAGAGATATAAGCCTTTAAAGATGCGGTCTTTCATTGGATTAGGCGGAGATTGGCGATTGCGTTCGCAAATTACGGCCGGCCGGGACGTTGTTAGCTTTCGGCTAGTAGCTACAAAAATCAAGCCAGGCTTCAGAAGGCCTCTTATCATTTTATTCATTTAATTAAATAAAGCCGAACTAGTTCGGGATCGGCACACTCGTGTACTCATCGGAAGCGGCGCCGAACATCGGGTGAACATTGGGGAGCTCAAAAATGTATTTTAAACCATTTTTAATGGAATATATCGTTGGACAGAGTAGAACGGCTAGCTGGCTAGCGGCTAGCGAGCCAGGACCACCCACGACTCTACAAGCAGCTCGGGGTAAGTGAATTAATAAAAAAAAGATTGTATTGGATTGAAATAAAGCCGAACTAGTTCGGGATCGGCACCAGATGAGTTAAGATATTGGACTTTCACGCGGGAGACCCGGGTTCGAAACTGGGTGGGGAGGTTCGGATCACCTCATATATATATTTCTTTATTTTCAGCGTGCCTATTTACTGAGACAATAAGCTGGTTGTTCTTTTCTGCCCTATATGTTCCAAAGGGCAGAGACAGTTGTTCATGTGCTCCATAGATACTGGGTGAGTGTAGTGGGGGGGGGTTACTGGAACACCCAGGGGCCATCATGGTGGCTTCTCCACCACCAGGACGCTGTCAGCAGGAGCTGTGACGGAGCAACAACCACAACCAGCTTCCATAAATCTCCGCAGAGATTGGATCACAGAGAACACGTAAACCTTGAGTTATACTTAAGTCCCGTGCGGGTGTCGCGCACCCAAAGTAGCCGATCTACAAGCTCACAACGCATCGCAGCGCGGCGCGTTGTGAGCTTGTAGATCGGCTACTTTGGGTGTGAGACACCCAGCTGCGTTCAACAAAGAATATCGAGGCCTCTAACGCATCCGGCATGGTCCAAGCTCTTTCCACGGACACCCTGTGAACTGATCCCCTTAAAATGAAATAGTGCTTTTTTCGACACCGCCAAATTTCTGCGCAAATTAAATCCAAATGTGGTTGCGTGGGGGGATAACGGTGTCTTTGGGAGGGGATGGATTTTAACACTTGGAGAGAATTTGGCTGCGCGCCCGATGTTGATACTCCACTTGATTGAGGCTAGGAAAATAGCGCGTTTAGTTTCTCTTTTTGCACTTTTCGTCACCTCTGATAAAGATTATATTTTGCCCACTCATCCTATAGTGTACATATGGAGATGGTTATGCCATACAGCAAAAATGGAAAGAGAGTGATTGAAATCGCTCTAAATGGCCGTGGCTTATAAAGTGGTGGTGAACTCAAGAGTCTGCATTTACATGGGAGCTGTCTCATGAGGGGCGTCAATTGGGTATGGCAGGGGTATGCAGCTGCCATACCCTGGGTCCAGGGGGGGAAATACGTTACTTTTAAATATAAATCCATGAATGTCTCTTAGTCTATGTGCGCTGGTTATTATGTTGTTAAATTACAGTAAAATAACTACAACTGCAACATTTAACAAAATGGTCACTTTTAAGGTATTATAATTGTATTCTCCCCAGCTTGACAAAATGGTAAATTCCCAGGTTCCGCAGGTCAGCTGCACAGGTGCAATGCATTATTGTTAATTGTGGCACGTTTACTAACATGCTAAGTTTAGCTGCACTTGAAAAACCGTTCCAGACCATTGCCATATTCAGCCCAAGAAACCGTAGAAACCTGTGAAACATTGTGAAAATAGCCGATCTACATGCTCACAAGGCCTCGCAGCGCGAGGCGTTGTGAGCATGTAGATCTGCTATTTTCACAATAGAACTGTGTTATCCAAAATGTAAAGCCTATTTTCCATGAGGACTCCCATCTTTGCCATACCCTAGCTTTTGCTGAACTGACGCCAGTGAGCTGTCTGAGTAGAAAATGCAACTGGACAGATTCTTAGCAGAGGAGAGGAGGAGTATTAACTCTCCTACTGCCAGATCATTTATTTATTTATTGGGTCTGGCGCCATCAAAAAGCGGCTTACCTTTGCGACGTTATAGTAGATAGACAGACAGACATTTATTTATTTATTTTTATTTTTTTTGGTTGTGCAATAGTGCACTTTGGTCTGCCAGGCAGCAGAGGGCGGCGTCATGCGAGAATGAATGTGAATTGTCCTGCTATGTGTTGCCGTACATTCAGAGCAGTCACTGGCTACAGAGCCTCCGGGCCAGAGGAAATCAACAAGGAAGTGAATTGTTCTCCGTTGATCTAACGCATAATGGATTTTTTACACCATCACAGCGGAAAATGTGTTTACAGTAAACAGCCGCGCGACCCCTCATCAGCTTACAGTCATCAGACGAACGAACCGAACGAGCGCCGTATTGGCATCGACGTTCTGTAAAAAATGGGGCGAGCGTTATCGTTCGAAGCGTGGGGAGAGTTAAGGTCAAATGGGAGGATAAAGATATTATCAACCAATATGAGTTTCAGCCAATTACTCAAGGGTTATCCATCGCCAAAGACTCTTTATCCATATTCACATGTCTTCCTGGGATGAACCTCGGGATGGGACGATGTGAAAATGTCATATCACGATTATTGTTACAAAGATTATTGTTACAAAATATTTTACAATATTATCACGATAATCCGAAAATCCATTATCCTGGGGCGGAACATTTGCCAAAAACATGCCGCTCTGCAAGCTCACAACACGTTGCGTTGCGAGCTTGTAGAGCTTGTAGATCGGCTATTTTTTAGCAAAGACATTTTATAGATTGAGAAAAGGACTGTATCAACTATCAAGTACGTATATTACAAGTACCTTTTACCAATTATAGAGGGTTTAAGTGGTACCGGATATGCAGCTCGGCAAATAAAAGGTGAATTGATCCCAGTGCATGACAGAGGACGATATCGCGATAAATTAAATCTCCACGATATGATTATCATGAGTGTTTTTTTTTTCTTCATAATTTTTATCCCACGATCTTGTAACCCATTTTCACCCAGTGCCAATTGCCTATGTAATCCTGGGCTCTGCTCTCCCTCTGCCGCGCCTGGGGAATCAAACGGACAAACCTCATGCTTCCTTCAATGCATGGGTAGTCCAAGTTATTTCTTTTCACCTGACAGGGGGGATTTCCCTGTGATGGACGTAGCATGTGGAAGGAACACGTTATTCCAACCAGTTCCTTTCCCCTCCATCAAGCGCCCCGGCTGGCCAGGGGGAGGCATTATTGAGACCAGGATTACTGCATGTTTTTGTGAGGGTATCAACCCTAGGAGACACGGGGAGAACATGCAAACTCCACACAGAAAGGCCCTTTCACCAACCCCACCTAGGGTGTGGGCGCTGATTACGCGGAGGGAGGAACACGCCCCCAGCACCCACAGCGTCCCCCGGCGGGAATCGAACCCATCGTGAGTGTTTTTTATCATGATAAACGATAATATGGCTTATCGTCCCATCCCCAGATGAACCAGACTCCTTTTTTATCGTTCCCCAAGATAAACTCAGTCTGTGTGCTTTCTGTAGTGTCCCCACATAAACACACTGCTCTTCCAGAGGCTTGTGTTTCTGGCTGCTAAGACCCTCAGACGACCACAGAAACCTCTGAAATGCTGCATGAATACCAGCATCCAAAGATGACTCTGGTGATGTCTAGCTTGGATTTCAGCGAGCAAACACTGCCTGCATGTCTTTCACCAGTAAGACTCCCTAATCCACAAATAGGGCAAAAATGTGTTTTTCCAAAATCTTCCTGATCCATGTTGATGACATGAGTGTAGACATGTAGGAGCAGTGTCCAAAAATGTGTTTTAAAAATCGGCCTGAAGGTGGCGCTAGAATAGGGCCATGAGAAATGAGGGGTGGGGTCTCCGCATTGCCTTGGCGGACGAATAGGTACCGGCCCCGGCTCTCCCGGACGCTCCTAGCCCGAGTTACGGCATTTTATGTGCGCTGCAGTGGCAGGGGGTCCTCCACTGGGGGCGCCACCACTTTTGCATCCGTTCTGGAGCACCAGGAGTCGGTGGTCCCCGGGAATTCCCCGTGAGCAGCCCCGTTGGGGTGGTCATTTGGTCATTTTTGCACATTTGGTCATTTTTTACATCTGGGGGTCCCCCAGGGACCTGGAGGTCCCTGGGGCTCCGGGGGTCCTTGGAGGTTGTAGATTGGCAGGCAAGGAGTGTGTGTGTAAAATCTGGCATGGATCGGGTCAACGGGTGCGGAGATATAAGCAGGGAAAAAGTGTGACGTGTGACGTGTGACTGACTCACTGACAGACAGCCTGTGGAGGTTTTGGTAGTAAATGTGACCTACGGTCGCAATCATGACCGTTTAACAGGCTCAGAGATGCAATGAGTGCCAGATAAGAGGAGGGAGAGAAATAAATAATCTGAAACAAAATAAAATAAAACAAAACTAGAAAGGTGCAATGCTGGGAAATTGCAAGTGTGGTTGCACTGACGAGAGCCAGGAGGCAGGGGTGTCGCACCAAGCTCTGGGCCCTGGGAACAAGGATTCACTGCGGGCCCCCCATGAATGTTCTTCAGAGGGGGAGGGGGTTAGTTTAACCTGTTTAGACTGGGTACGCATTATTACACATTATTTTGTGCTTTAACTATTGAAAAATAGCAGATCTACAAGCTCGCTGTGAGCTTGTATATCTGCTATTTTTCAATAGTTAAAGCATAAAACAATTAAGGCCCCTCCACCTTGGGCCCTAGTAACTCAGTCCCATTTTCTCCCCCCTTGTAACGCCCCTGCTGGGAGGACTCCCCTGGGAAGTGAATTCCGTCTTAGCATTTCTATTAGATGTTGTGATGTCATGTGAAGCATGACAACATGTGACAACAGAGTGTGAACCACTTCTCTGTTGTGCAGCCTTACTTACACCCTGGATAACATTACTCAAAAGGTTTACAAAACAAAGGTTCACTTTGCTGGCAAAAAAAAAAAGACTCAGGGCACCCCTCTAAATAACAAGACCAGGTCAACCTGGTTGTGCCAGACCCCGGTTCTGCCAACCCCCTGTCTGTCATCATCATTTATGACATCATGCCTTTTGTAGGCATGTCATCATCATGTCATCATCATATATACCCTTTATATAGAAAACCCGGACAGACCGACATTTGCTTATGTAGGCCTACCCATTTCATGGGTCTGGCAATTACACTGTTAATTTTTAGAATCTTACATCATATCAAGCAACGTAAATATGCACATCTTTCCACCTGAGATAGGTAGGTGTCACTGAGAAATATCCGTTTCCATCAGAACTGACTGAAAATAACTTTATACTTGATGTTTAACCACTTGAAACCCAGTATCCCTATTCTGGGGGGAGAGTTCATCAAAAATAGCCAATCTACAAGCTCACAACGCGTCACGTTGTGACGCGCTGTGAGCTTGTAGATCTGCTATTTTTGGTGAAGAGTGTTGGCCGTAGATTAAAAAAGAACTCATCAAATACAGTGCAAATCAGGTCTTCACATATGTGGTATTGCTGAATTCCAAATATCATCAAATCATTCTGAGGCACCCCTGGATTGCCGTCACGGCACCCCAGGGTGCCCCGTCACCCACTTTGAAAACCCCCGCAATAGTGTGTTGCCTATAGCAACCACACTAATAAAGCATATTATTTAGATTTAAAAAAAGTATACGTTTATTAGCCTGTAGACTCACTGATAATAAAGTTACACTTGCAGAAAGGCTTGAGGGGTATTTTTCCGTAAAATGTTGTCCAGATATGCAACGTGGTCTGTTTGTCTTTAAATAAGAACCCAAAAGGCCAACGTACAGAATGACATATTAAATGCGAGCAAGGTATTTGGACTGTCAACAAGGTTCCTCTCCTACGCTTTGTGTGCATCTCAACACATGTGTGTACCACACACACAACACAAGCATGCACGCCACAGTCGCCTGACACGCAAACGCATGTGTTAGTAAACTTGAGGATGTCAACATTCAGAAAACAGCCGACACGACACAAGCTCGCGATGCAAGATCGGCTATTTTCAGTGTGCGACATCGGCGCAAGTATGAATCAGGAAAAAACGCAACACTAAAGCCCTTTGCACACATGCGCGTTTATCCGCACGAATGGACAATTTCTTTTTTTTTTAAAAGAAAACAATGATTCTCTCATGCACACCGGATCCGAATTAGCCGTGCGACGAGTGGCTGCGGCCGTGCGTTTTTTTTCTCGATCGAACCCAGTTCGATTTGTGCGTCTTGTGACTCTTGTCGCACGCGGTAAAAACTCATCACTCCTTTTATGACTCCTTTTGGGATCCGCAGCACCGATTCCGCCCAGCATTGCATACCAAATCCAATGCGTTTTATTCATGCAGCAAACGAAAAAAATACAATTGTTCTGTGTGCAAAGGGCTTAACCCTGAAACCTAACCTCCAAATGCCTGATCCAAACCACCCTAATCCCCCAGCAATACTATAAGTATAGTTATACAAGAGTGTACGTACGCACGCACGCACACACACACACACACACACAACGGCATCTCAAAAACAGCACGCTTTTGCACATCGACGGTATTGTGATTTCTTCATAGTTTCAGAATGCAGACACTGGTGATTACAAATACACTAAATGTTGTGTTTGTGGTTTCTTCCCATGTGTTCCACATGTGTCTAAACTCTGTCATCACTGTAACCTTAATTAATAACAGAACACGACCGGGGAAACAGGGAGGGGGAAATGGCAATGTCCACATCAACATAAATATATCCTATATGACATTTTGATGTGTGGTCATGTTGTTTGCTGTTTGCCAAGACCATCTATGTTTGCCAAGACCATCTATCCCAGGGGTTTTCAAAGTGGGTGACGGGGCACCCTGGTGTACCGCGACGCCAGTCCAGGGGTGCCGCGAGATAATTTGATAAAATTTGGAATTTATTTGGACACTTGAAAAAATATTTAGTATCATTTTAAACTTGAAGTACAAAGTTCAGTTCAGTCAGTTCTAACCAAAATGGCTGTTATCTCAACATTTTCCTCGCAACATAATCACTAAAATATCGTCACTGTCGGGCAGAAACCTCGTATCTCCAAGTTTCAAATGTGTACGTCTTTTGGTAAAACAAAGCCCTGCTTCATCGTACAAGACTGTCGCACAAAACTAGTGAAAACAGCCGATCTACAAGCACACAACGCCTCGCGATGCGAGGCGTTGTGTGCTTGTAGATCGGCTGTTTTCCCTAGTTTAGTACATTTTATAGATGATAAATACAAAATGAACGGTTTTGGACATACAAGGTTTCCACCCGACAACGACGATATGCTATAAATATAAGGTGCTGGGAGTGAAAATTATAATGTAGGGGTGCCTCGGATTAAAAAAAAATATTTGTGGGGTGCCCTGAGACAAAAAAAGGTTTGGGAACCCCTGATCTGTCCCACCAGGGTTGATAGATTCATTAAATTCCGCCCATCTGCTCTTGGTTTTCGACCGTGGTCTTGACTGTGACCTTGACCTTTGACCTTTTTTGATCCAAAAGTGAATGGACTCTTCAGGGCAGTCGTGCTGGTCTTATAGCCACTACGTTTCATGAACATCGTGTTATTATCCCCCCACATTCTCCAGCAGAGATGTGCAGAGAATTTTAGAGAGGCAGGGGCTGAAATATCTAAAAGGGCCTTTTGGTGAAAATAGAAAGCTGCGACACGTTGTGAGCTTGGAGGTCGGCTATTTTCAGTACTTGATACCACACTGAACTAAGCAAAAAAAAGGCAACGTGGCATACGGCATGGATTTCTACACAGAGAGGGCAATTCTTTCAACACAAGATGCTGCCTTCAAGTTCAGGAGAGTTTGGACACGGCAATTCTCTTGAATGCTGCCTTCAGGTATGGCATGGAAAGAGGGCATTTGCATTTCTTTCACCATAGTAAAAACTGCAATCATGGTCTGGAGAGGGCAGGGGCTCAAGCCCCCTTTGACGTGCCTGTTCTCCTGTTATGTTAGTCACATCTTTCTTTCTTTGTCACAGTCACACTATAAACTCCTTCCCACGTTTTCCTCATCTGGCAAGCAGAAAAGCACGGTATGGAGCAGTTAACGTTCCCTAAGATAAAAGAGGAACTTTTTAATAAAAGATGGGAAAAATGGTTGATGTACAGTATAGATTCAGAAGAGGTGAGCGGCTGATATGAAGGTGACAAAAGTGTAAACCCCAATGTTATTTTCTTTTGTTTGTCTTTGTCTGTGTTTCGTATGTGTTTTTTGTTTTATTATTGTCTTTGTTTATTCTTTACTGTGCAATCTTTAATAAAGACAAAGTAAAAAAAAAGAAAAGGTGAACGGTGAAGAAGTGACCCTATTCACGGCCCGCCCACGCACGCGCACTCAGCAAATTTCTCAGCAACTTCCTGGTGCTGACGTCAGCTTTGAAGGGTAAAGTAACACAGAATTAGCTGGACTTAAAGCCAACAAATCATTATTTCGAATGGTAAAGTAAATTATACCGCTTTGTGCCTTTTACTATCTTGTGTTCTTGATCATGCTAGCCGTATTTTATACATTACTATTCGGAAATTGCAATTTCTGTGTTTCTGGGATATTAGTAGTTTTTCCCATTCAACCGTCCCAGCTGGCACACGACGTCCGTTGACGTTGATTTTTGGTTGGATTTAGGTCGCGACGTCAGCTAACCAAAATCCAACGTTGGACCAACGTCAACTTCCAACGTTGTAACAACGTATTAATTTGACGTCAATTGACGTTGATATTTGGTTGGTTTTAGGTTGTGTTGGTAACTGACCAATAACCAACGTCTGTTCAACGTATTATCCCAACGTCATCCTGACGTCGAATACTGACATTCTGTTGTCGGATTTTTGACCAAACCTCAATGTCTACCCAACGTTATTATGACAACGTCCACACAACGTTGCAGTCTAACATCATCAGACGTTGATATTTGGTTGGTTTTAGGTTGTGTTGGTAACTAACCAATAACCAACGTCTGTTCAACGTATTATCCCAACGTCAGGTTGACGTCGAATACTGACATGCTGTTGTCGGATTTTTGAACAAACCTCAATGTCTGCCCAACGTTATTTTACTAACGTCCACACAACGTTGCAGTCTAACATCATCAGACGTTGACATTTGGTTGGTTTTAGGTTTTGTTGGTAACTAACCAATAACCAACGTCTGTTTAACCTATTAACCCAACGTCAGGTTGACGTTGAATACTGACATGCTGTTGTCGGATTTTTGACCAAACCTCAATGTCTGCCCAACGTTATTTTACTAACGTCCACATAACGTTGAAGTCTAACATCATCAGACGTTGATATTTGGTTGGTTTTAGGTTGTGTTGGTAACTGACCAATAACCAACGTCTGTTCACGTATTATCCCAACGTCATCTTGATGTCGAATACTGACATTCTGTTGTCGGATTTTTGGACAAACCTCAATGTCTATCCAACGTTATTATGACAACGTCCACACAACGTTGCAGTCTAACATCATTAGACGTAGATATTTGGTTGGTTTTAGGTTGTGTTGGTAACTAACCAATAACCAACATCTGTTCAACGTATTATCCCAACGTCAGGTTGACGTCGAATACTGACATGCTGTTGTCGGATATTTGACCAAACGTCAATGTCTGCCCAACATTATCATGACAACGTCCACACAACGTTGCAGTCTAACATCATCAGACGTTGATATTTGGTTGGTTTTAGGTTGTGTTGGTAACTGACCAATAACCAACGTCTGTTCGACGTATTATCCCAACTTCAGGTTGACGTTGAATACTCAGATGCTGTTGTCGGTATTAGACCAAACCTCAATGTCTGCCCAACGTTATTTTACTAACGTCCACATAACGTTGAAGTCTAACATCATCGGACGTTGATATTTGGTTGGTTTTAGGTTGTGTTGGTAACTAACCAATAACCAACGTCTGTTCAACGTATAATCCCAACGTCAGGTTGATGTCGAATTCTGACATGCTCTTGTCGGATTTTTGACCAAACCTCAATGTCTGCCCAACGTTATCATGACAACGTCCACACAACGCTGCAGTCTAACATCATTAGACATAGATATTTGGTTGGTTTTAGGTTGTGTTGGTAACTAACCAATAACCAACGTCTGTTCAACGTATAATCCCAACGTCATATTGACGTCGAACACTGACATGCTCTTGTCGGATTTTTGACCAAACCTCAATGTCTGCCCAACGTTATCATGACAACGTCCACACAACGCTGCAGTCTAACATCATTAGACAGATATTTGGTTGGTTTTAGGTTGTGTTGGTAACTAACCAATAACCAACGTCTGTTCAACGTATAATCCCAACGTCATATTGACGTCGAACAATGACATGCTCTTGTCGGATTTTTGACCAAACCTCAATGTCTGCCCAACGTTATCATGACAACGTCCACACAACGTTGCAGTCTAACATCATTAGACGTAGATATTTGGTTGGTTTTAGGTTGTGTTGGTAACTAACAAATAACCAACGTGTGTTCAACGTGTTTTCCCAACATCAGGCTGATGTTGAATCACTGACATGCTGTTGTCGGATATTCGACCAAACCTCAGTGTCTGCCCAACGGTATTATGACAACGTCCACACAACGTTGAAGTCTAACATCATCAGACGTTGATATTTGGTTGGTTTTAGGTTTTGTTGGTAACTGACCAATAACCAACGTCTGTTCAACGTATTATCCCAACGTCAGGTTGACAGCTTAACTTACAATGCTGTATGCATTGCAAAGGATTATGCTTTGCTGGGGATAAAAACAGAACATCTCTGGTTAAAGACCACATAAAGTATGCAGTTTAAGGGACAGTAAGGTGTCATTACAGTTAGGGACATCTGAATGTTTATGAAATTAAATTAATTTGGATCATAGCATTCATTGGACTATCAGTGTCTCTCTTGAATGTAATGGTAGTTACAGGTAAGCATGAGCATTCAGTTAATCTTGGATGTGAACAAGACCAGTATAACGGGGGAGTTTATTGGCATGGACATAGTGAACAAGGTATCTAGCAAGAATGTCAAAGTTCCTTGATAAGCAACCCCTGAGGACACTAGCCACTTCATTGGTCCAGCGTACCATTACATTGGCTCAACAAAAAACTAAAGATAGGCCGCAACAGTGCCGATTATAAATGAATGTGGGTTGTCCTTAAAGTCCAAGACCATTTCAATTTCAATGTTTTGAATCCTAAATAAGAGCAAGTGTATCTAATCTGAAATGACAGGAACTTAGAGGACAAGTAGGCCTATATTTCTTCAGTGGGGGTATAACAAAATGCATTGTGGCCTAAACTCGGGCGATAAAGAGAGAAAGACAGACAGACAGATAGGCACACCATGATGCTTATCTAACAGTACACAGCAGAATGCTGTGACAATGACCTCTGAATCTTGCCTAGAGTCCATGATTAAAGGCATATCATTCAGCCACAGAAGGGCTTACATAGGCTAGAAATGGCTAACTGTTAATGGAAAGGTCTTGACCTCAGCTGTAATAGGTCATTGTTGAACATCTATGGGACACCATCAAATGGGGTATACCCATTTAAAGATAAAAACAACATATCCCATAATATCTCCTGGCACAGGGATCATCAATGTCTGTACATTGACACATGTGGCGAGACTTGCCTTTGACCATGGTAGATTTTAGATTTTGTTTTTAAATAACAATGTTGTAATTTTGATCATGAGACTAAATTTCTGTCCCAGTCTCCAGGGTTTCTTCAGGATATGTATGACACTATATTCCACTAGTACAGTGGTTCTCAATTTATTTGTATTATTATTATTTTTAAGGACCCATAACTCTGAGAGTGTTTATGGGTCCATTTGGTTCCATACACTCTCAGAGTTACAGACCTGTAATGTTCGATTTGGACCGCATTCAAGGAACTTTGAGGTCCCTCTCAACCTGCTTTGAGAACCACTGTGCTAGTAGACATTTGAGACTGGCTCTTTGTGTGCTACTGGTAACATTATTGTCCACTCCATGGCAAAAATATCATTCAGACAAAAATGTCCACCGCAAGCCAGCCTGGGGTATCCACAGTTTACAATGTAAAACATTATAGATGTGACATAGAACAAAGTGTACAAATCAGCCCAACATACACAACCCATTATGGAACGGGAACCCCTGTTTTATCCCTCAGGCGTTTTTTTCTGAAAACTTAGGTCAGGCTTTAGAAGGTATCGACCTTATGTCTTAATGGTTTAAAAACAGTAAAGATATATGGAATGGCAACCTGATATTAACTGCATTTGTTCTCGAAGTGGGGTCCTTGAGGGAGTTCCAGGGGGTCCCCTGCTAAATGATAGTTAGGAATGAAATGGACCCTTATGGGTAACTCATAGAGTGTACAAATGGAACCAAAATGGACCCATTAACATTGATTTTACAATAAATTGGGGTCTCAGATAGAAATGCCATAAAATGGAGGTCCGTACTTAGACTAATGCATGTCAAACTGGGGTTCTTGCAATTAAAATAGTTGAGAATCACTGCTTGACTCATCAAAATCTTCTCTAATGGAAATGTTTCTTCTTTGAAATGTTTGAGATCCACTACCATACTGTATTCCTCAATGCTTCAGAAGCTTAATATAAAACTATCCTGCTTGAAATGAGTATAATACAATAAAAACATCATCCTGACGTCAACCTGACGTTGGGATAATACGTTGAACAGACGTTGGTTATTGGTTAGTTACCAACACAACCTAAAACCAACCAAATATCAACGTCTGATGATGTTAGACTTCAATGTTATGTGGACGTTAGTAAAATAATGTTGGGCAGATATTGGTTATACAAGCAAATTATCATCTGTAATTAAATCTGATTAAAACACATTTTAATGCCTATCTTTTGGGATATTATAGTTTGGAGGAAACATGAAAGATGAAGGGAGCCATCTTTGTAGTTACAGAGAGGAACACATGTGTGTTTATGGAAAGCAGTTTGAAAATCAACTACACTGCCCACAATGCAATTGCAAATGCCTGATTGGCTGTGTGTCATGTGACTGTGATGTGGCCAGCTACCACTGGCTCTGCTGAGAGCACACCCCCACTTTGAATCCAAACAGCCCACAGCAGTTACATTTGTCACCAACAGCAAGCATTGAGAGCTGCTTCTCTAAAAGTGATTTAAGATAAAACTAAACTAAATAAAATCACTGTTGATTGTTGAACAGGAAGATAGGTTGCTGCCAGTCTATTTGTGGGATTAAATCTACATTATGGAGACTTTTTGCACACAGAGAAGGAGTTTTGGAGCAGGGAGATGACACAGGTATGTAAAGCTATTTTAATTGATTGCTTTTGCTTCCAGTACTTTTTACAACTTCACTATTTACAATTCATACTCCAGTGTTTTCAGCCCTTTTCATGTCAAGGACCCCAAAATCCAAAATGACTATTTGGCTGCAGACCCCTTTTAATATGTGACAGGAACCCTCATTCCTGTAAAAAAGTTTCCATTATATAATGTTTCCAAGGTCCATTATTTATTCAGCAGTTAAATAGTGTTATTGTGACAGTAATCATTGCTATTTATATAGTGTTTGTTTAGTAATGTTAGGTTGGTTCCAGCCTTCCAGGTGGTCCCCAGCTAAATGATGGGGAGTTGATAACCAAATGGACCCCTATAGATATTTTAATTACTGTAAAATCAAACCAAATGTACAAGCTAAATTATTTTTTACACATGATCTGTATTCCTAAATTATTAGGTATGAGACTGAGAGGCTAAATCTCACTAAATGGTGGTCCATGGCTCAAATGCATAATTGACAAACACTGATTTTGTGCCATGGTTCTCAAAGTGGGAGTGGGAGCTAGAAGTGATTAACAGGAGTGTGTGTGTGTGTGTGTGTGTGTGTGTGTGTGTGTGTGTGTGTGTGTGTGTGTGTGTGTGTGTGTGTGTGGTACATGGCTCATTTGTAAAAAAATCTAACCTATTCATTTCCTTTTTCACTCTCTCTCTGTTACATGAGGTGTCTCTGTGGTGGTATGAGGTGATCCTGGGAGCTAAGCCAACCAGGTAATTTACTTAATTAATAATGATTTATTTGAACTGAGAAGCCATTCTACAGCCTCACATTGTGTGTGCTTGTAGATCAGCTATTTTTGTGACTTCGGTCCATTATATCTCCCCTTTAATGATTGAATGATTGCACTCTCCCACAGTAATAAGGAAAAGAAAAAACAACACATGTTGACCATTTTTACACTTTGTTAATTTTAAGCTCAGTGTCAGGGAAGCCCACAATGAGAGTAAATGCCAGCAGAACAATATTGCAAGCCATTTTGGCAAAACCTTGATCGGCGCTACCCACACGTTAGGTTGTGTAGCTCATGCCTCGAATGCCCGATGCTTACAAGCTGTACTTTGTTGTAAAGGTGACGAATCAATGATAAAAATGATATAAAACAATACAAATTGGTATTATTAAAGGGGAGATAATGGACCGAAGTCAAGTTTCCTTTCTTTTTGTGCTGATTTTATTTCCTTTCTCTCTGTGTCTCAGGTGCCGTACGTTGGGTGGCTGCTTGTTCTTGTGACGCAGTGTCCAGTCCTGTCTTATGTGGAAGCAAACATGTATGAACTTGTCACTAGTCTGTTTTCACTTCTCCCTCTCTCTCTCTCTCAGGTGTCTGCTGTGCTTGTCCCGCCTTTCCTTTGGGATAGACATGGTGGTTTCTACTCTTGGGAGATAACAACCAGGTAGTCTGATCATTGTTTTGTACTAAATAGCCAGTCTACAAACTGTTGTGCGATGGAAAATGATAACGCTTTGATTGGGTGTCTAACCTCTCTTTCTCTCTCAGGTGGCGTGACGTGTCTGATAGTCCTTTCGGACCTGGTGCCAGTGGTTGACAGGATAGAGGATGGAGAGAGGAGCAACATCTCTGTGATGACCAAGCTTTTAAGACCTTGGTAGGCTTTATATGAGTCACAGTATAAAGTGCATGTTTCAACATGGAAGAAGAGGAGGTTCGCACACTGTTCCAGAGCTCCGGTAAATAGTTATTATTCTATCCTAATAAACTATTTACTGGAGCTCTGGAACAGTGTGTGAACCTCCTCCTTCCATGGTGTGTATATTATATATTCCTTGGTTCGGCACCTGTAAATCTTTGGAGATGTGCTTGCTTCCCTCTCTGCATGTTTCAACATACAATATGAATTAACCCTTGTGTGATGTGGTTTTCAGTGTCTGCATAATTATTTGTTTAATTATTCTAGGCGATGGCCTGTCTGCATGTTTTCATTTTTTCGCAGCTTAACCACTGGAACCCCCTCTTATGACAATGTCATGATATGTGAAAATTATGTGAAAATAAATAAATACAATTTTGCATGAATGTAGCTTATAGACCTGCTGTTGCTGAGCAGATTTGGTGTAGAGGGTTTAAAAAAGCGGACCACCCTGGGCCACCTGATCAACAAGGGATCAAGAGATTATATGCCATGTTTACAAAAGAACCTTACCCTACTATATTGTTCACAAAAATGTAATATGTTTTTCTTCAGGCTCTTCGGTAACCACATGAAGGGGGAAAAGGAAGGTGGCTTTGGAGAAGACTGATGTATTTTAGAGCAATACAAGGTAACTTCATGTTGACCAAGGACAGACAATTGGCACACACCAATCTGTAAATAATGTAATTGGGCAAAACATGTCCTTCCCTTTGATACAATGGCAAGTGTCTTTGATTTGGTGTCTAACCCAGGGGGTTTCAAACATTTTTGACTCGGGTCACCTCGCCCCTGTAAATAATATTTTAATCCACAGCACCCTTGAAGTACACTGTAAATATGTTGAATCTTACACCATTGGAGAAATATCAGTTTCCATTAGAACTGACTGAAAATAACTTTATACTTTATGTTTAACCACTTGAACCCCAGCATCCCTATTCTGGGAGGAAGGTTCACCAAAAATAGCCGATCTACAAGCTCACAGCACGTCGTGACATGTTGTGAGCTTGTAGATCTGCTATTTTTGCAGAAGAGAGTTGGCCGTAGATGGAAAAATAACTCCTCACAAATCAGGTCAGTTTTACTTAGTGAACTGATATTGATGTAGTGATATTGATGATCAGATTATTCTGAGACACCCCTGGACTGGCATCAAGGCACCCTAGGGTGCAACAGCACCCACTTTAGGAAACCCTGGTCTAACCTATTTCCTTCTTTCTTCTCTCTCTCTTAGCTGGCGTGATGTGTCTGCTTGGGTCCAGTCGTTGAGAGGATGGAGAGAAGAAGCACCTCTGTGACCAAGCTTTTTAAGTAAGTAAGAAGTAATGCACAGCATAACACAGTATAAGGTTTGGGTGTTCTGTGGTTTTCAGTGTCTTACAATTTAATTCTTCTGGGTGAGGGCCTGCTTAACCAACTGAACTCTTGTTATTTTAAGGTTATGAGGGTGAACATGATGTGAAGTTTTCAAGTTTTTGTATGCATTGTGACCTTGTAGACACACCTGTAAATAATTTAATTTGCAAAACATGACAATGTGGTGGTGTAAGGTTATGACAGCATGTTACATATTTTGTATTCTCTTTTTCTACAGATGCCGTCATGACGTTCAACCCAGAAGCAGAGGACAACCTAAAGCAGCAGAGGCGGGAGACACAGGGGAACTGTCCATTTCAAGAGGGACACTATGGACTGATATAACTTGAATTAGTTCTGGTTGGACCTAAAACCTGGTAGCTCACTGGACATGCAGGCAAGAGGAGGCAGCGGGGGACACAAACGCATGCACTCAGAACTGATTGAACTGACACTGTGAATTCTGGGGGATCTTGGTAGTTCTGTTTGGACCTACAGTTTAATCTGGCAACTCACCGGAATACATTTTTTAAATTATTTTTTGTAGTTGTGAACTCACCGGAATATATTTTTTTAAATAATTTTTGTTGTTGTTGTGAACTCACTGGATTATATTTTTTAATTATTATATTTTTGTTGTGAACACACCGGAATATATTTTATTAATAATTTTGTTGTTGTTGTGGGACATATGCAAGTAAAAAGGAAACTGTCTGGAAGTTCTCTCTGAGGTAGGCTGTGCTATTATTTCATGTATTTCTTTATTTGTCCAGTGTTAAGGTAAAAAAAAGGTGAACTGTTATGTTCTTTTCTGGATCAAGCTTAATCAGACCTAGTGACTGCTGTGTGAGCTACCCTCTATTCACTATTCAGTACTTGACACAATTTGGTGTCATACTGTCATATGTCTGGAAGTTGATGTGATGTTAGCGTTGGTTTTCACGCCCTCTGATGTTTTGCATTTCCAACTTTGGTCATTGATGTCAACCTAATGTTGGGTTTTGACAGCAATGCACCTCTTGCTTACATGTCTAACCAACATTGGAGGATGACGTCTTGCCAACGTTGGGTTATGTTCATTTAACCAAATTAGAACTTGTATCCAAATTTGGAGTTGAACCAGTAATCGTCTACATAACATCTGAGATTAACATCAAGCTGACGTTGGATTATGTCAGTCCAATTTTATTCAACTAAAATAACTTTTATCCAACGTTAGGAGACCAACCAAAATTCAATGTCAAGATAACATCAGATGCTTACATCAAATCAATGTTTGCCTTATGACGTCAATCCGATTTACTTTTCAACAAAAATACATTGGGAGTCTAACCTTTAATCAATGTCTACATGACATCAGAGATTGACAATCAAACCAATGTTGGGTCATGACGTCAATCAAACTTAAAAACCCAACGTTGGGAGTCTAACCTTTAATCAACGTCTACATAACATTAGAGATTGACATCAAACAAATGTTATGTTATGACGTCAATCAAACTTTGATTTTCAACCAAAATACAACCGGTATCCAACGTTGGAAGTCTAACCTTTAATCAACATCTAAGTAACATCAGTGATTGACATTAAATCAACGTTAGTTTAAGATGTCAAACCAACATCAGGTTATGACATCAAACCAACATCGGGTTATGTCGTCTAACCAACGTTAGGTTATGACGTCAGACAAACTTTCTTTTTCAACATCCAACGTTGGGAGTCTAACCTTTAATCAACGTTTACGTAACATCAGAGATTAACATTAAATCAACATTAGTTTAAGATGTCAAACCAACATCAGGTTATGACGTCTAACCAACGTTAGGTCATGATGTCAGACAAACTTTCATTCACAACGAAAATACAACTGGTATCCAACGTTGGGAGTCTAACCTTTAATCAATGTCTATATAACATCAGAGATTAACGTTAAATCGACGTTAGTTTAAGATGTCAAACCAACATCAGGTTACGATGTCTAACCAACGTTAGGTTATGACGTCAGACAAACTTTCATTTACAACGAAAATACAACTGGTATCCAACGATGGGAGTCTAACCTTTAATCAACGTCTATGTAACATCAGAGATTAACGTTAAATCGGCGTTAGTTTAAGATGTCAAACCAACATCAGGTTACGACGTCAAAGCAACATCAGGTTCTGACGTCTAACCAACGTTAGGTTAGGACGTCAGACAAACTTTCATTTACAACCAAAATACAACTGGTATCCAACATTGGGAGTCTAACCTTTAATCAACGTCTATGTAACATCAGAGATTAACGTTAAATCGACGTTAGTTTAAGATGTCAAACCAACATCAGGTTACGACGTCAAAGCAACATCAGGTTCTGACGTCTAACCAACGTTAGGTTAGGACGTCAGACAAACTTTCATTTACAACCAAAATACAACTGGTATCCAACGTTGGGAGTCTAACCTTTAATCAACGTCTATGTAACATCAGAGATTAACGTTGAATCGACGTTAGTTTAAGATGTCAAACCAACATCAGGTTACGACGTCAAAGCAACATCAGGTTCTGACGTCTAACCAACGTTAGGTTAGGACGTCAGACAAACTTTCATTTACAACCAAAATCCAATGGTCATCCAACGTTGGAGTACAACGTTGTCCCAACGTTGTACTGACGTCGTGTGCCAGCTGGGGTGACGTCAGCACCAGGAAGTTGCGTAACGTGAATTCGGTCAACTGCAGCAGAAGGGACAATAGGGCGGGACTTCCGTTGTGTGTACTTCCCCCAGAGAGCCTTTTTCAACCAATCATGACAAGGTTCTGGCATGGGTGCATGTGCATGTGCGCACGTGAGTGTGTGTTGCTGTGTTGGTCTGACAGCAGAGCAGCTGATGAATGTCATGAGCAGGTTTAGTGTTATTTTACTACTACGTCCACACACACACACACACACACACACACACACACACACACACACACACACACACACACACACACACACACACACACACACACACACACACACACACACACACACACTGATGCAACCCAGATCATTTCCCCTCTCAGTGTTAATCTGTGTGTTTACAGAACAGCCCTCTTACTGTAAACCCTGACCAGGACATAGCAGGGGAAGATCAATCAAGATGGAGCTCTGGGCTTTCACCTTGACAACTGAACACACCCCAGTAGAAATGAGATGAAGTGCATACAGTATAATATCTTTATCCGTTAGATTCTCTAACGTTTTCTACTGCGTTCTCAGCTGATATTCTCGACAATAAGCCTCCCCGACCTTCTTGCTTAACCTACTGTATACTCACTTACATTTTCTCCTCGCTGGACGCAGTACAAAGTAGGGCATTAACGAAAAAGTCGACAAGTCGACTCAGTCGACTTCATTACACAAGTCGACTCCCACCAGAGAAAGTCGAAAGTCGAAGTTGAAAAAAAAAAAACTTTCTATTGTGAAAATAGCAGATCTACATGCTCACAACGCCTCGCGATGCGAGGCGTTGTGAGCATGTAGATCGGCTATTTTCATAATTTCTGCCTCTATATATTTGACAATTTGGCCAATGTTTAATTTGTCAATTTAGAGGTATTAAAAAGGTCCTTAAATTGGCACTTTAGAAATGTGAAGATACCCTCTGTACACTTAAACTTTATGTTGGTTTGTTTACAGTTGAGTGAGAAAACAATGTTTCACATTAAGTTAATCATGTGGGGACCCCCCAAAATAATTGGGGGGGGGGGGGTCGTGTGTGATGTGATGACGTCATCAAACGATAAAGTCGACTTCAACTCAACTTTTTACTCGAGTCGAGTCGACTTCACAAGTCGTTAATGCCCTAGAGATAGATTATTCATGGAGAGAAAAACACACCAATGATGTCCTTTATCGTTTAGATGCGATTAGGTGATACGATTTACTCAGTATTACTAATGAAATGTAAAGATGGCCCCGGTCTTGCTGTGTGCGCATCGGCACAAAAGAAGAAGAAGAAAAAAATAAATCATTCACACTTGAGTTTTTAATGGAATGCCCAAAAGACAGGTTCTAACACTTTTTGTGGTCACATGTTCAGATACTGGATTCTGATTGGCTTAAAGCAGTGGTAAATCAGTCAACAACCTTGAGTTGGCTCATGGACCCCGCCCACTGTTGTGTTGCAGTTGCACTTGTAACTAAATAACCTTGCAAGTTACAACTGTGTTTTCTTTCATTTATATGGTAGAAGTGGTAGAAAAGCAATTTACCATTCGAGGGTTGTGGATTGTTGGATGATTTACCACTGTTTCAGGGTTGTTTGGCACTCGGCTTCGCCTCGTGGCACAACCCTGAAACAGTGGTAAATCAGCCAACAACCCATTCCACTCCCTCTCATGGTAAATGGCTTACTTTTTCTACCTCTGTCAAAATACCTTGAGTGATGGTCCTGAATGCTACTGAGGAGCGTTTAGCTGTAGATGTACAGACTGTGAGGTCAGGTTCATTACACAGTATAACATTTAGTATTTTGTATTTCCATTTCACCAACCCAGCATCCATATTCTGGGCATGGTGAATTATATTTCAAACAATTCAAAACATTTCAAGTTGTCAAAAACAGAGAGTATAGCAGATCGATTGTACGAGCTCACAACACATCGTATCGAGACGAGACGTGTTTTGAGCTTGCAAATCATCCATTTTCACACAGCACCAGTAGTACGATGAAGGCTAAGAACCCCCCCACCCCCTAAAGAAACAGTGGTTAATAAACGTATTCCCAAACGTATTCCATGTGCTTGTGTGTGTGTGTGTGTGTGTGTGTGTGTGTGTGTGTGTGTGTGTGTGTGTGTGTGTGTGTGTGTGGGTAGGCAGTGAAGTTGATTAACTCCAGGACCGGGGCGCTTGTCAAAAGAGAGACTGACACGTATGCAATCTGTCGCAAGCAATGCCCCTCCAGGCTTAAAATGCTGTGCTCAGATTGTAATGACAGCTCAGAGTAAGACAAACTGGTTATCATTCACACGGGGAGCCCACAAGAGCTCAGGTTCTCGCCAAAACATTCCCTCCTCGAGAGACTTCACCAAAAGCCACATGGTCTCAGTATCGTCATCCGACTCTCGCTGGCTTTAACCCTGCAAGACCCGAATTAATTTCTACTGGACAAAAAAAAATAATAAAAAAAATCAGATGGTGTTGTAGGAGTCCTAATCACAGGGAAATGTAATTAAAAAAAATTAATAATGTTTTTGTAAGGTTTTATAGCCATAAATCATAAATCATAAATCATGCTCTAATTTGCATTTTGGGGGTATTTTTCACAATATTAACATGCACGTGTTCTAGACATTCTAATGATCACGAAAAAAAACAACATTACAGGCATTTTACTTATGTTTTCGTGAGGAATAGCTTCAGTTAAAAAGTGAGATGTTGTTCATCCAGACGCTGGAATTTCAACTTCTCTGGGAGGTGTGAATGTCAGTCTCTGTGGGGGGTATTTATATGCAAATATCGTGGCCAATGGCATTGTAATACTAAACAATAGGATTTAATGGTGATGTTAATGTGAAAAAAGAACAGGAAAACTAATTATAACTTTTTTTAAAAAATGATTTAAAATATGTTGCCAAAAAGCAACGCTGGGCCTTGCAGGGTTAAACTGACTGAGTTTTTCTGTTAGTGATTGACATCTTAGAGACGCTTCTTTGTCGACTATTCAAATATTTGTGTTTTTTTTTTTTTTGGTATGTTTGCATCTCAATGTCTCGATTTGATATGGAAAGGATTATGATTGACAAGGATTCATCAAGACGATTTTCCATAAACAAGAAACAAGCTTTTATATCAGGACACGGTGATAAGTCCTCTGAACAACTCCAAACACAACCACTGTACAGAGGTGGAAGAAGTACTCGGATTTCTTTCACAAGTAAACTGCCTATATTCAGAATTTTACAAAAAGTGTCAAAATAAGTGACACTATTTCTAAAATAGCCAGTCTACAAGCTCACAACACCTCGCATTGTGACACGTTGTGATCTTGTAGACTCAAGTAGAGAAAATGTACTCATTTACTTTCCACCACTGCAAAACTACTCCCAGGGGCGTCACAAGGGGGGGAAAAGTGGGACTGAGTTACTAGGGCCCAAGGTGGAGGGGCCTTATTTTATACTTTAGCTATTGAAAAATAGCAGATATACGAGCTCACAGTGCGGCACCGAGTGCCGCGCTGCGAGCTTGTAAATCTGCTATGTTTGAAAATGAAAATGTGGGCAAATCTTTGAATACATGTATTATTTTTAAAGCGAACATTTGTAACTCAAATTTTGCTTCTGGGGGGTCCCTGGAACTAAATATTTTGAGATGGGGGATTTGAAATATTCAAATAGCAGATCTACAAGCTTACAGCGCGGCACTCGTTGCTGCGCTGTGAGCTTATATATCTGCTCATGGGGGGCCCCGCAGTGAATCTTGTACCCAGGGCCCAGAATGTTGCGCGACACCCCTGACTAGCTACTCCACCAGACAACAGCGGTGCTGTCAATGATACCGTATACCGTATGTCTTTTAGGATGGTTGACATGGGAAAAGTAAACACGCCATCAGCACTGTAAAGGCTGTGTGTGTGTACTGTAACTTACTGACTGTAGCAGCGAGAGAACACAACATGTTCTACCAGTGAGATTTATGTATTTGCCTGTCGTTCATCACGTCTGGCTGGAACCCATTCAAATACATTTTTGAATCTTTTAATGCCTGGCAACGTAAAGCTCATCGCAACAAAACATTCCCCAGGTCACTTGGAGTTAGGCAAACACATTCTTTTATCCACGCTGATGGATGTTTTCAATATGGACCCGCGCTCACTTTATTCTCGTGTGCCATAGGAAAAGACTGCAGAAAATAGAGGTATTATCGTACGCATACTACATTTAGTGTGTTGCAGATGGGAATGACCAAAGGGGAATGCTGTTTCTCTCAGAATGCAGTACACCCTCACAGGGATTATTAAGTGTGCCTGCTATGCAATAGCAGAACACTTATTGTAATCCGCCATACTTAAGTCAGTCAGTAAGTAAGTAATGTTCTTGCAAATTTCTGCTCGTAATAACTGCCGCACAATTTACGCCACCGCCGCAATATATACATCAAAACGTGCGGCTCGGCCGGGAATGGTGTGCTATTACTTTTCTTTCCGATCCGCGTTACCATTGCGACGTAATTCGCAAAAAACGACGCCAAAAAACCCCATTCACTTAGAATGGGGGAAATTTCGGCACGTAATAACTGCCGCACGATTTACGCCACCCCCGCAATATACACATCAAAACGTGCGGCTCGGCCGGGAATGGTGTGCTATTACTTTTCTTTCCGATCCGCGATACGATTGCGATGTAATTCGCAAAAAACGACGCCCAAAAACCCCATTGACTTAGAATGGGGGACTCCGAAAAAAAACCAGAAACTTTGGCGCCACATAACTCTGCCATACTTTTGCCTAGCAACGTGATTTAAACTTTAAAATGCACACACAACTTTGGTCTTTTTCCGGCCAATAGGGATGAGCTGTAATTGATTAAGCCCCGCCCCCTCTGTAACAGGAAGTGCCTCTATAACTCATGAACCGTTTGTCGTACAGACTCGCGGCTGGTGTCATAATTTTTTTTTTTCTCAAAATTTTTTTTTCTCAAATTTTTTTTTTCTCAATTTTTTTTTCTCAATTTTTTTTTTCTCAAAAATTTTTTTTTCTCAAAAATTTTTTTTTCTCAAAAATTTTTTTTTCTCAAATTTTTTTTTTCTCAAATTTTTTTTTCTCAAAAATGTTTTTTTCTCAAAATTTTTTTTTTCTCAAAATTTTTTTTTTCTCAATTTTTTTTTCTCAAATTTTTTTTTCTCAAAACATTTTTTTTCTCAAAAAATTTTTTTCTCAAAATTTTTTTTTTCTCAATTTTTTTTTCTCAATTTTTTTTTTCTCAAAACATTTTTTTTCTCAAAATTTTTTTTTCTCAATTTTTTTTCTCACATTTTTTTTTCTCCTCAAAAAAATGTTTTTTTCTCAAAAAACTTTTTTTTTTCTCAAAAAACTTTTTTTTTTCTCACAAAACTGTCGTTAAAGTGCGACCCGTGATAACGGCCAAAAATGCGCCAAAACGCCACTAATTAGTCGAAATGGCTGACTTCCTGTTTGGTTTCTGATTGGCTGCTGGCCTTGTGACGTGGGTAGAGCTGCGAGGGCCCGGTCATCGCTGCTTGCAGCTTTAATTCATTAATCGTCCATGACCTTAATTGGGGCCTATTTCGCCAAACAGGAAGTGCCCCTCACCAAACAGGAAGTGACCCTTGATCTCGTGAACCGTTTGTCATACAGACATGCGGGTTGCGTCAAATGACAAGATTAAGAGTCCTTAAACTTAATTGGGGCCTATTTCGCCAAACAGGAAGTGCCCCTCACCAAACAGGAAGTGACCCGTTTTCTCGTGAACCGTTTGTCGTACAGACATGTGGGTGGTGTCATATGAAGAACAATAATGTTAACGTTTATGCAAAAAAATGCTAATGTTAATAACGCTAATGCTAACACCAACCGCTACACAAGGTTGCACAGACTTAGCGAGCTGCAGGCACACTTAAAATTTCTTAGAAATTTTCTTTTCTAGTTATTGCATGTTATTGAAGAAGTACTTTGTATTGAGATTGATATCGAGACTGATGTAGTCTGATATGTAGAGTAGAATTCTACTGAGGCGTCGTCGTTAAAGTGTTGGCTTTAAAACATGAATAGATGAAAGAACATTGTAAGATGATGACATATTGATTCAAATAAAAACAACCAAAAAAAATCATAAATGATAAAGGGTGGAACGAGTGTAAACAATGAGTTCCTGAGAAGTAAATAAAACGGCATCAAAGTTCAAAGTTGTGCATGTCTAACTGCTTACTGATGCATAGCCTACTACAGTACATGATGAAATGACGATCTAAGTCAGGGGTGGGCAAATTTGATGATGGCGAGGGCCACTATATTTCCACCTTCACTCCAGAGGGCCACATTGCATATTGCTACGTACTATTTGTCATTCTAGTATCTCATACAAAATAAGCAAAAATAGCCGATCTACAAGCTCAAAACGCATCGCAGCTTTTGAATTGGAATCCTGAATTCTTTTTTGTTATTTTTTAATTGGAATCCTGAAATGTAACATTTTGAATTAATTTGAAACGCATTTTGTTATATACTCACTCAACTTTATGAACCTAAATACAAAAACAATGGCCATAAAAAAATACATTTTAATATAGACTGACGGAATTAAAGCAGATCATTGTTGTAATTTTAACAGCTGAAATCAATAATATATCAGTATTCTGGTATTAACCTGTGGGCCGCATTAAGTGAATTTGGGGGCCGCATGTGGCTCCCAGGCCGCCAGTGGCCCATGTATGATCTAAGTGTAAAGACAACTGAACACAGAGGCTGCGGATACACAGCTCTGGGAGCAGAGAGGACATTATGAGATAACAGCAATGGTTGGAATGCACAGGAATGCACAGGTGCTTCTAATGGTGCTACAGGCCAGGGAAGGGGTGCAAGAATGGAAGAATGACAGCCCCCGTGAACAATCACATGGTGTTTGGTGTGGTTTAATCCAGTGGTTCTCAACCTGTGGGTCGGAACCATTACTGCAACAAAAGTATTCAGCAAACTATCTATAAAAACTGGCCAAACATTGCCAAATTGTCATATAATATAAGAAAGAGGTATAGCCTACATTGTGAAAATAGCTGATCTACAAGCTTGGCTATTTTCAAATGCAATATTTATCTGTGGAACCGAGTCAAACTAAATGTAATGCCTCAACTCGGTTTGGTGTGGTTAAGGTTGGGTCACCACTTGAACCATAGAGTAAGATATTTAGAGTAGTGTGACTACATTAGGGGCCTTAGAATAGAGCCCTGGGTATTCTGGTCAACTAAGTATACAGCAAAATAGGGTTTAAGTGTTTAGAGTTACAATTAGCCTCAACTACTCCACGATCTCCGAATGCTATATAGTCTGGAACTACACCGCCCGAAATCCGAGAGGAAGCAAATTTTAACTAGGATAAATTTGCTCGATTGTAAAGACGAAAACGGAAGTGGGGAGGAGGCTTCACATCCGCTTTATCGCTTGCTCATGATCAGAGCTTCCGACTTCCGTGCTCCAGACTGTATGACCGGAAGCATTCGAAAATTGTGTGAAGCAACAGTCTGGCCACGTGAAAATATAGTTGCAATATTAGCAATTTCTGACTGTTCCGCTGCACACCAGTCTAACCACGGTGTGGCCTCCCTGTCCAGTTGACTGAGCTGTCAGTTTCAAAAGTTAGAGCTGTGCAGTTCATGAATAAAGCTGCATAAATTGTTATTCAGCGTTAGTCTCTCTACAAAAAGCAAATCTGAGAGTAAAATAAAACCATTTGGTTTCATTTTACACTCTCAAGAGTTAAATAATTGTTAAAGATGCAGTGCCATGTAATTATTAGAAATAAATGAAAAAAGTTAACGAAAAAACACGGCCTGCTCACGTATTAGGAGGGTAATATGAGTCACCAGAAAAATAATGTGTGTTTTTAATGAATCTATCGTGGTTAAAATGTTGCAATGGGTGTGTATGTGGAGAAAAGCCCATAGGGTGTTTACCTGTTGAAAGTGGAATATTAGTGGAGGCAGTAAGACACATTTTACTTCAAGTCATGATGCAAAGGTCCCCTTTGGTATGGAAGTACCTTAGGGCCATTGGAAAGAATTTATCCAAAGAGACAAGTTAGATCACCCTTCATTTTCTTTTTATAGCCATTTTAAAAATGGCCGCCAACAATAAACCACAATTACACCAGACCCCATATCTTTGCTTCTGTTAGAGCTATAATAATAATATTGGTGTCAAAGTGTACATTTTTGGGGTCTAGGAATTCAATGAAATAGGTTTCAAAGCAAAAAACCCAATACTTCACTGATTAACATGACAGCAGGGGGTAAAATATGCAAATTTCATGAAAAATAACACGTTTTAACAGGGTAACCTACCCCCCCATCCCTCCCCCTAAACTTTGATTCACTTTTCCTTTGGTATGGAAGTATCTTAGGGCCATAGGAAACAATGTATCCAAAGAGACAATTTAGATCACCCTTCATTTTCTATCTATAGCCATTTTAAAAATGGCCGCCAACAATAAACCACTATTACACCAGACCCCAACTTTGCTTCTGTTAGAGCTAAAATAATAATATTGGTGTCAAAGTGTACATTTTTGGGGTCTAGGAATTCAACTAAACAGGTTTCAATGCAAAAAACCCAATACTTCACTAATTAACATGACAGCGGGGGTAAAATATGCAAATTTCATGAAAAAGAATATGTTTTAACAGGTTAACTTACACCCCCACCCCTCCCCCTAAACTTTGATTCACCTTTCCTTTGGTATGGACGTACCTTGTGGCCATAGGAAGCAATTTATCCAAAGAGACAATTTAGATCACCCTTCATTTTCTATCTATAGCCATTTTAAAAATGGCCACCAACAATAAACCACTATTACACCAGACCCCAACTTTGCTTCTGTTAGAGCTATAATAATATTATTGGTGTCAAAGTGTACATTTATGGGGTCTAGGAATTCAACTAAACAGGTTTCAATGCAAAAAACCCAATACTTCATTAATTAACAGGACAGCAGAGGGTAAAATATGCATATTTCATGAAAATATAATATGTTTTAACAGGGTAACTTACCCCCCACCCCTCCCCCTAAACTTTGATTTACTTTTCCTTTGGTATGGAAGTACCTTAGGGCCATAGGAAAAAACAAATCCAAAGAGACAAGTTAGATCACCCTTCATTTTCTATCTATAGCCATTTTAAAAATGGCCGACGACAATAAACCACTATTACACCAGAACCCATAGCTACAATAATACAGTCTGTCTTGCACTTCCAATGGAGCGCATCACTGCTTGGTGGCATGTGATCAAAGTAGCTTCCTTTGTGAAGGAAGAGGGAGAGTCGAGTATTAGGACACAGTCCTAATGTCATCCCCGGAAACAGGAGAGTGTTTTCTGCTGGTGTTTCAGTCCGAGTGTATCAAAGGGTGCGTTCGGAAATGTGCACTGGGTCTGGTTAGGGTTAGGGTTAGGGTTAGTTTTAGGCATAGTTTTACTGAGGTTAGGGTTAGGGTTAGGGTTGGGTTTAGGCATAGTTTTACTGAGGTTAGGATTAGGGTTGGATTTAGGCACTCACTACACTGAGCACACACCCGGTGCGCATTTACGAACGCACCCTTTGATACGCTCGGACTGAAACACCAGCAGAAAACACTCTCCCCCCCGGAAACACCATACAGCTTCTGGAGAGATTTCTGGAGAATGGGTGTGTGGGTGGAGATCATCTCAGTTGTGGGGCTAGGGCCAGAGAGTAAGGTGAGTTCAGGCAAGGACTGCCGCACGGACTGTCTTCTTGCCCTTGCCAAAGGCTGTGTTGCTCCCCATTAAAGCATGGAATGCTGGCAGTGCCATTGCCTTGGATGGTCCAAGACTGTGAGCAATGGCATGTGCTGGAAGATACCTGGTAAGGGAAAAAATATCCAAAAGAAGGGGAATATCATAGACAAATTCGCTTCAGTCTGGGAGAACACCAGATCCCATCAGTCATTGAGAAGCCGGTGATGAGCCCTGGAAATGTCTTCAACCGCACTCTGAATGACAGAGATTCCATCAAGGCAACCAGTGCTGACCTGGAGGGGGCTCCCTGGAAGATTCAAGGCCTGTGTTTACCAGCATGAAATGCACCCAAAAATCCTCTGGCCTCTACTCATCTATGATGGCTGAATGAAGATGGCTGTGGCCGCAGCCTAAGCAAAATCAGGCTGTACAGGAAGACCAATAAACTCAGGCTCTGTTTCAGCTCAGTCAGGGAGGAGTTTGTGGCACGGGCACAGGAATATCTGCAGTGCACATCCTGAGCACCCAGGTACCCTACATATCCTGAACATATCCTGAGCAGCTGCTCCAAGGCGCTGGGTGAGGCCTGAGGGCCGGTTTCTATTGAGGAACGACCAGGTCCTGAAATCCATCGCTTAAAGGACCAGGTCACCTCTGGGACAACCAGATCTTATTTTATTGTTGTGTGGGACACAATCAACACAATCCTGAGTTATTTTTTGTGTTCAATCTGTGTTTTTAGATATTTTAGTATTTCAGCCGATTTCAGCATGCTACAACTGGTCATATGATGCAAAATGCATCATATGACCAGTTGTAGCATGCTGAAATACTAACATATCTAAAAACCCAGATTGAACACAAAAAATAATTCAGGATTGTGTTGATCGTGTCCCACACAACAATAAAATAAGATCTGGTTGTCCCAGAGGTGACCTGGTCCTTTAAGCAATCAGCAAGGGCATCAAGGGCATCCAATACTCCCAAGCCACAGCTAAGGCCATTCACTGTGTCAAGGAAGGGAAAAACACCAAGAAAACACCAGGTCAGAGAAAACACCAAAGAACTGCTCTGCTGGTTTGCTCTCCACAGCCCGAGACTGAGTGATGACAGTTGACCTGGAGAGGCAGCTGAAAATTCCACCACACATCTCCCTGTCCAGATTGAGACCTGACATCTAGCAGTCTGGAATTTGCCAGTCACTCCCTAAGCACAGCTACGCCACTGTGCATAACAGTTGCCAACAAAGAAGAGCCATAGGCAACATTGGGGATGCAGCAAAAAAAGCCTCCAGATTAAGAGGGGAGAGCAGTGGGGACAGCAGCATGCCACTTGGATACATAACGAGGTCTGATCAGCTTCAGTCGGGTCGCCTGAGGAGGCTGACTCTTGCATGACCCAAAACACCCAGTGACACCAGGAAACAACACTGATGATGTGTCCAAGTTTGCATCAGTAAATGATTTGTTAACCATTAATGAAATGTGATTAATTATTTCACCTCCATTTTGAAGGTAATGAGAAAACTATTGTTTTTTTGTTGTCTTGAAACCAATGTAATCGGATTATTTTACCCCAGAAATGATATCTCTATCAGAAGCAAAGATATAGGCTGTGTTGTATTGCTGTAAGTGTAAATGATGGCTGCCATTTTTAAAAAACGTGTATATTTCAGAAATGAAGGGTGATCTAATCTCTTTGGATAATTTCTTTCCTATTACCCTAAGGTAGCCTACTTCATTGCCAAAGGGGGAGAAAAAGGAAGATTACCCTGTTAAAACTCATTTTTCTTTGCATATTTTACTCCTGTTGAAACATATTGTTTTTTTTCATTGAAACCTGTTTAATTGAATTCCTAGACCCCAAAAATGTACACTTTGACACCAATATTATTATTATAGCTCTAACAGAAGCAAAGTTGGGGTCTGGTGTAATAGTGGTTTATTGTTGGCGGCCATTTTTAAAATGGCTATAGATAGAAAATGAAGGGTGATCTAAATTGTCTCTTTGGATAAATTGTTTCCTATGGCCACAAGGTACTTCCATACCAAAGGAGAATTGAATCAAAGTTTAGGGGGAGGGGTGGGGGGGTAAGTTACCCTGTTAAAACGTATTCTTTTTCATGAAATTTGCATATTTTACCCCCCGCTGTCATGTTAATTCGTGAAGTATTGGGTTTTTTGCATTGGAACCTGTTTAGTTGAATTCCTAGACCCAAAAAATGTACACTTTGACACCAATATTATTATTATAGCTCTAACAGAAGCAAAGTTGGGGTCTGGTGTAATAGTGGTTTATTGTTGACGGCCATTTTTTAAATGGCTATAGATAGAAAATGAAGGGTGATCTAAATTGTCTCTTTGGATAAATTGTTTCCTATGGCCACAAGGTACTTCCATACCAAAGGAAAATTGAATCAAAGTTTAGCGGGAGGGGTGAGGGGGTAAGTTACCCTGTAAAAACGTATTCTTTTTTCATGAAATTTGCATATTTTACCCCCTGCTGTCATGTTAATTTGTGAAGTATTGGGGTTTTTGCATTGAAACCTGTTTAGTTGAATTCCTAGACCCCAAAAATGTACACTTTGACACCAATATTATTATTATAGCTCTAACAGAAGCAAAGTTGGGGTCTGGTGTAATAGTGGTTTATTGTCGGCGGCCATTTTTAAAATGGCTATAGATAGAAAATGAAGAGTGATCTAAATTGTCTCTTTGGATAAATTGTTTCCTATGGCCACAAGGTACTTCCATACCAAAGGAAAAGTGAATCAAAGTTTAGGGGGAGGGGTGAGGGGGTACGTTACCCTGTTAAAACGTGTTATTTTTCATGAAATTTGCATATTTTACCCCCCGCTGTCATGTTAATTAGTGAAGTATTGTTTTTTTTGCATTGACACTTGTTTAGTTGAGTTTCTAGACCCCAAAAATGTACACTTTGACACCAATATTATTATTATAGCTCTAACGGAAGCAAAGATATGGGGTCTGGTGTATTGGGGATTATTGTCGGCGGCCATTTTTAAAATGGCTATAGATAGAAAATGAAGGGTGATCTAAATTGTCTCTTTGGATAAATTGTTTCCTATGGCCACAAGGTACTTCCATACCAAAGGAAAATTGAATCAAAGTTTAGGGGGAGGGGTGGGGGGGTAAGTTACCCTGTTAAAACATATTCTTTTTCATGAAATTTGCATATTTTACCCCCCGCTGTCATGTTAATTAGTGAAGTATTGGGTTTTTTGCATTGGAACCTGTTTAGTTGAATTCCTAGACCCAAAAAATGTACACTTTGACACCAATATTATTATTATAGCTCTAACAGAAGCAAAGTTGGGGTCTGGTGTAATAGTGGTTTATTGTTGACGGCCATTTTTAAAATGGCTATAGATAGAAAATGAAGGGTGATCTAAATTGTCTCTTTGGATAAATTGTTTCCTATGGCCACAAGGTACTTCCATACCAAAGGAAAATTGAATCAAAGTTTAGCGGGAGGGGTGGGGGGGTAAGTTACCCTGTTAAAACGTATTCTTTTTTCATGAAATTTGCATATTTTACCCCCCGCTGTCATGTTAATTTGTGAAGTATTGGGGTTTTTGCATTGAAACCTGTTTAGTTGAATTCCTAGACCCAAAAAATGTACACTTTGACACCAATATTATTATTATAGCTCTAACAGAAGCAAAGTTGGGGTCTGGTGTAATAGTGGTTTATTGTCGGCGGCCATTTTTAAAATGGCTATAGATAGAAAATGAAGAGTGATCTAAATTGTCTCTTTGGATAAATTGTTTCCTATGGCCACAAGGTACAAAGGAAAAGTGAATCAAAGTTTAGGGGGAGGGGTGAGGGGGTACGTTACCCTGTTAAAACGTGTTATTTTTCATGAAATTTGCATATTTTACCCCCCGCTGTCATGTTAATTAGTGAAGTATTGTTTTTTTTTGCATTGACACTTGTTTAGTTGAGTTCCTAGACCCCAAAAATGTACACTTTGACACCAATATTATTATTATAGCTCTAACAGAAGCAAAGATATGGGGTCTGGTGTATTGGGGATTATTGTCGGCGGCCATTTTTAAAATGGCTATAAATAGAAAATGAAGGGTGATCTAACTTGTCTCTTTGGATAAATTCTTTCCTATGGCCCTAAGGTACTTCCATACCAAAGGGGACCTTTGCATCATGACTTGAAGTTAACAGCTTATTTTTCGGCCTTACTGCCTCCACTATATCCCTTAAGTATGCACAAGGTGCCAGCCTCAAGGAAGACACATCAAATACAAAGGGAATACATAATTGCTCATAACAACCACACCAGGGGGTCTAATGAAGTACTGTCAACCTACTAGACACATGAAAACCAGAAAAGGTATGGCACGACTCTATGGCACGACTCTATGGCACCGATTTGCATTACTTCATTTACAAGAAGTCTACACAATTAGAGAAAGTAGAAAATGTGGTAAATGTTTGTTACAGTATGTCTCCTATGGCACCAACATCAATACAGCATGGAATTGTGGACAAAATCTTTATCCAACGATAACAAAATATTCCAGGTCTTCGGTCGGAGAGTCTAAATCTCATCAAATGGAGGTCTGTGGCTCAAATGTTATAATGACAAATAAATAATGGACGTTCATATGAAATAGGTTGAAAACCACTGCTATAGATGATTAGTTTCACTAACTGTTACCTCAGCCCTTGTACATGCACACTAGGAAATGCACCAGGGATGACTCTGTTTGACTGATCCTGTCACAAAGTAAACATGTGAGCTGGTAGATGTTTATCATCATAATAAGACTGTGGCGCTGATATTTTTGGGACTGTCAGCGCTTCTCAATGACTTTACGTGGTGTCATGTGATTCACTGTTATTATAAAAAACATATATTTCTTATTTCAGGATCTGGGCGGGGCATTCTTCCACATGGCCATTAGGGCTGCTGGTGATGACAGCATGGGCTGGGTTGGGTTTCCTGCAATAGGAGGGGAGAGTTGGGCCTCATATGTGTACACTAATACTCCTGAATTGTGCTCCACAACTGTCTCTGTACCTGTGGGTTTCAGTGACCACAATATTATTGGTGAGGCTATATGTCAGGGACGTGCTGGCCATTGGGAAATGTGGGACAACTCCCGAACGGCCGGTTCATTCCCGGGCCGGTCCGGTCCGGTCCGGTCCATTTTGGGGGCTGGGCAGCCAACAAAGTAAATCGTCACTGTCGGGCAGAAACCTCGTGTCTCCAAGTTTCAAATGTGTACATTTTTTCGCAAAGCAAAGCCCTGCTTCATCATTCAAGGCCGTCGCACAAAAGTAGTGAAAACAGCAGATCTACAAGCACACAACGCCTCGCGGTGCGAGGCGTTGTGTGCTTGTAGATCGGCTGTTTTCACTAGTTTAAATCATTTTTAAAATGATAAATACAAAACAAACGGTTTTGGACATACAAGGTTTCCACCCGACAATGACGAAATATAACTCATGTAATTGGGCCCACTGGCTTGTCACTTTGTCACAAATCTTTGAGTAGCAGCAGCGCTATAGAGAGAGATCTCTCTCTATAGCGCGCAATGAGGGCCCCTCCAACTCTTTTTCCCAGGCTGAATCAGGGGCCCAGCATGTCCCTGCTAGATGTGTAGTATAGTGCAATATTTTACATCTTCCCAGCCTAGTTGTAGCATACAGTATAGCCTGATGGTTCTCAAAATGGGATCTGGGGACCAGGGGCGTCACACCAAATTCTGGGCCCTGGGTACAAGGATTCACTGTGGGCCCCCAATGAATGTTCTTCATAGGGGGGAGGGGGTTTAACCCATTTAGACGGGGATTCATTCATTATCTTGTGCTTTAACTATTGAAAAATAGCAGATATACAAGCTCGCAGCGCAGCAAATCGAGATTTTCTTTGTCAGTGGTGCTCAAGCCTCCCCAAGGACCCCAAAATGATATGTATTTGGCCACAACCCCCATCTCAAAATATTTAGTTTCAGGGACCCGCCAGAAGCAAAATTTGAGTTACACATGTTCGCTTAAAAATACATATATTGGAGATTGCTGTTAATGTTTGCTGGGACCTCTCTACCCAGGACAGATACTCCAGTAAAAGAGCAGACGTGGATTCCAGAATAGCTTTTATATAAGATTGGCAGCAGTACAGTTGAATGACTGACAGATGAATGATGGATGAAGGATAATAAAGGACTGTATTTGAGTGGTAATTCTGTAACAGAATGAGACAATAGAATACCATTAGGCTACTTATAATTACATCAATTAACAATAAGCTGTAATTGTATTCTATTGTCTCATTCTGTTACAGAATTACCACTCAAATACAGTCCTTTATTATCCTTCATCCATCATTCATCTGTCAGTCATTCAACTGTACTGCTGCCAATCTTATATAAAAGCTATTCTGGAATCCACGTCTGCTCTTTTACTGATTGCATTGTCTGGTAGCTAGACTGCGCCATACTCGTTGTGGTGGCAGGTGGCGACGTAGGTGCTGCACTAAGCAGTGGTGCAAAAGTCATTGTGGGAGGTATGGACTGCGCCGATGTGTGGCTCTGTTGACTTTGGCTTGACATTGAGGCCGTTGTTGCTTGGGGGTTCAAATAATGTTGGTGGTTTGACGAGACTCCTGGGCTGACGTGTGATGATTGCTGCGGCGTGTGAGAACCAGACCCACCTGAGCTAGAGCTGTGTTCGGATGGACTCCGATTGTAGTGGCTCGCTTCTGAGGGGGTTGGCGATTGGAGTCCCTCATGTGTGTTCTGCAGGCTGGGCATGTTAATAGCATATGATGATGTGTCCCATTCATTTCTATTAGCTGCTCCTAGTGCAGATGGACAGGTAGATGGCCCGGGCGTGGTGTGTAGCTGGTCACCTGTAGCTGCAAACTCGGTCTGCAGGCTGAGTGACCGCAGCTGCTGTACGCTGGCTCTCATGTTGACGTCTTCGGAAGGGGCAGTATTAGGCATGAGGGACTGTGGCAGGCTAACCTCATAGCCTTGCAGGTGTAGTGGAAACTTTCGCAGTCTTCCCTGTACTTGTGCTGCATCTTCGTGTGCTGCTGCTGTCCTCTGGGCGTCCATGGCACCGTCGTGGATAAAGATGATCCGGGCTCCGAAGGACCAATATTGGAGATTGCTGTTAATGTTTGCTGGGACCTCTCTACCCAGGACAGATACTCCAGTAAAAGAGCAGACGTGGATTCCAGAATAGCTTTTATATAAGATTGGCAGCAGTACAGTTGAATGACTGACAGATGAATGATGGATGAAGGATAATAAAGGACTGTATTTGAGTGGTAATTCTGTAACAGAATGAGACAATAGAATACCATTAGGCTACTTATAATTACATCAATTAACAATAAGCTGTAATTGTAGTGCAATATTTGACATCTTCCCAGCCTAGTTGTAGCATACAGTGTAGCCTGATGGTTCTCAACATGGGATCTGGGGACCAAGGGTGTCACACCAAATTCTGGGCCCTGGGTACAAGGATTCACTGCGGGCCCCCCATGAATGTTATTCGCAGGGAGAGGGGGTTTAACCCATTTAGACAGGGAATGTATTATTTTGTGCTTTAACTGTTGAAAAATAGCAGATATACAAGCTCACAGCGCAGCAAATCGAGATTTTCTTTGTCAGTGGTGCTCAAGCCTCCCCAAGGACCCCAAAATGATAATGTATTTGGCCACAAACCCCCTTCTCAAAATATTTCGTTTCAGGGACCCCCCAGAAGCAAAATTTGAGTTACAAATGTTCGCTTAAAACATACATATTCAAAGATTTGCACACATTTTCAGGACTTTTTCAAAAAATAATCTACAATAATCTACAAGCTCGCAGCACCAGCACGGCACTCATTGCCACGCTGTGAGCTTGTATATCTGCTATTTTTAAAATAATTAAGGCCCCTCCATCTTGGGCCCTAGTAACTCAGTCCCACTTTTCTCCCCCTTGTGACGCCCCTGATGGGGACCCACAGGGGTCCTTGGGGGGGGGGGGGGGGGTTCCTGAAAGTTCTGGTTCCACCTTGCAGTGGAAAGGGGGCTTTTGTCTACTGCAAAAAGATTCCCTATTTAAGGACTTAAAACTCTCTATAAGCAAATACTTCCTTGGCTGGGGTCGGCTCT
The DNA here is from genome assembly GCF_963921795.1 of Nannobrachium achirus. Classification (NCBI taxonomy): domain Eukaryota; kingdom Metazoa; phylum Chordata; class Actinopteri; order Myctophiformes; family Myctophidae; genus Nannobrachium; species Nannobrachium achirus. The sequence continues at coordinate 6,635,967 of NC_137820.1, read as the reverse complement.
GTACTTGGTCCACGTTTTCTTGCCCTCTACACCAAACCTCTTCGCCAAAAATAGTCAATCTACAAGGTCACAGCGTGCCACTTTGCGTTGTGAACTTGTAGGTCACCAATTTTCACCTTTTTATCACCCCAGGCCCAGAGTAGGGATGCAGTTACAGTATATGGTAGGGCATTCACGAATAGTGATTTTTAGTATTCGAATTATTCAACCTCAAAGTATTCGAATAGTTGAATATTCGACAGGACTGGCCAAACTGTCAAATATTAAGTACAAGAGGCGAACGCGAGGCGTTGTGAGCAAGTAGATCTGCTATTTTCACAATATTTATCTGCGGAACCGAGTCAAATTAAATGTATTACCTACAATTCCAAGTGCTTGTTAGGGTGGGGGTCCCCAGTTCAAATATGTTTATTTTGGGGGTCACAGCCTAAAAAGTTTTGAGAACCCCTTGTATAGAGCATTAACAAATTCATCCACCAGGGGCGTTGGCAACTCATTCTTATGACTTTCTAGCCAAGCTTCATAAACTATATATTTTTTAAAGAGGAAACAATAAAAAAAATAAAAATGCGAATATTCGACTTCGGTGAACAACGTCGAATAGTGACTTTGATATTCAAATATTCGAATATTTGGTGAATGCCCTAGTATATGGGTTCATTTGGTTAATGAACCTGAAGGCCGGTGCCACGCATTAAAACAGGACAGTCTTAACGCAGCCCCTGTTGCTTTGTATTACATTGGGCAGTTTTATTTCTAGTAATTTTTCATTTAGTGTCAGGATTTGACTGATCGCGGGGTCAGTGGGTAGATTAGCGGGGTCAATGTTAACGACCCAACAGGTGCATTGCCTGAGTCTGTGTCTTCCACCCTTTTGAAAGGGTTGTTAAGTGTGAGTGAATGCAGGTTGCAGCCTATTTGGCCAACATCCAACATTCGTGAAGTTTTAGTGATACCTTTAGTATGCATCCCTGATGCAGTTACTATTCCTGTCACCCTCAGCAGACTGTTTAAAGAGACCTTTAGTATGCATCCCTGATGCAGTTACTATTCCTGTCACCCTTACCAGACTGTTTAAAGAGACCTTTAGTATGCATCCCTGATGCAGTTACTATTCCTGTCACCCTCAGCAGACTGTTTAAAGAGACCTTTAGTATGCATCCCTGATGCAGTTACTATTCCTGTCACCCTTACCAGACTGTTTAAAGAGACCTTTAGTATGCATCCCTGATGCAGTTACTATTCCTGTCACCCTCACCAGACTGTTTAAAGAGACCTTTAGTATGCATCCCTGATGCAGTTACTATTCCTGTCACCCTCAGCAGACTGTTTAAAGAGACCTTTAGTATGCATCCCTGATGCAGTTACTATTCCTGTCACCCTCAGCAGACTGTTTAAAGAGACCTTTAGTATGCATCCCTGATGCAGTTACTATTCCTGTCACCCTCAGCAGACTGTTTAAAGAGACCTTTAGTATGCATCCCTGATGCAGTTACTATTCCTGTCACCCTTACCAGACTGTTTAAAGAGACCTTTAGTATGCATCCCTGATGCAGTTACTATTCCTGTCACCCTCAGCAGACTGTTTAAAGAGACCTTTAGTATGCATCCCTGATGCAGTTACTATTCCTGTCACCCTCAGCAGACTGTTTAAAGAGACCTTTAGTATGCATCCCTGATGCAGTTACTATTCCTGTCACCCTCAGCAGACTGTTTAAAGATACCTTTAGTATGCATCCCTGATGCAGTTACTATTCCTGTCACCCTCAGCAGACTGTTTAAAGAGACCTTTAGTATGCATCCCTGATGCAGTTACTATTCCTGTCACCCTCAGCAGACTGTTTAAAGAGATACCTTTAGTATGCATCCCTGATGCAGTTACTATTCCTGTCACCCTCAGCAGACTGTTTAAAGATACCTTTAGTATGCATCCCTGATGCAGTTACTATTCCTGTCACCCTCAGCAGACTGTTTAAAGAGACCTTTAGTATGCATCCCTGATGCAGTTACTATTCCTGTCACCCTCAGCAGACTGTTTAAAGATACCTTTAGTATGCATCCCTGATGCAGTTACTATTCCTGTCACCCTCAGCAGACTGTTTAAAGAGACCTTTAGTATGCATCCCTGATGCAGTTACTATTCCTGTCACCCTCAGCAGACTGTTTAAAGAGACCTTTAGTATGCATCCCTGATGCAGTTACTATTCCTGTCACCCTCAGCAGACTGTTTAAAGAGACCTTTAGTATGCATCCCTGATGCAGTTACTATTCCTGTCACCCTCAGCAGACTGTTTAAAGAGACCTTTAGTATGCATCCCTGATGCAGTTACTATTCCTGTCACCCTCAGCAGACTGTTTAAAGAGATACCTTTAGTATGCATCCCTGATGCAGTTACTATTCCTGTCACCCTCAGCAGACTGTTTAAAGAGACCTTTAGTATGCATCCCTGATGCAGTTACTATTCCTGTCACCCTCAGCAGACTGTTTAAAGAGAGACCTTTAGTATGCATCCCTGATGCAGTTACTATTCCTGTCACCCTCAGCAGACTGTTTAAAGAGACCTTTAGTATGCATCCCTGATGCAGTTACTATTCCTGTCACCCTCAGCAGACTGTTTAAAGAGAGACGGTGGAAGCTTTTATGGTCAGAAAACGCAGTGAAAGGCAGCCCTGACTCAGTGCCTACTAGGGGTGCAACAATACTGAACCGAATGGCCCTGTCCCGAACCGAATGGCCCATACCGAATGAACCGAATTTCTTATTTTTTTTGGATGTGGCCACATAAAAACATATTTTTTTTCTCTTTCTGCATACTTTTTTGGAGAAAATCTTCCTCCTAGTATAATCATAATACCTGATTCTCATGTTTTAGGGGTGAAACAAATGATGGCACCCCAGCTTTAAAATAAACTGAACATTTTGGATTTTTCTCTTTTTATTTTTTTATTTTTTTATTTTTACTGTACCGAAACCGAACCGAAACCTTGAGCCAAAAACCGAGGTACCAACCAAACCGTGGGCTGACTGAACCGTTGCACCCCTAGTGCCTACACTGCACTACAAAGCCAAAGTGCAGTCAGTACAGTTTTTGGACACACCGACTTGTTCCCCAAAGGTTAAATTAGCCTTCCTGGTATTGGGGGGAAAAAAATTTTGTGTAAAGAACAGATGTAAATATGAATGAATGGACAGCGCTTTGAGCACTTGGGAAAGCGCTATAAAAATGCAATCCATTATTATTATTATTATATACAATTGGTGTAATATCACTCATACGCCGATATCTAATTTGGCTGACCAGTTGAAACACTTTTAATTTAAACCCATTTATCAGTTAATTGTTTTTTTTCATATCGTCGTTGTCGAGTGGAAATCTCCAATCTCCAAGTTTCAAATTTGTGTGTTCTTTCGCAAAGTAAAGCTCTGCTTCATCGTACAAGGCCGTCGCACAAAAGTAGTGAAAACAGCAGATCTACAAGCACACAACGCCTCGCGGTGCGAGGCGTTGTGTGCTTGTAGATCGGCTGTTTTCACTAGTTTAAATCATTTTTAAAATGAAAAATGTAAAACGAACCGTTTTGGACATACAAGGTTTTCACCCGACAATGAAAATATATATTTTTTTCTTTTTCAAAAGGTTTGAAATAAAAAATAAAATAAAACTAAACTCAAAAATATGTTATAAACAGCAGAGCAAGAGCTTGTAGAGAGAAAAGAAAAAAAAAAGTGAATCAACGATAATGGTTTTTAAGTTGCATATTTTTTTCTGGTAAATAACTTGGCCCAGGATTATGCGAAAACGATCAAGATCTTTGTTTCATCCAAAAAGGGTGTGACATTAAATGATGTGTTTTGACTTATCATAACAAAAGGGTCTTTGTGCTTCTCGCATGGAGCGCTCATCACATCGCGTCCACAGTCACTCAGAGGACATGTTTGGCCTGGACAACAATAGGCAGCCTGGAACGGATCATGCACTACTAATTTGCGTACAGCGGAGCAAAACGAGTGGGGCCTGCACTCCAAAGCTCATGCAAGCATTAAAGAATGCAACTGTTTGTCTGTTCCTAAGGATTCAAGTCAATATTACAATTGTCATGTAAGAGGGATCTTATTGAGTCGACGCCCCCTCTCTCTTAATGTCAAAACACTGATCAAGAGATCAGTTTAACAGTTTGTATTCCTTTATTAATAGATAGACAGGAAATGGGGGACAGAGAGATGGGGAGTGACTTTGGGGAGTCAAAGGCTGTCGGGATCGGGACTCGAACCCGCGACACGCCGTAAGGCTGCATTGTAGCCTATAGGTACCACTACGACAGCGGTCCAGGCCATATTTTACACTCTGTTGTTTTCTTTTGTCCGTAAATGAACGCTCTACTTTGTCGTAGAAAATGTCGCACAAAAGTAGTGTAAATGTGCACGTTTTGTCTATCTGATTTTATAATGTTGAATGGTTCATATATATATATATATATATATATATATATATATATATATATATATATATATTATATACAGCAGCTCCTTTATACAAGGCGCTTTACAGAGATTGTGCATTACATTCATCCTTTCACACACACACTCACACACTGACTGCGGAGGAAACCATGCAAGGCACCAACCTGCTCATCGGGATCAACTAGGGCAGGGCTGCCCAAAAGTTAGATCGTGATCTACCAGCAGATCACAAAGTCTGTGCAGGTAGACCACATGACATGCCCCGAAACATATATAATTAAAATCACAAAACATTTTGGTGTGGGTAGATCACGTTGAGCTGGTCATTCTAAAAGTAGCTCTCTAGTCAAAAAAGTGTGGGCACCCCTGAACTAGGGGTCCAGTGTCTTGCTCAAGGACACTTCGACACTAACTCTGGGGGAGCCCGGGATCGAACTGGGAGCCTTCCAGTTGCCAAGTGGCCACTCTACCCCTGAGCCACTGCCGCCCCCATTTTGTATATAAAAATTCAACCAATGAAAAGTATTAACTATAGCCTTGTGGTAATAACTACATTGGATTCATTGGAACACAGGTTATCTTTTTCCAATTGCTTAAAAGTAACAGCTTTGGACACCCATAACAGCAAGCTATTGAATCCAACAGACACAGCGTTCTCATCCAGGTATATAACTGTAGCACAGGGTGATTTATGGAGCATGTGGTGCACAGGTTGATACCATACGTCATGCCATGAAGAGGAGGACACTTGATTCACGACTTCTTACTCTGCTTGATGGGTCTTATCTTTTTCGACAGCATTCTTCTTTACATGAAACTGGGGAGAGAAAAGAAAAAAAAAGTACTGGAAACATATGTTGAGATGGAACAACACCAAATGGACCCTGTGTTCTCGGGTCAAAGCACAAGAATGCCGTTTTCATCGGAAACATCGTTTTGTGGCTCTTAAAACGGGAGAGCTGTGTTATATATTTATATGATACTGCATAAAATATATACTGTGAAAAAGAAAGGTTTCGAGAAGTGTTCAAACACAATCAAAATGTATTCAAAAAGGAGCTCCGAGCTGGCAACACTATACCCACGTGGCATAGGTTCCAACTCCAGCATATACAGTTCATACAGCCCTCTTATACACCTCAGAGAGACATCAAAATAGATCAGAGTCGAGTTGACAAACATCCACATAAGGCTTTTAGTCAGGAATAATACAAGACAGGACATGACATTCTGGTGACAGGTGAAGGAGTGACTCATGCACTCAACAGTTGTTCTCAAGCCTAGAATAAAAAACCCTGGGCCTGCCACGACTAACCCAATGACATGACCTTCTGGTTACCTTAAGGACAAAATAAAAATTACATTTATTAGAATTCTATAACTATATCTATTCGTGCATGCATGTGTGTCTGTATGGAACACTGCCACCAGTGTTGATTTCATAGACTAAAACTATGACGAAAAATGTTTGTCGACTGTGTTTCTTTCACTGACGAAAACGAAATAAAAGCTGTGATGACTAAACATATTGACAATTTCGTCAACAAAATACAAACTAGACTAAAACGTTAGGGAGGGACCAGTGGAGAAGAGAGTCATTTTATGTTTGGTTGCTCTCAGGTGTCAATCAACTTTATTTAGAAGACACATGGTCCATTAATAACAAGACACATAAAAACACATAAAATAAAAATAAAAATAAAAATAAACTGTACAGAATCATTAAAAAAAATACATCATCTATACACAAGACAATCGTACCAGTGTTCCCAGAAAGGAGACTGGTACCGGATAGTACTGAGGCAGGGGTTGATCAACAACCCAATAATAGAGTTTTGCGACTCATTCAAACAACACATAAATCTATACATTAAATTCCTCCGAAGAGCTTGAAAAGTGCTTATATCCAGGTTACAGAACAGCTCACTAGCACTGCTCCACCTAGGTTTTCTCAGAAGTATCCGTAAACAGTCATTATAGGCAACCTGAAGTTTATGTATGCTTGCCTTCTTGAACTTAACCCACAGGGGGGCGGTATACAAAGGAGTACAATATGCTCTAAAGAGGTTAGCTTTCACATCAACAGAGCAGAAATGAAATTTCCTCCACAACATGTTAGCTTGAGCATATAATGTTCGTCGCTGCCTATACAGATCATCATCATCCGTCAACTGGTCATTTATGACATGTCCCAAATACTTGGCTTTGCTACATACAGGTAACACTTGACCTGCCAGGTAGAAAGATGGAAAGGGAAGATTTTTATCATCCCTCGTCCTACAGGTCATGACAACACTCTTCTTAGCGTTATATTTGACATCAAAAGATAAACCATACGCTGTGCAAACATCAAGCAAATGTTGAAACCCAGCACTACTGGGAGATATTACTGCCAGGTCATCCGCGTACATAAAATGGTTAATTAGGGTGTCCCCAATCTTACAACCTGTTTTACAATTATTTAACGACACAGAGAGATCGTTCATATATAAATTGTTGCGTGCTGAAAATAGCAGATCTACAAGCTCACAACGTGTTGCGCTGCGTTGTTGTGAGCTTGTAGATCGTCTATTTTCAGCACGCAACCAAGTGTAAAATCAGTCATTACGATGCCATCAAGGCCTGCCAAAATACATTTCAGTTGACTAAATCAACTGTAGATTTAGTCGCCTAAAATCTTATGATATTTAGTTGACTTAAAATTTTACTAAAACTAAAACTTTACAGGTGACTACATTTTGACTAAAACTAAATGACATTTTATTCAAAAGACTATGACTAAAACTAAATCAAAATTTGCTGTAAAAAACAACACTGACTGCCACCATCATCGGGACAAAGATGTTTGTATTTGGGGGCTGGGCAGGCCTAGCCTGATTTCAGACTCAGCTCACGCTTTAGTCTGAAGCTGTGCCCTATTCTAAATGATTTACGGGGGAGGGACTTTGCGAGCGTGCGCGTGCGTGCATGACCGCGCGCGAGTGATCGCGACGCATCGTGCTCGCGACACACGGTGATCGCGACGCACGGCCGCGGTGTATGTGTTTGTGTGTGTGTCTCTGTCTGTGCCAGTGACTGCTTCCACACAGAACTGCGACCAGAAACATATAATCAACATTAACAGCTTGTGAACTCAGCGCGTGCGTGTGTGTGTGTGTGTATGTGTGTGTGCGTGTGCCTGTCGTGTGTGAACTTCGTTTGAAATCGTTTCAACTGCTGCGCTGATTGGATATTCGTTAGACCCACCCCCCACCCCCCGCGCTCATTGGAGCAGCCGAATTTTTGGGTTGCTAAAGCCGATTCCTGTACTCAGCTCCAGACCAGAGAAAGAGTCCACTCTGAGAGTGGGCGGGGTCTATGGTCTGGAACCAGGCAAGGGCAGGCCTAGTGGTGTGGACAGGGGCGTCACAACAAATTCTGGGCCCTGGGTACAAGGATTCACTGCGGGGCCCCCATGAATGTTAACCATTGAAAAAGAGCAGATATACAAGCTCACAGCGCGGCGAGCTTGTAGATCTGCTATTTTTGAAAAACTGTGAAAATGTGTGCAAGAAACCTATGTTTCCATGTCAGTGGTGCTCAAACTTTTTCATGTCAAGGACCCCCAAGATGATATGTATTTGGCCACGGACCCCTCATCTCAAAATATTTCGTTCCAGGGACCACCCAGAAGCAAAATTTGAGTTACAAATGTTCGCTTGAAAAATACATATATTCAAAGATTTTCACTCATTTTCATGACTTTTTAAAAATAGCAGATATACAAGCTCGCAGCGCGGCACTCGGTGCCGCGCTGTGAACTTGTATATCTGCTATTTTTCAAATAGCTAAAGTTACTAGGGCCCCTCCACCTTGGGCCCTGGTAACTCAGTCCCACTTTCCTACCCCTTGTGACGCCCCTGGGTGTTGACCACAACAGACAACTTCAGAGGGTTTGACACGGAGACCAGTTGCTGGCTGAGCACCGCCTTCTGCACAGCTTTGTCCAGAACCACAGAGGGGATCATTCATTCAGCCGTTGCCTACAATGGAGAGCTGTACATACTTGGTGGTTACTACTACATTAGCCTCGGGAACCCAGGCTTTTATTTTGGCAATCTACTACATTAACTGAACCTTACCCAAGGGGAAAGGTCTAAGTCAAGATGTTCCGGATGCGCTGTTGCGTAGTGGGAGATCATATCCTCCTCTTTGAAGACAGACAGACAGACAGACAGACAGGCACGCACGCACGCACGCACGCACGCACGCACGCACGCACGCACGCAGGCAGGCAGGCAGGCAGGCACGCACGCACAGTGAGCCCACCCACCAAATAATTAAATATTAAAAACTGCAAGCTGCAAATGGGGTACAAGCCTGGAAGAAGATGATTGTGGGAAGGCGATGAAGATAAAGTTGATGACATAAAGAACGTGAAGAATTTGGTCATTCACAGTGAGATTGAAGTCACAACCCTGCACGTAGTGGAGGGAGTGGGACTTGTTTCATTCATCACAATTTGCAAGCTTTAAGTCATGGACATATTTCGACATTTTTGGACGCAGACAGGGGATTTAGAGAGATTGCAGACTGCATGGGGCCGATGCAATGTCATGATGATTACCCCCCAAATGTGCATTCATGAAGTTGTCACACATACTAGTTTAATTACATATAATGGAAGTCAATGGATCTCGGATCTGTTTGAAGCCGTGCCCAGATTTCAGGATGACACGGAAACAGAAAGACAAGAGGCCGTGCAGGGACACCCGACACCTAAGCAGACGACCCACGGCCCACGCAGGCATGCAGTGAGAAACACCAGATGAGATGCCGTGCCAGTCAAACAAATGAACAGGGAACTCGAAACACAAAAATACTTTGATATGATTTCACTTTCATAATTATGATCATGGAAGTCCGTTAGATCGGCCTGGAAACCTTGCCAAAGGAGTCATTATGTCATATAGATACCTTATGTCATACTGTAGATAGATACCTTTATTATCCCAAGGGGGAAAATCAGTTGCCCAGAGGCAGCACAGCAGTATAAGGTTATTTACAAAGTTACAGAGAAGTATGACAAAGATAAAAGAAAAAACAAGAACACAGTACAGAGTACAGTAAGTACAGTAAGAGCAAGGTACATCAAGAAAAGGACACAACATCATGTTAAACACAAGCAGAAATACTCAAAAGAATACAGAACGTGGCTACAAAAACTAATAGAATCACTTGGTTCAGGTGCTGGGTTGGAAAAGAATGAAAGAAAAAAACCTGTACACTCATCTGCTCTTGTGTAATTTATTGACGACGTTTCAAGCCAATGCTCGTCATTGGGTCCAAATTGCAAGCTTTGACCCACTGAAGAGCCTTGGCTCGAAACGTTGTCAATAAATTACACTGGATACATAAGGTCTGAGAGACACGTCGTTATTGGACTCCGCCTTGTGTTTTCAAATACATTGATTAATCACTTTTAAGACATTATTATATTTCATGATTGACTTCATGTGTCGATAACATATGACGACAAATTTGGGCAAGGTTTCAGCCCGATTCCCTGGCCACTGACTTCCACTATTAAGTTATTATATAAGTTGAGTATTTCATAAAGTTCTAAACGCGTGAAAATAAATGTGGGGTGGTGCTTCCTTGGCCTACATGGCGGTGTGCAGGGACGTGCTGGGCCCCTGATTCAGCCCGGGAAAAAAAGTTGGAGAGGCCCTCATTGCGCGCTATAGAGAGAGATCTCTCTCTGTAGCGCTGCTGCTACTCAAAGATTTGTGACAAAGTTACAAGCCAGTGGGCCAATTACATGAGTTATATTTCGTCGTTGTCGGGTGGAACCTTGTATGTCCAAAACCGTTTGTTTTGTATTTATCATTTAAAAAATGATTCAAACTATCGAAAACAGCTGATCTACAAGCACACAACGCCTCGCACCGCGAGGCGTTGTGTGCTTGTAGATCTGCTGTTTTCACTACTTTTGTGCGACAGCCTTGTATGATGAAGCAGGGCTTTGCTTTGAGAAAAAATGTACAAATTTGAAACTTGAAGATACGAGGTTTCTGCCCGACATTTTTTTTCCTAATGGCCGGCCTGGACCGGCCGGGAATGAACCGGCCGTTAGGGAGTTGTCCCGCTTTTCCCAATGGCCAGCACGTCCCTGACGCCGTGCACAATACATTTGGCGCTCATTGGTCCAGTGGTTTGCGAGATTAACACCAGACATAGACAGACAGACAGACAGACAGACAGACAGACAGACAGACAGACAGACAGACAAGAAACACAGCACAAATCAAGTCCTGGACATTCACCCACTGACTCTCAAAGTGGGGTCCAGTGTGGGTCTTGAGGATGTGTTGAAGATTATTCCATGTGTTTTTAGTGCACAAAAACCACGGGCAGATTTTCCAGGTTCAGAATAAACCCACAGGGCTTGAGAGTTAGTAGAGCGTAGGGTCAGCATATATATATATTATATACAGCAGGGTGGTGAATGTCCAATAATGGATTTATGGATGAAAAGACCGGTGTTTATGGATGATAAGTGTTTATCACGCCTCTGTGCCAGAGAGGAAGAACCAAGCAGCTTTGGCATACGTAACGTAATGGTGAGCATCTCCGGTAATTAATCTGATGGCAGAAATGATTAAGTGAGTCAGGAGGTTTGAGAGTGAGTGCAGCAGCTTGCCTGTAGATCATATCAGCATCGTCTATAGGACTGACAGAAAGACTGCTTCAAATGTGCTTTTACTACGGTCTGTTACTTTGCAAGAATCTGAGGTTTCTGCCTCAGTTTGGAATTATGATGTTTGAATGTAAACAATGCATTAAGCCAAATACCTATATTACTGTATGCAGGGTTCCCACACATTTTTACCAATTCATTTCCAAAACTTTTCCAGAATATTTAACACAATTTCCAGGACTATATAACAATAATTCAGCTAACAGGTCGCTTACTCCTATGTGCAATGCCCAAAGACAGGTAGTGTAGTGTTTTCAGGCCGTGCGACCCCGAAATAATTATGTTTTAACGCACCCTGACGAGCACTAAGAGTTGAGGAATTTTGTATAACACGGTTCTATTGTGAAAATAGCAGATCTACATGCTCACAATGCCTCGCAATGCGAGGCGTTGTGAGCATGTAGATCTGCTATTTTCACAATTTCTGTCTCTAATATTTGACAATTTGGCCCATGTTTAATTTGTCATTTCAGAGGTATTAACAAAATCAACAACCAAAGACAATGCATAGCTATTTTTCTCCAGGACCTTCCAGGACCCTTGATCAATTCCCAAACTTTTCCAGTACTGGAAAGGAATTTCATGACCGTGGGAACCCTGTGTATGTGACTCTCAATATTGCTTCCGTTCATTATGGTTAGGTACACTGTACACTGTTAAAATCAATTCTTGAAACATGGATTAACTTTGTCTTGCTTGCAATGAATACCAATTTAATACTGCGTTCTTGAAGAGCAGTAAAATACATTTGTAATTTCTCAACAGAAAGTTGTATAGAGTTGTATGTAAAACTATGATATTATGAAGATGTGACACCTACAAGTGTATGTGCACAATTGTAATTTTGTATTTATTTTACTTTGTGTATTTCTACTGAAAAAGGCCAAATCCAGATAGTGTTTTGTGTTGAAACTACAGTAATACTAATTACTTAGTCCCGCCACCAGGGGGAGTCTCGCCTAGGGTGAGCAGGGATTGTGAGGTATTATAGACCTGTGAGGCTTCCGTCCTTCAGACAGACTACAGCCTGCTTTGAAGAACAACATTAACGTCTCCTGTCTATATATTCTCCCTGTACAATACAGGTTAGTAATATGTGCAAAAGCATCACAACTTATAGCAAAGGACTCATAAGCCTTTCTTATTTTGTTAACTGTAAGACTGATACAGAGATATTGTGTTTTGGTGAAGTTTGAGACTGTTTGGGAAATGTGCAGTGACTGACTGTGATCCTACAAAATGGAGGCCTTGTTTATTTTCTGTAAAAACGGCAGCTCCCTGACATTTGTGCCTTAGCTCCACAGTTTAGCATAGGAAATGGTGTTATATTGTACATATGATTATAGTAACTGTTGTAATGGTTTTGGGTAAAAGTATTTTGATATTCTTTATAAAAAACGTTCTGTATGCAGTAAGACTGTGAAATATAAACAATACAAGGTTTAAAAACAATGTTACATTACAAACAGTATTACAGTATTTACTGGGAAATTAAGAGACTGGTTAAAAAGCAGTATTAAGTAGAGTGTGTTTCAGAGCACATGCAGATTAAAGCTACACTACATAACTTTTTGTAAACAGTGTTTTTGGTGAAATATGACAACAGAAAAGAGACCAATGTGTAACAATGACATTCTGATAGTAACAGTTATTGTGAATTGTGAACTATGGAATTATGGATATTTGATTATTGTGATTTGAGTGATTATTGAATTTAAAGAGAGAAAAAGAGAAAGAAAAGTAATTAAGATTTCTGTGAATAAAGAGACAGACTACAGCCTGCTTTGAAGAACAACATTAACGTCTCCTGTCTATATATTCTCCCTGTACAATACAGGACTTGTCACCTGTTAACAGCTACTCAATCGTGAGGGCTGTAACAGATTTCTGGAGGCACTGCTGGGATGAACATCACCAAACCAGAGAGGATGCTCATCTTTAACCCACGAACCTAGGACCTCACAGTACCGGTCGGGTGGAGTGACGGTTGTGCGACTGAGGCAGCTACGGACCACGGCGTGAGAGGGACCCTAGCTGGAGGAGTGCAGCACAGCTCGTCCAACATCACAGAGCCAGGGTGCTGGAGCGGCAGACGTGCGACTGAGGCAGCTACGGGACCACTGCGTGTGAGAGGGACCCCAGCTGGAGGAGTGCAGCACGTCTCACCCACTAGTATTTGAACTGTGTTCTGTCCAGAGCCGCTGGACGAAGACTACTGAACTGTTTCTGTCCAGAGCCGCTGGACGAAGACTACTTGAACTGTTTCCTGTCCAGAGCCGCTGGACGAAGACTACGAACTGTATCCTGTCCAGAGCCGCTGGACGAAGACAATACGAACTGTTCTGTCCAGAGCCGCTGGATGAAGACTAAACATGGAAGCTAGGAAAGAGCTGACATGGAAGATAAAGAAACGGCTTCACAAATTGACAGCGGAGGAGCTGTTTGAAGTTGTTGAGAAAATCACACCAGTACCAGATGTCGACTCATCAACAGTAACTAAAGGTGATGAGGAGAGTTGTTTTGATTATATCTGTACTTATTTGAATTGTAAAACACTGGTTGATTCTGAGGATCAGGGTTTTTCACATTTACTGGCTTTGAGAGATGTTGTTAATGAGATCATTACTCTTCGTTTTACAACACCTACACCTGCTAAAGTAATTAATACAGGGGGTAAGATAGCCGATACATCTCCCACTGATTCTGCTGATCCACAGGCGGTTGAGTACCAAATGTTATTGGATAATTACCAGGCTTTGGGCAAGAAATTAGCTGAATGTAGGACTACACTGACACCAGCTCAACACACACCTACCTCCACTGTTTCACCACAGTCAAATCTGAGTGCAGACACATTAGCTCAGGACCATAGCACTACAAACCCAGCACACAGCCGGCCTGACAGCATGGTTTCTCTTAGAGACTTATCCTTTCTGCAACGTAAAGAATTCAAAATCTATGGGGGTCAGGTGGGAGACAGTACATCAGACATCAGCTACCATGGGCTATGCAAGCAGATTGACGAGGGGCTGAAGGCAAAGCATTCACAGAGTGAAATCATCCAGGGTGTTCTACGCATTGTCAAGCCAGGACAGTTTAAGGACATGCTAATTAACAAGGATGACTTAACCCTTAGTGAGCTCAAGAGCTTCATGCGTTCACACTTGAGTGAAAAGAGTGGAAGTGAGTTATTTCAGGAGTTAATGAGCACTAAGCAGGATGAGCATGAGAGTCCCCAACAATTTCTGTACAGGATGATCGGATTGAAGCAGAAAGTCATGTTTGCATCTAAACAGGGTAACATGGACATTGAATATGAGCCCCGCACAGTCCAGAATGTGTTTTTACGTACAGTTCACCAGGGCCTTCTCCCCAAATACAGTGACATCCGCACTGAACTCAAACCCCTTTTGTCTGATTATGTGGTGTCAGATGAGTCCCTGATAAGGCAGGTGAACAAAGTTTGCAGTGAAGAAAGTGAGAGACAGCGAAGACTGGGACATGGCCCTCGCTCAAAAGTAACACATGCCCACAGTGCTCAACTTGAGAATAATGACACTGAAAAACAACCGGAAAGCAAGACAAAGAGTAAAAGTAATGTGATTGAGGAACTGAATGCCAAGGTTGATGCTTTAACAAAATTGGTTGAGGCCCTCACAGCTGTTAAGACCCCAGAACAACCCTGTCAGTGTGACCATCCCAAGCCAAAGCCCAAACCCATAGCAAGGCAGTACGGATGTCCTAATTGTATCGAGAAAGGCTCATCAAACTCATGTAACCATTGTTTTGTATGTGGGGAAACAGGTCATAGGGCAATAGGATGTCTTAAAAGGGGACAGACCAAAAACGCTAGTCATTCCTCTGCTGATGCCCATGCCCTAAGCAGCAGTGAACAGCAATGCTCCACAGAGGCAGAGCTGCCACATGAAAATCATGCCCATGTGAAAACTAACTTTGTGACCCCCTCACCCATGAACAAAGAGACTGAGATCCGAGAGAGAGTGGCCCAGTTAGTTGGGAGGAAATGTAATATCAAGTGCTACATTAACAGTTATGCAGTAGACTGTTTATTCGACACAGGTGCCCAAGTGAGTCTCCTCGATCGTCAGTGGGTAAAGACTTATCTCCCTGATTACAAAGTGCGTCCATTGGCTGAACTGATTGGACGACAGCCTCTCAATGTGCTGGCTGTCAATGGGAAACCGTTACCATATGACGGCTGGGTAGGAGTGATGGTGAGTCTCCCTGACAACAGTGACCCCAGTCTGACTATACAAGTGCCCTTCCTGGTCAGTAGTGTGCCCATGGACCGCCCCCTGATCGGTTTCAATGTTATTGAGCAGCTGATACTGGGACCAGAGGGTGGTGCTGACCTCATACCTACCCTTGTGAGCCTCCTCCAGGGTGCGATGAACCTCCAGGACGATAAAGCCAGTGCATTAGTCAGTTTCGTTCAGACCAAACTCACCAACGAGGAGAAAGTCAGTCGAAGTGTGTTGAGAGTGGGACTGCATGATGTAGTTATTCCAGCAGGTCAGGTCAGACATGTTAAGTGTAGAGTCCCATCCCCCTTTGACACGTCTAACCCACTTGTGCTCTTTGAACCCACTGAGAACAACCCACAGTTACAACAGCTGGATGTTGGAGACAGCCTTATAGCAATCAATCAGGCAAAAGTCCCCTATGTAAGAGTCCCCATTGGTAACCACACAAAACATGAAGTGACCCTGTCCTGCAGAACAGTGCTCGGAAGCATTGAGCCAGTAGTTAAGATTATACAGACTGATGAGGAGGGACTGAAGTCCAGTGGCAGTCAGGAGGTCCCTAAGACTCAGCAGGGAAACAGTGGTTGTGTGGCAGAGAGGTGGGACCCACCAGTTGATGTAAGCCACTTAAGTGAAGAGCAGCAGAAAGTTGCAAAGGAACTGCTACGAGAGGAGTCAGCAGCGTTCGCACGAGATGACAATGACATGGGGTGTATAACCAGCTTAGAAATGTCTATCACACTCAGTGACCATAACCCAGTCCAGAAGTCCTATGCCTCTATCCCCAAACCCCTATACAAGGAGGTAAAGGAGTATATTGAGGATCTTCTTGCCAGAGGGTGGATCATAAAGTCTAAGTCCCCTTACTCAGCACCTGTCATCTGCGTGCGGAAGAAAGATGGCACACTCAGACTCTGCATTGATTACCGTCTCCTGAACCAGCGCACAGTCCCAGACCGCCACCCCTTACCAAGAATTCAAGATCTCACAGACACCTTGGGAGGGTACAGCTGGTTTTCCATTCTCGATCAGGGGAAGGCGTACCACCAGGGGTTCATTGCAGAGGGGTCACGCCACCTGACCGCTTTCATCACCCCTTGGGGTCTGTTCGAATGGGTGCGGATTCCGTTCGGGCTGACCAACGCACCTGCTGCGTT
The DNA here is from genome assembly GCF_963921795.1 of Nannobrachium achirus. Taxonomy (NCBI): domain Eukaryota; kingdom Metazoa; phylum Chordata; class Actinopteri; order Myctophiformes; family Myctophidae; genus Nannobrachium; species Nannobrachium achirus. The sequence continues at coordinate 6,619,344 of NC_137820.1, read as the reverse complement.
TCAACGTAGTATGGAAGAGATGCTCGCTCCCCTGAGAGATGAGTGTTGTATCCCTTATTTAGACGACATACTGTGCTATGCCAAGACGTTTGAGGACCACGTGGAAGGGCTGAGGAAAGTCCTTAAAGCTCTGCAGAGTCACGGAGTGAAACTCAGGCCCACAAAGTGTGACCTGTTTAAGCATGAAGTGAGATACGTTGGCCGGTTGGTTTCAGCCGAGGGCATCCGCATTGACCCTAAAGACTTGGAGGCGGTGCACGCCCTGAAGACCGAAACACCAACCACGATTGGAGATGTTCGAAGGATAGCTGGATTTCTGAGCTACTATCGTTCCTATGTCCAAGATTTCTCCAGAGTGGCAAAACCCATCTATGAGCTCTTGCAACAAAAGAGAAACCCAGAACAGCAGTCTCAGGAGAGGCGCAAGACTCAGAAGGGCAAGGGTGCCCAGTTGCCATCACGAACTCCAGTCGAATGGACTGAGCAGCACCAAGAGACCCTGTGCAAGCTATTAGACCAGCTAGTGAACCCCCCTATTCTCGCTTACCCAGACTTTGAGTTGCCCTTAGTGCTCCACACGGATGCATCCGATAAGGGACTTGGAGCCGTCCTGTACCAACGCCAGAATGGGAGGCTCAGAGTAATTGGCTATGGCTCAAGAACCCTCAACCCAGCTGAAAGAAACTACAGACTGCACTCAGGCAAACTAGAATTTCTCGCTCTAAAGTGGGCCGTCTGTGAGAAATTTAGGGATTACTTATATTATGCTCCACATTTTACCATCTATACAGACAATAATCCCTTAACGTATGTCATGAGTACAGCTAAGTTGAACGCAGTTGGGTACAGGTGGGTGGGTGAACTGTCAGATTTTAGATTTGACATAAAGTACAGACCTGGCAAAGCAAATGGTGACGCAGATACGCTGTCCAGATGCCCCCTAGACATCAACAAGTATGTCACTGAGTGTACACAGGAACTGCCCAGAGAAGCTGTCACTGCTACATGGGGAGGTTGCAGGGCAGGTGAGAGCGGAGATGTTGCCTGGATTGCTTCCCTGGCTCTAGCACAGAGTGCTCAGTCTGAACCAAGCAGCAGAGAACCTGTGACACCTATTGATCTTGCGGAACTGCAGCAAGCTCAGAGAACTGATCCAGTGATCGGACAGATTCTGAAAATGAAAGAGTCAAACCAAACACTGACAGAGGACATGAAGCGGAGTGTGAAGGGCACTGGAAAGAAAATGATGCACGAGTGGACAAGGCTTCACATTGAAAATGGGATTCTCTATCGTAAGACAGCAGAGAGGCGTCAACTAGTCTTGCCCGCCAGCTTCAAACCCCTAGTCCTCAAGCACTTGCACAATGATATGGGCCATGTCGGCACCGAAAGAGTTCTCAACTTGGCGAGACAGAGATTTTATTGGCCCTACATGAGGCGTGAGATTGAGACCTATGTCACCAGACAGTGCCAATGCATTAAGCAAAAGAAGCCAGTGACACACATACGAGCACCAATGGGTAGCATAACCTCCAGCTCACCACTCGAGCTTGTGTCCATTGATTATATGCACTTGGAACCTAGTAAAGGAGGATACCAATACATTCTCGTGGTGGTAGACCACTTTACCAGATATGCACAGGCTTATCCGACCCGCAACAAGTCTGGAAAAACGGCGGCGGAGAAGATCTTTAACGAGTACATCCCTAAGTATGGTTACATGTCTAAGCTCCACCACGATCAGGGGCGGGAGTTCGAGAATGACCTCTTCCGGACCCTACAGCAGATGAGCGCAGTGGGACACTCCCGAACTACCCCCTACCACCCCCAGGGTAATCCGGCTGAACGGTTTAACCGTACGATACTCCAGATGCTGCGAACCCTGAGTGAGGAAAAGAAGGAAAATTGGAAAGAGTATCTTCCCCAGATTGTACATGCATACAATAGCACACGCCATGAAGCGACTGGTTATTCACCTTTCTTCTTGCTTTTTGGTAGACACCCAAGGTTGCCAATAGACTTGCTATTCCGGATGGTTGCCAGTGAAGAACCCCAGACAGCAAGGGGCTATGCTGAGAAATGGGCAAAACGCATGACTGAAGCGTACCGCATAGCATCAGAGAACAGCAAAAAGTCAAGTGATCGTGGCAAAAAGTACTATGACCAGCACACAAGAGGAGTAGTGTTGCAACCAGGTGATCGAGTGCTCGTACGCAACCTGAACCAAAGGGGTGGTCCTGGAAAGTTGAGGGCATATTGGGAGGACTCCATCTATGTTGTCAAAGAACAGATCAATGACAATCCAGTCTACAAGGTAGTCAAAGAAACTGATCGAAACAAGTCACGTATCCTACACCGCAACCTATTGCATCTTGTCAATGACCTACCTGTTGATCTGCCTGCAGAGATAGAAAAAGCAAAGTCAAAGAAGAGGAGAGGTCCCAATACACCTCACAGAGAGACAGAACCACAACCTGACAGTGAATCAAGTTCTGATGAAGATGGAAAAACCTACTATGAGCTAAGATATAATCTGAGAAGTGGAAACAGAATGGATGCTGCACACACAGAACAGAGAGAAACAGAACAGGAACAGTATGGTGATAACCAGAACATTGAGCCCAACAGTGACATTGAAGAGGAGGAACATGATGGAAATGAAGAACCAAGGGTCAGCCACACACCTTCCCTAGCGAGTGAAAGTGAAGCGGAGGAGCCGGTTCCAGAAGAGGTTCCAGAGAGACCTCGCCTGACCCCTAACACTACTGATCACACGCCTAGAAGGTCCTTTAGAGATAGGAGGCCAGCAACACGTCTCACTTACGATACTTTAGGCCAGCCTTCAGTTCAGGGACACCCTTCAGTGAATAGTTCAGAGGTTTATGGACCACAGATGACACATTGGGGAATGCATATGTACCCTTTCACACACTATCCAATCTCAACCCCTTATTCCATCCCATCACCATATTGGCCATCCCCTTTCCCCTATCGAGTATACCAGAACATGCCAACCTATTCTTAGAGGGTTGAGAATTTGCACTAAAGTTTGTTATTTTGGGTCTTGTGGAGTATTTTTGAATGGTAAAATGTCAGGAGCCATTTTATTTTTTGTTGGGGAGTGTGTGACACCTACAAGTGTATGTGCACAATTGTAATTTTGTATTTATTTTACTTTGTGTATTTCTACTGAAAAAGGCCAAATCCAGATAGTGTTTTGTGTTGAAACTACAGTAATACTAATTACTTAGTCCCGCCACCAGGGGGAGTCTCGCCTAGGGTGAGCAGGGATTGTGAGGTATTATAGACCTGTGAGGCTTCCGTCCTTCAGACAGACTACAGCCTGCTTTGAAGAACAACATTAACGTCTCCTGTCTATATATTCTCCCTGTACAATACAGGTTAGTAATATGTGCAAAAGCATCACAACTTATAGCAAAGGACTCATAAGCCTTTCTTATTTTGTTAACTGTAAGACTGATACAGAGATATTGTGTTTTGGTGAAGTTTGAGACTGTTTGGGAAATGTGCAGTGACTGACTGTGATCCTACAAAATGGAGGCCTTGTTTATTTTCTGTAAAAACGGCAGCTCCCTGACATTTGTGCCTTAGCTCCACAGTTTAGCATAGGAAATGGTGTTATATTGTACATATGATTATAGTAACTGTTGTAATGGTTTTGGGTAAAAGTATTTTGATATTCTTTATAAAAAACGTTCTGTATGCAGTAAGACTGTGAAATATAAACAATACAAGGTTTAAAAACAATGTTACATTACAAACAGTATTACAGTATTTACTGGGAAATTAAGAGACTGGTTAAAAAGCAGTATTAAGTAGAGTGTGTTTCAGAGCACATGCAGATTAAAGCTACACTACATAACTTTTTGTAAACAGTGTTTTTGGTGAAATATGACAACAGAAAAGAGACCAATGTGTAACAATGACATTCTGATAGTAACAGTTATTGTGAATTGTGAACTATGGAATTATGGATATTTGATTATTGTGATTTGAGTGATTATTGAATTTAAAGAGAGAAAAAGAGAAAGAAAAGTAATTAAGATTTCTGTGAATAAAGAGACAGACTACAGCCTGCTTTGAAGAACAACATTAACGTCTCCTGTCTATATATTCTCCCTGTACAATACAGGACTTGTCACCTGTTAACAGCTACTCAATCGTGAGGGCTGTAACAGACGCCACTCAGATACAGTATGGGCCTACAGTACTGATATGAAAGCAGGATATGAAAGCAGGTGCTTAGCATAAAAACAATTATGAAGGACAAACATCATCCTAGTAAAAGACTGCTGTATCTTTATCGTCTTAAGTACCACTGTCTCCGAGCACCAAACTTTTCGCCAGCGAATTCCGACTTTCTGACGTGCAGGTTTACGAACTCTAATTTGGGGTAATGTTGAACCGGACCTTTCCGACAAAAGGTTCTGTGGTCGGAGACAGTATGGACAGGCCTTTAAGTTAAGGCATAAGAGCTGGAGTGAGCATCAAGCATCAGCACTTGAGAAGCCTCACAGCTCAGGGCTCAAGGCTTAGAAAGAGTTTTGTTTTCCATTGTCAGAGCCCTAAATGAAAAACAAAAACATACAAACAAAAGAATTACAGTATGAAACAGACAATGACTCTTCTTTCTTATACTGTATGTGCCTTCTTTTGCACATTTGATTGATACTGATGCGAAAGATAGAAAGATACAGGACATGTCAAGCCTCTGCTTGTTCTGTCTTTGACACTGCCGCTATAGGAAGATATCTGCACATTGTACCTGCACTAAGCTGCTAAAAGATACGCTACTGTACCCGTGACAAGACAAGACCCTAAGAGGCGTTGTGAGCTTGTAGATTGGCAGATTTTCGGCAAAGAGGTTTGTTATAGAGGGGGGAAGTACAGAGTGAAAGGTCAAGTTTACCATGTGTTGATAGTTGAAAAGGTTAAATGTCTGAGAATATACATTAACATGAATTAACATACACTGATGACTGTCAAATTAAATTTAAGAACATTTTAATGTACACATTGTATACAGTAGTGTCTCTGCTTCATCTCTCTCTCAGCCTGAAAAACGTCGAAGACCACTGCTCTAGATCAGTGGATGTCAACGTGCAGTCCGGGGACCCCCAGGGGTCCATGAGGAGTTGGAGGTCTGTAACTCTGAGAGTGTACAAAAAGAACCAAATGGACCATTGCATATAAAGAACACATTTTATCAGTATTACCAGTAAGACTCCCTAAATTGCATACACAAACTTTAGAAGGCAATGGTAGCCAATCAGGAGGTAATATGGGAAATGGGACAGATCCATGTTGATGACATGACTTTAGAGATACTGTGTACCGCTTTGCATGATTTTAGGGGAAATTCTGTAGGAGCAGTGTCCAAAAATGTGTTTTGCAAGAATCAGCCTCATGGCGGCGCTAGAAGAGCGCCATGTGAGAAATGAATGGGTGGGTGGAGGTTGTGGTTTGGCAGCCAAGGAGTGTGTGTGTGCAAAGTTTGGCATGGATCGGGCAACGGTGGCGGAGATATCAGTGGGGCAAAAGTGTGACGTGTGACGTGTGACAGACAGCCGGTGGAGGTTTTGATAATAACTACGACCTGACGGTCGCAATTAATGTCCTGATCATGCAATACAGTGCATTGTCCCAGAGTAGGCTACATTCCATGTGTGCGTTAAGCACAGCTCTGAGGAATGACAGGCATGTGTAGCAAAAGTAGGAGCGAAACCTCAGCGCTGTATACGGATAAAAACAGATCAGTTCAACAACAGCCCATTAAAACACAGCAGTCTGCTGGGGTCCTGCAAGCAGGGTTCACAATGCTTTCTCAGATAACTCGCTGGCAGTGTCGGATAGCAACGAAACAGCCTGTTTTCTGCTGATGGAGGCCAAACTTTAGACCCCTGCATCTCCAGCAAATTATCTTTACTCACGATTTATGTCCTTGCGGAGTTTGTGTTGCGTTTGCCAAGCCTATCGACCGACCTTAAAGGGAGAGCTGACACAACCTTGCCCATTTGCAAAACATTTAGAGCAGCAAAGGTGGTCTTAGAGCATCTCATCCATCATGGATTAGAAATGACTTCATATGGGGTGATTACTTGGGGAGGGTGTTGTGTGGTATGTTCTCCGCAGAGCTTGACATATTTCCCTCTGGGTTGCCCGCGGACATTCATTACTTACACCTCATATATCTGATTTCAACGTCAGACAGTCAGTATATGTTTCATAAATGCTTCGTTTGATGCCTCGGTGCCGAGGCAGACAGCGTGGCTGAAGGAATGCAGCAGGTTTCAACAGGTGAAACGTCAATTAAACCCATTTAGGCCTGGGATTATTGAATGCTTTAACTATTGAAAAATAGTAGATCTACAAGCTCACAGCGCGGCACCGAGTGCCGCGCTGCGAGCTTGTAGATCTACTATTTTTGAAAAAGCTGTAAAAATGTGTGCAAATCTTTGAATATATGGATTTTCTAAGCGAACTTTTGTAACTCAAATTTTGCTTCTGGGGGGTCCCTGGAACTAGATATTTTGAGATGGGGGTCCGTGGGGGATCCGTGGTCCTTCACATGAAAAGGTTTGAGAACCACTGACATAGTAGTCTCTCAAGAACAGACTAACTGAGCTCCATGGCCAGTTGAAGTGAAAAGGACCTTTTCTTTGACGATGGCTGGCCAGATTGCTGACATAGAAACATAGGTTTTTCAAAAAACCTTAGAAGGATTCAGAAGACACTTATAGAATCGGGTCAAAATAAAAAATGTCATGATTTTTCAAAAATAGCAGATCTACAAGCTTGTACATCTGCTATTTTTCAATAGTTAAAGCAGTCAATAATCCTAGGCCTAAATGGGTTAAAAAGATAATTGTTGAGATGAAGGTCAGTTATAAGGCGAAGGAAGGCACTGGAGCAAACATGAACTATTTAAGCCTTTTTATTATTTACAGCAGTGTTTTATCAACCTTTTTTCTGCACGGGCACACTTTTCATGTCCCAAGAATCCATGTGTATGTTTCTTCACAAAGTAAAGCCCTGCTTCATCATACAAGGCTGTCGCACAACAGTAGTGAAAACAGCAGATCTGCTGTTTTCACAACGCCTCGCACTGCGAGGCGTTGTGTGCTTGTAGATCGGCTGTTTTCACTAGTTTAAATCATTTTTAAAATGATAAATACAATACTGGCTTTCAAGCAGTTTCGGGGCGCACTTGACCCTTCTCAGGGGCACACCAAAGGTCCCCAGGCACAGTGGTTGAGAAACACTGATTTACAGGGTGAAGGCAAGAGTCTATTGATTACTCACCCCATGGAGACATGGATTTATTTCGTCAAGCCGATAATTTGATGACCAGCAGTGGTTCCCTAAGGAGACACAAAGAGCCTGCTTTTTTCCTTATGGAGACACAAAGAGTCCCCTCAAATTATTGGCTTAGTAATGATGTCAAAAAACAAAAACATGCACGCACACGCACACACACACACACACACACACACACACACACACACACACACACACACACACACACACACACACACACACACACACACACACACACACACACACACACACACACACGCCATAGCTCAGGGGTAGAGAAACCGTCATTAGAGCATGAAGGGTTCCCAGTTCAAATCCGGGCTCCCCCAAGGGGCGCGTTTTTACTAAAGTTGATCTATCGAGCGCTGATCATTTCCGGTTGCCGTTGTCATCTGCTGTTGCAGTGCAAAGCTTAAATAGCCTAATAATGTCGAAGAGTCCTTGAGCAAGACTCCCTAACCCCAAGTTGCTCCCGGTAAGCAGGTTGGTGCCTTGCATGGTTTCCTCCGCCATCGGTGTATGAATGTGAGTGTGAATGGGTGAATGTAATGCACAATCTATGTAAAGCGCGATAAAAGCGCTATATAAATGCACCATTTACCATTTATGCATGGCCCCCACTTTGAAAACCTGTGTACTATGGCAGTGATGTCATTACGTGCGCATCCTGCATCAAAAACTCATTCAAGTCGCCCAAGGACTCATTCATGTCATGGTCCTGGGGTCCCGGGGATGCGCCTCCATTGGAGTCCATGTTAAAATAAATTACCGGGTCGTGGTAAAAGAAAAACATTTTAAAATTCCACAGACACCACCATTGTTCATGGGTGAAAGCATCCTACTTTACCCTACGTTAACACAAATAAAATCCACGTAGAAAGTCTTAAACAGGCGATAGAAACGTCAATGTTTTGATTCCACCGACGTCCGACGCCATTTTGCGCGCCCAAATTCATTAGGGGCACATGTTTTAGTAGTTTTAGTAGTTCTAAGTTCAAACATTAGCCAAATTCTAAAATAAATATAAGAAATAGGCAAACATTTTGAAAATAGCCGATGTACAAGCTCATAGTGCTCGAAAACATTGTATTGAGGACTCATAAAACTTTTCTGGGACCCATTTGAATGATGACCACCTGTGGGTCCCGGGACCCATTACATTGAAAACCTAGTAACATCACTGCTATGGTATTATTAAACAATTACACTCGCACAATGCAAACGCTGTCGTAGCACAGATGAGTTTGAACCGAGCTTGTATCAGCGAATCACTTAAACACAAAGAGAACATTCCCATATGTGTATGTATGCCAAAGTGCAAGCGCAACAATTCATGTCCAGCAACACTTGCAAAGTTCTGCAAAGCCGTGTGTAATCCTATACAGCAGCCAGTTCAAAAGTTATTTCCATAACAAGCACCAGTGTACATCACACATACTGCATTCATAGAAACATCTGCGACGGCTCCAGAACCCTGGGCTGCATGGAGATATGTGCTATGATCAGATTTATCGTCTGGGGGATCCAGAGACGAGTGTCTGGGGTTTTTGAAATAGCGAGCAGTGACAGCTCCCATTTCACTTCAACACGTTGACATGCGAGACAACAATATTCATGGTTTTTATTTCAAACAAACACACACAATATTTCTCCTCCTATCATTGAAATATGAATCTGCTGTGTCATGTTTGCCATTGAAATTTTTAGAAAAAAATAAAAGAGCGGGGGGGAAAAAGGGATGTTAAGTGATGTTTCTCAAAACACTTTTTTGCCTTGTAAATACCGGCAATCGAATGGCTACCACCTTAAAGGGCCAGTTCACCTCTGGGACAACCAGATCTTATTTTTATTGTTGTTTGGGACAAGATCAACACAATCCTGAGTTATTTTTTGTGTTCAATCTGTGTTTTGAGATATTTTAGTATTTCAGCATGAATGATGATGCATTTTGCATCGTATGATGCACCATGATGACTCATATGATGCAAAATGCATCATCATTCATGCTGAAAATACTAAAATATTTCAAAATACAGATTGAACACAAAAAATAACTTGTGATTGTGTTGATCGTGTCCCAAACAACAATAAAATAAGATCTGGTTGTCCCAGATTAAGTGGACCGTGCATGGATTTTCATTAAGTGGGCCCGAATCTGGCTAACTGTCGTCAAAAAGTCTTAATTGGGATGTTCCTTTTAGGCTGGGTGTTTAACTGTACTACATTTCAATTTGTATTTTTGTTTAATAAAATAATCAATCAGCCAAGGGAACGCCCTCTCTGTCTGTTCCTCTTCCTTTGAGCACCAGAGTCTGTCTTGTGGGCCCTGTTCCAGAAACGTTTGGGAACCAATTATCTAAAATATACGACGTTGATGAACAGATTTATGTCATGAATAACAAATGAACTTTTAGAAGTGCCCAGGGACGTGCTGGCCATTGGGAAAAGCGGGCCAACTCCCGAACGGCCGGTTCATTCCAGGCCGGTCCAGGCCGGCCATTAGAAAAAAATTAAAAATAAAATGTCGGCCTTCGATCCATTTTGGGGGCTGGGCGGCCAACAAAGTAAATCGTCACCGGCGTCGGGCAGAAACCTCGTATCTCCAAGTTTCAAGTGTGTAAATGTTTTCGCAAAGCAAAGCCCTGCTTCATCATACAAGGCTGTCGCACAAAAGTTGTGAAAACAGCAGATCTACACGCCTTTTTTAAAATGATAAATACAAAACAAACGGTTTTGGACATACAAGGTTTCCACCCGACAACGACGAAATATAACTCATGTACAGTAATTGGCCCACTGGCTTGTCACTTGTCATGATCTGAAATGGCAAATCTTTGAGTAGCAGCAGCAGCAGCGCTATAGAGAGAGATCTCTCTCTATAGCGCACAATGAGGGCCTCTCCGACTCTTTTTCCCGGGCTGAATCAGGGGCCCAGCACGTCCCTGACGAGTACAAACGCATGCAGTCTCAGTCCCGTGTGACGAGTGGCGGCCAGATGTGACCATGTGTCTCCTCCTGATGTGTCAGGCGTTTGGGGCACGACGGGATGTCCCGTTGACGAGGACACGGTGATTTACTGGAATAGCGCAGAAGTGGACTTTGCACCGCCTAAAGGCTTGCTTGGGGCCGGTGCCTCACATGGGCTAAAAGTCCACTGTTGTTTCAAGTGTGTTTGGCCGCTGTGTCAACCTATTCCGAGTTGAGAATGAAAACAACACTTCCACATTGCAGTGAGGGTGGCATTACCGCGAGCATCTGACCTAATGCCTCAGACTAAGGATGGAACACAGGGGGCACTAAGCTTGCCCAAAGTTCATGCATGCCCACTTGCCCTGAAAAGTACATTGAACCGTCCGTTATAATATGATAGGTCAAATTTGAATTACCGTTCAATTTAACACTTTTGTTTTACTTCCTGGGGCTGTGCGATAAAAAAAGATCATATCTAATTCTGTATCCAAATTCCTACATAGCTATGATTGAATATGACTATGGGTTCACACCTATTTTATATTTTTAAGTGTAGCAACCGTGAAAACAGCACATTATATCTGGTGATGTTTATAGACGGTTTGCGTGCCCGCACAAACAAGCACTTGCCCGGTCGGGCAACCTGAAAGTAAACTTCACCCGCCCTAAAGTTTTATTTAACTGCCGGAGGTAGGTGGGCAAGCCTTAAGGTGGTTGCACACTGCACTGCATGTTTTCGTTGCGTTTTGGAAATCCGAAAGCCGTAGGCCAGGGAGAGAGAGAGGAAAGAGAGAGAGAGAGCAGGGGACTCGGTGCAACAGCTGCGAAAATCGGAAAAAATCAACCCTGGTCCGAAAATAAATACGAAACCGGCGGCAGTGTGCAAACGTGATTGACATAACGTGAGGTTGATTTTTTTTATTCACGCGCTCCGAAATTCACTCCGATATTCGTCCCGAAAAACGCAGCAGTGTGCAAAGACCTTTAGTGTCAATGCCAGGAACAATAATTGTTATCGTTTACCACGATAAAACACTCAAAATAATCACATTGCAGAGATAGTTGAGACTGAGAGTGTGTAGATATAACCACTTAAATCCTTTGATCCATTGACCATTGACCGGAGATCCCCAGGTTTCTATACAACGTCTGCTAGTATTTCCCTTATTTACACCAAATCGCTGTAACATGAAAAATAAGTGATCTACAAGTTCACAACGCGTCACATTGCAACATGTTGTGAGCTTGTAGATCTCCCTACCATTTTGGGCAAATGTTCTCCCTAAAATAGGGACACCAGGGTAAGACGCAGCAGCATCTGAAATGAAGGCACTGACATAATTTCAGTTCAAACTGTTGACATGACGTGCAGCCTTAGCATTAGATCAATAATCTATAAACCTCATGCTCCGACATACTATTCATCCTATAGTATTCAGTAAAACTCCCCCGTGACACACATGGGCCAATAATTACTCACTCACTATTTTGGCGCAACCATATGTGCATTGATATCGCTGATGTAAAATTTTATATAATTGGATATCGAATGTCTACTGTCTTCAGGGCTGCACGATCCATTAGTGCTGTATATCCAGAGGTTCTCAAAGTGGGGTCTCGGGACCCCCAGGGGTCCTCAGGGGAGTTCCAAGGGGTCCCCAGGAGGATGAGCCACAGTTTAACCACTTAAAGAGATATGGGGTGCCACGATTTGATTACTTTCCCCCTAAAACATGATGATCAGGTATTATTGTGACCATAGGTCGCAGTTTACTATGAAAACCAGCCCATACTGTCCGTCAGTCCGTCCGTTTATAACCCCTCAATGTCTATAGCTGTTCTGTCATCACATTGTTGACTGTCAAGACTGCTGACTATCATCACCTGGATATCCATGTCCATATATGGTCATCAATAATAAGTCCATATCTGGGAATGCCCATATATTAAGCCCATATTTGGCAATGCCCTTATATGGACGCTCCATATATGGCCAAGACAGAATTAATTTGCAAATCAAGACTGCAGACTTTCATCACCTGGAACTCTATTGTAATTCAGTTTTTCCATAAAAAATCAAATCTAACAACTATGATCTTCTGTTATGCAGGTATCTGGCGCCAAATCTTTTGAGATATTAAAATGTGGGTGTCCTTGACATGGAAATGTTTGAGACATACTGCTACAGTGTGCCGATGTTTAAATGTTTGAGACATACTGCTACAGTGTGCCGATGTTTGGATTCATAACCGAGTAACAAGACGTTTGTTTTGTTTTGCTTTGTTTTATTTCGTTTTACCATCAGATTGCTGAACACCACATACATACACCACAAAGTGTGTATGTTATGTGAGACTGTTTTCCTTATGCGTCTCTATTGTTGGCGTTTTACCATAAATTAATGCCACACTTCGTTGTATACAACAGTGTCGCGAAAATTGCAAAAAGTATCTGATCTGTGAGCTTGTAGATCTGCTATTTTCTCCATAATTAGCCTATATATTTTTTAATACAAAGTATTAAAGGACGACTTTGTTTTTTTTTACAACAAGGGTTCATATTTTAGATAGTCATTAGAGAAAAGAAAAGATGAGTGTTAAAAGGCTTTCTATCCTTTTAGTGATTTTAATGATTTTGATTTGCATGCATGCCAAGTGGCTAAATATGTATTTTTAGACACAATAAGCCCATTCCCAAGATGCACTACAATCTTTCATGGACAGATGTGACTTAGTGCACTTGTATGCATGCCCCCACCCACTGAAATCAATATACTAAATAGAAAAATAGAAATAAATAGAAAACGCTCAATAGTAGGCTCGATAAAAGTTCGGATCAATAAGCAGGATCGATAAGGTGCTCATTATCAATAACAATGAATGAGCTCCATCCCGAGGTGAGAAGTCAAAGTTTGCTGCCCTCTGGCAAACACAAAGCATGACCCCTATAACCTCACTATGAGGTGGAGTTCACTCATACATACTACTGTAACCTCACTATGAGGTGGAGTTCACTCATACATACTACTGTAACCTCACTATGAGGTGGAGTTCACTCATACATACTACTGTAGCCTCACTATGAGGTGGAGTTCACTCATACATACTACTGTAACCTCACTATGAGGTGGAGTTCACTCATACATACTACTGTAACCTCACTATGAGGTGGAGTTCACTCATACATACTACTGTAGCCTCACTATGAGGTGGAGTTCACTCATACATACTACTGTAACCTCACTATGAGGTGGAGTTCACTCATACATACTACTGTAACCTCACTATGAGGTGGAGTTCACTCATACATACTACTGTAACCTCACTATGAGGTGGAGTTCACTCATACATACTACTGTAACCTCACTATGAGGTGGAGTTCACTCATACATACTACTGTAACCTCACTATGAGGTGGAGTTCACTCATACATACTACTGTAACCTCACTATGAGGTGGAGTTCACTCATACATACTACTGTAACCTCACTATGAGGTGGAGTTCACTCATACATACTACTGTAGCCTCACTATGAGGTGGAGTTCACTCATACATACTACTGTAACCTCACTATGAGGTGGAGTTCACTCATACATACTACTGTAACCTCACTATGAGGTGGAGTTCACTCATACATACTACTGTAACCTCACTATGAGGTGGAGTTCACTCATACATACTACTGTAACCTCACTATGAGGTGGAGTTCACTCATACATACTACTGTAACCTCACTATGAGGTGGAGTTCACTCATACATACTACTGTAACCTCACTATGAGGTGGAGTTCACTCATACATACTACTGTAACCTCACTATGAGGTGGAGTTCACTCATACATACTACTGTAACCTCACTATGAGGTGGAGTTCACTCATACATACTACTGTAACCTCACTATGAGGTGGAGTTCACTCATACAGTACATACTGCATGGAAAAGACCCGACTTGCAGGGTCTTTTCAGAGGACTGGGCTCAGTTCCAAGAGGCAAGCTAAGACACCAACCAGGACGAGGAGCACTTTATTGGACGGAGGGCATGAGCAGAGCCATGCTATTACCGCTAAGCTGATCCCAAACTCTGCTGACTTACAGCCTAATGCCTGCTGTTTAGCCTAAGCCACAAGTTAAGAGATTCAATCATTTTAAATTACATTTCTATTTGGGGGTTTGGTTCAGAAGGAGGACCAACTGCAGCTTGAATTTATATTACAGAGAATTGTTGGTATAAAATACACTGAAAAGTAGGCCTACTTTAGGAAGGTGTATTTCTACGGACTGTGCATGTGGAATGCAGCATGTTTTGTAAAACAAATTGAACTGGTGTTTCAGAGGATTCAGTAGTTAATATGTAGTCAATTTCCTGAAAAGTTAATGTTTTTGGACATAGCTGGTTTCTGCACGACAGCAGAGTCTACATCTATAAGCTCACAACGCGTCCTGATATGCCATTGTTTCTTTCTTTTTTGGGTGGCGCTGTCACACGATGATTATGAAGTATACGTATGATTAATTCATGAAAAGAAAAAACACAAAAAAGATGAAATATGGAGATACGAGGTGGAAAAGCGTGCAGGCGTTCTGGAAGGATCGCTGCTGACTCGGGGGGACCAGGATGGAAAAGAATCATTGGGAGCTTGGCTGTGGCGGCGAAGCCATAGCTCTGAACTGAAGCCCCCTGATCCCTTGAGGAAGATACAGTTCTCACCACACTCTTATTCTGTTAACCCATTTAGGCCTAGAATTGTTGAAAGCTTTAACCAGTGGAAAATAGCAGATCTACAAGCTCACAGCGCGGCACCGAGTGCCGCGCTGCGAGCTTGTATATCTGCTATTTTTAAATTTCCTGAAAGGCACCGAGTGCCGCGCTGCGAGCTTGTAGATCTGCTATTTTTGAAAAAAAACGTGAAAATGTGTGCAAATCTTTGAATATATGTATTTTTAAAGCGAACGTTTGTAACTCAAATTTTGATTCTGGGGGGTCCCTGGAACTAAATATTTTGAGATGGGGGTCCGTGGCCAAATAAATATCAGTTTGGGGGTCCTTCACATGAAAAGGTTTGAGTACCTGCAGTAACTACATTTTCGGATACACCGACTTATTTGTGTCGCCCAAAAGTCAAATTAGCCTTCATGATATTGGGGGATGAACAATTAGCTCAAGAACAGATATACTATCAGTGTAATATCACTTGTATGCCTTTATCTCATTTGGCTGATCAGCTGTAACACGTTTAAACCAATTTTTTTGTGAAATTCTTGTACGTAGTTACTGCACTCTGCCTTTGTAGGGCACTGACATAGTAGTCTCTCAAGAACAGACTAACTGAGCTCCAGTAAAGTGAAAAAGACCTTTTCTTTGACGATGGCTGGCCAGATTGCTGACATAGAAACATAGGTTTCTCAAAAAACCTTAGAAGGATTCAAAAGACACTTATAGAATCGGGTCAAAATTCTAATTTTCACTATTTAAAAAAAAATAGCAGATCTACAAGCTCGCAGCACGGCACTCGGTGCCGCGCTGTGAGCTTGTATATCTGCTGTTTTTCAATAGTTAAAACACAAAATAATGATACACAATACAGTGTACCCGTAACCCTAAATGGGTTAAGCTTCGGGGCGATGCCAGACCTGTTGTGACTACGTGGAAGAGCCCAGACGCTCAAATCCACAGCAGAAAAAAAACCTGGGATTTTCTTTCACACGTTGTGTTATGGAAAAGTTATGTCAGCCAATGACAAGCACTTCCATTTTTAACCACTTGAAACCTATAGCGTCTCGTTGCTGTGGCTAACAATCGACAACAACGGGCCGATCTACAAGCGTTTCTCAGGCGTAGACATTTAGCCTAGAGTGAAAACAACGGGAGGGGGGGGGGAGGGGGGGGGGGGGGGCCTGGTCTCGCACAGCCAGACCATCAGAGATCGACTCTCGCCCACAGATACGTCTGGTGCAGGGACGTGCTGGGCCCCTGATTCAGCCCGGGAAAAAGAGTTGGAGAGGCCCTCATTGCGCGCTATAGAGAGAGATCTCTCTATAGCGCTGCTGCTACTCAAAGATTTGCCATTTCAGATCATGACAAGTGACAAGCCAGTGGGCCAATTACATGAGTTATATTTCGTTGTTGACGGTTGGAAACCTTGTACGTCCAAAACCGTTTGTTTGGTATTTAAAAATGATTTAAAGTTGTACTATGTAACTTTTTTTATAAAACAAATCTTAAAATTCTCCTAACTATTAAATCACAAAAGTTTTAGAAGATCCGCGCCGTGAATTTCAGCCTGTAAAGCCTTCTCTATATGTAAACTGAGATCCTTGCCGTGGACCGGATCTCGCGCGAAAATTGCGTCATCATACTACCGGCCAATCACAGCGAGGGTTATACAACTGCCGGCCAATCACAGCGCATCTTGAAGTGGGGTCGCTATGGCAGCCATATTTGTTGTCGCCCGTTTGTACCATCCCTTCTCTAGGTAATTTCGCCTACCAGGCAGGGTGAAGGAGTCCGTATCTCTGGAATTACTGAACGCACAGGAACAAGGGACCCCTTAAAAGATAGATCTCAGCGAGGTGGAGGCAGACGCGGGGGTCTGAAGGTACGAAAAACGGACGAAAGACGCGGACGCGACCGCGGTTTGCTATAGGGCTAATGACCACTAGTTGGGCAACTTACACAGTATGGCTTTAAACTAGTGAAAACAGCCGATCTACAAGCACACAACGCCGGTTGCGGTGCGAGGCGTTGTGTGCTTGTAGATCTGCTGTTTTCACTACTTTTGTGCGACGGCCTTGTATGATGAAGCAGGGCTTTGCTTTGCGAAAAAATGCACAAATGTGAAACTTGGAGATACAAGGTTTCTGCCCGACAGTGACAATTTACTTTGTTGGCCGCCCAGCCTCCAAAATGGAACGAAGGCCGGCCTGGACTGGCCGGGAATGAACCGGCCGTTCGGGAGTTGTCCCGCTTTTCCCAATGGCCAGCACGTCCCTGCTCAATGGCTAAAGCTGTCTGGAAACAATAGTGAAATGTAAAAGAATAACAGCATTGCAGAACCAGTGCAAAGAGAGTATACGTTCATACTATGGTATGAGGATTGTCTTTCAAAGCGGTGGGCGTAGGATTGTTAGCGCTGTTTTTCCTCTGCTGTTCAAGCAGAGGTCTAAGCTCACTGGTTCCCAAACATACATCCCTTTATTTGTTTTGTTTCCTACATTTTGTTTTTAATTTGTATTATGTCAAAACCCTTTCAAAAAACATTCCCAAAAAAGCTACAATTGTAATGATACAATTTGCAATAATTTCATGAAAAAGTCAAAGAGAAATCTAAGAAATTCCATAAATTAGAAAACAAATTAATGAAGTAGTGAAAATATCCTAGCTCACAACGCGGCGCAAAGCGAAGGGTTGTGAGCTTGTAGATCTGCAATTTTCACTAGTTTGGGTCCCGGGCAAACATCTAATTTATCTTTTGGGTCATGGGCTAAAACTCTCGGGAACCACTGCTATCGAGCCCTTGGGGATCAAGTCAACTAAGGGTTCTTATGTTTCTTTTTAAGTTTAGAGCAGACAAGAGGGCCATGTGAGAAATTAGGTTGTGGTTTGGCAGCCAAGGAGTGTGTGTGCAAAGTTTGGCATGGATAGGGGCAACGGTGGCGGAGATATGAGTAGGGGAAAAGTGTGACGTGTGACGTGACTGACTGGTTGACAGCCGGTAGAGGTTTTGATAGTAACTGCGACCTGATGGTCGCAATTACCGATGTAATTAAACGCATTGTTAAACACAGGCAGCATGTTTACCTTTTTAACTTTTGCATCGTTATAAGCACCTGCCTAACTTTGATTGAGGACAGCAAGGCCATCAAGTGGTTTGGTTTTCATGTTGAAAGTACCGTAGCTGAGTCAGAAACAAACGAAAGGATCGTAAACAGGGCCATAAACAAACATGTGTGTATGCGAGTGTACATGTGTGTGCGTGCGTGCATACTGTATATACTGTACGTGTGCATGTCTTTGTACTTGGCCTACGTGTGTGTGTGTGTGTGTGTGTGTGTGTGTGTGTGTGTGTGTGTGTGTGTGTGTGTGTGTGTGTGTGTGTGTGTGTGTGTGTGCGTGGGCGCCTATGGAGCCTACTCCATACGCTAAACCACAGGGGAACATTATTCCCGGGTTTCAAATGGCATAGCTCATGGGTAGAGAAACCGACATTAGAGCATGAAGGGTTCCCGTAGGGTTCCCAGTTTGAATCCGGGCTCCCCCTGAGTTAATGTCGAAGTGTCCTTGAGCAAAACTCTGACCCCTAGTTGCTCCCGGTGAGTAGGTTGGTGCCGTGTATGGTTTCCTCTGCCATCGGTGTATGAATGTGTGTGTGAATGGGTGAATGTGATGCAAAACGCCTTGGATAAAAGCGCTATATAAATGCACCATTTACCACTTGAACCCTAGCATCCCTATTTTGGGGGGAGAACATTCTGTGAAAATCGAGGATCTACATGCACACAATGTGTCACAACGCGACGTGTTGTAAGCTTGTAGATTGGCTTATTTTCAACAAAGGTCACTCTACAGATATTGCTGTACAGGGCAACAATTGGGGGCGCGCCTAAAGCCCGGTGGGACCCCAGTCAACTAATAGGGTTTAAGTGGTTAACCGTTTGCCCAATCCCACGGCAATGATTCTTTCTACAGACTCTGTACCTTCAGCCCATCATGGAAATACAAGGTCTGGTGATGATGAAGAGTGTGATGATGAAGAGTGTGATGATGAAGAGTGTGATGATGAAGAGTGTGATGATGAAGAGTGTGATGATGAAGAGCACACTAAAACACTTGGAGTAGTGCAGTGTATTCAGGGGTGTCACATCGAATTCTGGGCCCTGCATGGGGACAAGGATTCACTCACTTTAACTATTGAAAAATAGCAGATATACAAGCTCCAAGGTTTTTTTTTAAACCTATGTTTCTATGTAAGTGATGCTCAAACCTTTTCATGTGAAGGTCCTAAGGACCCCCAAAATGATGTATGTGGCCACAGACCCCCATCTCAAAATATTTAGTTCCAGGGACCCCCCCCCCAGAAGCAAAATTTGAGTACAAATGTTCGCTTAAAAAGTACATATTATATTCAAAGATTTGCACACATTTTAACGACTTTTCAAAAATAGCAGAGAGTGCCGCGCTGCGAGCTTGTAGATCTGCTATTTTTGAATAGCTTAAGTATAAAATTAAGGCCCCTCCACCTTGGGCCCTAGTAACTCAGTCCCACCCCCCCCCCCCCCCCCCCCCCTTGTGACGTCCCTGAGTGTACTGTACTCTCTGTTTCTCATTTTACGGCGCGTCAGAGCTGTGGTGTTCCACTGCAACAGGAGACCGTATTTACAACGCTGTGCCAGAAAGCACTTTAATCTCTAATGTAATGCTTTGTACTCACAATATCATATCCCCATAATAAAAACAAACAACAGCCACTATAAGAACAAGCCCATGTTGACCACACTCGTACTTGCTGTTTAGTAATCAGTCAACTTCTTAAAAAATTCCATTTCTCATAATGAACTTGCTGCAGCAATAAAAATGGTTGACAACAGCTAACAGTGAAACGGTCTAATTTGTGGCAGCTTAAAAAATGAAGCGCAAAAGCCCAAATGTTGTATTTTTCTTTCGCTCAACACTTCTGTTAAATTACACGGTATAAAACATGAAAATGCACTGTATGACATGTTTGTGTTATTGGCTGCAAACCTCAGAGGAGAATGTTTTTTCTACCACTTTTTCGAGTCACGTGTTCAAATACTGGATTCTGATTGGCTAAATTCCGGAGGTTATCAGAGGACAACTGCCGCAAAGTTGTGTGTCCGAGATCAATGCGCCTCAGTGTACATCCGGGGACTTCCCCCAACCAACAAATGACGGTGGCAACGGTCCTATGTTTACTAACGTGCATGCTATAGTCGCCGATTTATTTGGATCCAATGCAATCCGCCAACTTTAAAGCCCCTTTTCTCTGAACCTATGCCTTTCTGGAAGCGAACAGCCTCTATTTACGGCCGGAACGGTACTTCTAACTGACGTTAGCTTAGCTGTAAGCTAGACGCATGGATTAGTATGGAGTTGGCGCCATCTGTTGGTGAGTAGAAGATGTTGTTTGTGGAACTATCTGCTGTCTCGCGGAAGTTTTATAGGCAATAATGATTGTAACTTAAGATCCTTGCAAGTTACAACTATGTGTTTTCTTTCATGTATACGGGAAAAAGTGGTAGAAAAGCTATTTACCACTCGGGGTCGGACATTATGCTCTCATAATGTCCTGAGTGAGGACTGTAACATTTATTTCCCCATAAACGTACAGTATGTGATGGCAGCGTGTTGTTAGGTAATGGAAAGGAGATGAATAACTGGGCACCAAGACATCGCAGAAATCATATCTTTAGAAACTGGTGCCATATGGAAACTGGAGGACATCTGGCTCACTGTAGGATCTATCACAGCCTACAGAATGGACATTACTGTAGGTCAGGGTTCCCCAATAGGCGGCCCGCGGGCCATTTGCGGCCCACGGGGGGCTACTGTCAGGCCCCCACCAAACCCCAGTAATAATGGTGATATAAGAGCAGCAACAACACTAGTAGTATATCGTCATTGTCGGGTGGAAACCTCGTATCTCCAAATGTGTACGTTCTTTCGCAAAGTAAAGCCCTGCTTCATCATTCCGTCTCACAAAAGTTGTGAAAACAGCAGATCTACAACAGCAGATCTACAAGCACACAACGCCTCGCGGTGCGAGGCGTTGTGTGCTTGTAGATCGGCTGTTTTCACTAGTTTAAATCATTTTTAAAATGATAAATGCAAAACGAACGGTTTTGGACATACAAGATTTTCACCCGACATCGACGATATCTGAACTGTCACTGGAGTAGCGGGAACGCCACCGTCGTCCCCTGCAATGCTGTGGCCCTCGGCTTGGTACCCTAGACATGATTCGGCCCTTGGGGAAAACTAATTGGAGAACCTTGCTGTAGGTGTTAATTACGTGCATAATTTTACTGTGAGGTTGATGAACTGATGAGAAAGGTGCTACAAAAAAGGAGAAATGTCTTTTAAACATGCTGGATTTGACCTCAGCAGATACGATGAATAGGCCTACAGTACGCTTTAATTTCGATAAGAAAAGTGAAAGAGCTTCCTTCTTTGTTCCTAGATTTACAACATTACATAAATATCAATGACACTGCCATCAAATGCGTGCAGTTGAGCGCTACTGTACTCGACAGCTCATTAGGGAGCCTTTCAATAATGTATCGTGAAATGCCATTTCTTTCTGACATTTGATCCGCATTTTGTTCCAAAACCCTGGTCAACTTACCCGAGGAGACATAAACAGTCATATGATTAACCCATTTAGGCCTAGGATTACTGACTGCTTTATCTATTGAAAAATAGCAGATATACAAGCTCACAGCGTGGCACCGAGTGCCACGCTGCGAGCTTGTAGATCTGCTATTTTTTTAAAACCGTGATATTTTTAGCATGTTTTGAATATATCTTTTTAAAAGCGAACATTTGTAACTCAAATATTTGCATCTGGGGGGGTCCCTGGAACAACATATTTTGAGATGAGAGTCTGTGGCCAAATATCTGTAATTTGGGGGGTCCTTGACATGAAAAGGTTTTGAGAACCACTGATTTAGAGGAAGGATTTAGAAGTCGCGTCAAAGATCGGGTCAAAGATATTCAAAGACTTGCACGCATTTTCACGATTTTTTATATAGCAGATCTACAAGCTCACAGCGCGGCACTCGGTGCCGCGCTGTGAGCTTGTATATCTGCTATTTTTCAATAGTTAAATCATAAAATTAATGGTTAAAGTGGTTAAAATCGAACGCGACTTGGGCACGTTCCCGGTATTTGAGAGTTAAAATAACATCAGGAATGTGAGCGTGACCTTTTGAGCCAAAATAAAAGGCTGTTTCATCTGCCTGGACCACCGGCTTCATAAATCAATCAATTATTTTATTGCCGGGCTCCATAAAGAACACAGTAAACCTGGAGTTTCATTTTTACGCAAGACTTCACTTTGAATATTGCACTATAAAACAGTGGTATAGGTTGTTCTGTAACATTAAGGGGGGGCACACAGGAGGGACTTACTATCATACGGGTTTGTAGGCGACGCAGTCTTACAGGACGTCATCGGCTGGACCAACTTCACCACATGAACTCCAGCGCTGAAAACATCGTGAATCTACAAGCTCAGAACCTGTTGCATTGTGACACTTTAATCTCAGTTTTAGTAGATCGGCTATTTTTGGCAAAGATATGCATTGTAGACTCTACATTAAATAGCTTTGACAAAAATAGCCGATGAAAAACCAAGCCAAGTGACAGCTGTGTAATAAGTAATATGTGCATGAGAGTGCATGCCGTCCGCGACTGGTTACACCGTTGCAGCCCTCATCAAGTCACCTATCGTCCCATGTGGCCCTTACCCTAAAATGTGTTCGACATCCTGTGTGAAAACAGGGGAACGGGAGATTCCTCCCATTCGGTTTATAAGATCGATGTTTTCTTGACATTGGGCGTGCATTAAACTTACACCACGTACGCAAGCTACTATTTTTTGATGCTGATTATCTTTCCTTGCGCCTGATTACCAGATTACCACTGTGCATGCTCTACTTTTCTAAAGCATTCTAACAGTAGGAACCTTCGGTTCTGTACACACCACGGGGCCTGTTTTGCACATCATCATCTAATGCCGATCGCGCGTATACTCGCGGAATATTAAGCGATGTCCGGAGTGCTGATTCCGCGTATACGTGCGATATATACTGTATATACAGTTAAGTTGGCAGGGCTTACCTTGTGGTCCGGGCTATCCATCTGGCACTGGTTAAGTCCGCGATTTGTTTACATTGCACGTTCGCGTGCACGCAAAGTGCTGCGCTTCCATAGAAAACAATGGATCTTGAAATCTTTGGACTTCATTTACTCGAAAAAAGACTTTTGATGCCAAGGCTGGCATGTTTACTTGCAAAACTGGCACTCGGAACTAGTTCCGGGAGAAAGTTGAAGAAAGTAAAATGAGGAAAAGTCAGCGCAATCTCCTTCGATCCGGTCCTTCAAAATAAGAGTGGCCGCCTATGGAAGAAAATGCCGGCGCTCTGTGCAATTTAACCCTTTCATGTCTGGGGCACTAAATGGGTATTAAGTACCAGGTCTTATGACTTAAAGGAGTAGTTCACCCCCAAAATGTTTTTTTTCTTTTTTTTTTTTTTTCTCTCACATTCCTAAGCCAATAATTTGAGGAGACTCTTTGAAGGTCCATTGATTCCGGATGGGGACCCGAATGCATTTTGGTCTCCATTCGGAATCATCATACCCATTGTGTATAAGGACCTTAACTGTACAGGCCTGATGGGCCACCACCAGGCCAACAAAATACCCTACGCCAAAATGTGTATTTGGCGTAGTGTTCTGGGCATTCAATCCCATCACGACACCAAATACACATTCATTGGGAAATGAATAATCATATCGTCATTGTCGGGTGGAAACCTTGTATGTCCAAAACTGTTCATTTTTATCATTTAAAAAATGTAACTAAACTAGTGAAAACAGCCGATCTACAAGCACACAATGCCTGTCATCGCAAGGCGTTGTGTGCTTGTAGATCTGCTGTTTTCACTACTTTTGTGCGATGGCCTTGTACGATGAAGCAGGGCTTTACTTTGCGAAAGAACGTACACATTTGAAACTTGGAGATACGAGGTTTCCACCCGACAACAACGATATGCACTTAAGATATGCACTTAAGAACCTATTTTTATGCAATAGGAAGTATACATCTTATATTAACTCTCCTTGTGATCAGTTTGTTTTAAGTTGAACAATGAACATACAGAGTGAAGCAAAACATGAACGGAAAAATAAATTGCAGACAGCGTGCTTCGCCATCCCACTTTCCCCAGTATGCTATCCTGCATGCAGTCTGTTCAGTTTGTTTTCCAGTATGCTATCCTGCATGCAGTCTGTTCAGTTTGTTTTCCAGTATGCTATCCTGCATGCAGTCTGTTCAGGTTGTTTTCCAGTATGCTATCCTGCATGCAGTCTGTTCAGTTTGTTTTCCAGTATGCTATCCTGCATGCAGTCTGTTCAGGTTGTTTTCCAGTATGCTATCCTGCATGCAGTCTGTTCAGTTTGTTTCCCAGTATGCTATCCTGCATGCTGTCTGTTCAGTTTGTTTTCTAGCATGCTATCCTGCATGCTGTCTGTTCAGGTTGTTTTCCAGTCTGCTATCCTGCATGCAGTCTGTTCAGGTTGTTTTCCAGTATGCTATCCTGCATGCTGTCTGTTCAGGTTGTTTTCCAGTCTGCTATCCTGCATGCAGTCTGTTCAGGTTGTTTTCCAGTATGCTATCCTGCATGCTGTCTGTTCAGGTTGTTTTCCAGTATGCTATCCTGCATGCTGTCTGTTCAGGTTGTTTTCCAGTATGCTATCCTGCATGCAGTCTGTTCAGGTTGTTTTCCAGTATGCTATCCTGCATGCAGTCTGTTCAGGTTGTTTTCCAGTATGCTATCCTGCATGCAGTCTGTTCAGTTTGTTTTCCAGTATGCTATCCTGCATGCTGTCTGTTCAGGTTGTTTTCCAGTATGCTATCCTGCATGCAGTCTGTTCAGTTTGTTTTCCAGTATGCTATCCTGCATGCAGTCTGTTCAGTTTGTTTTCCAGTATGCTATCCTGCATGCAGTCTGTTCAGTTTGTTTTCCAGTATGCTATCCTGCATGCAGTCTGTTCAGTTTGTTTTCCAGTATGCTATCCTGCATGCTGTCTGTTCAGTTTGTTTACCAGTATGCTATCCTGCATGCAGTCTGTTCAGTTTGTTTTCCAGTATGCTATCCTGCATGCAGTCTGTTCAGTTTGTTTCCCAGTATTCTATCCTGCATGCAGCCTGTTCAGTTTGTTTTCCAATATGCTATCCTGCATGCTGTCTGTTCAGTTTGTTTACCAGTATGCTATCCTGCATGCTGTCTGTTCAGTTTGTTTTCCAGTATGCTATCCTGCATGCTGTCTGTTCAGTTTGTTTTCCAGTATGCTATCCTGCATGCAGTCTGTTCAGTTTGTTTACCAGTATGCTATCCTGCATGCTGTCTGTTCAGTTTGTTTTCCAGTATGCTATCCTGCATGCTGTCTGTTCAGTTTGTTTACCAGTATGCTATCCTGCATGCAGTCTGTTCAGGTTGTTTTCCAGTATGCTATCCTGCATGCTGTCTGTTCAGTTTGTTTTCCAGTATGCTATCCTGCATGCAGTCTGTTCAGGTTGTTTTCCAGTATGCTATCCTGCATGCAGTCTGTTCAGTTTGTTTTCCAGTATGCTATCCTGCATGCTGTCTGTTCAGTTTGTTTTCCAGTATGCTATCCTGCATGCTGTCTGTTCAGTTTGTTTTCCAGTATGCTATCCTGCATGCTGTCTGTTCAGTTTGTTTTCCAGTATGCTATCCTGCATGCTGCCTGTTCAGTTTGTTGTCCAGTATGCTATCCTGCATGGAGCCTGTTCAGGTTGTTTTCTCCAGTATGCTATCCTGCATGCTGTCTGTTCAGGTTGTTTTCCAGTATGCGCCACCGGGACAGATATAAACTGTTGGGGAAACACTGAATCAAAACAATACACAGAGTAGCATTAAGCCTGGTTTAGAATTTGTCGCGTGTGGTTAGATTGGCTAAGTCTCTCGTTCCTTCAACCAATTATTGAATGCTTTAACCAGTGAAAAATAGCAGATATACAAGCTCACAGCGCAGTGCCGCGCTGCAAGCTTGTAGATCTGCTATTTTTTTAAAACCGTGATATATATTTATATATATATATATATATATATATATATATATTTTTTTTTCTTTTAATATATGTTTTTGAAAGTGAACATTTGTAACTCAAATATTTGCTTCTGGGGGGTACCTGATACAATATTTTGAGATGGGGGGGGGGGGGGGGGGTCCCTGGAACAATATATTTTGAGATGGGGGTCCGTGGCCAAATACATGTAGTTTTGGGGGTCCTTGGCATGAAACATTTTGAGAACCACTGACAGAAACAGTAAAAAAGAAGAAAAAAAAAAAAAAAAGCTCACAAGCTCACAGCGCGGCACTAGGGTGCCGCGCTGTGAGCTTGTATATCTGCTATTTTTTAAATATTTAAAGCATAAAATATTGCGTAATAATGTGTTCCGGCCTAAATGGGTTAAAACAGTGCTTCTCAAAGTGGGGGTTCTCGGCCAAATCCACTCTAATTTGGGGGTCTTTGACGTGAAAATGTCTGAGAGCCACTGCTTTCAAAGGATTGTAAAGTGTGTATGTGCTGCTCAGACAGATAACACTAGAATCAACAACATGCTATTTCACTTATCCACTGAAAGCCCGTTCCGTGTTGTAAGTCATCTTAACTGACAGGTGTTGTAAGTCATCCTGACAGACAGAGGGCGACGGGGGACGGATCAGATCCTGTATCCTTTTTATTTCCTTTTACTACAGCCAGAATGGAAAACCTGTGATGTCATCAACTCGCCGTCTCGTCCAAAACCATCACCTAACCTCTGTCGTGTGTGTGTGCGTGCGTGCGTGCGTGCGTGCGTGCGTGTGTGTTTATGTGTGCATTTAGGCTATGCATATGCAGTGGTGTAAAGTAAATAAGTAAATTTACTTAAAGGGGGGCTGTCACCAAAAGGGTTACTGTCACTTTAAGAATCATCTTAAAAAACAAGTTAATATTTTTATGATGTCATTGTGGGGAAGCGCAATTATAAGCCCATCAAATTAATTGTCTGTATAGCCTGACTGTATGACTACTTACTGTACTGGTCAACTGTTGTTGGGGGGCGAGGGGCAGATTACACTGTGACATGAGCTTCAGACTGTTTCAGACCGTTTTCAGAGAAGCTCATGTCACAGTGCCCCTCAACCCCTTTAGGTGACAGTACCCCTTTAAGTAATGTACTTAAGTACAGTTTTGAGGTAGCCAATTTGTACTTTACTTGACTATTTCCAATTTCCAATACGTCTACTTCTACTCCACTACATCTCAGATCCAAATATTGTACTTTTACTCCACTACATCTATTTGAAAACTTTAGTTACTTACTAGTGACTTTGCAGATTACATTATAATATCATAAAACATACATTATCCACTTGAGCCCTGTTTTATACCTAGGCTGTTTGAAAATAGCCGATCTATAATAGCCGATCTACAAGCTCACAACGCGTCGCGTCGCATCGCGTAGATCTGCTATTTTCAAACATGTTGTACTTTTACTTTTGGTACTTTAAGTACATTTTGATGCCAATACTTTCTTACTTTTACTCAAGTACCTTTTGAATTCCGGACTTATACTTATAACAGAGTATTTCTAGATTGCAGTAATGATACTTTTACTTTAGTAAAACATTTGAGTACTTTTTCCACCACTGTGTGTGAGTGTGTGTGAGAGTGCGTGCGTGCGTGCATGCGTGCATGCGTGTGTGTGTGTGTGTGTGTGTGGTGGGGTGCTGGAACAGTTTTTGGCCATGGAAAATACTTGCAGATGAGCTTTGGTTTGGTGCAGCTATGATGTCATGATCTGGTAGCGTTGCAAGATGATGGGAGCCATACAAATGGTTTGAACTTTGACCTCTGCAACCACTTATAAATCAGACAGACTGAAGAAGTCGCACCACTAACCCTAACCCTAACCCACTCACCACAACATTATCACTCATTTATCACTGCAATCAGCCAACCACACCGAAGCAAATCAACAGGCCAGAGTATCCAGTAAGACCAGTATGCAAAAAGACTGATGCCGATAATATACTGTATAAATATACTTCTTTTGCAAAGGAAGCAAATAGTTGCTGTCGGGCACAACCCTTCCATGTTAATTATTATTTTTTTAACTTTATGCAATACTTTGTCAACAGTGTTTCAGCCTTTCAGGAGGTAGAGCAGCCTTGGAATGCGAAGGTTCCAGGTTAGATTCCCGGCTCCTCCTGGGTGTGTCGAAGTGTCCTTGAGCAAGACACTGAACCCCTGAATGCTCCCAATGAGCAGGTTGGTGCCTCGCATGGTTTCCACCGCCATCAGTGTGAGTGTGTGAATGGGTGAATGGGTGTAAATGGGTGTAATGGATGTAAAGCGCTTTGGAGAAAAGCGCTATAAATGCAGTCTATTCTGAGGACAAAACCATTGACACCGAGGACGGGGTCTGGACTGCATCAACTGTCCCTCGGACACAGACATGGTCAGAGAGAAAAGGAGGAGGGTGGCTGCATGGGCACTGTGCCAGGCGACCTGAACTGGTGGCGAGCAAACTGACGCTGTGGGAGCCAAACACAAGGCACAGCAAGGAGGGGAAAGAGGAGCGCCGTCTATGTAGTCACACTCCGGCGCAAAAGCGGTGCTAACAACACTGCAGGAGAGTGTGGAGGACAGCGATTCAGGAGTCCCAAGTTGATGTTGACTAGTCACAGAGAAATATCCAGAACTGACTGAAAATACATTTATACTTGACGTTTAACCACTTGAACCCCAGCATCCCTGTTCGGGGGAGGAACGTTCACAAAAAATAGCTGATCTACAAGCTCACAACGCGTCACAACGTTGTGCTATTTTTCGTGAAGAGAGTTGGCCGTAGATGGAAAAAATAACTCATCTACGGTGCAAATCAGGTCTCCACATAGTGAAGTGATATTGATGTAGTGATATTGCTGAATTCCAAATATCATCAAATTATTCTGAGGTGGCACCCCTGTTACTGCCGTCACGGCACCCCAGGGTGCCCCCGTCACCCACTTTGAAAACCCCTGCTATACAGCAACAAAACTGTTGCTTCACACGGAATGTATTCAGAAAGTAGATACAAAATATGCTTGTTAACTACAAGCCTATCACATTGCACTCTGATACCGGCCTGCAAGTGCAAATGCCAGACAGCTCAGTCTGTTTTAACAATACTAATATGGGCACCATGACACTGAAGGACGCACCAGCCAAGGTCTGATGTATAACAATATGTCTATTCATAGTGTTAGAGTGTGAACTCCAAAGACCCGTGTCTGGACCGTACGGTTTCACCCCCACCTTGCTTTAGGTGGACGGCCAAAAATCATAAGTCCGAGTTTTGTTCAGCTTAACCCATTTAGAACGGATTCACTATATTGTGTATAATTATTTTATGTTTTAACTATTGAAAAATAGCAGATATACAAGCTCACAGCGCGGCACCGAGTGCCGCGCTGCGAGCTTGTAGATCTGCTATTTTTTTTTTTTATCGTGAAAATTCGAATTTTGACCCGATTCTATAAGTGTCTTTTGAATCCTTCTAAGGTTTTAAAAAAAAGCCTATGTTTCTATGTCAGCAATCTGGCTAGCCATCGTCAAAGAAAAGGTCCTTTTCACTTAACTGGAGCTCAGTTAGTCTGTTCTTGAGAGACTACTGTGTCAGTGGTTCTCAAACCCCTGTAAAAAAATATTCATATCTCAAAATATTATAGTTCCAAAGACCACCCAGAAGCAAAATCTGAGGTACAAACGTTCGCTTTGAAAATACATATATTCAAAGATTTGCACACATTTTCACGACTTTTTTTCAAAAATAGCAGATCTACAAGCTCGCAGCGCGGCACTCGGTGCCGCGCTGTGAGCTTGTATATCTGCTATTTTTCACTGGTTAAAGCATTCAATAATTCTAGGCCTAAATGGGTTTTAACAAAAGTTTTAAACCATTTATTTTACGACAGAGCTGTGACATGATTGAAGTAACACCTGCATTTCATTTCTACGGCAGCATTTATCTTGTAGCCGAGCGAGCCAAAAAATGTTGGACTTTTTCCCCCCCTCCTCTGAGAACAGGGTTTGACTCCTGTGGGTTTGTTTCATTTATAAAAGGCAAAGGGGCATGTGAGGGATGGAGCCAAATAAAAGATAAAAAGATAATGTTTTCACTTGCCCCGGTTATGGCAGGGGCTGAAAATGAAGTAGCTTTACAGTATAAGAACTGAAGCAGATGTTTTTAAACAGAGCATTTGGTAACTGGGAAAAAATGGCCCTTCAATACTCCACTGGTCAGTTAGGATTTTAAAGAATTTTGCTTCTTAAGAAATTTGTTTTTTAGACAAATCAACCCTTGAGATTGACCAGAATTCTCTGCACTCTCATTGTAATACAAACACACATGGTATTTAATACCATAAGCTACTTGAAGCTGCAGTTTTCCCACTTTGCATACTTGGGCGGCCCCAAGTGGCAGCGAAAGGTAACCATCTTCATACCAAGATAATGTATCAGTGGTGTAAGAATACTATTACTTAAAGGCCCGCTGAGACGCCCGAAATTATAATAGTATGATACAGTAGGTCACGTGGTCTCTCTGAAAACGGTCTGAAAGAGTCTGAAACTCATGCCCCTCGCCCCCAACAACAGCTGACCAGTACAGTAAGTAGTCTAAGTACAGTCAATTAATTTGATTGGCTTATAATTGCGCATTCCCACAATGACATCATAAAAATATTAACTCATATTTTAAGATGACTTTTTAAAGTGACAGTACCAATTTAGGTGACAGTACCCCTTTAATAAAAAGAAACGGCAATACCACAAGGTAGAAATACTATCTATCTGCAAAAGTATTGCCAGCTAAATATAGTAGCATCAAACATAAAAGTGATTTACCACTTTATGTTTGGTGTAAGTTTTGTGTTAATAATCTAAATCTGAAAAGTAACGACTAACGAATCAAATCATTGTAAATGGTAAATGGTGCATTTATATAGCGCTTTTATCCAAAGCGCTTTTCATAGATTGTACATTACATTCACCCATTCACGCACACAGTCATACACCGGTGGCGGAGGAAACCATGCAAGGCACCAACCTGCTCACCGGGAGCAATGTGGGGGGTTCAGAGTCTTGCTCAAGGAGTATTGTTTTTTAAACCAAATATCCCCAGGGTCAAAATGACCCGCGAACAGAACCAAGGTGAAGTGAATCCAAACAGAACTTAAGGGCTAATCAGTGACTTAAAGCTATACTGTGTAAGTTGCTAAACAAGTGGTCAGTAGCGGTATTGCTTTTTTCGGCAGTTTTTCGCCCGGAGTCGTCGCGGACCACCGCCGCGGACCACTGGACCATCCTGGCCAGGATTTGGGGATTAAGAGGTTAAGAATCCTTCACCATGGTAAACACTGTAGCTGAGCGAGGCTACTTCCTGAAGACGGCCGGTAGTGTATCATGTGTGTATGATCCGCGATGTGATTGGCCAACGTATACACAACGTATACAGATGATGAAGATGACGTTATTTTTCCGCGAAAACCGGACCCCGGCCAGGATCATAGAAAACATATAAAGAGAAGGCTTCAGAAGCTGAAAATAACGGAGTGGGTGTTCTAAAACTTTAGCGATTTAACAGTTAGGACAATTTTAAGATTTGTTTTATAAAAAAAGTTACATGGTATAACTTTAACATGAATGTGTATTTTAATGATCAACCAATCGATTGTGTTCCGGGCCGCCTTGGATCAATGGAACCAACAAGCTGTAGATTAAGTTTGTGGCACCCATGCACTTGCATTACCCTGGGCGGCCCACCAGTGGGTCCCGGCCCACAGGTTGAGAAACAGTAAATGCTACAGGTGGTGATACAGAATGGCAGTAAAGAGTGTGAACTGTGAAGGGAGCTGTGGACAGCAGCAGTCTAATAGTACACCAGGGAAGGCGGTGTGGCTGAAATTAGGGAACAACCCTTGGAGCAATGGGAAACACATGTTGTCGGGGATGGGGGGGGGGGGGGGGGGGGGGGGGGGGGGGGGGGGGGGGCTTACATGCAATCAATGGCATCAATCCAGTTTCAAGAGGGATTGCAAATTCCTGATGCAAAATGTGTTGCAACGGCAGAGCGCACACGCACGCACGCACGCACACTGCATTAAGTAAAATAGGGTGACTGGTTTTCAAAGTGAGGTCCAGAGACCCCCAGGGGTCCTTGAGGGGGGGGGGGGGTCCCCAGGTGGTTCCCAGCAAAACAAAGAACAGTCTAAACTAAACACTTGTGCCCCGTGTCATTTCTCGCCTATAAAATCTCATATTGTGGTCCCTGGCGGGTCCGCATCAGTGTTTCCCGACGGGCCGGTATGCGGACACTAAAACTAACCCTAACTCTAACCCTAAACCTAACCCTAAACCTAACCTCAGTAACCGTGACGAGTAACTAACCTGCCGACGCTAGTTGGAACAGCGGCCCGTCGGCATATTGAGCGGACCCCTCCCCGGGCACAAAGTATTTTCAAATTCAATGGGGGTACACGGCCAAAAACATATTAATTTGGGGGTCCTTGACAAAATGTTTGATATCCCACCGCCCTAGGGGGCCTGACCTGATCATTACTAATAATTACAGTTTGGTGATCTTCATGGGATCCTCCTGGCTGAAGTGGATGGTGTCCAGGGACGTGCTGGGCCCCTGATTCAGCCCGGGAAAAAGAGTTGGAGAGGCCCTCATTGCGCGCTATAGAGAGAGAGATCTCTCTATAGCGCTGCTGCTACTTTGCCATTTCAGATCATGACAAGTGACAAGCCAGTGGGCCAATTACATGAGTTATATTTCGTCATTGTCGGGTGGAAACCTTGTATTTCCAAAACCATTTTAAAAATGATTTAAACTAGTGAAAACAGCCGATCTACAAGCACACAACGCCTCGCACCGCGAGGCGTTGTGTGCTTGTAGATCGGCTGTTTTCACTACTTTTGTGCGACAGCCTTGTATGATGAAGCAGGGCTTTGCTTTGCGAAAAAAAATTACAAATTTGAAACTTGGAGATACGAGGTTTCTGCCCGACAGTGACGCCCAGCTCCCAAAATAGAACGAAGGCCGACATCTTAATTTTTTTCCTAATGGCCGGCCTGGACAGGC
Organism: Nannobrachium achirus; assembly: GCF_963921795.1. Taxonomy (NCBI): domain Eukaryota; kingdom Metazoa; phylum Chordata; class Actinopteri; order Myctophiformes; family Myctophidae; genus Nannobrachium; species Nannobrachium achirus. The sequence goes on along the minus strand of NC_137820.1, from coordinate 6,586,100 downwards.
CGGGAATGAAACGGCCGTTCGGGAGTTGTCCCGCTTTTCCCAATGGCCAGCACGTCCCTGATGGTGTCAACCGGCAAAGACAGCTACAGTAACGTCAGAGTTGTTTCATAGTGCCGAGTGAACCTAAAAGACACACTGCGAGGAAATGTGGCGCGTAACAACTCGTCTCACACAATCAAAGGTTGTGTGTGATAAGAGGCGACAGGGAATTCCACTCACTTTGAATAAACAGCTTTCATCTCCAGCCTCGCTAAACGTTTATGAGTCCAGCTTACTGCATGATTGCAGGCCAACCATGACCACCACATCTTGGGAAAATAAGTCAGAATAGGTCAGATCTGAGATCTCTCATCGCTGAAAAAATAAAATAAAACACTGGGGAAATAACATGTGATCGAGGGACGACTTTTATAAACAGGGTTCATCGCTATGCTGGCTTGTGGTGGGAATTTTTGTCCAAAATATTGTTTTGCCGTGGCGTGGACCTACAAAATGTGTGGACAATAATATTACCAGAAACACATTAAGAGCTAGCCCTGAATGACTTTAACAGGACCCCTTAGCTCTGAGTGTTCAAATGGGTCCATCTGGTTCCATTAGTGCACTGAAGAGTTAAGGGGTCCTCGCAAACAAAACATGGGAACCACTAGTACCAGTGGACTCCTAATGTGCCATTAGCCGCAAATTGCAACACTAGATTTTTTTTATAATCGGATGAATCTAGGGTTGCAATACCTCCCATAGGCAGCCAATGCATCAAAACAGTTTTTTGCTATCTGATTGTATTAAACGACGTCAAACTCACCAATATTGCGGCTCTATGGAAAGCTTGGAATTTACTCATGCTATCTGCAAAGTGTTTGTTTCTGAAAAATCCACCGTATAATTGTTATGATTTATTTTCTGTCAAGAAATCCGAGCAGACATGGTTTATTTTCTAAGTGTTGAACCTCGGAAGCGCTTGTCTTCTATAACGCCATGTCCCGCTGCCTCCTGCATAATGTGACATTTAGAACCAGGTGGTCACAGGACCGTTGAGGGATTTTCCACGAGCGCTTCCAAACTCCAGGACTTAGAAAAAATTATCACCTGAACCAAATTTCTTGGATAGAAAGTAACTCATAACATGTCTACTGTGGATTTTTCTGAAACAAACACTTTGCAGATAGAAAGAGTAAATTCCAAGCTTTCCATAGAGCCACAATATTGGTGAGTTTGACGTCGTTTAATACAATCAGATAGCAAAAAACTGTTTTGATGCATTGGCTGCCTATGGGAGGTATTGCAACCCTAGATTCATCCGATTATAAAAAAATCTAGTGTTGCAATTTGCGGCTAATGTGCCATAGTGGCGTGGTAAATAAGTGTTGCATATTCTGAAGAAAACCTGGAGACTTGATATGCAGCAGCTTATTGGGTATTATGATCAAAATAAGAACATTATAATAGTGTGTAACACAGAAAATCTACTCACTTTAAAGATACTTTTGGTAATTTAATCGTCTAATCAGGCTTTTAAGTTGCTTGATTCAGTAAAGCAACCAGCAACTACCAATATTTACAAGCAACTTTACAGAAAAATAAGACCAAAGTTGCTTAGACCAAAGACATGGCAACCCAACACACACACACACACACACACACACACACACACACACACACACACACACACACACACACACACACACACACACACACACACACACACACACACACACACACACGCACACACACAAAGGAGAAAAAAGACTGGCTAACTTCACAGTGCACAGTTAAAATAAAGCCATACTGTATGTCTTACCTTGTGTCAAAATATGCAATTTTATATAGAGGTGATCAGATGTTTCCAGTCCTCCCCACATTATCCAGCCTCGTTGAACAGCGCCGAAAACATTGCGTGCGTAGGTAGGTATCGTAAATGTAAAAGTCCTACGAATGTCTGTAGTTAACCCAAGGTGGTAAAATCTGTGAAACAGCTGTTTAATTTGTGTATTTAGATAAACTGGTGTCATTGTGTTTGTTTACACCGCGCTTCAGGAACAGAAGTTCAGTCACTGACTGTGATTGGTTGAGAAAGACCAGTTGCCCTAAACCTCCCGCCCCATGGGTGCTTCAAAGGGTCAAAAAAGGCGATTGGGTTAGAATCCATGCTACGGGTGCTTCAAAGGGCAAATTTATGTCTTTTTTTTTTTTATCTTATTGTGCCCCTGCCTGGATGTGCCCCGAGGCACATGCCCGACGAGGCCTATGGCTAATCCGGCCATGGGGCCTGTACTGTTAATTCCATTTATACAAGCCGCAAAAAACATGCTCTGAAAATGCACATATAGGGCCACCCACTTATATATCTGACCACTTAAGTTACTATACTACATACATTGTATAACAGTAGCCTACTAGCCTATGAATTATGATAGGCCTGTATATATCATAATTCTATTTCATTTCCATTTTTACTAATTAGACCTACTACTGAGAAAAAGGAACATGCATCAGAAATGTTAGGAGCTTCATTCATGAAGCAAATTATCTTTGACATAGGTCTACACTCTTTATTATCAGTGGTCAGGTCATTACTGTAAACTAAGTGTTTTGTGCAAATTCATAGCAACAGGTGCTGTGCTGGATAATGCTAGAGTGCCATCTAGTGGTCATGATGAGAAATCTACCAACAAGAGCCCTAAAGCAGTTGCAAATACAAACAGCATCAAACTTAACTTTGGTAAATGTTTCAAAACCATGGTCTTCAGCAAATAACTTCTAAGACATCTCAGCATTTGTGTTGTGCCTTCGCTATTAGAATACTGACAGTCACCTATGTGTTGTTGTGAAATGTTTTCATGAAATGTTCTATGGGGCAATTCCATAGTTTCATTTTCATACCAGGCATCCAGGCAGCTCTGTGATTAGTGACAGTGGAGTAACACTGAATGACAGTTCATATTAAAGATGGTTGTTTTATACTGAGCAACACAGAATACATGTTTTATAATGTTTAATGTTGATCTGGAGTGTTACCACTCTATTCACACGACCAAGTGCAACTAAAGATGTTGTGTCTGAAAGCAAAACAGGCTCTGGTATTATCCTTCCACTGGATGCAATTCCACTGGATACAGGGTGCAATTCCCTGCGGGGCCCTGCTTACTGTCACATTTGTCTTGTTGTATGTTTAAATGAAATGTCAAAACATAGTGTAAAGAAGCTGTGTTCATAAAAATCTGAGTTCCCAATTAAGTTCAACATTTTCGCCACTTGGGGGAGGCAGTATGTCAGTCAGGACTGTTGCTCTGACAGAAGTCTGCCATCTGTGGAAAATCTGTTACAGCGCTGGGTGGACCAAGGCATGGTGGTCCGTCTGGACATCTTTCACTGGCACCATCTCTTTGATGGGGCTGTTCGTACCGAGAGTCACTCAAAGTATGCAGCCTTCAAGTCTGCCTGGCAGGAGCAGTGCTCAAGTTCAAGTTCAAGTTTTATTAGAAAACATCATAGCATTACAATATGAATTTTGATGTTTCTAAATTCTTACAGTTCAGATCAATAAAACAAGAGGACCGCTCTACAAAAAAATTAAAACAAATCATCAAAAATGAAAATACAACAATAAAAACATTACTTCTGGTAAAGCTTGTATGCTCTTGGGAGGAATGACATCTGGTGCCTTTGTGTGTGACTCACAGGTTGTGTGAGTGTCCTCCCATTCCTTAGGTTGTAGCGACTTTCAGACAGGCTCTGAATCATGGGACTGGTCCCTTCTCTCAGTAGTAGATTGAATTCTCTAAGAGTATGGCCTCCTCTCTCCTCGCCTCCAGAGTAGGGAAGGAATTAGTTGGTATCCCAATAATGCGGCAACACCTTCTCTGCAGACACTCCAGTTCCTGGGTCAGGTGTTTTGGAAGGCCGGCCCAGACAGGTGATGTCTGGGTTACAACCGGGCAGATCTGGACCTCCGCATCCAGGCAGCAAGAGCCAAGGAGCCTGTTGCTCTGGCGTCTCTCAAAGATGACGATATCATCCGACTCCACATCTCGAGAGACAAGCTGAAACATCATGTGCGGAGAGTTACGCTGGGTGCTCAGGAGACTTTCAACCTTAATTGTGCACGCAGCCATTGAGGAGTTCAAGGGTCCTGCTGGTCTGGATGAGAATGGTGTCAGCCTGTTCAAATCCCCGGGCAAAAGATGTTAAAAGTTACTATTGCTATTTCAATACTGGTTTATTTATCATGTGTTTTTACTACACACATGTTACTGTCCATCTCGTGCTTGTACTTGTACTAATGATTTATTCACAGAAGCCATAGCTGATGTGTGGGCAGAACAGCAGCGGCACCCAAGAAGCCTCAAAGAAGGAGAAGACACCATAAGTCACGCCCACACCACGGTCCATGCGCCATGACACTTTGGGTGGCGGAACTTGCACTGGAAGCTCGATGAATAACATTGGCGTCTATGAGCTTCGGCTGGGACAGGTCATGAACAAAAAATAATTCTGAACGATTGAGACCTTTGTTGTATAATCGCTCCAGGAATATAAAAGAAGACGTATCACAGTTATTTTTACAATCACTTTTCGATGTGCACGGTACATAATGTTATTGAGGCAGCTAAACAGCAGCGGCGGCTGTTTCTGTCTCGGAGATATCGCGAGATTTGGATTCCAGACAGGGAATGGTGGAGAGTCTCGCGATACTAGCTAGTTCAGAAACGTAAATTGTGCTGAGCCGAGTATTTTATAAAGGTCTCAATTGTTCAGAATATTTTTTTGTTCATGGGCTGCCCCAGCCGGCGCTCGTAGGCTCCAATGTTATTCACCGAATAACATTGGAGCCTGGTAGTTTTGCCACAGAGAGTGGCGCAGTGGACGCCAAAAACACGTCGGTGTCCCTTTCATTCTTTGGCGTCACCTGGGATGCTTCCAGGACCCTCCAGGTCCCTCCCTACTACAAGGGTGTACGTGGCAGCAACAGCCTGGAAGGATTTCACAAATTCCTACCAAACATGATTCCAGGTATTACTTTGTCAATACATTTATAAAACCAGTTGTGTATTAATAAATGTTCAGGCGGACGCTGAAGATATGATGTGGTCATTTTGGTCTAAATCATTGTTATATACAGTATCGTTGCTGTTACTTTGCAGGATTCAAATATAGACGAAATATCCGATCTACACGCTGAAAATGTCTCTCATGGGCCAGGGCATTGTTGGGCTCGTAGATCAACTATTTTTTGGGTAGACACTGTTGTATGATGAATTTGGGCATTCCTTTAACAAAATGTATTTTTTGTCACCACTGTGCAGCACGTCCCTATCAGGTTTACCTGATAAGTGGGACTGCCCATAAGTCCGAAGGTTCATTAGTCCGAAGGTTCATTAGTCCGAATTTAGTTAGGGTTACTGAGGTTAGCGTGAGGGTTAGGGATAGGGTTAGGCATAGTATTCTTAACAGATTCGGAATTAACCTTCGAACCAATGAACCTTCGGACCAATGCCATGGCACCCCTGATAATTGGGATTGCACGATGGAACTCGGACCGGACTTCTGACTCAGTGTATGCTGGGAAAGGCCGCCGCTTAGACATTGCACCTACTCTGCACCACTGATGGACCGGCTAAACACCCACTGCCAGCAGCCGTTTGGGGAGAGAGAGTGGAGGAAAACTACCAACCACCAACCTGCGTGACGACAAACGAAGGGCTGCTTGGGCTGGATTACTTGTTTAGCCAGAGCACAGGGTGACGGGGGACCTCTGAAACGAAGGCCCTGGGGAGGAGGATGAGGTGCTGCAGCCTGGTCAGTCTGACCCAGAGGACGAGGCCTATGAGAGTGGTGCAGACTGCAGAGGACAGTGGTTCTGCGGTTGTGGCCGTCCTACCCCATCACAATGTGCGCTCCACTAATGAGACAGGCACAGAGCATCCTCCGGCCCTTGTAAGTAATTACATTACATGTCCAGATCTATGCTATTTGGGCATGCAATTTGCTTGTTTTCTTACTGTATAATAAAAACGAAAATGTATAATGATATTATTGCCTCTCGCAACAGGAGGATGTGTGCAGCCTAAAGCTGGTTGCACACTGCTGCGTTTTTCGGGCCGAATATCGGAGTGAATTTTGGAGTGCGCAAATAAAAAAATCAACCTCACGTTATGTCAGTCACGTTTGCACACTGCGGCCCGTTTCGCGCACCACTCGGTCCCTTGCTCTCTCTATCTCTCTCTCAAAATGCAGCAGTGTGCAACCAGCTTACGTCCACTGCCAGGGTTCCAAAAGGTGGAACCGTTCTGCTCTCTGCTGGTGGACTTTGGCCTCGGCATCACAGGCAGGCTGAGCACCACAGGCAGGCTGAGCATCACAGGCAGGCTGAGCACCACAGGCAGGCTGAGCACCACAGGCAGGCTGAGCATCACAGCAGAACAACATCCTAGAGGCGTGGAACCAGGTGGAAGAGCATGACAAGCAACCACAGAAATGTAACCAGCTGTACACATGTATTCATTAGATTTATTATCTATTAGCTGTTGTTATTGCTCTTTTATTGGTTTGTTTTATGTTTCTTACTTGGTGATATGCCTGTAAATAACAAAAGGTCTATTTGTTGCTTGGGCCTAATACATATTTTTTACTTGACTTGACTCATTTATTGATTCAACACGTGCACATTGCTAGATATGTTGTCCAAATCAGATTAAAACCTTGGGCCATTTGTGAGAATGCCCGACTTAGTGGCTAAAATAAGATAAACACTGGTATCTTTTTATTTTTAAAGCTCTCTCAGGATTGCTCCCCCCTTATATTTGTTCAATGCTGAATCTGGACCCTAGTCCCTATCAGACGCGCTCAAGCGACATTTTGACGCTCAAGGTTCCATTTGCTCATACAGAGCTTGGCAAGGCAGCATTTTCTATCAGTGCTCCACTTGCATGGAACAAGCTCCAAAAATCATTAAAAATAAAATATCTGCCGGCCTTAGGCCATTTTAGGATGCTGGTTTCTAACACCTTTGTTCTAAACTGTATATGTTTTAATTAATTTAGCTTTTAGTTTATTGAACTTTCTACAGTTTTCAAGTATTCTCTTTTTAGATTTTTCAAATGATGTCTGTAAATGTATACATGTATATATGTTGTTGTTCATTGTTGTACAATCTCGGTTGCGTTGAAAATGAGTGCTTGCGCTCAATTGTATTTCCGAGTCTAAATAAAGGTAACAAATTACAGTACAGAGTAGAGCGTAGCACAGGTCTTCCAGGACCCGATAACCTGAGACCCGAACCGAGACCCGAGCCATTTCAGGTCTAAAATATTCACTTGTCCCTTGGGTTAGGGTATTGCCTCGGGTCCGTTCGGGGCATTCCAAAATGCATTTAAACATAGATTTAAACATAATCCTTCAACTTTAAAATATATATTGTTTTTAATGAGACATGCATATTGTAATTACGCTCCCAAATCCATATTATCGTCTGTTCTGGCTTATTGAATGAGTCCCGTTCAGCGCATCCAATCTCAAGCGTTGCGCTACTGCTGAAGTGAAAATCATATGAAGGGCTTTTTTTGTGAGGTGAAACACAAACAAAGGCCACCTGGCTGGAAGATGCAGGTTGGAACGTCATTTAGCCTAGCCTATATGGAACATGTTTCTGCGGGGCAAGCGACATAAAGTCGGCGAAAATCTGTCAACACAAACGCACCGACGCACGCTGAGTCTCGTCTCAGTCTGTGATCAGCCACGTGCACACATAGACATCAAAGGGGGCTTGAGCCCCTGTCCTTTTATCCGTCTGTAAAAAGTGCCTTCTTCAGACCATGAATGCATTTTTTTTACTATGGTAAAATAAATGCAAATGTCCCCGGGCCCTTTCCATACCATAACTGAAGGCTGCATTCAAGAAAATGCAGCCTTCAGTTACATCTCTAAAAGGCCCTTTTAGAAATGTCTGCCCCTGCCTCTATAACATTCTCTGCACGTCCCTGTCTGTGATTATTCTGACGGGCAGTCGAGAGCGCAGGAGGAGGAACGTTTTGTGATGCGAGCTGTGGTGTCGTGGACACTAACTGGACAGTAACACTCACTGGACAGGTTGGTGTTTGTTGTGGATATCACTGTGATTGTTCAGCTTGGGACTGAGCTGAAAATAACTGTTCTGCATAAAGCAGAATCCATTTCGGCTCGGCTCCCATTTTTTGGACCCGTGCTACCCTCCAGTACAGAGGCCGTGGTATCGAGTTTAACCAGACATTTCTTCACCAAAACCACTGCATAAACATTCAATCATTGTCCATTCATTAGCACAGCTTAATCTTGCTCTCCAGTCTCCACCCCCAGTTCCCTTTGTTCACTGGCTGCAGCCTTTTATAGCTGACGAGCCTGGACTGCTCCATTCTGAGGGGTGTAGTCTAACTCTAAACATTATAAACACATACACGGATACTTGTAATTTAAACCCATAAATATATCACAGAACTCTTAAAAACTACAACAATAATGATAATGTATCATAATCCTTCTTCACACTATAATGCAACATAATTAACCAGAGCACATCTCAACCCCCCCCCCCCCCCCCCTCTGACATCCTGACTTGGTCCAGCCCAATCTACTGCGACACACCAGGTACTGTTAAGCACTCAATTAGACTCATCAATAAAACACGCTACTGCACTTCTGTCACTAAACATTACACTCAACATTGCATTTACAATTAAAGTGCCAATGTGCTGTGCAAACATGTAAAGTGTCCATGCTGTGCAAATAGTCAAAAAGGGTTAAAGGGATATTACACTTTCAAAAAGACTTTTGGTCATTTTATCGTCTAATCAGGCTTTTATGAACACCCTGAACAGTTTTTAATTTGCTTCATTCAATATGTAGATATTTGATGTTAATGTTATCAGGCCCTCCAGGCCCAGGGCCTCTCCCCACACACACCCATTGTAACTTCAAACTCCATTTTAACCGTGATAAATTCATTAAAAACAACCATTATTTTTTCTGGTGACTCAAACTATCCTGTCGATAACTTTTTTCATTTATTTTTAATAATCCATTTTTGTATTAAATATTTTTCATTTCCCCAAATAATTATTAAAAATTAATGAAAAAAGTTATCGAAAAAACACGGCCTGCTCACATATTAGGGGGGTATTATGAGTCAACAGAAAAAACAACGGGTGTTTTTAATGAATCTATCATAGTTAAAATGGAGTTTGAAGTTACAATGGGTGTGTGTGGGGCTCTCCTCCTGGAGGAGGAGGACTGATAACATTTACATCAAATATCTACATATTGAATCCAGCAAATTAAAAACTGTTCAGGGTGTTCATAAAAGCCTGATTAGACGATAAAATGACCAAAAGTCTTTTTGAAAGTGAAATATCCCTTTAAGTGCAAATATCCAGTAACAGAGGACCTCTCACATTTCCTCCTCTCCAAGTTCCTCAATCATCTTGGACTGGGTAGAGCTATGGAAGACTCACAGTTGCCACATTTCTCCCCTCCTCTCAAGCGATGGGAGAATGAGGGTGCAACACATGATACTCCCCATGCCTTCGGCTGTTGGAGACAAAAAAGGATATAGGTCCATCTGGTTCCATTTGAACACACTAGTTAGAGACCTGTTATTGACATTCAGGACTATTTCCCTTTTTTTTTTTTTTTTTTTTGTAAGATTATCATCTGGTCATGTCCTTGGCAAAAATTTAATTTTAACAAAAATATCCACCACAAGCCAACATGGCGATCACCCCTGGTCAGTAAGTCTGCAGTACGCTGCAGTAGAGAAACAACTTTGACCGATTCTCAAACAGTAGCCTACATACCACAGTAATGGAGCCATGCCAGTCACCAGTCACCTCAGAAGATTACAACTTGTCCAGAACGCCGCTGCTCGCCTGCTGACCGGAACTAGAAAACGTGAACACATAACCCCAGTCTTAGCCTCACTTCATTGGCTCCCAGTAAGATTCCGCATAGACTTCAAAATCCTCCTCTTCACATTTAAATCCATAAACGGTCTGGCCCCCAAATACCTCTCAGAGCTCCTGAAACCCTATGCCCCCACCAGAGTCCTGAGATCTGCTGATAAGCAACTACTGGTTGAGCTGATTCCCAAAAAAACTACCAGAGGGGCCCGCGCTTTCGCGGCTGCAGCCCCCAGGTTATGGAACAACCTGCCCCTTTCAATTAGGTCTGCTCCATCCATAACTGTTTTTAAATCTCAGGTTAAAACTCACTTATTTTCTCTAGCTTTTAATCTCACCTGAGGTCTTTTATGTTTTGCTTTTATAACGCATATATGTGTGTTGTTTTTTCTTGTTGACACCGGTTATATGTACTGTATATATGCTCATGCTTTTATTGTTTGCTCGTTCTCTGTACAGCACTTTGGTCAATTTCGTTTGTTTTTAAATGTGCTTTATAAATAAAGTTTGATTTGATTTTGATTTGATGCATGAGAACATGCAGTAACCGCTGGTAACCTACAGTAGGTGTTAAAGTATCCATATGAATAGGGTACTTGTGCTTGTGAATCTAGGTGGTGGGGGGGGGTTCACTGCACACCACTCACTTGTAAACCTGGTAAACTTGTTATGCAAATCAAATAAAATTTGATTAGATGGGCTATATGGCGCGTTGTTCACTCGAATCTATAGGGACGCGTTCTAGCATGCACACGCACAGTTGCACAGTATTGTGATTTTTATTATTATGGAATGGTATGATTGCTGGCATTGCAGAGTGCAGTGTTATATGAGGACAGTCTGAGATCAAGTTAGGTCAGCAAGATGTGGGAAATGGAACAATAAAAAAACACAATAATAGTCAAAACAGATACCGATGAGTGATTAGATCATGAAGCCTGAAACCAAACAAACTGCCTTGAGGCCATCAAGTAACAGATGGCACAGGACGTTATACAGCTGAATGAGGGCACGTTTCATCATCTCATCTTGTCCTCAAGGGACACTGTAGGCTACTCTGAAAATCCTTGCTCCCACTCGCCAGACCAACGCACAAACAGTCATTCCAATAGGGCTGAGAGCCCTATTGGAATGACTGTTGTGGGCTGGTTCATTGCTGTACTAACTGTACTAACAATCACCTCCACGATCTTTGGAGCGCGTCCTCGTGCTTCACACTTCACGCCGCAGACCACCGCACACAACGTCCCTCATGTCCCTCACACGAGGATATCACGCTCCTCAACTCGACTACGCCAGATTGTAGTGATTCGCGGAAGCGGGGATTGAACCCGGGACTCCCACTCGCCAGACCAACACACGAACCGTCGTTCCTGCACACACCTCTGTCTTTGTGTTCATCTCTGTAGTCCTGTGTTCCTTTCTGACAAATGCCTTGTTCCAACCTGCGTGTTGGTGTTAAGGTATGTGTTGTGTCCATGGCCCTGCATAAACCTGTGTGTATGTGTTATTGTTATGACCCTGTTAGAAACCAGGACACATTTTCAGTTTCACTTCTTTCTTTGGGTCAAATCAGGGCAATGGTTTCCAACACTTTTGTTCAAGATTGTTTTGGTTTATCTGTTTCAGTAAATCTATTTTGAGTATTATTATTTGTTCTATATTACATTCTGATTAATGTATTTTGATGTTATCTGGACCGCTAGGTATACGTTGAATGTCATTGCATGTTATTAACTTTTGAATACCTTGTGAATCCTGCTATGAAAGTTGATACTTTTAGGCACTGAACCTTTCTTTACTATTTAAATTGTACAACTGAGACTGAAGAAAAAAGAAAGACTGATAAGCACTTGCATTGTATTGTACATTTGGTGAGGATGTGTTTATAGCTTACATGGGGACTGCCCATAAGTCCGAAGGTTCATTAGTCCTACATCTCATTAGTCCGAAATTAGCTAGGATTATACTGAGGTTAGGGTTAGGGTTAGGCATAGTGTTCTTAACAGATTCTGACTAATGGGCTGTCTTACATATTGATCATAACTGTAGGGTAGACAGTTTGTATCAAAACCAAACATTTGATGACAGAAGACAGACTGTCTGTGTCTATGAACTGTCTTGAGGCCATCAAGTAACAGATGGCACAACACTTTATACAGCTGAATGAGGGCACGTTTGAACACGTTTGAATTGAACCAGAAGACAGACAGACAGACAGACAGACAGACAGACAGACAGACAGACAGACAGACAGACAGACAGACAGACAGACAGCTGCCAGTGGTGTAAAGTAACTAAGTAAGTACATTTACTCAAGTACTGTACTTAACAATTTTGATGTATTTGTACTTTACTTGAGTAAAGTTATTGACAACTTTGGTTACTATACTTTGTATATTTTGATTATTATTACAAAAACGTACATTAACCACTTCAGCTCTGTATACATTTCGGCCATTTGAAAATAGCCGATCTACGAGCGGCACATAGATCTGTTTTCTTTTTTTCAAAATCTAGTAAATTTTATAGTATTATAGTATACATTTTATAGTACGTAGAAGTACATTTTGAACTTGTACATTCTACATAATGAGTACTTTCTACTTTTGTGCTCATAATGGAGTATTTCTACATTATGGTAGTGATAGTTTTACTTAAGTAAAGGATTTTGAGTACTTTTTTCGCCACTGGGTTTCCCTCCAGGATCAATAATTCACCTTACAGAAACACATAAACAAGTGCTATACGCACAGATTCAAATGCAACACTAACAAAACAGGCCGAGTTGCCTATGTTCAAACATATACAGTGACGTCAATGCCACGCCTTTAGTCAGATGGCTTATTTTAGTGACTTCTTAGGTTGTCTCTTGGCTCTTAGGCTCTTGTGTGAGAAGGCTGTGGTTGATGTAAAATCTAAATAGCTATTAAAAACACATTATAATATTGAGAAATCTAAATTAAAACCATGTTACAATAATAAGTAACAAAGTGATTTAATATAATCAAATAAGTATATTTGCAACACTGCATGATGCAGAGCAAGACTTTGCACTCCAGTGTCTTGTCAAATAACTGAAGCCCGACTCAGCATAATGCACACTACAAATGTTTGCTAATTTCTATAATATATGTAATATGTATAATGTATCATGTATAAGGTCACACTATAGGCAAGACACCATTGGCATCTAAGGTTACAGTAGTAAGTAGTTAACTATAGGCAAAGAACATCTGTTTATCTACAGTACAAGAAAGAATGCACTGGAGTAGCTCAGTATCAACACATCTTCATCAGACAACTCGTCTCTGATAAACATGTGTTGACATTGAAATGTCATTCTTTTGATATCAACACATCTTTCTGAAAATAAAGGGAGGAGCCTAAAAGGAAAAGGCCCTGCCCCATTGTGCTATAGGCCTATATATGTCTAGTAATTTGTGTCAAATAACAAGAAGCTGGTTGAGGAACTGAATACAGGGGTTGCATTTTGATTCCAGGTAAGAACATTTGTTTCTTTCATGTAAACAGGGAATGTTGGTAATCGTTAGCGATGCGATGCGAGAGTGCATTCAGTGTCAGCTTGCTCACCACCGGCTCTGGCTGACACAGTGGCCAGCCTTCTGTCTCTGATGTTGTCTGTTAGTGATTTGGTAGCAGTCTGGTTAGGCCTATACGATACAAACTTATTGAGTACCAGAGATTATGTTTAGGTGAATGTTCCTGTGGATGTAAAATTAGAATGCATTTACTGTACTAACCAACTAGAACTAGAACCAGAACCAATAAAACCACAAATGCAAATCTGTTTCATTACTGTCTAATAATAATAATAATAATAATATCTGGGACGTACATAGCGCTTTTCTGAGTACTCAAAGACGCTTTACACACGTGGCCTACGGGCGCTAGGGGGAGGGAAAACTAAGAGCAACAACTTTATTAGGAAAAATAATTAAGAAAAAGAGTACAATAAGAGATAAAAACAAAATGTCTATGTGCTGTATCAGTGATTTGCCTTATTTTGCTTTACTTTTTTTTATATATACAGGCTATACAGTAGTAACATGCTTTTGATCAGATCAGATCTTTCTTCTTTGTGAAACCTTAAAGGGATATTTACTGTAGGTACTTGTTTGTGTGAGATCAAATCTTAATGTCAAAGTTAAAAGTTAAAACTGCATTGACTGACCTGTCAAGCGCGTATCAGAGTCGGGTCCGCGGTGGCCGTGTAGTCTTTTTGAGCGTTAACGTTGTTTTTTTTGTTTTTTATGACTCAAAAAGACTACACGGCCGCGGACCCGACTCTGATACGGGCTTCAGTGTGCGCTGGACATTTTCTCCATCTGGGGTTGCTGAGCCGAATTCCAAATATTTTAAAGGAATTCTGCGGAACCTCTGGACTTGTATCACGGCACCCTCTTTGAAAACCCCCTGCTAATAGGCACTATGAGTCACTGTGTGAGAACGAAATGACATGAACCTTGCTTAACCTCTTCTTTATTCTTCTTCTACTCCTCTCTTCCCAGACATTTCCCCTCCAATCATCATGTCTATCATATACAGGTGTATGTATATGTTATTTTTAAGCACCACAGTAAGTGATGCATTACCACAACTTTTTCTGGGAATAGTTGCAGCAATTGGAGCAGCCGATCAAGCTGTTAACACTGCCAAGAACGCTGGTATCTTCGGTCTCCCAACTCATCGCCAGTGCACCATTCAGATTAAGAATCATTGCCGTAACCATAAACTCACCATCCCTGGGTACGTTTTTATAACATCTTATTTTTATAACAGTGTCTTCATTTTTAAGGGACATTTCCCTTTCAAAAACACTTTTGGTCATTTTATTGTCTTATCAAGCTTTTGGGAACACCCTGGACAGTTTTTAATTTGCTTGATTCAGTATTTAGATATTTGATATAAATGTTATCATCCCCTCCCCGTCCAGGGGGATTCATCAAAAACACCATTTTTTTCTGATGACTCATAATACCCTCCTAATACGTGAGCTGACCGTGTTTTTTTTTTCGAAAACTTATTTGAATTTATTTTGAAAAAATACATATGTATACAAAGAAGAATAGGCCTATATACATAACGTGTCAAAACAGTCAATGCTCGCTCATAAGGTGTAATAGCAATATCAGGCCCTCCCCTGGACGGGGAGGGACTGATAACATTTATATCAATCTAAATACTGAATGAAGAAAATTAAAGAGGATGTTCATAAAAGCCTGTATAGACAATAAAATGACCAAAAGGTTTTTGAAAGTGAAATATCCCTTTAATCAGTTGCTCTAACCTCTCATTCTCTTCGTACAATGAAGTCTGTACATGCAGAGTGGCTCCAGCTCCGTACCTTTACCACACGATATTGGCCCCGGCATGGAGACCGTTGTGGAGTTCATTAAGGTCCCAGACACTGCAACGGGTGCCGTTGGCGTCTTCACCTACGATCTCAAGGACTCCAGGAAGACCTCCTCTGACATCACAGTTGCTTTAATGTTCTCTGTGCCCTATGACTTCACCTTTCACGGAAACTGGTTCGCGGCGGGATTCTTCCCAACATCCCAATGGGGTGATTACAAGCTTTATCGTAAGATGTATTACGACAACGCGTACGGATTCCGCAGGCGCAAAGCAGAGCAATACCTCGCGTATAGAGACGGGAAATTCTTAGTCAAGGCCTCGATGACAAACAGCTTCACACCCGTCATGATAGTGGATATCTTTTGTGATTATTGAGATGAGTAACCCAGTTGGTGAAAGAAATGCTGAAATGAGTAAAGATTCTGGCTTGGACAGCAGAGTTTCTGTCAGATACCATTCAGGCAATGTAATATTAATTCATAATTAAGAGGAAGGCTACGTATACTCCATTCAGTGCCACATATACACAATATAGCCTATAGTTACTTTAGTTGACTCAAAGCTAACCTAAAATAATTCCTGTGATCAAAATACAAGTGAGCATCGTTTAACTCCTTTACCACCTTAATCCTCTTTTTAGGCTAATCAAAGTGTAAACCACTGCAGTCTTTACAATAAAAAAAAAAAAACACTCAGATCAAATATCCTGGCTAAATACAGCTAAACATAGTCTTCATTATTATAATTTTTTCCCCCCTTTACTTATACTTTGTTTTTGTCTTTTGAGTTGTTTTTAATCTTCTACGGCTGAAATTGTATGGACATTCACTTATGTTCTTCCATTATCATTCTCTAGAAGGTAAACTTGTATACTCCTATAACATATTTCTGATTCTTGACTTGTTATTGTTTATGTAATGGGTATTCTATTCCCTTTATCAAGTTTCCTTTATCTCCATATACATTTTCGTTTCCTTTCTTTTTCCTTTTTTCTTTTTTATGATGAGCCTGCAAAAATCTGAACACTCTTATAACTAATCAATGTTTTAATTCATGAATACGTAGGATAGGCATTCACAAGCTTTCAGCTTCAGCCTATTCCTTTTGATCACCTGTAACAATGATTATGTGCATGTACGACTTGTATAAATGTATGAGTTAATCAAATAAACTAAACTAAGCAGTCCTGATTAATTCTTTTTGAAAGCACTTGTCGCATGTTTTAACCATTTGAGACCCTATTTTAATGTCATGATACACGATTGTGATCACCAGCATTGCAATGTTTCTGATCCTCAGTGTTGAATGTCATGTATGTACAGAGAAGAATCCATCAAAAACATGATATCTTCTTTGACAATAAACCGCTCACTTGGAAATGGGTGTTTTTCTATTCGAAAATGGACGATCTGCAAGCTCACAACGGGTTTTTATGGTGAGCTTGCAGATAGGCCTTCCAAATGCACACTCTGCTTAAATACATTTTCTACTTGGATGTGTTTCTGCAGAAAAATAAGGTGCACAACAAATTCCAATCCGGCTTCAGGAAAGGACACAGCACAGAAACTGCACTTTTAAAAGTTATTAATGATCTTAGGGTGGCTGCTGATAACAAAGATGTGTCCGTTCTCCTACTGCTGGACCAATCGGCGGCTTTTGACACAATTGACCATACAATTCTAATACAACGTCTCGAACACTGGGTAGGACTGTCAGGTACAGCTCTGTCCTGGTTTTGCTCTTATCTGACAGGCAGAAGCTACTCTGTTAATCTAGCTGACTTCGAGTCAAACAAACACAACATCTGCTCTGGTATTCCACAGGGCTCGATTCTTGGTCCTTTATTATTCTCCCTCTATATACTGCCGCTGGGAGAACTTATTTCCGCTCACGGTGTGAATTTCCATTTCTATGCTGATGACACCCAGTTGTACCTTTCGGTGGCTACGGACGACCCCTGTGCTCTAGACCCATTGCTGACGTGCGTGTCCAGCATAAAATGCTGGATGAGTGAGAACTTTCTCAAGCTAAATGAGGACAAGACAGAAGTTCTCATAATAGGTTCTACTGCCCAGAGAGAATCAATAATAAATAGACTTGGTAACCTGGCTAAAGAAAATAACACCTCTGTTAAGAACCTGGGGGTGATCATTGATGCTGAATTAAATTTTAATACACACATTAATCATGTCACGAAGATTGCCTTCTTTCACCTTAGAAATATTGCGCGAATTAGAGCCTATCTGTCGCTGAACGATGCAAAAACGCTGATCCACGCTTTTGTTTTCTCTCGGCTTGATTACTGCAACGCACTTCTCTCTGGTCTGCCAAAGAAAACAACTGACAGATTACAACTTGTTCAAAATGCAGCAGCCAGAGTTTTAACAAAAACTAAGATAAGAGAACATATTACTCCAGTTTTAGCGTCGCTACACTGGCTCCCGGTTGTTTTTAGGATTGATTTTAAAATTCTTTTACTTGTTTATAAAGCTCTAAATGGTCTGGCACCTTCGTACCTCTATAACTGCCTGCATAGATATGTTCCAACCCGCCCACTCAGGTCCTCTAGTGCAGACCTACTTGAGGTGCCAACAATGACATATAAAAAATATGGTGAAGCAGCTTTCTGCTTCTATGGACCGACAGCTTGGAATAAACTACCACTACACCTAAGACAGGCAGCCTCGGTGGATAGCTTTAAAGCACAGCTCAAGACCTATTCTTTACTCTTGCTTTTAGCTAAAAAAAAATTTTAATCCCTATGCTGCTATTGACGTCCGCACGGCTCTGAAATTGTTCTTCAATGTTCTATGCTTTTATTTTTTCTTGCTTTATTGTAATCATTTTACTTATCTCTTTTTTATGTATTTTTTATTTCTATTTTACTTTTTCTCTGTTAAGCACGTGTGCTTCATTTTATGCTCTGTAAAGCACTTTGAGCTGCATTTCATGTCATGAAAGGTGCTATACAAATAAAGTTTTATTATTATTATTATTACTGAATGAATGAATGAATTAACTTTATTTATATAGATAGATACCTTTATTATCCCAAGGGGGAAATTTAGTTGTCCAGTTGTAGCACAGCAGTATACAGTTATTTACAAAGTTACAGAGAAGTAGGAAAAAAATAGATAAGAGTAAAAACAAGAGCAGTACAGTACCAAAAAAGAGAAGGTGCATCAATAGAGGGGGCGAATTAAATATAAGTATATATACATAAAGTGTCTTACAAAAAGAGACCAAAGCAGTCAATGCTAGTTAGTGCAACAAGTATCTCACTGTCATTGTTAAACAAGACACATACTCAGAAACTACCAACACAACCTAATAGTGCAATGTCGAAAAACAGTGCGAAAAAAAAACAACAGAAACAGCTCAGAGCAGAAGAAACTAGGCAGCGTGTCACCGCAAGACGCACATGAGCACTCTCCCTGGAAGGTCCTTAGAGGTCAAAGTCAATACAGCAATAGTTCCAACTTAATAGTGCAAAGTAAAAAAAAACAGTGCGAAAAAACAAAACAATAACATATATAGCACATCTTCACAGCACGAATGCACAGAGTGCTTTACAGATACACAATACTCAATAAAAGTAAGCTCTACAGTTGCAGAGATACAAAAATAAAATAAAAATAAGCTCTACAGTTGCAGAGAAGACACCAATAAATTAAAACACCCACAGTAACACGGAATACAAAAGAACAGTAAAAAACAAGGATGCCTATAAGTGACCAAAGGCCTGTCTGAACTAGCCTCGCAACAGCCAGATCAGAGAGGTCACACAGGGCTAATGACAGATCTACATGCTACACGCTTGTAGATCTGCTATTCTCAAATGGCCAAAATGTATACAGAGCTTTAGTGGTTATTGGGTGTTTTGTAATAATCAAAATCCACAAAGTAACACTGTCAAATAATTGTAGTGGAGTAAAACCTCCAAATTGTACTTAAGTAGACTACAGTACTTGAGTAAATCTAGTCTACTTAGTTACATTACACCACTGTCTAAATATTACAAGCCTGATGTTAGTAATACAGATGACAAAGCATCTGTTACTGTCAGTCTTTCCAGACCCACTGTATCAGGTTCAC
Source organism: Nannobrachium achirus (assembly GCF_963921795.1). Classification (NCBI taxonomy): domain Eukaryota; kingdom Metazoa; phylum Chordata; class Actinopteri; order Myctophiformes; family Myctophidae; genus Nannobrachium; species Nannobrachium achirus. Next base: position 6,566,697 of record NC_137820.1, on the reverse strand, counting down.
ACAACTTTCTAACGTTTCCACCTATTGCAATTTATTCTCCGGCATGTGTTGCATGCCAAAAAATTGCTGAACTGCAAGCTCATGATAGGTTGCATCCGCTGTAACAGTATAGGTCGCCTAATTACCTTAGTTGCAAGTAAAGTTGCAAAAGCCATCGTGGCATTTTTGTTTGGTAGCCTGTTGTTTTCGGCTTGTGTCAAACCAAATAGAGCCACAAGGGGGCATAATTGTACATCAATTTCAAATATTTCAGACATGATTTCAAACAGCTTAATGTTATAATATAGGCCTATTTCTATGTCCAATACAGCTTAATGGTAGGCTACAGTATATTATATTTATATAAACATTTAATTTTGGCGTATTTTTCACCATCCAGCTTGATCATTAGACAGACAGACCATTTCAACCCCCAACATGAATGAATGATTTGAAAATGTTAAATACATCAGTTGTTAAAGCTAGCATGGGCCTATCATGGTAGGTATTCTCCCAAAGAGTCCCAAGTCATGTCATCTTTCTGGGGAATTGGGGAAAGGCTCAGCAAAATATAAACAATGAAACAGCAGCAGGACTGGAGGAGACAACAGATCATTACAATATAGTTTTAAAACGTCCCAATATGAGTGGAATTTAGAAACACACATGCTAATGTTGTAGAAATCTCGCATGTTAACGGAACCAGTCAAAAAGACAGGAACCTTTAGTAACGGAGGTGCTCCGAACTTCCCCACCCGGCTTTGAACCCGGGTCTCCCGCGTGAAAGTCCAACATCTTAACCATTACTCCAAAGAAATATCTTTATGGAATGAGGGCAGATACTAGAGTTTTGAGGCTTCAGGCTGGGGCTGCGACTCTCTCCGCCACACTTAAACTAAACACTGACATTGATTGATTGATTGATTGATTGATTGATTGATTGATGTATAAGAAGATTACATAGGAAAAGGTAGTTTCATACAGTTCACTGGTACAAGGTCGACTAAAAGGATTTCTTACATTATTTATTATTCACATTGAGATCCTTTTTTAAAACTCATATAACATTGAATGACAGACAGATAGAACGCAGTACTATGCAGAAGAAAAAAACACATTATGCCTTAAGTATATAAACTAGACCAGGTCAACCTGGTTGTGCCAGACCCCCTGTCTGTCATCATCATTTATGACATCATGCCTTTTGTAGGCATGTCATCATCATGTCATCATCATATATACCCTTTATATAGAAAACCCGGACAGACAGACCGACATTTGCTTATGTAGGCCTACCCATTTCATGGGTCTGGCAAATAGTATACAAGCTATATAGTTGTTGAACAGTGACAAGTATTTTATATCCTGAACCATAATACATGGTACAACATAGACCCATGGCCTAAAAACAGTAAACTAAACACCAAGGTAATTCTTCTTGTGAGTTGTCTTCTTTTCTCCAGAGAACATCTGCTGGCTGCTTACTCCTCCTCCAGCTCCTTCACCACCTGCTCTACCACCTTACGTAGCTGGTCCACCAGCACTGCAGAACACGGGGGGGGGGGGGGGGGGGGGTACAAGTCAGTCCTATGTCTCATACTCCGACTTCCAGTGAGTTAGTTGAGTTTGGCCAAGCCTGATCAGAATAAGAACCAGCTTTATTTGTCCCATCACATGTAAAACTGTGATGTTTGACAATGACAAATAAAGCCGAAGTGTAAAGAAGAATGGTTTGAAATGCATTTTGTGAGAAGAGATAGAAGAGACAGAGATACAGTGAGTGCAAAAGGAACAGCTTATAAAACAAATAAATATATATACAGTCATATAGCAGGCATAGGCCTACTATTATACACAATGTTAAAGTAGTAGTTCACCCCAATGACTTTTTTCCCCTATTGATTAGATACTCATGCCATATAGACTTTTTTTTTGTATTTGTCACATTCCTAACACAAAAATGTGATTATTGTAAATTTATCCCCATTGATTCCGGATGGGGACCCAAATGCATGGCTCTGGATGGGGAAACCATCAGGGTAAATGTACTATAATCAAATTATTGTCTTAGGAAAGCGACAAAAAACAACAAATATTGTTGAACTCAAGTCTCCATGGCGTGAGTAATCAATAAAAAAAAGTCATTTTGGGGGTGAACTACTCCTTTAAGAGCATTAGCATCATATGATCTTATAATAAGAGTTATGATCTAATAATCATTGATTAGAGATCGTACCTGAGGTTAGTCCCACCTTCTTTTCACATTTGTCTAATCTGTCTTCCCTGGGATAACACTCAACCTGGGTCCAAAATAGGGATGTCCCGATACCACTTTTTTGCTGACCAAGTACAAGTACGAGTACTTAATTTAAGTACTTGCCGATACCGAATACCTATACTGTAAGTTACGTTTCTGTACAAGTGCTTAAATAGTGTGTGGCGCTCCAAAATAAAATGGTTTAAATAATTATGTTGTCATGCCTTGAGTGAGAGAAGGTGAAAACACTGTTCATTAGTTGAACTAACACACACAAAACTGTGTCTTAGGACTTTTGATATGTTGTTACCAACATATTTATGAAACAAAATGGTATCTGGCACTGCCGTGAGCAATATCGGACGAGTACGAGTACAGCAAAATAGGCTGGTATCGGGGCGAGTACCGATACTGCGAGTACCGATACCGCATCTCTAGTCCAAAACAACAAGCGAAACACAACTACCCCCAGCTGTTGGCCTTTGGAAAGCGTCATGATCGCGACAGGCGTCGATCAGTTCTCCCAGATGTTCAGGACAGTCTTCAGGAAGGGGTTCCAGCACTCGCTTCTCCTCACACACCCTCTTATAGATCTCCATGTCGGTGGTACAATCTGTTATGAGAGAAATGGTTATGATACACCAAGCAATCAGGTACAGGTAATTGTGTAATTGTAAAAGTGTGCAAGAAAGCCGGCACGTGCACACGTAGACATCAAAGGGGGCTTGAGCCCCTGCACTTTTATCCGTCTGTTAGAAAAGTGCCCTCTCCAGACCATGAATGAAGTTTTTACTATGGTGAAATAAATGCAATCGCCCTCTTTCCATGCCATACCTGAAGGCAGCATTCACGAGAAAGTGAATTTTCCAAACTCTCCTGAACTTGAATGCAGCATTTTATGTTGAAAGAATTGCCCTCTCTGTGTAGAAATACATGCCCTTACGCCACATCTCCAGTATTGACTTGATTATGCTTAGTTCAGTGTATGTGGTATCAAGCACTGAGAATGGCCGACCTTCAAGCTCGGAGGTCGGCTATTTTAATATTTTCAGCAAAAGGCCCTTTTAGAAATTTTCGCCCCTGCCTCACTAACATTTTCACCAGACAGAGACTATATAATGATTAACAATGAAGATAAAATGACACAAAAGCTTTCCACTGGCTATAATGGGTTATAACCACAGTTTTCATTTTTCTGGACACACACACACACCGTCAAGGGGTTTCTTCCGGGTTGCGATTTCCCACAGGACCATTCCGAGACTGGAAAACAAACACACAAACAAGACACAGTGTGGGTTTTGGCTCATTCATTCATACCCTGGTTCCCAGGAGTAATTTCTCTATGGAGTAACATTGGGTCATCATTAAAATCTTCTCATATAAGAATCGTGGTCCAACAATGAACAAACTGTCACTGTGATATTGTCGGGGAGGTGGCTCTGTATTGATTACGAGTCACTTTACAGTCACTCATATTTGATACAGTTTGTTCTGTTTCTGGCAAAAATGTAACTAATTCTGCATTTTCTCGCCTGCAGTCGATTCTTCATATCCATAATGAGTCAAACTGCAGAGACCATTTGTTTATTTTTGAAACACAGTTCTTATATGATGGAATATTAAAAACAGTCTACAGGAATTCAGAATGGGGAGAAAAAACAGGACCCAGGTAGAATGTGTAAATGACTCCAGACTTCAGTCCTCTATACTGTACATATACCTAGAAAGGCCCCATTATAGTTCATTGATTATCCCATGCATCATTTTATTGTTTCATGAATTTATTATATTGTTTTGTACATGGAAAGATCTTTGTACATTTGTTTAGAAATGTTATTCTTATTACTGTTGTGTAGAGCAGTGGTTCTCAACCTGTGGGTTGGGCCCCAAATTATTTTGGAGGGGTCCCCAGATGATTAAGATAGCCTCTATACACTTACACTTTATTGTAAGTGTATAGAGGCTATATCTGCACATTTCTAATGTGTCAATATAAGGACTTTGATACCTCTAAAATGACAAATAAAAAATTGGCCACATCTAATAATAGAGGCAGAAATTGTGAAAATAGACAATCTACATGGTCACAACGCCTCGTAGATCGGCTATTTTCACAATAGAACTATGTTATAAAAAAATGTAATGCCTCAACTCTTAGTGCTTAAAATATGATCATTTTGGGGGTCGGTTGAGAACCACTGGTGTAGAGGACTGACCTGTAAATCTCACAGATCTTGCAGTATGGATGGTTGACATCCTCCAGCTGCTCTGGTGATCGGTAGCGCAGCGAGCTCTTCTTCGGCTTTCTATTCCTTTTCAAGGACCTCTCCGTTTGTGCCAGCTCCAGACCACCCAGCTAGTAAACAGATCAAAACAGACAACCAATGAGGGGAATCACTACTAAAACATAATGTAATATCTAGTCTACCATATAGAAAATATCCTGATGTACGTCAGTAGTGACTGATTTCTGTCTAGAAAAACAAAACTCACAAAAGGGATATTATACATAAAACTGTTGACATTTAAATAGATGATATGCTATTTTCTATTGAGCCGAGAACAAAGGAAAGAAGTATGCAAGAACTATTTGCTGCTATGAGGGGATTCATAAACAAATATATGAAATGCAATTTGTCGTTAACTACGTCATACCTTAACTCTGAATCCTTCGTCTACCAGGAACTTGTCGCTGTTGAGACTCCCATGGACATAAGTCTCAGTCGATTGATGTAATCTAATTCATCAGAACCAAATTGTAAGAGAATTAAAAAGTCATGCCTTAATGCTGCCTGAACTCATCGACATGGTATCACTTATCAAAAGTCAATAGCTTATTCTTTATTTAACTTCTATTTATTTTTCTAAACGGGGTGGCAGTGGCTCAGGGGTTTAGTGGTCATGTTCGATCCCGGGCTCCCCCAGGGTTAGTGTGGAAGTGTCCTTGAGCAAGAATCTGAACCTCTAGTAAAGTTGCTCCCGGTGAGCAGGTTGGTGCCTTGCATGGTTTCCTGTATGAATGGGTGTGAATGGGTGAAATGTAATGCACAATCTATGCAAAACACTTTGGATAAAAAGTACTATATAAATGTACCATTTACAATGTATTTACCATTTATCAGAGACCAGGCAGCTACAGTATGCTTCTGGTATTGTACTATATTTGCCATTCTTCTTGTTCTTCATGTGCAGATTGTGATCAAAACTCAAACAAACTGCTACACAGATGTTGGAGGCAAGTGGGGCTTGGCTTTGACATCTAGCTTTGTCCAAAGTTTGTTGTACTTCCAGGGTCACATTGGCCAAGCTTCACGTCCCTACATCTGGTCTACATCTTTGCGCAAAGCGCCCAAAGTTTGACGTACGCCCACTCACCCAGGGTCACATTGGCCAAGCTTAGAGGGACGCTTAATGAAATTTACTCATAAATAGCACCGCTCACTTTACACTATGTGTGATTTTTTTTATCACACATCTAAAGCAGGGGTTCTAAAAAAAAAGAAAAAAAAAAGAATCTAAGGGCACCCCTGTAAATGACGTTTCCATCCATGGCACCCGTGCATTTTAATTACATGTCATATTACGTAAATATTTACCCCTAAAATACAGCCGGTCACAAGGAAAACTTGAGAGAAGAGAGAGAGAGTTTCCATCATGACAGATTGAAAATAACTAGCCTATAGGCTATAGTTGAACCACTTGAACTCCAGTAATCCCTATTTTTGTGGGAACGTTTGTCAAACAGTCAGATTTGGTGTAGAACGAACAAGCCAAGGACAGTGCAATTAATAATAATAATAATTCATAAATAGACCTAAGTTGCACCTCTGGACTTTCATCATGGCACCCACTTTGAGAAACCCTGCTTTAAACAAAGCAGAGCCAAAAGTGATTTATCTGAGACCCATAGTGGGCGCCAGAAATGCTACAAATGTTAAAAATGTGGTTGCAGAAACATTCTTTCAACAAATGATGTACTTTTGAAGTGCGTTTGAAGTTCTAAAACTTCAGTGCACTGGGAACTCACCTGTAGATGCCCAGTGCAGCATCCAAACACATTCGAGCTTTCCTGTCCCACGGTAGTTTACGCTTCGAGTCCAACACTGTCCTGAGACTTCCCTTCTCACAGTACTCCGTAATTATGAGGTAGTTTGGACTGGGTCCTACAGGCAGGGAGAAGGACACCTCACCTCATGTGACTCATATTCACCACCACCAAAACATATATTTTTTTGTCCCAGTGCAAAAATGTAAAACAAAATGATAACGTTTACTGACCGCTCTCATTCTGGACACAGATGCCGTACATTCGCAGTATGTTTGGAGACTCAAAGTGCCGCATGGTTTGGATCTCCTTGTTGAATATCTTCCTCACCTCACTGCCAGGGAGACAATTAAAGACAATTAAATGAACTCTGTAGAGAAAATGATCGGCTATAATGACATCCCCAAAATAGGGACGCCATGAAAAGCTTAATAAAGTAATGGTTGCATACAGCACAATGTTATCTAAATTATAGCATGTGTCAAATGTAGATGGATGAGAATCGATTGCGGTGAAATCAGATTAATCTGCGAAAACAATTCAGAGTTGGGAACAATGGACCCAATTCATCAAGCACTTTACGGCCAAATTACACCCATATTTTGATCTTACTGGGATTTAGGGCAATTCCCAATTTGTCTTTTTTTTGTCTGGGATTTTGAAGCTAAAACAGAAATATAAGCCAGATTTAGTCACTTTATTTACACTATATTTACTACCAGATTGATGAATCGTGCCCAATATGCATAATAACAGAATTTGAGGTTAAATGTGAACACTAGGGGCGGGCAATTGCCATCTCCTGATCCTGATGCCACAAATGAGGCCCCTGCTCTTGGGCCCATAATTTAATTTGTATCAAGTTACTTTTGTATGCAATGTTTGTATGCTCTATTGCAGGGATAGGCAACCTAAGGCATGCACGGGTGCCAACATTGGCACAGGGGAGGGTGATCACTGCCACACCGAAAGAAGTGTGGCAAAAAAAAAGTTCAATTAAATTAAGTCCCCTCAAATCTACAAATCTCATCCTACATTTCTACATTCATTCAAATTACTAACTCTGACTGGGGAGGGAGTCTGGGAGATACTGTAAGTGGTTATTGCTCTAATGATCTAATGATCATTACAATGTCCTGAAATATTTCAAAAGCAGAAAACAATCATACTCGGTTGGCAATAGTATATGTTGGTGTGGTGTCAACATTAAACATGAAATTGATATGGCACACTGACTATCAAGACAATAAAAATATGGCACATCATGTGAAAAGGGTTGCCGACGCCTGCTCTATTGTTGTTTGATTATTATATGCAAATCAATGTAAACTCAAGAGCCAACATGTTCTGTATATTTGGAAAATGTCAATAAATATATTGTTTAAAAAGAAAATGTTACCAGTAAGACACCCTAAGGGTGAGAAACAACAGAGAGACTGACACAAAATGTCCATATATGGGCATTCCCAGATATGGGCTTAATATTGATGACATCAAGTATCTCCATATATGGGCATAAAGGGGACAAGGATGGAATTCATTTTCAAGTGTGACCTGCGTCGTGGTTGGTTGTTTAAGTTGGACAAAATGTGCCCAAAATGCAGCCATATTTTCCCAAATATGGATATGACTGACATTAGAGATGTCTGACGTCAGAGTCCACATGAGACTGACACAATATGTCCATATATGGGCACAAACATGATCTGCAGGTTTTCACACTAAATGCAACCTAAGGTGGCAATAATAATGTTATGGAATAATGATATGCCACAAACGTTGGACTGGTGGATGCTGGGTAGAGTTTGATGGCCACGGTAGACTTCTGGTATTCTCCCATGTAGAGTTGTGAGGTGTCGGTCGTCATGACTTTGGAGATAAAGATCAGCTCCTCTGGTTTAATCTCTCGGATGTCTTTAGGAGCGATACTGAAGTTGTTTACTGTTGATGATGGCAAAAAGAAAAAAGAAAAAAAAAACATGAATGGGATAGAAAAAGAAAACATAAAACATCAGCTGTCAGTGAAACATATTATGATCCATCACAGCTTTTGATCATAATAAGGGTAATAATAATAATAATAATAATAATAATAATGAATTTTATTTGGAGACACCTTTCAAAACACCCAAGGTCGCCATACAGTGCATATAAAATTACATTCTAAAACAAAAACACTGCTGTTTTTTAATACTTTTTCACTTTCTGCATCTGAAGTTTTAGTATTTTTACCTGAACAATCTTTTAGACCTAAATGTGTGGGGTCTACAGGATAGTAAACAAGCTCTTTGTAACGGTTTGTGATGTTCATAACTATCCCACAAGAGCTAGCTAGCTCACCAAACTTATACTATATACCATACTTATACTTTTACTCAGTCTACTTGTTAGCATTGACAGTGACAGTCATAAACACAAACCGAACTTTGATTCGGTGAGTTGTGACTTTCCCACGTGCAGATTTCTCTAATTCTGTGTAATGCTTTTCAGAAGTCGCGAGTGACGTCATTTTGTAGTCGAAACGGACCTTTCAGACGAAAAGTTCGGTTTCGGACAAAGTATGGACAGGCCTTTAAGCTGGTTGCACACTGCGCTGCGTGTTTTCGTTGCGTTTTGGAAATCCGAAATCCGGAGGCCAGGGAGAGAGAGAGGAAAGAGAGAGAGAGCAAGGGACTCAGTAGCAGTTGCGAAAATCGAAAAAAAATCAAACCTGGTCCGAAAATAAATACGAAATGGGCGGCAGTGTGCAAACGTGATTGACATAACGTGAGGTTGATTTTTTATTTACGTGTTCCGAAATTCACTCAGATATTCTGTCCGAAAAACGCAGTATGCAAAGACCTTTACTCTATGGCCCTTTCAGCTGTGACCTGCAACCTTAACTCCTTGCATTCCGGCCTTATCTATGCAGATAGCATTTTAGGCCCTCCGTTCACAGCTCTCACGTTTTACCAAAACAGATCAATGCTAAGCAATATAATAATATAGCCTACATGGCGGTCTGGGCACCTTAGGCTTCCAAAAATGTACGATCTACAAGCTCACAATGTACCGTGTGCTTGTAGATTGGCTACTTGGCAATTTGGTGTACTGAGACGCGGGAATCGGCTTTAAGGTTTGTTTACTCACACATGTCATACATTACTTTCATCATTTCTTGGCATTCATTCTGTTTCTCTGCCATAGCATCCTGCTTCTCCAGCATAGCATCCTGCTGGTCCATCATATGTTGTAGCACTGTGAAACACATCTGATATTAAAGACAATCACACAACCAAGATTAACTTTATAAGACAAACCTGTAGTACAGGGATCAGCAACCTTTTTGAAACAAAGTGCTGTGTTTTTATTTTATAGAGTTTCAGTGTGCCAATATTTTGACATATTTTGATTGGCAGAACCCAGAGCAATAATCCACCTGTCCTATCTCCCTGACTCCCTCCCCAGTGAGAGTTCTGAGTTTTAATGAATGTAGAATTTTGTGCAAGATGTAATTTGCTATAAATGAGCTAACTTCATTTAATTGACCACGTAAAAAAAAGGATTTGTTTTTAAAATAAAAATCCTCTCTCTCACACTTCTGCCAGTGTGCCAGTGATCAATGTTGGCACCCGTGCCTAAGGTTGCCTACCCCTGCTGTAGTCTTTCATGTAAGTGAAAGGGTCACTGCTACATAAATACATACATTTTATATTAAAATGCTTTATTTTAGGGCGCCTGCTGGCCTACTGGTCCAGGCGCATACCACATAGGCATTGCCACAAAGGCATTGATGCCCGACGGCGTCGCCAGTTCGCTTCCCAATCCGGACGACCTTTTCCGCATGTCACTCCCTGTCTCTCCCCCCATTTCCTGTCAGTCTACTGTCCTATCGAATAAAGGCATAAAAGCCCCAAAACAAAATCTTAAAAAGAAAAATGCGTTATTTTGGGCTTGGCATTAACATAATTCACTCTCCCATTCAAAGTTGAACTAAATTGGGCTCAAGCGGGAAATAGTAGGCGGTGGCGGGGGGGTAGGGGTGACCTTTATCTCTTGAGAGCGTAAAATGAGACCAAATGGACCTAAGCTTTACATAAGCTCTCAAGAGTTAAATTGTTTGAGAAGTCTACACATTAGAGAATGTAGAAGAATTGTTCTGTTGATCAACGTTTGCCTGTTTTCTCTCCTATGGCACCACGTCAATACAGCATGGAATTGTGGACAAAATCTTATCCAACGATAACAAGATATTCTAAGTTTTGGGTCTGAGAAGCTAAATCTCATCAAATGGTGGTCTGTGGCTCACATGCCCAATAAATAATGGACCCTATTATGAAAGTAGTTGAAAACCAGTGTCTTAATCCACAAAAGATGGCAAGACTCCTCCTCCTCTTACTTTTCTGGAGCTCTGAATGATCCTCCTCCCTGTCGGCCTCGTCCTCTTTCTGCCGTAAGGCGGCGTCAAACAGCCTGTGTAGATCCTGGTCCGCGTCCACCTGCAGGTTCAGGGACAGCACCTGGAACGCGTCGTTGAGACGCTCGTTCAAACTCTCAAACTCGTCCCCGCGGTCGTTGACCTTCCACATACGCATGAGGAACGTAGCAGAGGTGTATTTTTCCACGCTCTCTTTGGCGGATTCCAGTGTGATCTTGAGCTCCTTCAGAGCCGTCTCCACCTCGTCCGAGATCTCGCCGCCAGCAGCTTCTTTTCGCACGATTTTGGACAGCAGTCCCTCGAGCCCTTTCACGCGCCGGGCCAGACGGCGGCATTGTTTCTTGTTGGCCTTGACCTTCTCGCAGAGAGCGTAGAGTTGCTTTGCTATGGAGAAGACGCTTTCTAGATCCATGACCGGCTGAAATGGGAGAAGGTAGAAAAGAAGAATTAAGACAAAATAGGCATCTATAATTGTGCTCAAAAGTGCCACAAAGGCTCTGTTCAGAACGCAGACACATCCGATTTAGTGTTGTAGTACTCGAGTCAATGATTCTCCTCGAGTCAGGTGGTCTCGAACACAAATGTTCATTGACTTTGTCTCGGTCTCGACTTGGACTCGACCCTCTCCTGCACTCGGTCTTGACTCGGACTCGCCCCTCCCCCTCGGACTTGATCTTGATACCCAAAGTTGGAGCGGTGTAGACTAGAAATCAGATTTTGTCAGGGTTTGGCATGAGCACTCAACACAGCCTTCCTTACTGCGCACACGCAATAAAGTAATAGACCGTTGTTTGCAACGAGTGCTCACATTTCTTTAGTTACAGTGTACACATGGAACCAAATGGACCCCCACTGTAAACGAACACTGAGAATTATTCAGTGTAGAAAGGAAAGGGCGAGAAACAGAATGCTTGATAAAGTCCTGCCCCTGACTCAAAGGGCACTTTTATTCTACAAACGTACAAGGGTGGATTCTGCCAATGCCTTTCAATGGGAACATAGCAGTTTGCTGCCATTTGTGGATTTCTGCACAAGAACGCTCCATTCCCACTGAAATGCATCGGCAGAATGCACCTTCATACAGTAGATCAGGGTTCCCCAATTAGTTTTCCCCAAGGGCCGAATTATGTCTAGGGTACCAAGCAGAGGGCCGCAACATTGCAGGGGGCGACGGTGGCGTTCCCACTACTCCAGCGACAGTTCACATATTGTTGTTGTTGGGTGAAAATCGTGTACGTCCAAAACTGTTTGTTTTGCATTTATCATTTTAAAAATGATTTAAACTAGTGAAAACAGCCGATCTACAAGCACACAACGCCTCGCGATGTGTGCTTGTAGATCTGCTGTTTTCACTACTTTTGTGCGATGGCCTTGTATGATGAAGCAGGGCTTTACTTTGCGAAAGAACATACAAATTTGGAGATACAAGGTTTCCACCCGACAACAACGATATACTAGTGTTGTTGCTGCTCTTATACCACCATTATTACTGGGGTTGGTGGGGGCCAGACAGTAGCCCCCCCGCGGGCCGCAAATGGCCCGCGGACCGCCTATTGGGGAACCCTGCAGTAGGTAGAATAAAGGTGTGGTGTGACAGTTCCCCAACAGCTGTTTTCAGGAAGGCGTTAGGTCTTGGTGCGCACACAGGTACATAAGAGTACAGTCATTTTGATCTTAAAGGTTTCTTCAGGTCAGGCACGTGCAAACATAGACTTCAAAGGGGGCTTGAGCCCCTGCCCTTTTATCAGTCTGTAAAAAGTGCCCTCTTTAGACCATGAATGCAGTTTTCACTATGGTGAAAGAAATGCAAATGCCCTCTTTCCATGCCATGCCTGAAGGCAGCATTCAAGAGAATTGCCTTGTCCAAACTCTCCTGAACTTGAATGCAGCATCTTATGTTGAAAGAATTGCCCTCTCTGTGTAGAAATCCATGCCGTTACGCCACATCTCCAGTATCCTCCAAGCTTGGAGGTCTGCTATTTTCGATATTTTCACTAGTCTCGTGAGGCCAGACTGTTGCCTAACGCGATTTACAAATGCTTCCGGCATACAGTCTGGGAGACCGAAATTCAAACGATGAGTGCGAGTTAAAGCGGATGTGACGCTCCCTTGGTGCAGTAGCGATAACAAGTCCTACTGGAAGAATTATGTCTCCTTTCAATATTTTTGGGGTGTGTTATTTTGTCTTTTTGTGGTGTTGTTGGTGTTACCTCCATGATGTTTTCAAATGTTTTCTATACAACCATAACAAGAATATGCCCCTCGGCTGACTCTGTCTGTGCGAGTGTGTTTCTGTTATGTTTCCAATTGGTCAACAGTTCAGTGCAGCAGTGACTACTTCCTATACTCGCTGTTCGGGAGCTGTCGTTCCAGACTCTATAGCTTTCGGAGATTGTGGAATAGTTGTATGGCTACGCGAGACTATATTTTCACCAAAAGGCCCCAGCCCCTGCCTCGCTACTAACATTCTCTGCACGTCCCTGCTTGTGCACACATGAACATAAGAATCATTTTGATCTTAAAGGCTTCTTGAGGTCATAATACCTTGTACGCACCCTGCATAAACATGACATGTCTGGACAAGAACAACTGGTTCTGATCTCTGCCAAAGCATCGTGTCTAAATCACTTCAAACTAAAGGAAGAGAAATCTCTGTGTGAAGTAATGCAGTGTTTCTAATGTACCGGATCACTAAAGTAATGGAATTTAATTTGGGAGACAATATTAAGAGTGCACATCATAATAGGTTTTAGGCAGTGGTGTAAAGTAACCAAGTACATTTACTCAAGTACTGTACTTAAGTACAATTTTGAGGTGTTTTGACTTTACTGGAGTGTTTCCAGTTTTCTGTACTTTTACTTCTTTTTACCACGACATCTCAGAAGCAAGTATTGTACTTTTACTCCAACTCCACTTATTTGAAAACTTTAGTTACAAGTTACTTTGTAGATCTGCTATTTTCAAAAGATTTTTATACATTGCATTTTTTAATGGGACATTCCGCATAATGAGTACTTTCTACTTTTGGATAAGTGCATTTTGATACTAATACCTTTGTGCTTGAATAACGCTACAGTAATGCTTCTGGTATTTTGTTGTTGTTGAATGCCACAGAAAGCCCTGACTGAAGGACTTATGATAATACAAGTAGAGTAACGTGATTCATATCATGACTCATGTTCCCACCGGCAAAAAGGAAGTTAACACGACTTCATATCGTATCTGTCGACATTATTAGAAGGAAGCAGGAGAAGGAAATCAGCAGTCAACTTAAACATAGCAACTAAAACTACTTTAGAACGGGTAGACATTATTGTGTATCATTATTTTATGCTTTAACTATTGAAAAATAGCAGATATACAAGCTCACAGCGTGGCACCGAGTGCCGCGCTGCGAGCTTGTAGATCTGCTATTTTTGAAAAATCGTGAAAATTAGAATTTTGACCCGATTCTATAAGTGTCTTTTGAATCCTTCTAAGGTTTTTTGAAAAAACCTATGTTTCCATGTCGGCAATCTGGCCAGCTATTGTCAAAGAAAGGGTCCCTTTCACTTAACTGGAGCTCAGTTAGTCTGTTCTTGAGAGACCACTATGACAGTGGTTCTCAAACCTTTTCATGTGAAGGACCCCCAAAATTATATCTATTTGGCCACGGACACCCATCTCAAAATATCTAGTTCCAGGGACCACCCAGAAGCAAAATTTGAGTTACAAACGTTCGCTTTGAAAATACATATATTCAAAGATTTGCACACATTTTCTCGACTTTTTCAAAAATAGCAGATCTACAAGCTCACAGCTGTGAGCTTGAATATCTGCTATTTTTCACTGGTTAAAGCATTCAATAATTCTAGGCCTAAATGGGTTAAAGAACTTGAGGAGTTAATTTACCTGTGGTGAATGAGTGAGAGAGTATCGACGCAGCTCGCCTGTTCACACACCCAGGACACACTGTTACTGAAATGAAACTAGAGCTTGGTTTAATTCACTCTGCCCCTCCCCCTCTCCTTTTTTCATTCTTGTTTTTGCTGGGAGGCAGCACATGTCACTTCTCACTTCTGCTTTTTGCGCTGATCAATGGACACTTTGTTTGGCTCTGCACTTTTAAGTACTATTTTAAGTATTGCATGTGTTTGACTTAAAGGGATATCCACATATTAACCACCATTTGTATCTTCAAACTTCATTTTAACCATGATAGATTCATTAAAAACTCACATTATTTTTTCTGGTGACTCATACTACACTCCTAATACGTGAGCAGGCCGTGTTTGTTCGATAACTTTTTTCATTTATTTTTAATAATTATTTGGGAAAATGGAAAAAATGAAATACAAAAAAATAATTATTAAAAATAAATGAAAAAGGTTATCGAAAAAACACGACCTGCTCACATATTAGGAGGGTAGTATGAGTCACCCGAAAAAATAATGGGTGTTTTTAATGAATCTATCATGGTTAAAATGAAGTTTGAAGTTACAATGGGTGTGTGTGGGGAGAGGCCCTGGGCCTGGAGGGCCTGGTAACATTTACATCAAATATCTAAATATTCAATCAAGCTAATTAAAAACTGTTCAGGGTATTCATGAAAGCCTGATTAGATGATAAAATTACCAAAAGTTATTTTGAAAGTGAAATATCCCTTTAATGGTGAGACACCATAACAGTGACTGTTATGGACACTTTATATGTATTAGGGTCACTTCTTCTTGTTTGGCACTGCATTGGTACTGCATTAGTAAGTATTACTATTTTGTTGGTTTTCTTAGTTACTGATTTCCCCCCTTGGGATAATAAAGGTATCTATCGATAATAAAGATAATAATAGGGATAATAAAGGTATCTATCAATCAAAAGGGCTCAAAGGGCGCTCTGAGCCTCTCTGAGTGCAGTGTTTTGCCATGAAAGAATGTGTTCTGTGTGTGTGTGTGTGTGTGTGTGTGTGTGTGTGTGTGTGTGTGTGTGTGTGTGTGTGTGTGTGTGTGTGTGTGTGTGTGCGTGTGTGTTTGTCTATGTATGTAAGTATATATTGTTATACATTTGAAAACATGAAATGGGAAATTCTTTACAATGAGTACTTTTACTTTTGGTACTTTAAGTACATGTTGGAGCCAACATGTTTGTACATTTACTGAAGTACATTTTGAATTGTGGACTTACTACTTCTAACAGAGTAGTTCTGCAGTATTATAAGTAAAACATGTGGGTGCTTTTCCTACCACAGTTCTTCATTGGTTTGCTGCTGTGGACGCTTACCTGTCAATGATCACCTGGTATTGATCTCTGATCGCCCTGGCTCTCCCAGCTGTGTCTCATTCAGGGGTCCAGTTGTCCGGATTTAAAGGGTGCGTTCGGAAATCCGCACCGGGTGTGTGCTCAGTGTAGTGAGTGCAGTGGGCGTGACATTGTAGGGTGCATTCAGTGTGGCTTATTTACGAACGACCAGTTAAGAGGCAGCTGTGAGGCTTTTTCAGTCGAAAAACTTTCTTAAAAGCAGCAGTTGCTAACGTAAAGTTGCTATTCGCCCTATGTTGATAGGTATTTTAATTCATAACATTGGCCTACCTGCTGTTAGTTTACACGTTGATGCGTGTGTAACAATAAAAACAAAAGGACCAATAAAGCAGCAAATGGTGCATTTTGTTATCATTTCCTACGCCATTGTGTTCACAGCTGAGAAGCGCTCGAGACATGGCCATGAAAACCAACCAATCAGAACACCGCACTGACGCACCACACCGTCAAACCCCATCTTCTGAGTAGGGTCGGTGAGTGCGTGCACTAAACACACCAGTGTGTCGCTGGATTTCCAAACCACAACGCACCAAGTGCACCGAATAAACGAACGACAACATGGCACACCAGCGCGTTGAGTGTGCATTTCCGAACGCACCCAAAATGAAGCAAACACGGAACTAAAAGTTCCAATGATTGGCCGCTAGTTGCGCTGTTCTGGTACCAGAAGCTCCATAGGATTCCGTTCATTTCCCCTGAACTTTTACTTTAGATTTTCTTACCTTAATAAACATTGTCCTAAATACTTTATGGTTTACAGTCTATGGTCTCATTGCATGATTAGGGCCTGAGGCTTTGACATGATTTTGAGGGGGACCCCAGGTGACTTAAAAGTGACAATTTAATGGAATTTAAGACTTTAACAGGCTACTACACAAAATAATAATACTAGTAATAATTATAATAATAATTCTCCATCAAAAATAATCAAGCTCACAAGGCATTGTGAGCTTGTAGATCTGCATATTTTCACATGTCTTTATCGTTTATCTTATTATGCATCACTTCTTCAGCACTTAAGGCCTATATACTCCTTGTACGATGAACAGTGAAAATGGCTGACCTACAAGCTGACATGTTGCATTGAGTGTGACACATTATGTCGCAATACAGGGATAATATTATCCCTGTCATTATGCATGTCAATATTAAGTGGTTTAATTGGCTATTATAGGACCAATTATCGTTAACTGATTATCCCATGCACACTAAATATGAAACAATGAAGCAAAAAGTCCATGAAAGGAAGGCTGTAGCCTATATTTGGTTGCTTTAGCATGGTCCAACCTAAATAATCCTGGCTGTATGAAAAAAAAAAAAAAAAGCTGGAAACATCGTGAAAACAAGTTATGGCCATTTGTATAATCACTGTCCCATTGACTCCACTAGGACAAGATAAATATTAGGGCTGGGACTTTAACTGATTAATTGCAATTAATTAATTACAGAAAATTAACGCGATTAAAAAGATTTATGCATTTTAATCGCACTTTGTTTTTGCAACACAGAACCTTCAGTTTCGCGCTAACCGATCATAGCGATGCACCAACCAAGAAGAGACAACAAACGCAAAAGGAGAAGTAGCTGATCGTACAACAAAATGTGTTTTACTTGAAAAAAATGCTTCTCAGGTCAAATATCGATGTGCGATTAAAATGTGATTAATTGCGATCAATTGCGATGATTAATCACAGAGCCTGTAATTAATTAGATTAAAAGTTGTAATCGCATCCCAGCCCTAATAAATATATAAATAAAGAAAAGATTCTGCTTTAAATAGCATGCAACTAGGGGGTTTCCATGATTCTGAATCCATTGCCAGCATTTGTTTAGCATGAAAAACATTCCTTGGGCTAAATGTCGGCCCCACAAAACTGTGAAAAGTCACGAGTCATCAAAACAAAAGTGGAAAAAAAGTGTATAGTGGAGTCAATGGGACAGTGAATATGCAAATTGCCATAACTTTTTTCGCGACGTTTCCGGCAGAGCAGGCCTCTCTCATTATGTGGACCTTAATGACCAAACGAATAGATAAAACTGAAATAAAAAGTACGGCAAGACATCACTGGTTGAACTGGTCGCCACAGCTCCAGAAAACACCCACAAAACTCTGAAAAGTGATGACTCGTCATCACTTTTCATCACTAAACCATCATTTTCTCAGGCCATTTGTAGCCCAAGGAATGTTTTTTGTGCAAAACAAATGTTTGCAATAGATTCAGCATCATGACAAACCCCTAGTTGGACCCTTCACATCCTACTTAAATACACAGAAAAAGTGTTTTTCTGGGTATTTTCCTGCTGTATGGGACCCAACTTGATTTGGCTGCTGTGGCTACCCCGAATGTCGCAGACTCGGGCGCCCTAGCTAAATCATTAGAGCATGCCCTTGGCTACATCTGTGCAAAATTTGGCGCTTTTAGACTGATTAGCACGAAATTACCATGTCATCTCCCTAACGCCCCCGACTATGTCACCCTCTGTAACAAAAACCCAGCCATGTCAATATACATGCATGACATCCCTTCACTTAATCATGTAAAACAATACCATGTTCAATTACGTTTAGCAAAGTAGTACATTTTAATTCTATATTCTTTATTTAATTCTTGCATACATCTTTAATCTTATGCCAATATTGGTTAAAATTTTAAAAAAAAAATTAAAAATTTAATAAAAGGCACGGTGGCGCAGTAGGTAGCGCTGTCACCTCACAGCTAGAAGGTGCTGGGTTTGATTTGCGCAAGGGGACGCGGTGGTCGCTGGGGGCGTGTTCTCTTCTCCGTGTCATCAGTGCCCACACCCTAGGTGGGGTTGGCGAAAGGGCCTTTCCGTGTGGAGTTTGCATGTTCTCACCGTGTCTCCTAGGGTAGATACCCTCACAAAAACACGGAGCAATCCTGGTCTCTATACTGCCTCCCCCTGGCCAGCCGGGGCTTCTGATGGAGGGGAAAGGAATTGGTTGGAATAACGTGTTCCTTCCATGCGCTATGTCCAGCCGGGGAAACTCCCCCTGACAGGTGAAAAGAAGCGCCCTGCTCACTCCTCGTGCACTGAAGGAAGCATGAGCTCAGTCCAGGGCTCTCCCCATGTGTGGCAGAGGGAGAGCAGAGCCCAGGATTACAGTTTAGGCACTTGGCACTGGGTGAAAAAATGGGTTACAAAATCGTGGGATAAACATTATATTATATATAAAAGGGACCACACAAGATTCAAAATATCTCCCCAACAAGACTTGTTTTGAATGATTTACTGTTCTCCAGTACACAGTACCTGGAGGGTGGAATATTCCTGAATGTTGTAGTCAGACAAGGTTCTGCAATCTTCCAGTTGCTGGAAGGCACGCATCAGAATCTGCTGGTCAGGCCTGACCAGAATCTGCAGAATCTGCTGGTCAGGGGGAGGGCCTTCCTTGTTGTGGATTTTGGCCTTCACATTCTCAATGGTGTCGCTTGGCTCAACCTCGAGGCGGATGATCTCTCCAGTCAAGGTTTTGATAAAGATCCACATACTGCCTCCCATCGGACACAGCACCAGGGTGGAACCTTTCTTCATGTCATAGTCAGACAAGGTTCGGCCATCTTCCAGTTGCTTGCCGTCAAAAATCATCCTCTGCTGGTCAGGGGGAATTCCTTCCTTGTCCTGGACTTTGGCCTTCACCTTCTCAATGGTGTCGCTTGACTCAACATCGAGGCTAATGGTCTTTCTGGTGAGAGTTTTTACAAAGATCCGCATGTATTCCATCAGACTCAGCACAAGGTTGAGGGTGGATTTTTTCTTAATGTTGTAGTCAGACAGGGTTCGGCCATCTTCCAGTTTCTTGTCGTCAAAGATCAGCTTCTGCCGGTCAGGGGGAATTCCTTCCCTGTCCTGGACTTTGGCCTTCACATTCTCAACGGTGTCGCTGGGGTCAACCTCAAGGCTGATGGTCTTTCCGGTGAGGAGGGTGGATCCCGGTAGAATGTTGTATTCAAAGAGGGTTCGGTCATCTTCCAGTTGCTTGCCATCAAAGAACAGCCTCTGCTGGTCAGGGGGAATTCCTTCCTTGCCCTGGACTTCTGCCTTCACATTCTCAATGGTGTCGCTTGGCTCAATCCCGATTCTGAAGATTTCTCCGGTGAGGGTTTTGACATTGATCGTCACACCGCCTCCCCTCAGACGTAGCACCAGGTGGAGGGTGGATTCTGCCCAAATGTCGTAGTAAGACAGGGTTCGGCCAATTTCCAGTTGCTGGCCGGCAAAGAGGAGCCTCTGCTGGTCAGGGTGAATGCCTTCCTTGACATAGATTTTGACCTTCACATTCTCAACGGTGTTGTTTGGCTTGACCTTAAGGGTGACCATCCTGTTAGCGAGGTTCTTGTAAAATATATCCATATTTGCACCTGTATGAAGAAAAGTAAAAAACAAACAAACAAACAAACAAACATTGAGATTTTAGATGCAATTCTCATGGGGCGGGTGGAGCGGTGTCAAAAATAAATAAAATAAAATGCATTCCGGTAGCCTACATTCTCTCTCTCATATATCTCTGTCACTCCTCTCTCTCCTGCTCTCCCGTCTCTCTCCTCCTTACTGGAATCATCTGAGTTAATGTTCAATGTGTTGCTTATTTGATCAATTCACCCTTTGTCAGCTTTAAAGGAACAACAAGGGTTCATATTTTAGATTGTAATTCTCTCTTTTGCAAATCACGCCCCATTCTGCCCTGTTACTATGGTGGTACAGATGACCCTGGGCAGATTGTTTTTTATAGTGGCAGTGAATGGGGGGAGAGGGTATTTTCATTGCCTCATTATTGCAATTTAAAGTACCAAAGGAAAAACATCTAGGTGATATTAATAAAAAGGGAAGACAAAGGTACAGTAGTTACATTGCAAAACAGAGGGTTTCCCCCAAAAATATATGTTTTAATTTGTTTAATCCCAGTGGGACAGAATCACCATTGCAGATTCTTTTATAGTGGAAGTGGATGGGATTTTTTTTTCATAGCCTCATTACAGCTATATAAAAAACACATCTACGTGATATTAATAAAAAGGGAAGAAAAAAGTACAGTAGTTACATAGCAAAACAGTAGTTTTCCCCCGAAAATATATGTTTTAATTAGTTTAATCCTCTGGATCAGACAGGAGATTAATAGAAAGAGAAAGCGCAGTGCATCTTGGGTAGGAAGGTGACAGACAGATTATAGTTCTACTCACATAATAGGCTGGCATAGTTCTACTCACATAATAGGCTGGCTTTCGTAATTCTGCCCATTTAAAATATATGAACCCAATTGTAACTCTTAGTTACATTGATAAGGTCCATGTGAACTAGTCTGTTGAAGCTTATTCATTATAATGAGCGAAATCGCTATCACCTCGCGCGGCCGTACTGTACAAACGCCGTGTCGCACAGTGCCTACGGCGATGAAAGCCCAAAGCAACATTCTCCACTGCACAAACTCCACCCCCGATAGCAAAAAGTGAATGATTTTTTCTGGTTGGCCAGTCAGGGAGTCTCAGGGACCAATCAGAAGGCTGACAAACGGTGAATTAGAGAAAAGAAAAAGTAAGTGTTAAAATGTTTTCATTTGCTTCGTTCTATTGTTTTATTGCGTTTACCGTGCTAAAATGTGGGGCATGCGTACGCATGGGGGCATGCGTACAAGTGGCTAAATATGTATTTTTAGACAAAATAAGCCAGCAGTTCATTTATTGCTATTTACAGTAACACTACTAGCTCCCATAAGTCACATCCAACCATGAAAGGTTGCGTTGTATCTTGGGAATGGGCTTATTCTGTGTAAAATGACATATTTAGCCACTTGTACGTATGCCCCCAACCACTGAAATAAGAATCTCTAAAACAATAGAAAGAAGTAAATTAATTTTTTTTAACACTCATCTTTTATATTCTTTAATTACAATCTAAAATATGAATCCTTGTTGTAAAAAACTAAAGTTGTCCTTTAAGTCAATCTATTAAGGCTAGTAATCGACCGACCAGCGATTTTTAGCATTTCAACAAATATTCACTGTGTATTCACTGTACTGTTTTCGAGAATGTTACTATTTATCATGACAAAGCAAAAAATAAATGAAAAATAAAAATAAATATTGATTCAATTTAAAACTACACCCTTTGCATTGATGTGAATGAAAGAATGGGGACTTTGTCCCACTGCATAACTCCGCCCCCTGTAGCAAAAGAGAAGGATTTTTCTGGTTGACCAGTCAGGGACCAATCAGAAGGCTGACAAAGGGTGAATTATCAGATCTTCAACCCATACAATCAGAATCACTTTTTTGTTTAGATTTTCCCTTGTGTATTGACAATGCTCAGCAGGATCTTTCAGTGAGACCTGCATGTAACAGAGTATTTGCATAGCTTTTCTCCTGTTTTTGACTTTTTCTCATAACCTTTGGTTTTGTTCCAAATAGATATCCCTAAAACTTTTTGCCTTTTTTTTTGTAAAATATTCAAATAGCTGATCTACACGCTCACAATGTGTCGATGTAGATCGGCTATTTTATTTGAAGTATTAACATATAACATGGACAGAAATATAGGCCTAAATCTTCCTGCATTGCCTTTTGTATGACCACTCTAACAGATCTAGCTCTAGGTGCGTTCTTTCTAGCCTCACCCTCAGTGCTCACCTTGAACACTTTGAGCTGATGCATTCCCATTTTTTCGTCATAAATGTCCTCATTGGCAAGGACCATGTGGGGTGTGCCTCTCTGTCATGACATTCAATGTGTGGTCCAGGTATCTGTGTTTCTTTTACTTTTGCTGTCTTGTGAATTTGACCAACCTGTGTTTTTGAACCCCGCTCATATCTGGAATCTAACTTCCCTTTTTCGTGTGTGCTACCGACTGTGCCACCATGCCTCCTATGCTATTACAAATTATATTAAAGTTAAATGTGTTTTAAAAAAATAAATAAACGTGATTAAAAAAAACACAAAAAAGTCATTGAGTAATACATCTGGATCTTACCAAGAGCGTTGTAAAAGGCTGCTCTAACAGGTGTCTCCCCAGGATCTAGCAGTGATGTGTACAGGGTCTTCATCTGGTCCTCACTTGTCTCTGCAGCTTCAATCTCAGCAAGGAGTTCATGAGAGACCCGGGATCCTAGACCATCTACTATGTACATGACCATGTAAGGTGTGATGTTTTGAATGAATTGATTCTTGTGCTGCATCACAAAACGTCCTGTTTGGAAGAGAAAAGGAAGAGTGGCTGTTACTGGCTGAGATAAATGCATCACAGAAAATGAAGCTCCTGCATCTTCTGCATCCACACATGAATACAGTAGTAGTCTAACCACCAGGCCGGGTCCTAGCCCCATTTTGGGCACTAGGCAAGATTTCTCTGACGTGCGCCCCCCTCTTTATTTTTAATATACATTCAACAAAAGGAGCACACATTTCACACCTTCTTTCCTCTATACTGCAGATTATTTATTCGTAGCATTCCTAGTGTGTGTGACTGACTGGTTTGCATTAATTAGCCTAACTGTTCAACTAGGCTATGTGGAGAGCGGAGAGGTGGCTGCCTCCCCCACCTCTACAGCTCCCAGTTCCAGCCAAAAGACAGACAGACAGACAGACAGACAGACAGACAGACAGACAGACAGACAGACAGACAGGCAGACAGGCAGGCAGGCAGGCAGTATCAGAAGATTAATTAACCATGCACACAGTGATGTGACTTGCAAACGAGAATTCCAATCTTGAAAGTGACATTGATTTCAGAATACTACACACACCACCTTCCAATTTCGGCACCCCCTCTAGATGGCCACCTGGTAACAGCTGATTATTTGATTGAAGTATTTATTAGAAGTTTGCGTAGGGAAAGGTACAGTTTCATTTTCATGACAGTACAGTTCACTGGTACAAGGTCAACTAAAAGGAAACCCAGTTTAGCCTTGCGGCTTACTGTATTTCCAAGGAGATCCTTCATCCTGCATCCTGGAAAACCAAATGTAGCACCAGCCAACAACCTACTCACTGGTTAATGGTTACTTCAAGTATTGATGGAAAAAACTCACCTTTTTCTTCATCTGTTTCAGGCAACATGTTGTTCGTCATCATGTGATGATATGAAATATAACAAAAGGAAAACAAGTGTAAATTTAGTTTTGTACCTTAATGTCTAAATGAACTGAAAGGAACTTATGTCTAACCTTAGCCTTAGATTAAGATGCTGTGAAAAGTCTTCGAAAGTCAGCTCCATGGCAGACTTGGTAAAGTGGGAGGATCGGGTGGATCAAGTTCACAAAAAGGTATTTGGTCTCTACTTGCTCAGATGCAAACTTGATGATTGGAACAGTACTTCGGCACCGACTGATGATGTTCACAAGTTCCCGAGAACAAACAAGAACGGGTATTGAGAATCAGCCACAATGTCTCACTGCTTTTCCTTGTTTACCAGAATTACCGTAATGGTGCAACTGCGCAGCTGGAACAGTAACTTGCAATCCGCGCCTGATTTCTTTTTCTGCTTTTAAACTCTGCTAACGTTTTATGTTTTTATTCTGCATTGTAGTACTTTGAGAATCTTTGATTGGAAAGTGCACTACGAATAAATGTATTATTATTATTAAATATCGATGTGCGATTAAAACGTGATTAATTGCGATTAATAAATGACAAAGCCTGTAATTATCCGCACTGCCCGCGATGCGACACGAGCGATGAAATCGAATTAAATAATTTTTTTCAATGGGGATGTCCTCACCTCCCGCGAGCGTCAACGTGTCGTACCGCGACGTCGTCAACCCCACTCGTTTTTGCTCGTGGAGCCTCTATTTGAGCAACGTTTCACGCGACGTCACGTCCATAGAGGTAAATGGCCATGGGCCATGTCCCGCCCTCCAAACACTTTATGTTATTATTTATTTATTTGATTGGTTCAGGTTACGTCGCAACACAATGGCCGACGCTCCATATGCGGACAGTTTTCGCGGGACATCGCGTCACTCGCGTGCAGTGTGGATTAAGAGTTATCCATCCCCACAAACCCTCCTGCTCCCTCAGATCAGCTAACACAATGCTGTCTGAACCTAGCCTGGGTGCCAGCTACGTTCCGTAGTTTTGTCACTTGACAAAACTGATCTACTGAACGTAGCGTAGCAGGCTGGCACCCAGGCTAGTCTGAACCTTCCCTTAAAACACCCCATTGCTCCACGCATCCGACCTAGACTCTTCTCCCTTCCCTAAAACTCCCTGGACAACACTCCATGAGTCCTAGACTCTTCTCTCTTCCCTAAAACACTCTGGACAACACTCCACATGCCCTAGCCTAGACTCTTTTCCGTTCCATAAAACACCCTGGACAACATCAAGACAACATCTACACAAATACACAGCATTGACGCAACGTCAACACAAATACACTACTACACAATACCTATGAAATAGGCATGTGGGTAACAGAAGTCATTCAATAAACAAAGGACCCACCTGAAGATGCTGCAGTCAGGTTTGATGAATCCATCAATCTTTTAAGCTCTGAAACATGAGAGACACTTAATTATAGAATAAAATCACATGTATTGATATGTACATGAGGTAACACTGTAGCCTATAGGGCATAGCAGTGGGCGTGGTTTACTGGTGCCACTCAAAAATGGGTCCCATTTACTTTCCCCATAGACTTTATATCAATTATTTTAAGCCTAGTATCAAGCCATCCAGGATCCTGCTGATATACGATCAGGATACGATATACCAGTGGTTCGCAACATTTCTTGCTTGTGATCCAAAAGAGAAATTAAGACATTTGCACTGGGCCTAAACTAGTGAAAATAGCAGATCTACAAGCTCACAATGTTAGCTTTTAGATGTGCTAGTTTCACTATGTCACTACTTCTTAAATCTTGTTTTCTAATTTATGGAATTTCTTAGATTTTTCTTTTATTGTCTCCACCAGGCCGAAGGCATGGGGAGACTATGTTTTGTCTGTCTGTCTGTCTGTCTGTCTGTCTGTCCATCCATCCGTAAGTCTGTTACCAGCTAATCTCCGGCGCCGTTGTTCCGGTCGCTGCCAAACTGTGCACACACACTCCCTGGATTCCAATTCAGAATCTCTGCCTCTTTTCACATTGGCCTGTTATAGCGCCACCAGCAGGTTGACTTTTTCCAAACACATTTTTGGAAGCAAATGGAGAGACAGCCGCTGATACGAACGACCTACGGCCTGGTCGCGACCTAGGCCACGACCTGGAGGTCGTAGGTCCCGGTTCTGGAGGTCGTAGTTCGCGGTACATACTTGTTAGGTCGCGGCCGGTCTAGTTTCGCGACCCCCGGCCGTGGTTGCGCCACCTCGGTCGTCCCCGGGCCGTTGTTGCGCGATCGGGCCGTTGTTCAGCGACCTGGGAAGTCCGCGGTCGTATTTAAAAGGTCTTTTTGCAGAATATTCTAGAGCAGCAGCGCTATTCAACCTTTTGAAGCTTGTGATTGGCTGAACCGGAGGTAGGAAGCGCTCCATTGTAGTCACTTGGACCGCGCGAGGTGCACCAAAACCTATCCTTAACCCTAACCCCAACTCTAACTCTAACCCTAACCTTAACCCTAACCCCAACTCTAACCCTAACCCTAACCCTAACCCTAACCCTAACCCTAACCCTAACCTGCCGACACTGAGTAGCTAACCTGCCGACGCTGTTGAAAACGAGCGCTCCTTCCCTTAGCAAGCGTAGAGTTTCTAAACTCGCGTCCCTTCCCTTAGCAAGCGTAGAGTTTCGATCGCGGCGCTCCTTCCCTTAGCAAGCGTAGAGTTTCTAAACTCGCGTCCCTTCCCTTAGCAAGCGTAGAGTTTCGATCGCGGACTTCCCAGGTCGCTGAATTACGACCGAGATCGCGCAAAACCTCCAGAACCGGGACCTACGACCTCCAAGTCGTGGCCTAAGTCGCGACCAGGCCGTAGGTCGTTTGTATCAGCGGCTCTTGCTGAGCAAATGCCTCAAATCATGCATACAGCGTCACATTGCCGTTAAAGGCCGAAGAAGAAATGGCGCCCTGGCGGAGACCTGTGCTTGGAAGAGCACTGCTTCTAGTTGAGTAAAGTAATAATAATGATTACTAAGTAGCGCGTTACTGCCCAACACTGGACAACACCCTCCCACCAGCTACTCCTCCAATGACCACTCCTTTGATGAGGAATAGCTTGTTTGTCTCACCTTGTTTCCTTAGTTCTTCTTGGTACATCTGGTTGGTGTAGTGGTATCCACCGTTCCTCCTCACCATCTTGTCGATTTTCTCCAGCAGCTCAGTGACCTGAGAGGGATCCTCAGTTTTGTTGTTAAAGACATGACAAAAACCACTATATTCGCTGATTAATTCTTGTATTTTCGGAGAATCGTTCACAGTGTCTTCAAATGGACGTTCAATCAGGTCACCATGAGTGAAGAGAATCATGGTGTATTTGTCTGAACTTTTTCCAAATTCTTTTGGAATCTGTGCCACAATTTTCTTCTCCTCATCAGTGTATCTCTGGATCAAAGCCAGGAACACATGCGGACCAGGAGCAGTACAAGTAATACACTCTGTGACATCTTTAATGGTTTGATATTGACTGATTCCAGTTTCAAACAAGCCTGGAGTGTCTATGACAGAAACCTTTCTACCAGCCACTACACCACTGGCCTTATTACAGCTCAATGTCACAGATTCTAATGAATACTTGGATTGGAATGCTTTAGAACCCAGGATGGTGTTTCCTGTGGCACTCTTTCCCGCTCCAGTCTTCCCCACCAGCACAATCCGAACGTCTTCATCATTTGTTATGAGATCTGAGGAAAGAAAGAAAGAAAGAAAGAAAGAAAGAAAGAAAGAAAGAAAGAAAGAAAGACTGTTTGCATGTATGTATGAATTCATCATTGATAGTGTTTTGATAATGTTACAACAACATTAGTTTAATTGCTGCACAAGTTAGGCTCTCTAAGGTATAGAATTATTGTATTTCACACTTATTTTATTTACTACTACTACTACTACTACTACTACTACTACTACTACAGCTTGGGATTTCTGTGACATTTTGCACGTACATTCCCACTAGGTCAAGGAATAAATGCCACCCTTTTCACATTGGCCTATTATAGCGCCACCAGCAGGTTGACTTTTGCTAAACACATTTTTGGAGCAAAATGCATCAAATCATGCATGCAGCATCCGATTAACGTGAAAATCCGAAGAAGACATGTATGCACCCCTTTCACATTTGCCTATTAAAGTGCCACCAGGAGCCCACAATAACCTTCATGACCTGGCGGAGACCTGTGCTCGGAAGAGCACTGCTTCTAGTTCATATTCATTGTATCCTTCCTATACCAGCATTGTGATTTCAAACTCCATTTTAACCATCCATGTTAGATTCATCTAAATCACAAATACAATAAAAAAGTAGTTTTCCCAGCAGGCCTCAGTAGCCCTCATAGCATAGAGTGGAGCCCATAAGCATATATTACTTACACTTGTTATGGTCGAAGTTTGTTTTTTATTTTTTACACAAGCCGCCACAGTTTGGTAAATCATGTTTTGGGGTGAGCGTTTGGTTGAAACTGCCAAAGTGACTCCTGGTCTTTTCCAGGACTTGCCAAAACACAGACATAACAAAAACAATCTGTTTAGCAGACTACTGCGGCTTGTGTGGGACAACCAACGTAATGATGTGTGTGTAATGACAACTAATAACAGATTGATGAACAAAAAAAAAATTACCACAATAAATAGTGTAAGTAGCAATATGCTTATGGGCTCCGCTATGAGGGCTGCAGGGGAAACTGTCTGGACAAAAGGCGCAATACTGCAAAATAGAACCCATGGCAAGTTACCGTATTTTTCATCAATATAAATAGGAAAATGAGCCTATGTTATATTTAGTCTAGAGTTGTCCTTAAGCTGCCCTCTCACTCTGGGCATCCAAGCATTTTACTCAAATTCTTAGGTGTATGAAGAACATGCACACCTGTGTCAACTCAAGCAATTATCTGGCTGACTGCAGGCCGTTTGAGGCACAGACTGGTCCGTGCCACAACATTGTTGTTGCTATGTTGACACCATTGTACCCAATAGTATCACCCTGTTCTGTATTTTTGTCAAATAGTTGGCTAAACTTGTTTTGTTTAATGATTATTGTGTATATGGGAAATTATATGGGCCTATATTGGGAGGAAAAAAAGCCCGAGCAGGGAAAGAGAGGCCCCTGATTTTGTACTTTCAAATGTCTTCTTCATGCGTGAAGAAGAAGGTCTAGGTGTGATGTCAGCATGGATGTTGGTGGCCAGTCTGGACACATCACTTTGCAGGTCATCAACGATGGGCTCTGTAACAAAGAAAGACCGAATTAGGAAATTCACCCAAGTCACTGTCAAGGATGATAATAATGATTACTTAACTGAGAGAAGAAAATTACACTATTTTGATAACTTCTGATTAAGTACACGTTACTGTTAGCTACTCTCACCTGGTACAGAGCTCCTACGCAGCACCAGGTGGAGGGTGGCTTCTGGCCAAATGTAGTAGTCAGACAGGGTTCGGTCATCTTGCAGTTGCTTGCCGGCAAAGATCAGCCTCTGCTGGTCAGGGGGAATTCCTTCCTTGTCCTGGATTCTGGCTTTCACATTCTCAATGGTGTAGTTTGGCTTGACCTTAAGGTGGATGGTCTTTCCAGTGAGGGTCTTGACACAGATCTGTATATGTGCAGCAGCTGTATGAAGAATGGGGGGGGCGGGGGGGCACATTAAGGGGTCAGGAAAACTATCGTATAGTAAAAAGAGTTTCTCACAACTGTGCCATTCAGTGCAAGTAATAATCTTTTGACATTATACCAGCCAGCCAACTTTAAGACTACCTGTTAGTTCATAATAAAATAAATACATTGTTTCAAAATCAGACTCATAATATTGAACAGTTGAGATAATGTTTTCCAATAAGCCGTAGAGATACAGCTTTTTCTTTTTTTTCTGCAAGATCGTACTTAGAATGTGGGTGGCATGTCTTGCCTAAATGACAGTATGTGCGTAATCAATAATATGTACCTTGAAACTATACACACGCCAGGTCAACAGAACAAGAACCTGCCATCTGTCTAGTGTCTACATAATCTAAATTACATTTTAGCCTTGGCATAAGCCTGCAAGTTTGTGAATGCTTGTTCAACAACTCTTATGAACGTGTAGTGTGGTGAAGTGAGTACTGAAGTATGTATGTACATTCTATTACGTACTGTACACACTTCTCACAGAGAGAAGTCAAAGTACTTTACATACAACAGTGAATGAAGTGTGAAGAGAATGTGTCTGTTAGTCTGTACCAGAGAATGTGTCTGTACCAGAGAATGTGTCTGCAGCAGAATGGAGGATGTTTGGTTTAGTTTGTCCTGTGGAGGAAAGAATGAGGGAACATCATTTTGGATTAATTTTTAACACTGATTTAGCTTAATATTGTGTTCACAAGTGTAAATCACAAATGTTGATAATGTTGATCGTTGGAAAAATATTTTTTTGTATGTAGCAGCTGACCAAATAAGATAAGAATTACATAATGGAGATAATAAAATTACAATATTTGATTACTTTTGATTACAAGTACACGCTACAGTTAGCTACCCCCACATTGCACAAAGATGATTATTACTGTTATAATTATTTAGATTATTATTTAGAGCAGACAAATATTTGTACCCATTATTTCTCCCAATGTATTCTTAATGCCAAATAACCACCAACACTGCAACAAAGATCACCCTCCCAGTCTGACTTCCTTCCCCGAACACAACCAAGCCAGACAGCACAAAGATTTCACCTTTTCTTTTATTACCTGGCAGCTCAAGAGAAAGAATCCAGTCCTTGAGTTGTGTATTATAAGTGCTGTGAATCTCTGGATCTTTGAGAAGTTCAAGGAAGTCAGATGAAGGACCCTCTCCTTTAGACATCAATGAATCAATAAGGTGGAAACAAGCATCTTCTGGCGATGCTTTATTCTTCAGTCGTTGATACACTCTGTCATCAACGATGTCTCTAGAGTGTGCATGCTGCAGAATGACCTGGAAATCTGTACTGAGCCACCTGACAAGTTTCACCTTGTTCTTCTTTAATATTTTCACACAGGATTCCTGTCAAAAAGGAGTAGCAGAATGTGTCGTATCAAGTGTAACAACAACATGTGATCAACGTAATACGTATTTTGAGTTGTATCTACCTGAGTGGAAGAAGCCATGGTCTTCTCTGGATGAGGCCCTGCTGACAAGCAAAGAAGGAATTTAGTCTTGTTGTGATGATGACAAAAGTTAAGAATACATACATACATACAGTATGTATTACGTATATAGGCTATTATGGTACATTATTCACAAGCTGATTATTACATACAATACATAAACATATTATGCGTATGTATTGTAGGCCGATGTATGTATTCTTAACTTTACTTCATCTATACTGTATGTAATCAGTATAGATAATGTAATAAGCTTGTACTGTATAGGCTTATAAATATTATAAATATGTAAATACACATGCTGGGCATCTGTAAGTGGTGCAGAAAGGGGGATTGGTATTTTATTCCATTCAAGAATCAACATGTTACATTTCCACTTATGCTAGGCTTTATGAACTAAATGATGCTTATAGCAGAAGATTCATGAAATGTAAAATAATGTGCAATGAAATACAGTATTATTCTACCACTAAAAGTCAACATTTTGTTATCCATATTACAGTATGTGCTGGCATTACATGTTGATTTGATGCTATTTGCCTCTAGATGGCAGTATGTACTCATCTCCATTCACATGTTGCTGAACTGATTGTGACACCTAAACACTTTCACTTCATATTTCCAGTGTAAACAACCTTTTCTCTCACTTTACTTAAAGTGAAACCACAGAATGTGACCATGTCTCAGTATTATACATTACCAGTATGTGCTTGGGCTTCTCTCAATAGACCTAGTGTGTACATGTAACATGTATGATCCATACTGTATGTCATGATACATTATGTTTAAACCATGTTCAAGACACAGGGAAGTCAGTTAAAGTGTTGTTGTACAACTGTCATGAGTATGTATGCTCGTCACTACCAATATATGATGTTGTAATAGGCCATAAAAAGGGATTTCCTGGTGAGTGGTTTACTGTAGTCTACGGCACACCCAAGGCACAAGTCTGTAGTGTTTATCACATTCACGTGTGGTTTTAATCAGTCAAAACAGATCAAATATCTTACCTTAAGGCAAAGAAAAAGAGTCATCTCCGATAAAGTTTCCAGCCGAGGTTAATGTTTCATGCAGCTCTGTATTGCAGCTTGCATCTGCTGTGTGGGTGGTGAAACTGTACTTCCTGTGTTTATTCAGTGTAGTTGAGGGGCTGGCCGTCTGATGTCACACAATAACAGGGTGCTATTGTAAAATGTGTCTGGGTTGTTCTTGGTTAAGGGTTACAATTTATATATATATATATATATATATATATTTATTTATTTTTTTCCTTGATTATGCAGTGAATAATGCAGGTTTTTTATGTGAATTTATGCCGTGAAAATGCGAAACTATGCGAATTATGCTGGAACTTGTGAAAGTTGCGAGAAAATGCGAAATTACGAGAAATATGCGGGAACTTAAATATATATATATATATATATATATAAATTGATAACTTTGATTGAACCACTTTAATATACAGTACACTGGCTATTTGGAAATAGGTCTATAATAGGTCTATATATATATATATATATATATATATATATATGTAGTAATGATCTCATATAGTAATGATCTCAGGAAGGCAGAGACGTAATCCTCAGTTTAGGCTCACATTTATTAGAGGCACTTTTCAGCATGAACGTTAACATGAAGCTCCCTCAGCATAGCACAGACTGCTATCAACGTAACACCAAAACACATACATCATAATGTCAAGAGCTTACACCATCACATGACATCCGGCCGCAGTTAAAGGGGCCGCTACACTACAAAAAGTCCTCGTCCCTGAGGACCGCTCTGGAAGGTAAAAAAAAAACACAGCCCAAAGGCAACATGGTAACAACCTGAGATAGCAAAGCAGCGCAACCCAATACAAACCCCACATCCCAACAACAGTTCAAGTTCACAATCTTTTTTTTTTTCTTTTCTTTTTACTCACTGTTTCAGATCACTGTCCAAATCAGTCCTGTCCCGTAAGGCCTTGTCTGCCTCCTCTACTGAGACCCAGTAGGGATCGGGGGCAGGGGAGCAGGGGCAGGGGTCAACGGGACATACCCCGGGGAAGGGGCATCCGGGGCATGGGACAAGTGTGGCGGGGTGGGGGAAATGGGTTCCTATGCGCAAGGCCCAGCAAGGAAATGTGATTCTCGTCGGTCGGAGGAAATCACACAAAGGATCTGCAAAATGATTGGGTTGGACATGCTGCCTATCAGCATTGTAGAGGGAACAGGCTTCACCGATTTAATCAACTTCCTCGAACCAGAATACGACATTCCAGCCAGAGCAACAATCACAGATAGAATTGAAAAGCGTTATAAAGCGATGTCACTTGATCTAAAAAAAAAGCTGTCCACAGCCGAACGTGTTGCTATCACAACAGACGGCTGGACCGCATTGACCACAGAAAGTTACATAACAATAACAAGCCATTTCATTGACCAAGAATGGAAGCTTAAATCTTCCTATCAGTTAGACACACTGCTGAGGCAGAAAAGATGAATGGTTCTGTTGATGACTGGGGACTGACTGATCGTGTTATCGCTTGTGTACAAGACAATGCAAGCAACATTGTCAAGGCCAACTCCCCGGATTATGTTAAGTGGCAGTCAGTTCCCTGTTACTAATACAGTATCTGGCTTAAAGTCCTGTTTGCAATTTGGTGTTAGGGGAGTTTCTCACCTGAACTGAGTCAGTGGGTCCCTAGACATTAAAAATCACAGAGGTGCTCGTCCGCCATAGTGCCACGAATGGCGCAAATGGCCAAATCAAATATGGCTGCCATCGGCTATGATGAAAATCCAACTTTTCTGTTTCTGGGTGTATATGCACATGTAATACCTCTATTTGGACCACTTGTGGTGTGGGGAATTCATTTCTGATATTGTTTTGACCATTTTGGGTGATTTGGACCTCAAAAAGTCATGGTCAAGGTCATTTTGCTTTTCCGAAGACCGTGGGCCATAACTTGGCCATTGTTAGGAGTAAAAACAGGTGCAGTAGGTCTAAATCAACTAATGCTGACATGTATAATTCATTTCTGACATTGTTTTGACCATTAAGGATCATCTTGTCTTTGAAATATCAATGTCAATGCCATTTTTCAAAAACGATTTTGTTCATTACTTGCACTTTTATAGTATTTTGTGTAAGTTTGTTACTATTTTATATTAAGTTTGTTTTGTTTATGACAAAAGACATACTAGTGAGAAATACAACAAGTAAGCATCCACATTTAACTTTAAATTGGGGTTTAAAATGGGTGTTTAAATGAGCAAATAAGACTATTTACGAATAAAAGTGACAAATAAAATTACACAACAAAATCACACACAAAATTAAATAACAATTTCCCTCAAAGTGCACCATATTGGGATTGTGTGCATGCAAGTTAGTATGAGGTGTTTTTACAGGATGGATTTGGCATTGTTCCATGGCAAAATATGATGCACAGAACTCCATCAGTGTCGAGTCTCTTGCTTCAGACATGGCAGGAGTGTACTAAAGTCAAAGTGCTCCTTCCATCCATCAGAGCTTGACATTGACTTTTTGAGGCAGTTGTCCTTTGGACAAGTATATTTCCCATTCACTTGTCCGGAGACAAAAGTCACTTGTCCGGATAAAAATTTCATACATTGAAATAATAACAAAAGGACGGCTAATGACCCCCCTATCTCCCTCCACTCCATATTATGGGCACTTGTCCCGGACAACAGGACAAGCCTTTATGTCATGCCCTGTTCCATGTTCCATTGGTTCTAGTCTTTCCTCAGGTTCCTTGGCTGTTCAAGCAGGTGGCAAGAAATGCGCTAGAAAGGTGCCTTGTTGGTCTCAGCAGTTGTACTTCTCTGCTACCAATACTGTGTCTTGTTCTGTCAAGGTCTTTGCCTCTCCAAAGTTTGTTAGACATTGTACTCGGTCAGAAGCCATAACTACATGTTTAATCCTCACCTGGCCCATGCAGTCATCTCCTGTCTCCAAGGCATATGTGCCTTGAGGAGACATAAATCGACCCTGGAACCTTCAGATTCCAAGGCAGCCGTTCTACCTACATCGCCACAAGCTTGAATGGACACCATATTCCGAACACACAGCTGGAGAGCTGTTTGTTCTCCTCAGACACCCAGAATTTGTAAAGTTGATGAGGGATGGGTCTATCGACTCTGTTATCTCTGATGATGATGAGTGGCTCCCTGCAAAAGGGGCTGGAGGTGAAGAGATCCCAAAGATTAAACTAGATTGGGGAGGCTGTCACCAAGCTGCTGGTACATGTGGAGTCAACTGGCCCTATTATAACTAAACCTACCCATAACCCTAACCTAATGGAGGGAATAATGGGTCGCCAGGATTATGAGTGGACCCCAGAGAGTTGCAATTACAATATCTAACAAACTTTGGAGAGGCAAAGACCTTGACAGAACAAGACAGCATTGGTAGCAGAGAAGTACAACTGCTGCCTGAGACCAACAAGGCACCTTTCTAGTGCATGTCTTGCCACCTGCTTGCAACAGCCAAGGAACCTGAGGAAAGACTAGAACCAATGGAACATGGACGGTCACGGATGCAAGGAACACTTCGACTCTCGAGGATATGGCTGCCTTGCTGAATACATCCTGTAAAAACACATCATACTAACTTGGATGCAC
The DNA here is from genome assembly GCF_963921795.1 of Nannobrachium achirus. Classification (NCBI taxonomy): domain Eukaryota; kingdom Metazoa; phylum Chordata; class Actinopteri; order Myctophiformes; family Myctophidae; genus Nannobrachium; species Nannobrachium achirus. The sequence continues at coordinate 6,530,855 of NC_137820.1, read as the reverse complement.
ACAATCCCAATATGGTGCACTTTGAGGGAAATTGTTATTTAATTTTGTGTGTGCTTTTGTTGTGTGATTTTATTCGTCACTTTTATTCGTAAATAGTCTTATTTGCTCATTTAAACACCCATTTAAAACCCCCCTTTAAAGTTAAATGTGGATGTTTACTTGTTGTATTTCCCACTAGTATGTCTTTTGTTATAAACAAAACAAACTTACTATAAAATAGTAACAAACTTACAAAAAATACTATAAAAGTGCAAGTAATGAACAAAATCGTTTTTAGAAAATGGCATTGACATTGATATTTCAAAGACAACATGATCCTTAATGGTCAAAACAATGTCAGAAATGAATTATACATGTCAGCATTAGTTGATTTAGACCTACTGCACCTGTTTTTACTCCTAACAATGGCCAAGTTATGGCCCGCGGTCTTCTGAATAGCAAAATGACCTTGACCATGACCTTTTGAGGTCCAAATCGCCCAAAATGGTCAAAACAATATCAGAAATGAATTCCCCACACCACAATTAGTCCAAATAGAGGTATTACATGTGCATATACACCCAGAAACAGAAAAGTTGGATTTTCATCATAGCCGATGGCAGCCATATTTGATTTGGCCATTGCGCCATTCCTGGCACTATGGTGGACGAGCACCTCGGTGATTTTTCATGTCTAGGGACCCACTGACTCAGTTCAGGTGAGAAACTCCCCTAACACCAAATTGCAAACAGGACTTTAAGCGAGATACTGTATTATACGCACACACATTACAATTGGCTATTGTTGTGTCCTTGACTTGTCAGTTAAATCATGCACAAAGCTTGTTGTCTTTTAGTTACTTTTATTAACAGAGCCAAACCTGCCGGTTCCCAACGCATGTGTCAGCTGGTGAGTTACATACATAATAGTGTCCTTCCAGAACTCAGTCACCGGTCATGGGACTTGGGCAACCAATAGGAAACCAGTACATGACATCCCCCTTTTCCTTGGAAATAAACTGGTACCTTGAACAACCTCTGCACTGAATAAACTTGAACCCTGAACAACCTCTGTACTGACCCTTCAAATAACAAAACCTTTTTTTTTCCAATACACAATGCTTCTCTTTTTTTTTTTTTTCAAACACACCTTTTTTTTCTAAACAAAAAGTAATTCAGGCTATGTTAACACAAAATCACTGAACCTTTCAGGTGGCTTAGTAACCCTTTGCGGTCTGGCCCTTGGCATCTCCGACACCTGAGTGTGTTGATGTGGAGTGTGAGTGACAGTAGTCTGCGCGTGTGTGTCCACATCAGGTGCACAGTCCTCCATCCACTGACTCTCCTCCGGTGTGTTGTGTGCTTCTGTAGGCCGGTTTGTCACATATCTCTTTACATGAGTGGTGTTTCTCTGGTATCTTGCTCCTGTTGGTGACTCAACCACAACCTGGCTTCCCGTCTTGGCCACAATTTTGTGTGGTGTGGGATTGAAAGGCGTGGTGAACTTGTCCACTTTGTCCTGCTGTATGAGCACTGTGTCTCCGACCTCCGCATTTGAGTACTGAGCTCCCCGTCGTTCATCAGCATACAGCTTTGCTTTTCCCTTTTGCTCTGCATCTCGGTCACGTACTTCCAGCGATGCTGTGTGTGATCCACAGAGATCTGGCAACTTTCCCCTCATCTTCCGGTTAAAGAGTAACTCAGCAGGGCTTTTCCCAGTAATAGCATGTTCTATGCTTCTGTACACAGTCACATACTTTCTCAGTTCACGTTTCCAATCTAGCCCTTCTGCTTGAGCGATCCTTATTCTTTTCATCAGTGATGAGTTCTGGCGCTCAACTTCTCCATTTGCTTGGGCCCATTTTGGCGTTGTCTTCACATGTGTGATTCCATTCGTCTCACAGTACTCCTTGAATAATTCAGACTTGAACTGGGGGCCCATGTCTGACCTGCAAGAAATCGGTAGCCCATGCCTGCTGAAAATGGACTCCAGACTGTCAATGACTTTCTCTGCAGTTGTGGAAGTCATGACGTCATACTCATAATAGCGACTGTAGTAATCTACCACTACAAGTATGGAGTGATTGGTTGGCAGTGGTCCTAGCAGATCTATGGCCACATCTTGCCAGGGACCATCAGGTAGACTTGTAGATCTCAGCGGTTCTGGTGGGTCAGGTCTGGCTACAATTTGACATCCATGACATGCCTTACAGTATTTCTCGGCTGCCTTCTCCATGCCATGCCACCACACCTTGGTTCTGAGATGTTGCTTGGTTCCCACTATGCCCAAATGTCCTTCGTGGGCTAGTGTGAGAGCTCGTGCTTGCAATTTCTGTGGTAGCACTATGCGTGTCCCTCGTAACACAATGTAACCTATCACACACAACTCATTAACAATCGGTGCATATTGTTTACAATTATCAAAACATCCACTTATTATTGCATTGCGTAGCTCAACTAATTCTGGGTCAGTAGCAGAGGCTTCCTCTACCTCTCGTGTAGAAAGTGCTTTGGGTGTGGCCCTAACTGCTACGAACCTAACATACTCTTCTGAGTCATGTTTGTGTACCTCTTTTTGTGCTGTATTCCCCAGCAGCCGTGAGAGTGGGTCTGCTATGTTTTGTTTCCCAGGGACATACACAATTTTGAAATCATAGGGCTGTAATCTGAGAACCCATCTCTCTATCCGTGCACATGGTTTAGATCGAGGACCGTATATGACCTCTAATGGCTTATGGTCAGTAACTAGATCAAATCTCCTACCATACACATAGGGATGTAGTCTCTCACAAGCCCATACTAGAGCTAAAGCCTCACGCTCTGTCTGAGAGTACCTACGCTCACAGTCTGTCAGGCTGCGACTCACATAGCACACAGGTACCATTTCCCCTTGTTGTTTTTGTACTAGCACTGCTCCTAAACCTACAGGACTTGCATCTGCTATCACCTTGGTTGGTGCTTCCTTGTCAAAGTAGGCTAGTGTAACAGTTTTTGCTAGCTCATCCTTTAGAACTTGAAATGCCTTTTTCTGTTCAGGACCAAACTCAAATGTCACATCATTTCTGGTCAGACGTCTTAATGGCTCTGACAGTGTTGCGAAACCTGGAATAAATCTGGCACTGAATCCCACGAGACCCAAGAAACTTCTGACCTCTGAGGCATTCTCGGGTTCCCTGGCCTCCACAATAGCTCTCACCCTCTCCTCTGTTGGCCCTATGCCTTTCTGTGACAGAAGTATTCCCATGAAAATCAACCTGTCCATGTTGAATTGACACTTTTCTGGATTTAGCGTTAAACCACACTCTGAGAGTCTCTTCATTACAGCATGTAGACTTTTGTCATGCGTCTCCTGGTCTCGTGCATGTATTATTACATCATCAGATATGTTCTCAACACCTTCAATGCCAGCTAATGCATTGGCTATCTCGTGCTGATATTGCTCACTGGCAGATGAAACACCAAAAATCAACCGTTTGTACCTGTACAGCCCATTATGTACTGCAAAAGTGGTTATTTCCCTCGACTCGGGAGTCAGTTCTAACTGATGGTAGCCCCATTTAAGGTCTAATTTGCTGAATATTGCTGATCCATTCATGCCTTGCAAAATGTCATCCACAGTAGGAATTAGGGTTGCCACCCGTTCCGTATAATACGGAATCGTTCCGTATTGGACAATTAAAAGATGCATTCCGTATTGAACCAATACGGAACGCGGTTTGTTCCGTATTTAACCAAATGCCCCATAAAGGTCTGTCACACAAACCTCAACACAGAATTTAACAAAAAAGGACAGACGTCTACAAAGGTACAGACGCGAGTGGGAAGAAACAAACCCGTGGCTTGACAGCGTCAGTGAAGGTTGCAACCTAGCCTACAGTGCGTGGAGAAAAATAACATGCAGTTGCCAGGTCTGATGATATAAGCCATGTTGGGCTAGGTTGGATGAAATACCATGCAGTGTTGCCAAATCTGACTATTATAAGTATTTTGGGCTCTTATTTCTGTAAAGTTGCTCAGGTTTAGGCTAGTGAAGCCTATTCAGCCTAAAGTAAAAATGTTCAATGTTCATAAAATAGGCTATGCTCAGGTTTAGGCTAGTGAAGCCTATTCAGCCTAAAGTAAAAATGTTCAATGTTCATTCATTGCTAATAAAGCACTTTAAACTAGGCTATGCTCAGGTTCAGGCTAGTGAAGCCTATTCAGCCTAAAGTAAAACATGTTTAATCTTCGTTGCTAATAAACTTTAAGTATATGACTTAATGGTTTCTTGACTACCTTCTCTTTACTGACCACCAAGTGACCCAATACAAGAGCCAGGTTCAAATCATTCATACATTGCTTTATTTCATACAAAATTAACTTATTCATATTTTAGAAACAATTGGCCACTTCAAACTGCAAAACAATATACGTTATACCATGTTGTGTGTTATAGTTATAACTATTCTATGCATTTCATGGGTTTGGGACTGCATTTTTTCGCCGGCCGGCGACTGTGCCACGCGCACGGAACGCACGCACCGCGTGCCCGGAAGAGGTGTTCCTTATTTCAATTTCTGAAAGGTGGCAACCCTAGTAGGAATAGGGTACCGTTCCCTCACAATTGCTTCATTGGCCCTTCTCATATCTAAGCACATCCTGATATCTTTGTCAGGTTTTGGAATTATCACCACTGGGTTTACCCAAGGGGTGGGGCCTTTGACACTTTCCACAATGTCTAGATCAATTAGTTCCTTTATTTTATTCTCCACAGCCTCCCTTAGATTATATGGTATGCGTCTAAGTGGCTGGGCCACAGGTTCGACCTTTGGGTCTATGTATAAACTGACCTGTTTGGTGTTCAGTTTTCCTACACCCTTGAACACCTCTGGGTATTGCTGCCTGAGTGTGTCTTTGATGTCTGTAACCACAGATACATTTTCACCTATTTTTAACACTCCCAGTTTTATGGCTGTTTTTCTCCCCAATAGTGGCTCACCATTACCCTTGATTACAATGAACTCTGCCTGTTCAGACCTGTTACCAATGGTGATTTCACATTCAAACATCCCCTTAATGGGTAGTGGTTCACTGGATGAGTATGGATACAAATTCCTCTGCTCTTTTGGCACATAAGAATTACATTTGATCTTTTCTGCCTTCAATCTTTCCCATACATTTGTTCCCATCACATTGCTCTTAGCACCTGAGTCAACCAACATTTCCACATTTACTCCCCCCACACAAAATGTAAGCTTTTCTGACATGCCATCCTCCTTCACATTAAATGCAAACTCACTGTTGTGTTCTTGTTCTACCTCCACAGTGTTCACATTTTGATTCTTTGATCCTCGTGAACGACACATCTTGGAGTAGTGGTCCTTCCCGTTGCATTTGTGACATGTCTGTCCTCGTGCAGGGCATTTGGGATCCCTTGCCAGGTGATCAACACATCCACACCTGTAGCATTTCCTCTCCGATGTGGCGCCGTCTTCTCTTTCCGGTGTTTTCCCTCTCGATGTTCCATATTTCCCTCCTTTTTGCGCAACGCGATGTACAGTCTCAGTGTCCCTCCTTTCTTCATTTAAAGACATGGCTGCCATCTGTTCCTCAATTCTCTCACATTGTGAGGCTAATTCCAACGTGCGGGCCAGCGTCAACGTGTGCCCTTCCTCCAGTAATTTTCTGCGCACATACAAAGACGTACACTTATTCAGGATAGCGTCCCTTATCTGATTGTCAGTGTCGGCTTGAAAACCACAGTCCCTTGCGGTCCGTCTCAGACGTGTAGAAAACTGTTGCACCGTCTCACCTGGTTCTTGGCACAACTTGTGAAATGTCTGGCGGGCAAACGCTGCGTTGACCTGGGGTACAAAGTACTTGTTCAGCGCTGCAACTGCCTTCGCGTAGTCGCTCACCTCCCCGGTGTCTGGTAGAATCGCAAATACATCCTGGACGTCTGGTCCTGCCAGGTGTAAAAGTAGAGCTCTTCTCCTCTGCTTCACTGCCGCCGCGGCGTCCGCTTCAAGTATTAGTCCTTTTCCATCAGCATACAATTCAAAAGAAGTAAGCCATCGTGTCCATCTCGGTCCGAGTGTGGCTGGATCCGTATAGCATGCGAACGGTTGAATCCCCGACTTCTCCATGTTGCTCGTCTAAAACTTTTTAACGTTCAACTCACAGCCGCTTTTGTCTTCAAACGTCCACAATAATCCTCGTCGCCATTGTTGTGTCCTTGACTTGTCAGTTAAATCATGCACAAAGCTTGTTGTCTTTTAGTTACTTTTATTAACAGAGCCAAACCTGCCGGTTCCCAACGCATGTGTCAGCTGGTGAGTTACATACATAATAGTGTCCTTCCAGAACTCAGTCACCGGTCATGTGACTTGGGCAACCAATAGGAAACCAGTACATGACAGCTATTAACAATGGGTTTGCTTTGCACTTGCATCAAGTCATTGCTTCTGCTGGTCGTTTGGTTAAAGGGATATTCCACTTTCAACAGGGAAACACCTATGGGCTTTTCTCCCCACACACACCCACTGTAACTTCAAACTCCATTTTAACCATGATAGATTCATTAAAAACACCCATTATTTTTTCTGGTGACTCATATTACCCTCCTAATACGTGAGCAGGCTGTGTTTTTTCGATAACTTTTTTCATTTATTTTTAATAATTATTTGGGAAAATGGAAAAAATGAAATACAAACAATTATTATAAAAAATAAATGAAAAAATGTGTCGAAAAAACACGGCCTGCTCATTTATTAGGAGGGTAATATGAGTCACCAGAAAAATAATGGGTGTTTTTAATGAATCTATCATGGTTAAAATGGACTTTGAAGTGGGATGGGTGTATGTGGGGAGAGGCCCTGGGCCTGGAGGGCCTTGTAACATTTACATCAAATATCTAAATATTGAATCAAGCAAATTAAAAACTGTTCAGGGTGTTCATAAAAGCCTGATTAGACGATAAAACGACCAAAAGTTTTTTTGAAAGTGAAATATCCCTTTAAGCATTTCAATCATAGCACTCCTGCAACACATGCGCTGAAAACCAAGCAGGAACAGTTGAACATGACCCCCAAAACCTTGATCCAGTCCTGCAAAACCCGCTGGAATTCAGTGTATGATATGTTCGAGCGACTGATAGAGCAAAGGTGGGCAGTAACAGCCGTGTTGTCAGACTGCAATGTAACTACACTGGGGGAGGCCAGGGCGCTTGATCTCTCCAGCGAGCACTGGGATCTGATGGAAGAGATGCTGTAGCTCGACCACGGCAACAACCGAGAGGAGAACCCGGGCCGCTACTTTACAGGGAGCGTACGTTAACCAGTCAGCCAAAGTGCCAGGCACGTTGGCGAGTGACCAACAAGCTCAGCTCTGCTTGTTGGTGCTCTCTCTCTCTCTCTCTCTCTCTCTCTCTCTCTCGTCGCTGCTACACGCGCTTCACTGCAAACTGTAACCTGATACTTTCATGACGAAAATTGCGTAGGAGAACTTTCAGGGAAACATATTCCACAAATTAGTTTTCTACAAAGTGTACATCGTGCAAATACAATAGCGTCAGGAGAAGCAGCTAGGAACATTCGGGTAAAAATGGGCGATTTTTGTGCAAAAGGTGGAGTCTTTAGATGCAGTGTAAATGTGATTCTATCGCGGGTTTGCCTATAGAAAAAAGTGAAGAAATTAGAAGAAAGTGAGAAAACAAGTGGAGGCCATCATAGTCAGTCACGATGAAGTCCTATCACTGTGACTGACTGGTCTAGATCGACCAAACAGTGAACGGGGTGATGGTCCGATCTGTCTGAAAGTAAAAACAGAGAGATGTGTCGGGGTTCGCGGTGGATAGCTCTTCACCGTGAGTAATGACGTAATGTTGTAGTAGATAGATAGATAGATACTTTATTAATACCGAAGGAAATTCATTTCGTTCAATCAACAGCTCCAATGCAGTACATTCACACAGTTATTAATAAAAAGAGCATGATGAACATATAAAAACAATGCATCAGTGAAAAAAGACAGCACAATAAAAATCATCTAAAAAGTATAGTAAGTCACTAATTAAGAGGAAAGAATAAAACAATAAAAACAAATGTTCAAATAGGACACAGCTTAAACTATAGTAACATAATAAAAAGGGTTTAACTAGCCAACCCCCGCCCGTCTCCTCTCCCCCCCAGTACTTCATTATATACCCTAATGGCCCTTGGGATAAAGGAGTTCCCATAGCGGTCTGTTTTGCATGATAGGGATTTAAACCTATTGCTAAATGTACTCTTTTGAGAGTGAAGTACTGTGTGCAGCGGGTGGCTGACATCATCCAGTATGGACAATGTCTTGGCCAGAGTCCTTTTCTCTGCCATTGCCACCACCGAGTTTTATGACTTAAAAAAACGACACTGCTGTGGATAGCTTATCACCGCGGTGCCTCCTATGATAGGGGCATAACTCGCCATAGAGCATTAAATAAGAGTCACAATCAACACAACAGCGTGCAGCTGGGTGGCCTGGGAGGAGTCATTCAAATCACAGTAGCCTAAAGGGCTTTGCACACAGGACCGTTACGTTTCTTTCCGTTTGCTGCATGATTAAAACACATTGGATTTGGTGTGCAAGGCTGTGCGGAATCCACACTGCGGATCCAAAGAGGAGTCATAAATGGAGTCAATGAGTTTTTACCACATACGACAAGATGCACGAATCGAACTGGGTTCGAACTGGAAAAAAAACGCACAGCTGCCCACCTGCCGCATGGCAAATTCGGAGCCAGTGTGCATGAGGTCATAGAGAATCATTGTTTTCTTTTAAAAAAAATATTGTCTGTTTTTTCCGTGCAAGAAAAACGTGTCTGTGTGCAAAGGGCTTAAGCCCGTATCAGAGTGTACGGTGGAGAGCTCTCCACCGCAAATTTTAGGTGGAAAGCTTTCCACCGCAAGTCAGAAAATAAGTGCAGGACATCATAGTCACGGGGCCCACGGTGAAGTCCTCCCCCGCCTCCCTCTGGTTCAGACGCAAACTCCGTTCAGGTCGACCAATCAGTGAACGGGGTGTAGAGCCTGTCTGTCTGATAGTAAAAACAGAGAGATGTGTTGGGACTCGCGGTGTAAAGCTCTCCACCGCGAGGAATGACGTAACGTTGTAGTTTCATGACTCAAAAAGACTCGAAAAGACTACACCGCGGTGTAAAGCCTTCCACCGCCCAGGCGACTATGATGTCGGCTTTAGTGGGAACAGGTGAGGGGAAAGGCAGGAGAGGAATGGATGAAAACCCCCAGGAGCCGCTGAGGGACTGCGCAGGTCACAACACATACAGTATATTGACCATACAGCCCTGTCCTCAATACTTCAGCCTTCAATACTTCTGTTTTGAGGGCTGTTCACACCAACTAGTCGCAACTTCCAACCAGTTGCAAGACATTGCAGCAGCGGCCTGGACTGAACAGTTGCAGACCGGTGCCTTTGGGGAAATGGTTGATCTTGTAAGTGGTTGCAACTATTGCAAGTACCAGTAGTCGCAACAACTGTGTTGCGAAATCATTGGCGTAGAGTAGACTGGCTTGCACAAAGGTTCCCACTGTAAATAACCTAAAGATGTAATATCATGTTTAGCCTACACATGTTTCAAAGGAAATTATGAATGATGAAATTCAATAAACACGATTGTGTGTGTAATGCATAGGATAACCTTTTATTTGACCATTACATACAATACATGCAAATATAAATATCACCTTTTCAGCGCTATAGAGAGAGATCTCTCTCTATAGCGCGCAATGAGGGCCTCTCCAACTCTTTTTCCCGGGCTGAATCAGGGGCCCAGCATGTCCCTGCATGGAACCACATCAATACAGCATGGATTTGTGGACAGAATCTTATCCAAGACAACAAAATATTCTACGTTTTGGGTCTGAGAGGCTAAATCTCATCAAATGGTGGTCCGTTGCTCAAATGCCGAATAAATAATGGGCCTTGATATGAAAAGGGTTGAAAAAACAAACAAACACTGTTGTAATGTTAATCCATTCAATCTAGGAAAGCATCAGCATCATTTTAAACTTTAGCTACATAGTATAAATAGTATTGCATCTTTAGGTTGTTTACAGTGGAACCATTGTGTAACATCTTGAAAAACAGAAGTAGGCCTACGTCTTGTGTAATATATAGTCACTATGTTGTCTCTGCCAGCAACAGAGAAACAGAGAGGTCCAATAATAAGAGAGAATCATCTGTTTGAAGTAGAATGGTTCAAACTTTCAATGTTCTACACAGGTATAGGCTAAATTTGGAAAGTGTGTTTTGGCATGAGGTTATGGTATAAATACTAGGCGACTCTCTAAAACGAGTGACAGCCACAACAACAACCAATGTTAAAACAACAACAACAAAGTGTTTCTAATCGTGAGGGAGGAACACACCAGAAAAAAGAGGAACAGAGCCAAAGACTTAAAAGAGAGACGTCACTTCACTTTTCTTCAGTGTGTGTAAAGAAGTGGATCCACATCACTTTAGAACCTATAAGTCATAGAGGTAGACATGGCCGTGGCTTTCCACTGTGAAGACTATGTGATGGAGGAGGAAGACGATGCAATCTATGACAACGTAGACAACACTCCATCTCAGGACCAACAGCGTCAGCCTCACAGGAAACGTCAGTCTGGTAAGATATATTAAAACATTCATACATAGCATTGAAATGTGACGCTACGTCATCAACGATGAGACTGATTGCTTTATTGATTGATAGATTGATGAAAATTTGGAATCGACAAAATTGCATGTGCATACAATGAATGGTCAAAAGGACACAAGAACATTTGTTGTGGTTTGTCTAAGGAAATATGTGTCTGTGCAACGCATAACTGCTGGTATTCATTTACACATACTGTAGGTGTTAGAACAGAGTAGGAAACTTTAACGTTTTTCAGGCCCCGAGTCAAAAAAGTTTGAAAACCCCTGCCCTATATATACGCGATGCAGGGACCCCTGTAGCTTGGAAGAATTACAGGTTTTTATTTTAAGTGACTATGAGTTGAGTTGAGAGATTTGTACATTTTCTTCCATGCATTATCCCTTATCCTTAAATATATTGCTACACTGTGCTTGGTTTCCACAGTGACGTCGGTGTCTTCAGAGAGGAAGTGCATCAGCTCCAGACTTCCTGTGCAGGTCACCGTGGGTCTGCTAGGTCTCCTCCTATTGGCTGGAATCACAGTTGGAGTCCACGGTAACTGAGTAACTATTCACCAATCACCATCAATGTCCTCAGTCTCTGAAACATGGCAACATGTATGTCATCTATAGCCTCTGTCTGTACACAACCTGGCAACATAGCATTGTTGTTTCAAATACTTTTGAAGGATTTGGCCATAGCCAAATAAATCCCATAAAAACGTCTTAAACATGTTTTAAACAAGGTTTTTGTAACTTTTTCTATGATATTCATTTGCAGTGTCTGTCAATGCGAGCACCAAGATGGAAGAAGGTAATTTAAACATAATTATATTATGTTCAAAATAAATGTTGTTTTGAAAATGCTACTTATATTTGATCTGCATAATTGACAGCGGAAAGCTTAAAGATTTGGTCAAATCACATTAATCACTCAAATCTATGTTATTTGCATGAGTATTGATTTATTATTTGATTGATTGATTCATTCATTAATTCATTGATTTAATGCTAATGCTGGGATGATTTCAGCCCTCCTTGCTCGGCTGTCCACCCTGGAAATGAGGCTCAACGCCTCTGAGGGACACAACGCAGGTATTATAACTTAACTTTTGTAATTAGATGTTCTAACTTCATCGAACAGAATTAGCACAGGACGATTCGACTAAGTGTGATTCCAGTTGCGATTGGTTGTTTAAGTTGGACAAATTGTGGACAAAAAATGTCCCCAAATATGGATATGACTGACGTCTGACATCATAGAGGTCTTATGTTAAAGACCACATGAGACTCACACAATATGTCCATGTATGGGCATTCCAAGCTATGGGCTTAATATTGATGACATCAGGGATCTCTATATATGGGCAGGTCAGCAATTATAGACATTATTGAGGCATTATTTGTATGTGAATTCTGTCTTGGCCATATATGGAGTGCCATTGTATGGGCATTGCCAAATATGGGTCAACAATGTGATGTCACAACAGGTTAGCTATAGACAATAGAGGCGTTACGTACCTACCTACCTACTGACTCACTCTCTGACAGTCAGGATCTGCTGGGTTTCATAGTAAATGCTCCCTACCGTCGCAATGTTGTTCATTGACTTCATTGAGTCTGACTCCAGTACTACAACACTAGTTAAAACCTTTTAATACTCCATGATAAAATACTTTAATGTTATTGTTACGTCTGGGGGAGTTAGGGAAGGCAGGGGTTATTCATGTTCTGTCTCAGGACCCCTAGACTGGGGCATAAAGCCCGTATCATAGTCGGGTCCGCGGTGGAGTCTTTTTGAGTCATGAAACTACAACGTTACATCATTCCTCATGGTGGAGAGCTTTACACCGTGAGTCCCAACACATCTCTCTGTTTTTACTATCAGACAGACAGGCTCTACACCCCGTTCACTGATTGGTCGACCTGAACCGGTCTAGACGGGGTAAAGGACTTCACCGTGGGCCGTGACTATGATGGCCTGCACTTATTTTCTGACTTGAGGTGGAAAGCTTTCCACCTCAAATTTGCGGTGGATAGGTCTCCACCGTACACTCTGATACGGGCTTAACAGTTATCTAAAAACAGCATGTCGTGAGACTTTTAAGGCAAGAGGGACACTTCACTGTTATCTATTACTTTTAAAACATGTTCACTCTAACTGTCCTTCTTGTCTTCTTTAACTGTCTGTCTTGTCCCAGAGCTTCAGAGCAACATGGACGCCTTGAAGAAGGAAATCCAAGGTAATTCCATGGGAAGGATGATGCATCAGAGTTGAACAATGACATGTTTTACTAGAAGACATTAGAAATCGACCTCGGGTCTTAATGGGTGTTAAAATAGAATAGGTGTAGCGGAGTGATTCACAGCCTCAGCCTGTTGGCCTCAAAACTGTAGTACAGGGTTCCCCAATAGGCGGCCCGCGGGCCATACTGTCTGGCCCCCACCAACCCCAGTAAAATGGTGGTATAAGAGCAGCAACAACAACACTAGTATATCGTCATTGTTGGGTGGAAACCTCGTATTTCCAAATGTGAACGTTCTTTCACAAAGTAAAGCCCTGCTTCATCATACGAGGCCGTCGCACAAAAGTAGTGAAAACAGCAGATCTACAACCTCGCACTGTGAGGCGTTGTGTGCTTGTAGATCGTCTGTTTTCACTAGTTTGAATAATTTTTAAAATGATACCATAAATGCAAAACGAACGGTTTGGACATACACGATTTTCACCCGACATGACGATATCTGAACTGTCACTGGAGTTGTGGCCCTCGACTTGGTACCCTAGACATAATTCGGCCCTTGGGGAAAACTAATGCAGGGAACCCTGGTGTAGTATCTACCTCAATCCATTGAGAAACCCCTTTAGATCAATGGTTAAAATATCAGACTTTCAAGCGGGAGACCTGGGTTTGAAGCCCTCACATTACACAACAATCATGATCCTATTGTTGATTTCCTGAATATTCACAAAGAGAAAGATACTAGAATGTTCCATGAAGTTCTGTAGCCACTGTTTAGTTTTACTACTTTGTCTGCTGCAGGCCTACAGCAACTTGACAAACATATGTATTACATTTGATTGGTGTAAATCAGGTTGTATTAATATTATAAACAATATGATAATTAATGTTCCTGTGTTGACAGACCAACCAAAGGTGGCCTTTTCTGCTGGTTTGGGTCCTGGAACAGTTGGTCCATTTGGTGTCGACACCACTCTGATCTACAAGACAGTCTTCACTAACATCGGCAACGCGTACAATCACACTACAGGTAGGTTAGGATTATTTCATGTTAATTAACGTTATAGAATCATTTAGTTTATCAGACGTTACATATATTACAGTAATGTACATATCTTCAAGGTGTTTCCTATTTAAACCTATAGACGTCTCTCATCATGAGATGAGAGACGTTTTGTGTCATTGGTTTTAATTAAAGGAGGATTTCACCACTTTTCAACCTATCTTCATATAATTGGTCCTCACTAATGTTCATGATAACATAGCATAACATTTTTTCAACTCGGTCTGTGTCTCAGAGGAGGGCTGTGGGTGGGATCATATTGTGACATCATCGATGGAGAATCCAAGCTAATAGAAAATGCAGGCTTTCTATTCCTGAAAAGTTGCAATGTTAAAGTGGAAGCCATTGTTATCGCAATAATAACCAATCTAATTTTTTTCTTTTTTAAAAATAATGTTTTTAAAAAGAATCTGTCAAACGATGATGTCACAAGATGATGGGTTTCTGAACTTCCTACAGCTCTCCTAAGAGACTTTGCAGAGTAGATTTTTTTCTTTTAGTTTTTTGCTATTGTATTATGAACATTAGTGAGGACCAATTATATGAAGAAAGTTTGAAAAGTGACAAAGTCGTCCTTTAACACCTGGGAGGCCAAACTCATTCAGGGACGAGTTAAGGCCACTAGGTGTCACCACGCCAAACTCGTCCCTGAACGAGACAACGAACGGTTAACTTTACGTGCTACTGCGTGCCCTCTGAATGACCCGAGTCCATACGTCACCCCGTAGCAGAGAGAGAGAGAGAGGGAGAGAGAGAAAATAGCGGAGGCTGGTTACATTGATTTCCATTCTACTCTGAAACATAAAAAGGGCTTTATCTCTGAATGAGGTGAAAAGAACGCCAGGGAAGCAAAGATCTGATTGTTTTCACGGCGACACTATAATGCGATGGTCGGCTCCCGTTTGGATTTTAGTTTTGGGAGCTTTTGTAAACAAAAGGATTATCTTCCTCAATCGTCAGTGGACACCCACGTGCACATGCACAAAGCTTCCGAGGCTCTTTAAAATAAAGCGTGAGTGAACGGCGGCAGCAGCAACAGCTAGAAATGTTATAAACCTGAGCAGCCCATGTGTTAACAATGATAATAATGATGTATCAAAACGTCCAAATGTACCGTGCACCCCCATCTGAAGACAATTCCAAATTTGTCACAATGTTTTGAACATAGCAGATCAACAAGCTCTCAATCACAATGCGTTGTGGGATATAGATCTGCTATTAAGTTTTCATAAAATAAGGTATAGTTAAACTGTTTGTTTGTTTGTTTGTTTGTTTGTTCCCTCAGGTATCTTTACAGCAGCAGTGAGAGGAGTTTATCAGTTCAGATTTACTGCAGCTCACACTTGGTCATCAACGTATGTGAATATCCAGATGTATAAAAATGAACAGCAGCTCATTTATAACACAGCATGGAACAGTGGTAACTGGGAATATGTATCTAATGGAATGATCATAGAGCTGGAGGAGGGAGACAGGGTTTACATGCGTTTGCCTGCTGGGAGCAGCAAGCTCTATGATACGAGCTCATCCAACCACAACATGTTCAGTGGTTTTCTGCTCTATCCTCTGTGAGGAAGATCAGAGTGGGGTGGCTCAGAGTAGATGACAGAGTACAGCAACTTGCAATGGGCCTGGTGTACAAGATACACTACACCACTATGATACCCAAGTACCTGTCAAAATACTTTATAAACGTTAAGGATGTCCACAATTACAACACCAGAGGCAGGGCCACAGATCACGTTCAACCCAGAGTAAACTCAAAGAAAGGGTCAAACTCGTTCTTCTGCTATACAACAAAAATGTGGAATGCCTTACCGAAGGTCTTAAAGGAGTGTGGATCACTAGCATCCTTTAAAATCGCCCTGAAAAACCACTTACAGGCAGCAGCCGTTCGCAACTGGTAAAAACAAACCTAGCCCAGCCCAGCCCTACCCTCCCCTGCCCCTTCAAACAAACCTAGCCCAGCCCAGCCCTACCCTCCCCTGCCCCTTCTTTGTATATACTTACTGTTTGTATTGACTTACTGTATTTTGTTCTTTCATTTCATATTTTACTGACTATATCTACTGCATAGTACTGTTTTCTATTCGTCTGTCATTCAATGTTTTATGAGATACTTTAATGGTTTCCTGTGGAAATAAGCATAGTCTTTTCTAGGAGCTCCTTTTAGTAGACCTTGTACCAGTGAACTGTACCTTTTCCTATGCAAACTTCTAATAGTCTTAAATCAATCAGGCATGTTTTCTTTCTCATTATTGTTTTGCCTTAACCCTCTAAGGCCCACGGTTGTAATATTACAACGTTTGTATTTTATCCAAAAAAAGGTTTAAATTATTTTATTTTAGCTCCCCCTACCACCTAAACACCACCATTGGATTCTATTGTTTAGTATTACAATGCCATTGGCCACAATATTTGCATATAAATACCCCCCACAGGGGCTGACATTCACACCCGCCACACCCGCTGAAATTCCAGAGTTTTGACGAACAACATCTCACTTTTTCATGGAAGCTATACCTCACAAAAACATAAGTAAAATGCCTGTACTATTTTTTTGGTGATCATTAGAATGTCTAGAACATGTACATATGTTATTATTGTGAAAAATATATGTAAATTAGAGCATGATTTATGATTTTTGATTTATGGCTATAAAATCTTACAAAAACATTTTTTTGAAAAAAACATTACATTTTCCTCTTAATAGGACTCCTACAACACCATCTGATTTTTTTCAATTTTTTATTTCAAGTATTTCTTAATGCGGGCCTTAGAGGGTTAAGAGGGTCATGCAACATTTATTTAAAATAAAGTGGTTGAAATTATTGTGATGCTGTATCAACACATTTAGCTGGGGACCCTCTGGAACCCCTTAAAGGAGTAGTTCACCCCCAAAATGACTTTTTTCCTATTGATTATTCACGCCATGGAGACTAGAGTTCAATAATATTTTTCGTTTTTTGTGGCATTCCTAAGACACAAATTTGGTTAGAGTAAATGTACCCCCATCGATTCCGGATGGGGACCCGAATCCATTTGGGTCTCCATCCGGAACGAATGACGGTAAATCTATTGTAATCACATTTTTGTCTTAGGAATGTGACAAAAAACTAAAAATATTATTGAGCTCAAGTCTCCATGGCGTGAATAATCAATAGAAAAAAAGTCATTTTGGGGGTGAACTACTCCTTTAAGGACCCTCGGGGGTCCCCTGGACCCCACTTTGAGAACCACAGGGCAATTATAATGATGATGATAACTAGAAAAATATTGTTCCTTCGAAACAATTGTGGGCTCGCTTCAAGCCGGAAAACAATGGCTATAAAAGTACAAAATGTCAAGATCGCAGGCAGTGCTCTCTTTGATGTTACTGACGTCAAAGATTGGTCCATTTTGTTCCAAAAATGTGTTGTGCAAAAGTTGACCCGCTGGTGGCGCTATAACAGGCCAATGTAAGAAGGGTGGTATCTGTTCCTTGACCTATTGGGAATGTGCTTGCAAGATTTCACGCACATTGCAGGCTGTGTTCATGATTTGAGGTGTTTTTGGCTTTGGCCACTTTATCGCTGCTTGCAGCTATATTTATTATTATTATTTTATAATTTTTTTGTGTGCACTTCATAGGCATGTTAGATAAAGGTCCTTAGATTGCGTGTAGAATGTTTCATGCAAATTGCAAAAAAAATCCTAGAATAAAAACGGGTTTAAGCGTTTTACAAACTGCTCAAAATTATATAGCGCCCCCCTTTGGCCATTTGGGGTAAGATTGGTTTCAGTGATATTTGAACTAACCCTCTACACTATTTTGTCATGAAAATCTGACTTTGCATGGATGTTTTAGAGGCAGAAGAATAATTTGCATAAAAATGCAATATTGTTTGAATTATTTAAAAAAGCATGTTTCAATGTTAAAGAAATCCGATCTGACAGATCTTTAGATATCGGTCCAAAGTTCACGTAAAAAAAGTTTTGTGCACGTGACGCGAAAATTCCAGAATAAAAGCGGGTTTACGCGTTTTACAAACTGCTCAAAATGGCGGAAAATTGAAGGGCGGAGCTTACTTAACAACGACACAGATGTCTTCCGCTTGAGTCAAAGCACACGTGTAACAAGTTGCATGTATTCAAACGAAACGAGTCATGACTTATGCCCGTTTGAAGTTTGAATTTTCAGACGCTTCGTATAGCGCCCCCCTTTGGCCGATTGGAATAAAATTGGTTTCAGTGATACTTTGACTAACCCTCCACATCTTTGCCAAATGCCATGAACGTGTAACTTTGCATGTATGATTTAGAGGCCGAAGAATAATTTGCATAAAACCGCAATATATATTGAATTATTAAAAAATCATTATTTAACGTACAAACTTCTCACCACATAGCCTGTGTAGATATAGGTTCAAAGTTCATGTGAAAAAAGTTTTGTGCACTTGACGCGAAAATCCCAGGAGGAGATAGATTTTTACTGTTTTTCATATAATTCCGAATTGTGGGAGACCTAAAGGTCAGAGGTCAAAAGTTAGAGGGTAAAAGTTGTTCGGCATGAGGAGACGCATAAGTGTATACAGGTTTCATGGCTGTATGTATAACACAGCATGAGCTATACCTGTTCAAAGATCGCACTTTCGAAGGCTTCCTACAGCGCCACCATTTGGCCGATTGCTGTAAAAAGTAATAGCACACTTCGCCACTGTAAACTGAACACATTGATGTTTTTATTTTCATTTTCTCACTAAGTATGTAGGAGTAGAAAGGAACCGAAAATCCCGTCTACTTACTAGATAAATAAACTAGAAAATGTGCAATTTGGGAAATTGCGAGTGTGGTTGCTCGCCCCGCCCCCCTCCCACGAGTTTTGCAAGACGATTATGTTGTCACGTCACTCCCGAGATCGTTTGTGTTTCGTTTTGAGAGGGTTGTTCCCCCTGAAAAACGCGTTTTGGCCTGAAACGGTTACGTTTTGTGCGTTTGTGGCGCCCCCTAAGGGTCGAAGTGGAAATGCTTTTGGGGATTTGTTGAATATCCCACCCGCAACTTGTGGTTAAAATTTGGTGTTGACTGGATGTTTCGTTTATGATTTATGGCTATTTTTGGCAAAACGGGCCCCTCTCGCTAACTTCGGAAGCGTGTTCCGGACAAACGGTATGGACTATCAAAAGTTTATCGCGTGGGTTCAGAGATCTTGTGTACCGATTTTTTTGACATTTGGAGAAAATATGTGGGAAAAGGAGCAAAAAGTGTGTTTTGAAGAAAATTCAAAATGGCGGAAAATCTATCCTGGCGCAAATGGGCGGGGCCTATATGGGGAGATGCGTCATGACCCAAGGAATCCAGGGGAAAAGGAATTTAAATTTTCCGACCTACGGTTCAAGAGTTACAAGCCGAAACGTAAAGTGGGCTGTTATAGCGCCACCATGAGGCCAACTGACGATATTATTTTTTATTTAATCCTTGATATCATTATAAATCTCCTCTCCAAGTTTTGAAACTGTAGCCCCTATGGTTTGCGAGAAAGAAAATAATTGAATGTGAGTTTTAGCGATTCCCATTATAAGTCAATGGGGAAAATGAATTCATTAATAAATTCATATCAATTAAACGATACAACTTTTCTCTTAGCGAAATAATAGCACACGATTCCCGATGAAGCCGGTCGATTTGACATATGGCGCGAGTGTTTGGCGCAAAAACTGTGGGCGGTGAAACGCGTCAAAATAAAGTTTATCCGGAAGAAGAAAAAAAATAAAGTTTCCCTAGAACTATAGTGTGTTGCCCTGTAAGGGCAACCACACTAATAAATAAATAATGACAATATCTAAAGTGTGCTCGCCAGTTACTGGCGAGCCCACAATTATGATATGATAATGATATTTCAAGATTAATTAATTATAAAAGCATTGTCAGCAGGGTGAGCCACCATCACATAATGTAGGTTTACAATAAAACATCAGATAATAAAGGATGGATTTACAGTGGACGAAATAGACAATGAACAAAGAAGTGTTTAAAATGGCTTGACTCACTGTCTCACTGTAGGCCTACTCTCTGCTTTTTACATTTAATAAAGTATTGTGTCATCCTTTTAGCCTTAGTCTGAATTTACCTCTGTTTACATTTATGACCAATAAAGAATTGTGTTATCCTTTAAGCGTTAATGTCTGACTGTACCCGTTTACATTTAGGCTATGTCTAATAAAGTATTCAATCAATCAATCAATCAATCATTCAATCAATCATCAATACTTTACCTTTATTACTGAAAATGTTATTAAATGCCTTTAAAAGTCCTTAAATTGTCACTCAACGCGTTATGTTTATAATTTCTCAAATGATTTAAGCAATGTGTGCATGCATGCTTTTGTCATTGAAAAACATATTCAAGCCATAGGCTATTTTTAGCACCATAGCAGCCGGTCGGTGTTAAGGCTCAGGTGAACAAAAGCAACTGTTATTCCACGCCGGCATTATACAATTATATAGTCATTTTATGCTCGATTTTCAGCATGTTGTTAAGCATGGCCAGACCTACTGGAACAAATTGGAAAAACCTTTTGTATCATTTATTTGGGGGGTTAAGTAGTATCTTGATGATTGATGATAGCACCCTTAAAGCTACCACTGGTGCAATGCTATCACATGCATGACAAAAATGATCATCACTAATGAGCATTATTCCCCTCAGATGCTAACGACCAACCCCCCTGGCTCATGGAATAGCCATGCCTTTGTTATATCTAATGTAGGCCTACATCTAAAAGATTTTCGTCATAGCGCAACATATGTTGAAGTATTGTAGTGCAATTGCGACAACCACCAATCTGGTGAAAAATTAAAACGGGAAACGCCAAATATTCAAAACTTTCAATAGATTCAGCCAATAATCATAATTATCACACATCCCAGTTTTTGCCGGGCCAAACAACAAATCACGTGACGTTGATCCCCTTCCCCTATTGGCTCATACTAGGACATCACATGACGTAGGTGTATCCAGAATAAGCTGCCGTGTTGAGCGTCAGCTTTTAGATCAGCTGTTTTCTAAACAGCATTTTGAAAGATTTTGGAGGAAGAAAAGAAAAGGAAGGAAATGTTGAAATCAGCTGTTGTTTCACAATGAGATTTTTTATTTATTCTTTACTTTGGTACTTTGATGCCAATAAATAGTCAAGTGAAACTTGCAAGTATTTCTATATTGCAGTATTGTCACTTTTACTAAACTAAAAACACTCTTTTAAAAACAGTTCTGCCACCGTTAGAAGGAATGAAAAAATAAACTGTGTATAGCTTTAGAACCTTAAAATCCAAGTTATAAAAACAATAATATTTAAAATACATGATAACCGTCTTAAATAACCTGTGAAAACAAAACTGTTAGAAAAACAACAAACATATTTAAAATACAATCCTGTATTTTCAGACATTTAACCCCTTAAAGTTTAAACCTTCAATACTCTGTAAACTTGACCTTTGGCTCTGTACTTGGTCTGCTCTTTTTTCCCTCTTGGTCTGCTCTGTTTACACCAAACATCTTTGCCAAAAAAAATAGCCGATCTACAAGCTCACGCCACCTCACAGCGCGAGACGTGCAGATCTGCTATTTCCAGCTAATGTTCCCCTCAGAATAGAGACGCTTTAGGGTTCAAGTCGGTTCAATCACACAAAATGTGGTGGTCCCCCTGTAGTAACTCTGAGGACCCCCATGGGGTCCCAGACCCCCTGTTGAAGACCCCTGCATAGATGATCATCTTAAATTACCCGTGAAAACAACCCGTAAGGCAACAAGGAAACAACAATAAAAGAAAGGAGCCCCTGCAAGCCAAATATGATGATAACGTCCTCTGGTGACTCCGGTGACGTTCAGAACTAGGCCAGATCACAGCCCATATGGGGATGATCATATGGACTTATGGATTTTATTGTTATCGTTTTAATGTTAGTTGAAATATGATCATGTAAGGTTATATTCTGGGACATATCTGACTAGTTATGATATTTATCTGGCCTCGATCGGACCCTCTGATTAATCCAGGACGTCCGCTTTCGTGGGCAGGATTTCTGTTCGGTTGAAATCAGGTGATATTCTAGGCCAGATCAGAGTAGACTTGATCTGGCCCCAATCGAGACGTCACTGATTGGTCCTTGCTGGGGCTGCAAGACAAACAATTAAACATTGTTGGCTGTGATATTTCATAAATTATGTTTGAGTTTTTATGTTGTAATAATGTGCTGCATTGGCTAATTAGCTAATGACATCTAAATGAGTGAATAAAATGTTAATTTTATCCATATGAATCGTATCATGTGCCTAAATTGAAATTGTAACTCAAAGAGTATAGGGCTATGTTGATACAATTCAGAATCAGCAATGATTGATTGGTCTAGTCTAGACTACCCTGTGGTCAGGCGGGACACCTACTGGTTGAAAAGAGGTATTGCATGCAGCTCAAACCACCTGCTTCTGACAAAACTGACTTTCCATCTGTTAGCCCGGCAGTAGAAATGTCACTTTGGAGATCCTCGACATGGAAAGGTTTGAGAACGAATGTTTACGTATGTAAACTAGATTTTATGAATGAAAGTGAACCTGTAACCATATGACTACATACCCTCGGATCAGGAGCATTATACCAAATTAATCACAGCTGTGGGTGCCACCACACCCTATAAGTGTGTCTGGCACCCACACACTCTTCCTATTTCTATCGACTGGGAAGGCATGACAGGGCCAGCCTTCACCGCCGAGTGACAATGAAGGGTTACAGGTTCACTTTCATTCATAAAACCTAGTTTACATACGTAAACATTTGTTTTATTTCATTTCAAGTGAACCTGTAACCATAACCCTAACCCTAACACTAACCCTAACCCGAGTACACAGTATACCAAATTAGTCACGAGGAGAGTGAAGTGGCCAAAACCTACAGGTCAAAAAGCCAAACAAGAGGAGTAAACCTCATCACAGTAATACAGCAGAACAGAGTTCAAGCACTTTATTGTCAACTGAAAGTCATGTTTACAAAACATTATCCAGACCAATATCAATAAACTGAAAATGTTTCAAACTAGGGAAACAAACATTTCTGGAGCACAAACCAAGGGTGCTCCCATTCAACTGTAAATACAATAAACTCAGGTGAAGGCAGAATGGGACATCAGCCAATCATACCACCTAGGGATGGGTATCGTTCACCTTTGAATCGATACAATACCTTTTTTTGATACCTGGGAATCGATACGATACCCTTTTTGATACCATTTTCGACTTTTTATTTAAGTTTAACTGCTCTACCGCAGAGGTGATGATGATGATCACACAGTGTGGCGGAGCGGAGAGTATAGACGTTGGATAATCATCATAATAATAAACATAGGCTATTGTCGGCTATTTTCTACAGTAACGAGTGTAGCCTACTAAAGCAGTAATTAAACTCTCAGTAGCCCAACTGTTACAGATGCGACCGGCCAGGGGTGCGTTCCAGAGTATCGAAACAAGATATTGTTCGTTTTTACGTGAACCGATACCCGATAGTATCGACGCCATGCAATCGATACCATTAAAAGTATCGCAGACGATACCCATCCGTATCAACATACTGTAAAGCGTGCTCAAACACAGCCTCTCAAAGGCCAGACATGAAGCCTCATCATCTGAGGCTTTGGATGCCATATCCTGCCCTGCACCTGGGACAGCAAGTCCCGTCTGACTGGAAGACGCCATGGCTGGCCCTCCAGCATCTCGTAGATCTCTCCCATCCATGGTCTCTGTGGCCAATTCGGTGAGAACCTGGGCGCGCAGCAACCTCACCATCCTGAGGAAAGTGGGCAGGAGAGGAAGTGGGGGAAAAGCATACAGCCTCTGCTGAGGCCATGAAAGGCTCAGAGCATCTATCCCCAGTGGTCCTGGTGGTCCATGCATTGACGACCAGAGAGGACAGTGAGTGTTCTCCTCCGTGGCAAAGAGGTCCACCTCTCCCCGACCAAAGTGAAACCATATCTGGTTTACTACCTGGGGGTGCAAGCGCCACTCGCCGGGGTGGGGACCTCCCCTAGATAGCAGATCTGCCGCTATGTTCTGGGGTCCCGGAATGTAGAAAGGCCTCAGGGTCACACCATTGGACTGTGCCCACAGGAGCAACTGGTGCACTCTTGCATGCAGAGATGGGGACCTCAGCCCACCCTGGCGGTTGATGTAAGACACCACGGCCGTGTTGTCTGTCCTTACCATAACTTGCTTCCCCGACACAACTGGGAGGAACACAACTTGCTGCGTCATAATTAAGAGGACATTAAAAACAACCCTCCAAGAAGGCACAGCCTGATTGCAACAACACTCCAGATACATAGGTGATGACAGCGGACTGTCCAAGATGCGGGAGGCCCAACACCTGAACCAGCAGAGCTAGGCTAACACAAGCCTATACTCTCATGCTGTGGAGTGCTGTTAGCAGGCTATGCTAGCAGGAGGAAAAGTGTGTTCAAACAAACAATACAGACAATGAGATAACCTCACAGCAGGCAATGGGGGTGCCACATAGAAGGCAGCCCAGAGCAGGCATCCAGCACCATGAGGAAACAAAGTCAGAGTAAACAGCAGAGCTAGGCTAACACAAGCCTACTTCAGCGCTGTGAAGTGCTGCTAGTAGACCTTACCAGCAGGAGCAAATGTTACTCACTTTACCAGTTACCAACAAACTGGCATTTGAGTTCAAACAAACAAACAATACAGACGATGAGATAACCTCACGGCACGCCAAGGGGGTGCCACATAGAAGGCAGCCCAGGGTAGGCTTCCAGCACCATGAGGAGTCAAAGTCATACAGGTATAAGCTTACTGACCAGGGCGGGGTTGCACCAGCTGTTACTAAGTTATAACGTAGCCTAGTTGTAACGTAAATGGCTTCTAAGTCAAGATTTACGCATTACTAAAAATGTCAGGTGTTGCACCACACACATTTGTTCTTACGTATCTCTAAGTAACAACTAAATATTTACACCACCCCTTGGGCAGCACTAAGTCTTTACTAAGTAACCTATCTCTATGGGAGTAGAGCAACTACACTACTAACGTGGCAGACAGCATTATATCGGCAATTTAATTAATTCAACAATGAAACGACCCATCTGTTTAAAACATACATTAAGCCCTATATACATTTCGGCCATTTGAAAATAGCCGATCTACAAGCTCACGATGTGTCTGCTATTAATAGAGTATTTCTATATTGCAGGATTGATACTTTTTTAATTCATTTGAGTACTTTTCAACCACTGCATATACAGCACAACAGCAAATTGAACGGTGCGCTCTCTTCCCCTGTGTCTCCAAATATGCGTTGCCCTGCGTTAATTCACAACGGGGGAAAATGTATGAGGCCAATATAATTTGTGATACAATCCGTTTGCAGGGCAGTGCGCTGCGCAGGGATGCGCTCGCCCTGTGCACGCATATCAATGACTTGTGAGTGACACAAGTCTTGTGTACATGCCAGTGGAGAGACGGAGCTCTCTGTTGACAAAAGACGATACAAGCTTTATTTCCTTACTAGAAACAGTTCGTTTTCATTGGATTCGGGAGCTATGACGTCATTTTATGCGACTATACATTACTTTAGGAACAGTCTACGCATTACTAGTTACGTTATGCCTTAAGAAGTCGTGGTGCAACACCTGTTAGTAACTCACTTAGTTACAAACTAACTAGTAGTTACTAAGCCTCTAGTAAGGACTTTACTCCCTAACTTAGGGCAGAACTTACGTTCCGGTGGTGCAACTGGCCCCAGGAGAATAAAAATAGGAAGAGTGTGTGGGTGCCAGACACACTTATAGGGTGTGGTGGCACCCACAGCTGTGATTAATTTGGTATAATGCTCCTGATCCGAGGGTATGTAGTCATATGGTTACAGGTTCACTTGAAATGAAATAAAACCACTGGCCTAATGCATATCAAGCTGGGTGTCCTTGAAACTAAAGAGGCAGTTTGCTACACGATTTGACTTTTCAGCAGAGTAGTATCATAGTATCTTGCAGCAGCAGACCACTGATCAGTGTTGGGGAAGTTACTTTGAAAGCATAACTTAAAGTTATACCCCTGGAGAAAAGTAACTTATAAAGTTTTAAGTTACATAGAAAAAGTAACTTTAGTAACTTGAGTTACCTTTTTTTCCAGCATTAAATTAAGAATGTACATTTGGTGTACATGAAACAAAATATAATATCCTACAAAAAAGTCACATGCCAGCAGAAATATGCCTCTCAACTGATTTTTATGTTTCATTTAAAAAAGGTTGACATTTTCTTTAGTAAACATCTGTGTTCCTAAAATAAAGTTAAAACGAAGAACATTATGATCTGTCGAGGACATTTAATCATCAATCTTAACAAAACTTACATGTAAAATTATTACTTTGCTTGTAACTTCTTGTAACTTGTGCCAAACATGACCCAAAAAGTATCTCAGAGTTACAGAAATATGAATGTAACTCAGTTACCAGCAAGTTACAGTAAAATGTAACTTAGTTACATAACTCAGTTACATGTAACTTTAACTTCCCCAACACTGCCACTGATAAGGGGGAGGGGTGAGGCTTCCCCTAGGCTTCCGCTACTGGGCGGGGCTTCTTTCGCTCTACAGGAGTTGTAGTCAGGGGAAAATTTGCAGAATACCTGTCAAATCTGGGAATAAATTCCTTACCAAACAATTTCTTCACCAATGTGTTCATGAAGGTGTCTAGTAACATATCTAACAAAGATTGAAATTCAACATCCCTAGGAGAATCTTTGACAGCTAGGGTAATTCTGGGTCTCATTCACTTACTATACACTGTATTATTAAAGGGAAAAAATGACTCCAAAAAAGATGCTTTAAGTTACTAGGTGTTTTTAATTATTCTGAATTCATTGCAAGCATTTGTTTTGCATGAAAATCATTCCTTGGGCCAAAAATGGACCCCATACACCTTGTGAAAAGTGATGACTCATCACTAAACCATTGTTTTCTTGCATCTGTGTTTGGCCCAATGAATGTTTTTTTTGTGCAAAACAAATGCTTGCAATGGATTCAGAATAATTACAAACACCTAGTTAGACCCCTAACATGCTACTTAAAGCATATTTTTGGGAGTGATTTTTTCCCTTATAGTACAGTGTATAGTAAGTGAATGAGACCCAGAATTACCCTAGCTGTCAAATATTTAGCTAGGGATGTTGAATTTCAATCTTTGTTAGATATGTTACTAGACACCTTTACGAACACATTGGTGAAGAAATTGTTTGGTAAGGAATTTATTCCCAAGGTTTTATTAAAATTCCCTGACTATTGGGAAGCGTAGTCATGAAAAGCTTTGTAGTGATGGGTGTTGTTCCCAACCTCTGTGCAGAAAAAAAAAAAGAAAAACTCCACACAGCTGTCATGTGACCTCAGTGTGTACCATGTGATCTACCTCATTCCATCCAGACACTCAGGGTCCTATTATGATCCAGGTCTTATGCCTTATGCCTTAACCTCTTTACCTTTTTTCACTATTTTGAAAAACATTTTTAAATACTTCAAATGCTGATCTACATCTGCACGTTGTGAACTTGCAGATCAGCTATTTGAAATATTTAAAAAACAAAAACAAAATAGTAAAAAAAGAAAATTAAGGCATAAGGCATAAGACCTGGTTCATAATAGGGCCCTCAGACTCACCTGAGTTCACCCTTCAGATGTTCCATTTTGTCCTCCAGTCTCTCGTTTTTCACACTCATGGGAGCGCTGGGCACGAACCAGTCTGCGATGAACTTAAAGATCCCCACCACATACTGCAAGCACGCACACACACACACACACACACACACACACACACACACACACACACACGCGCACACACATACACGCAAACAAACCCATAAAGATGTGAGGAAATTCAAGTCACTGTCAATCACTGGTCGTTGTAAATAATAGGCAAACAATACATTAAGCAGTTGTGTGAGCTGTAGCTCAGGCAGGTAACCAGTAGGTACACAGATTCATGTTACAATCTAGAATGTAGGCATTTGTTAGCAGCTCTTTATCCAGAGGGACTTACAAAAAGCATGGTAAACTAACACATACTGTACATCAAATGCAGTGAGACAGTGTAGAGTCTCTCTGTAATCTAGGATCACAGGTCAACCATGAACCAAGAACCTAGCATCAGTCTAACAGTCTAATATACCGTTGTGCTCAAAATGATTCAACCATCCCTGACTCCCTGCAAATCTGGTTTATTGGCTAAATTCACAAACTGTCAAATGAATGAAATTAATAAATCATACAAGAACAATGTAAATAGCTCAACAAAAGTAATATTTGTAGTGTTTCTTTTTTGTTGTTTTCAAATTCAATGCTAAATGCCACTTTCACTTTCAATTATTCAACTCTTAATGATGGGGTGCCATGACCCCCCTCCCCCCCCCCCCCCCCCCCACCCCAAAAAAATAAAAAAACAGATAAAAAAAGATTATACAGAAAGAGTTAGAATTAGGTTTTTATGTGGCCACACCCACCAGTTCAAAAGTATGCCTGGTTGTCATGGTGGGTGGTGACCCAGCTGAAGTTAGCCACACCCACAGTGTTGGGTGAATGGTAAAAGGGGAGGGGATGATTATATGATGTCACTCGATCTGTGTTTTTGGATCGGCACTTTTGACCCACAAGGTGGCAGCCTCGAGGAAGAAACCCAAAATACAAAGGGAATACATACTTGCTCATAACAACCACACCAGGGGGTCTAATGACCTCCTAGACACATGAAAACCTGAAAAAGTACAAAACTATGGCACCACCTCTTTAAGCACATCTTAAAACATCTGTAATCAACTGCAATCGACTAATCAAGGTCTTAAATAGTCGCATCAGATGTGCAACCTGGCCTGACCAGAAGTTTGTTCACTTTGTTGCTGTGATTAGAGCAGTTAGAAACATGGCTACGTCTAAGGAATGGTCAGAAAAGGTCAGAGAAGAGATTATTGCTTTGTACAATATTTGAATTTTTGATCATAAGTTCTACGTTGAACCAATCATCACCACGAAAGCGTGGGGTGGCTCAAAGTAGCTGACAGAGTACAGCATCTTGCAATGGGCCTGGTCCTGGTGTACAAGATACACTACACCTCCAGGGCTGCACTCTCACTGGAACGCATTAAGTTGTGTGAGAGTTGTGTGGGGGAGGCGGGGGGCAGAGACAGCACAATGCATTCCGGATGGAAGTCTAGTGGTTTGAAGTCTAGTGCGTGTTGTGTGCTTGTTGGATGGTGCTCTGTGCAACCACAGGACTCTCACTAGACTTCAAACCACTAGACTTCCATCCGGAATGCATTGTGCTGTCTCTGCCCCCCGCCTCCCCCACACAACTCTCACTCAACTTAGTGCCTGACTGTCTGTGGGAAGCCCAAGATACCCATGTACCTGACAAACTACTTCTTAAAGGTCAAGGATGTTCATGATCACAACACCAGAGGCAGCTCCACTAATCATCATCAACGTAGATTTAACACTAAACAAGGCTCTAACTCGTTCTCCTGCTACACCATCAACATGTGGAACGCCCTCCCACAAGCCTTAAAGGAGAGCAAATCCCTAGCCTCCTTCAAAATCGGTATGAAAAGTCACCTTCAGGCGGCTGCTACCCGTGACTTGTAAATAGACTAAGCCCCCATGCTCCCCCCCACACTTTTTTCTGCTTTTGTATTTGATGTTATGCTTTTTCTGCTTTTGAAATTGATATTATCCTAGATAAAGTACTATGTTTTATCCGTCTGTCTTTCAATGTTATATGAGATACTTAAAGTGTGGTTCCTGTGGAAATAAGAAAAAAGGGAATATCCGCACTCTCTGGAGTAGTTTCTTGCAGATTTATTAAATCATTAATTCACAGCATCTCACCGAATAGACGGACCGGTTTCGGCCGTGTGGCCTTCCTCAGCGTCTCAAAACTAAACTTCCCAAGAAACAGACAATTAAGCAATACTGTGCATTATATGATGTTATCCTGTGATCCCACTATTCGTTTTTCTCAAGAAATTAAGACTATGCTAGACAAAGTTTTATCTGACCAAATTATATCTAAAGATGAATACAAATTTATGCTAAAGGAACACCCTGTGCGACCCATTTTATATACTTTGCCCAAAATACACAAGAGCTGTGTGCCACCGGTCCCAGGGCGCCCCATAGTGGCAGGGATTGGATCATTGACTGAACCTATTTCTCAGTATATCGATTTTCATATCAAAGATTCAGTGATCAAGTTACCCTCCTATACAAAAGATACTTCTGACTTTTTAAATAAATTGGAATCTATTGGAACTATTTCAGATGCAGAGTTTATATGTACGATGGACGTTACCAGCCTTTATACAAATGTGCCTCATCAAGAAGGTTTAGAAGCCCTCAGATATTACATGGAGAAACGAGAGACTCAGTCTCCACCTACTGATTTTATTATTGACCTGGCCAATGTGGTCCTTACAAAGAATTATTTTAAATTTGAAAATGAGTTTTATCTCCAAAAACAAGGTGTTTCAATGGGAAGTCCGTTTTCTCCCAATTATGCAAATCTTTTTATGGGGAAATTTGAAGAAGACTATGTGTATAAAGATAACCCTTATAGAGCCCATATAAAAGGCTGGTGTAGGTACATTGATGACATTTTCTTTGTGTTTGATGGTTCAGCTGAGATGTTGAACGAGTTCATGGTTTATATGAATTCAAGGTTACCTTCTATAAAATTTACTCTGGAAGCCAGTCAAGAAACTGTGCCTTTCCTAGATGTGTGTGTTAAAAAATCTACTACAGGTATCCAAACTACGGTGTACCGGAAGAAAACTGACCGTAATAACTATCTACACTTTTCCAGTTATCACCCTGCTGGTTTGAAAAGAGGGTTACCGTATAGCCAATTGTTAAGATTGAAGAGAATTTGTAACACTGAATCTGAATTTGAAAGTCAGGCTACGGAGATGTGTAGTAGGTTCAGAGAAAGAGGGTTTAATGAACACATTTTAACTACAAGCAAGTCAAAAGTTAATCCCTTAGAGAGAACAGGTCTCCTTGTCCCCAAACCTTTCGTTTTGAAAAAACAGCCCATAGTCATGACTACCACGTTTTCTCCTATGACTCAGCCTATTAGACAAATAGTCAAGAAACACTGGCATATTTTGTCGAGCGATCCTGAGGTAGGACCTGCTTTTTCGACTCCCCCTATTTTTGCAAATAGGAGGGCTAAGAACCTAAGTGACAAATTAATAAACAATGACATCTCTATACAATCTAAACACTTTTTATCTACCTTACCTTCAGGAAACTTCCCTTGTAAAAGTTGCACTAACTGTAATGCTATGATTACTGGAGAGACTATAACACATCCACATACAGGTAAAAAAATCAAGGTAAAAGGAAGAATAACCTGTAAGACTAAATATGTGGTATACCTATTGAAATGCCCCTGTGGTTTCTGTTACGTTGGCAAAACTAAAAGAGAGCTGAAAACAAGAATTATAGAACATAAAAGCAACATCAGAAGGATGAAAAGTCTCCGGTAGCCAGGCATTTTAATACTACTAAACATGACATTTGTACTCTCAGATTTCAAGATATAGAGACAGTTAGCCCTTTAAAAAGAGGTGGGGATAGAGACCAGTTACTGCTCCAAAGGGAAGCTTTTTGGATCCATACACTCAATACTGAGTTTCCTAAGGGATTGAATGAAGAATTATTACTGAACTGTTTTTTGTAAATTGTTTCTTTTCATTTTTTGAAATGTATTGGATTCTTTGTGGAAACTGCATGATGTAATGTTTTCTATTTTCTACTCACTGTTTAAAAACCTTTTAAAAAAAGAGAATGTAAACACATGATGTAATGTATTTCCTGATGAGACTCAGCTGCACATGATTGTAGCTCATCTTTATATGTCACTTCCGCCCAGGGAAGTTTCGTTTTGAGACGCTGAGGAAGGCCACACGGCCGAAACCGGTCCGTCTATTCGGTGAGATGCTGGGAATTAATGATTTAATAAATCTGCAAGAAACTACTCCAGAGAGTGCGGATATTCCCTTTTTTCCTGTTACTTACTCGAATCCTGCACCCAGTAAACAAAAAGACTTTATTACTCTCGCAGAGAGCGCGTCATCTCCAGACGGTTTTGTACCGGCTAGGAGATTTGTCCTGTGGAAATAAGCCTCGGCTTTCTAGGATCTCCTTTTAGTTGACCTTGTACCAGTGATTTGTACTGTCATGAAACTGTACTTGTTTCTATTGCAATCCTCTAATAAATTCTTCAACCAATCAATCAAGTCAACAAATGAACCTGGCATCTGTCTGAATAACATGCTGATCTAAAGTAACATGTTATCCTTTCATATTTAGTAGTTTATTTATTATTAGTATTATGACGTTAGCTTGTCTTATGATTGCTAACTTGTTATGATTAGTATGTTAGTTACCCTGCCTATCCTGCACCGGTGATAGAATGTGTGAATGTACAAAAAATATATTTATTTTTAATCATGAATCCCTTCTGTACCACAAACAGGATGACGAAGGCCAATCGGACGGCTAAAACCAGCCAGAACTGATGGGTTAGACTGTAGTCCTCGTTGCTCCTGTAGTCTTTATAGCTGTGAAGACAACAACACATTGATACAGTAATACTGTAGTCTTTATAGCTGTGAAGACAACAACACATTGATACAGTAATACTGTAGTCTTTATAGCTGTGGAGACAACAACACATTGATACAGTAATACTGTAGTCTTTATAGCTGTGATGACAACAACACATTGATACAGTAATACTGTAGTCTTTATAGCTGTGGAGACAACAACACATTGATACAGTAATACTGTAGTCTTTATAGCTGTGGAGACAACACAACACGTTGAGTTACTATCATCACTCAGTAGGTTTAATGTGGGCTCAAGATCCACTTCCTAGTTCCCCGAAGGAGGCACTGCCTGCTCCACCTTGTGCCCAAAAACGAGCGCTCCTGTTCTCAATCTAACTGAATCTCAAACTAACTGTGACATATGTATATGGATCGGACCTGCAGTAGGTGATTATTTATAGATCGGACCTGCAGTAGGTGATTATTTATAGATCAGACCTGCAGTAGGTGATTATTTATAGATCAGACGTGCAGTAGGTGATTATTTATAGATCAGACCTGCAGTAGGTGATGATTTATAGATCAGACCTGCAGTAGGTGATGATTTATAGATCAGACCTGCAGTAGGTGATGATTTATAGATCAGACGTGCAGTAGGTGATTATTTATAGATCAGACGTGCAGTAGGTGATTATTTATAGATCAGACCTGCAGTAGGTGATGATTTATAGATCAGACCTGCAGTAGGTGATTATTTATAGATCTGACCTGCAGTAGGTGATTATTTATAGATCAGACCTGCAGTAGGTGATTATTTATAGATCAGACCTGCAGTAGGTGATGATTTATAGATCAGACCTGCAGTAGGTGATTATTTATAGATCAGACCTGCAGTAGGTGATGATTTATAGATCAGACCTGCAGTAGGTGATTATTTATAGATCTGACCTGCAGTAGGTGATGATTTATAGATCAGACCTGCAGTAGGTGATTATTTATAGATCTGACCTGCAGTAGGTGATTATTTATAGATCAGACCTGCAGTAGGTGATTATTTATAGATCAGACCTGCAGTAGGTGATTATTTATAGATCAGACCTGCAGTAGGTGACTTTCAGACCATCTGAGGTGACCATCTGGTGAGGTAGGAAGTCATGGATGTTCTGGTCGTTGGCCCAGGCCACGGAGAGAGTGTTGTTGATGTAGCCTGACATGCAGCTGTAGGAGACAACACATTACATTAAACACTCTAACCTATAGAGAAGACAACACCTTACATTAAACACCCTGACCCATAGAGGAGACAACACATTACATTATGAAGAGAACTTATAGAGAGAGAATGTTGTTGATGTAGCTGGAGAAGACAACAGCATCTATAACGTTAAATTCACCACTAGGCCTACTAAATGTTTTACTAAGTGAAAACAATACTGCAACAACTACAATTCCGGTATTCAAAATTGACTCAAAAGATATTGGTATCAAAAAGTGCTCATTAGGCAGAACATCCCATTTCACCCATTAGATTTCTTTGCGTGCAAATATTACATTTTTACATGTTACACATTGTATATTTTTTAAACATTCACAATGACGCGTACAAAACAGATGGTTCCTACTCAGTGTGTGTGTGGGTGCCGTTAGCACAGGGTCCGTAGAGATAGCGGTAAACCTGGCGTGGGATGAAGTCTGAAGACACGCCGATCACCAGACCGTTAGCGATGACTGCTAGCACGCCAATAGCCTCCAGCACACCCGTCCACACACCTGGACAATGACACACACACACAAACACAAACACACACAAACACACACACACACACACACACACACACACACACACACACACACACGCACACACGCACACACACACACACACACGCACACAAAACATGTAGGTTGGAAGTCATTAACAGCAAATCTTGTCCAAGCCACCTGTGACCCTCACCAATATTTGATTTAATTTGATTAGGAGTTTCTTCATTTAAGTGTCTTCTAAAGGAAGCCCCGCCCCTATGGACTTTGACTTTGTCCCTGAAACTAAATATTTTGAGATGGGAGACGGCGGTCAAATACATACCGGTACATTCTATAGCGGTTCTTGACATCACAACGTTTGAGCACCACTGATCATAGAAACATAATGTTTTTCAGAAAACCGTTAGGATTTTGAAGACATTTTTAGGTATTTTTCAGGACTAAATGGGTTAGAAAGCTGTGCTCGTCTTCAAGCTTGTGGAACAACCAACTCCAACTTCTGACCATCACTGCTCCCACAACAGTTTTGTTACAAAGGAAACAACCTAATTGGGAAATATGATGTCCCACTGAAGAGTGATATCATAATTCATAGTATAAAAAGAGATTACTGTACAACTAGCAAACCAGTTGTGTTGTAATACTTTTTTGAATATACCGATATTACTAAGTCGTGTAAGTTTACGAGACCCTCGACTAACCAACTCTATAACACGAGGGGTCCGCTCACTGTTCCGCCGCTCCGTTTTTCCGAGTAGCGTCGGCAGGTTAGTTACTCGTCACGGTTACTGAGGTTAGGTTTAGGGTTAGGGTTAGGGTTAGTTTTAGTGTCGGCATACCGGCCCGTCGGCATATTGATGCGGACCCATCTCACGAGAGGTTCTGTGCTGTATAATAAGATAGAGTTTCAGGAGAAACGTATTCCCTATATATCATACTCGCAGGGAGACCATCTCGGCTCACTAAAGTCCATTAAGAACAAAGATTCAGGAGAACTCTATTCATATCGATCTCTCGGTTTCACCCTCCACAGAGACGAGCCCGGACTTACGAAGTCCATTTGAAGAACCAAAGAAGAACGCATACTCTCAAATAAGAGCCAAAAGGTGATACATTGATATACTGTATTCAGATATACTGTATTGAGGCCCTATCCAGACAAGGTAGAGGAATAGTCGGTCAAGGAAGAACTTGCAAGAGTGAGTGATCACACTTATCTTGATCACAGTTCAGATTTATATATTTTTTTAATTTACATCAAATAAAGGAACGCTGAACTCTTCATAAAGTGTACAATAAAACCAAACGTACCGATATCGTTGGTCTTGTTGGGAGTCATCCTGCGCCTCAGAGTCACCATCTTGATGGCGTCCAATCGGATCTCGATGATGTTGTTGATCAGAGCCAGCAGGGGAGCCAATGGGAATGCTGCTACGAAGATGGTGGTGAAGCTGAACTGGAGCACTGTGAAAACATGAACTGGATCACTTGTATGATCAACACAATATGAACTTATTTTTTATTAAAGTCGAGCCCTCGCAGGGCAGTGGAATTCCTAGGGGAGGGGTTGTTTTTTTATTGAGGGGTACTACTGGAGAAAATGTATAAGCCCTGATATAAAATGCCATGACCCTCCCTCTCAATTAGGGGAAAAATCAATGACCCTCCCTAAGCATAAAAACTAAAAAGATTGACCCTCCCCTACAACATGACATTTACCACAGTAAAATTATGCCTAAAACCTAAACTTATAGTTTTTCCTAACCAGTGGCAAGGTCAGAACAGAGAAGCAAGTTCTGGGTGGGCAAAATTTCGTAATTTTTTTTTAGCAGCAATGAACAATAATGAATAGGCTAATATAATGCATTGAGATCCCAGCTGCACTTCATCCCAAAAACACATTTCCAAATATAAACTAACACACCCTCCAAACTAAAGTAACAGAGTAGACTGCTGCTGCTAGTGTAAAAGTCAACGTGGACATCACAAAAAAGGTGAGAAGTTCTCACAAGTTGAGAACAGGATGAGAACAGGTTATTTGACATCTAGGTTACAGATAAAACAGTTGACACACGTGCACAAGACGGAGAAGGCTTGCATTCAACAGCCGCCATTCATTTTGTGCTGTTGATTGCCTGTGGTCAAATCTGGGTCAAATGCTCATTTTCAACGAGCGATCGTTAACCTATTGTTACATGAATAGTTGCCTGGCATGTGTTACCGGACTATTTTTAATTAAAAATTGCATGACCCTCCCTTGAATTCAAAGAAAATAAGCAGACCCTCCCTAGGACTGAAATTAAAATAGCATGACCCTCCCCTATTTTCCTCCAGGGGGTGCTGTTCATAAAAAAACGATTGCTCCCTTATCTGAGTTGAGTTTGTGGCAGGGCATTAGAAAGACCTTGCTAATGCTCTGGACCAAGAGCCAGCCAGCCAGCCAGCCAACCAGCCAGCCAGCCAGCCAGCCAGCCAGCCAGCCAGCCAGCCAGCCAGCCAGTCAGTCAGTCAGTCAGTCAGTCAGTCAGTCAGTCAGTCAGTCAGTCAGTCAGTCAGTCAGTCTGCCTGCCTGCCTGCCTGCCTGCCTGCCTGTCTGCCTCTCTCTCTCTCTCTCTCTCTCTCTCTCTCTCAGTGTGTGTGTGTGTGTGTGTGTGTGAGAGAGAGAGAGAGTTTGTCTAGCTATACTTATGGGGACTAAACGCATGTTCACACAGTCACCTGCAGGGGACCTCTGACAGTGTGGGGACAAAATAGTAGGTCCCCACAACGGTTAGGGTTAGGGTTAAGGTTAGGGGTTAGGGTTAGGCCACAGTGAAGGCCACAGTGCAAGTTGACTTCACAATCAAAGTGGGTGACAAGGTCATAACACGTAAAAACGAAATCTCCTACTTAGGATGTATCCTTGAAGCTAATCTTTCCAGCGAAAAGATGACTTCTAAAGTAGTAAATAAAATCAACCAACAAACTCGTTTTCTACAGAGGATTGCCCCGATGGTCAATTTCAACACACTGAAGACCATAGCTGGTGCAATAGTCCAGCCCCTGATTTGAGTATAGTCCAGCCCCCTATTTGACTATGGAGTCAATGTATGGTATTGGGATGCCCCACAAGCCCTAAAAACTAAGCTCCAAACAGCCCAAAACAAACTAATCAGGGTCCTGCTTAACCTTCCTTATCAGACTCACCTCACCGCTACTCACCAGTTAAGAGTGGGGTGGCTCAGAGTAGATGACAGAGTACAACAACTTGCAATGGGCCTGGTGTACAAGATACACTACACCACTATGATACCCATGTACCTGGCAAAATACTTCAAAAACGTTAAGGATGTCCACAATTACAAGACCAGAGGCAGCGCCACAGATCACGTTCAACCCAGAGTCAACTCAAAGAAAGGGTCAAACTCGTTCTTCTGCTATACCACAAAAATGTGGAATGCCTTACCGAAGGTCTTAAAGGAGTGTGGATTTTTTACTGACTATATCTACTGCATAGTACTGTTTTCTATTCATCTGTCATTCAATGTTATATGAGATACTTTAATGGTTTCATGTGGAAATAAGCTTAGTCTTTTCTAGGATCTCCTTTTAGTAGACCTTGTACCAGTGAACTGTACCGTCATGAAACTGTACCTTTTTCTATGCAAACTTCTAATAAAGTCTTCAATCAATCAATCAAACAAACAGGACTTGCATAAAAATGAATGGAAGTCTATGTAATGTCCCCACAAGTGATGTAAATATAGTGTGTGTGTGTGTGTGTGTGTGTGTGTGTGTGTGTGTGTGTGTGTGTGTGTGTGTGTGTGTGTGTGTGTGTGTGTGTGTGTGTGTCTGTGTGTCTCACCCATCTCCAGGAACTCGTGGAAGAGGCTGAATGAGTCCACACGGACCAGACTGTAGTTTCGGAGCCACTCCTTCAGCCTGGCGTTGTCGTTGCACAGCTTCTCTCCCTGGCTGCTATCTAGCTCCTCCTTCTGGTAACAAGGAGCAAACTTCTTCTGCTGCTGCTTCTTTGTTCCTAACCTGGCCTTCAGCCAGCTGCAAGGTATACAGTAATTAACACTTTTAGGCCTGACAAATACCTAGAAATGTCTTCTGAAAAACCTATGTTTCTATGATCAATGGTGCTCAGACTTTTTAATGGCGCTATGTCCTCCCGGTGGGCAGGGCCATCCTAGAGGGGGCGCCGCGGGGGCGCCGAAATGGAGGGAGTGGACCCAAACCGGCCCAGAACCGACTAAAATCACAGCAAAACCCTCAAAAAGCGCGCGCGCACGCGAGTGGAGAGAGGCGCATTCGAGAGCTCGCCTAGAGCGCTGATCAGACGCACGACGGCCCTGCCGGTGGGGGCTCCTCAGTGCCAGGTGAGCCAGCAAGATACATATAGTGTTGGGCAAGTTACTTTTAAAAAGTGATTAGTTACTTTACTAGTTACTGCTCTGAAAAAGTAACTAGTTACGTTACTACAGTTACTCAATTATAAAATATCTATACTGTATGTGGCGGAGAGATTTGCAGCCCCAGCCTGAAGCCTGAAAAGTCTAATCTGCCCTCATTCCATAGGGATGTCCCTTTTTAAGATGTTGGACTTTCACGCGTGGGGAGATTCGGATCACCTCCGTTACATATATACTTTACTTTACTTTAAAAAAATAGGCTATATAACCAGTAAGACTCCCTAATCGGGAGATAGGGCAAAAATCTCCACAAATAGGGCAAAAATGTGTTTTTCCAAAATCTTCCTGATCCATGTTGATGACATGAGTGTAGACATGCTGTGTAGTGATTTTCGTGATTTTAGGGCAAAATCTGGAGGAGCAGTGTCCAAAAATGTGTTTTAAAAATCGGCCTGAAGGTGGCGCTAGAAGAGGGCCATGTGAGAAATGAGGGGTGGGGTCTCCGCGTTGCCTTGGCGGACGAATAGGTACCGGCCCCGGCTCTCCCGGACGCTCCTAGCCCGAGTTACGGCATTTTATGTGAGCTGCAGTGGAGGGGGTCCTCCACTGGGGGCGCCACCACTTTTGCATCCGTTCTGGAGCACCAGGAGTGGGTGGTCCCCAGGAATTCCCCGTGAGCAGCCCCGTTGGGGTGGTCATTTGGTCATTTTTGCACATTTGGTCATTTTTTACACCTGGGGGTCCCTGGAGCTCCGGGGGTCCTTGGAGGTTGTAGTTTGCCAGGTAAGGAGTGTGTGTGCAAAATGTGGCATGGATGGGGGCAACGGTTATGGAGATATGAGCAGGGCAAAAGTGTGACGTGTGACGTGTGACTCACGGAGGGACATTTTTTTACACCTGGGGGTCCCCCAGGGACCCGGGGGTCCCTGGAGCTCCGGGGGTCCTTGGAGGTTGTAGTTTGGCAGGTAAGGAGTGTGTGTGCAAAATTTGGCATGGATGGGGGCAGCGGTTGTGGAGATATGAGCAGGGCAAAAGTGTGACGTGTGACTGACTCACTCACTGACGGACGGACGGACAGCCGGTGGAGGTTTTGGTAGTAAATGCGACCTACGGTCGCAATAAAAACTAAGCATTCTAAGTCAGTTACACGAGAGGCATTGGGACTAAATTGTCTGCTACTCTACTCAAATGTGCTCAACTTAAAACTAATCCATGCGTTTACTTACGTGTAGCCAAACTCAAAGATGTTGTTGATGGTTTGTTTCAGCATCATGATCATGGCCATCTGTATGAACAGGTCTGTGAGACAGCCACTGGGATGGCACTGTATAGGAAATAATATATAAATATCATATAATAATATCTTCTAACTAGACTGGGATGGCACTGTATAAGAAATAATACATGTAGTTTAATGACATCAGCATCTGTTAAAATATAATAATAAGGTAGTTCATTTTGCTCACCTCTTCCAGCCTCCACTTCCCTGTGATCCTCACATAACCTCCTGGATGACCGTTTATCCTGTCACGTTATAACATCAAACATTTATAACTGTACCATAACCATTATTGTTACACATATACCGTTAAAGGAGGCATCCTGACCAAAACACATATAGGGTTAAATCTACACATACTCTATATACTCTTTAAATTATGGTAAATATCCCTTCTATAAGCTCACAATACGTCACAGACTCGTTGTTAGCTTATTGTATTTTATTGATTTTCATTGAACAATTAAGACCAGTTCATAGTAGCAAGAATCCATTGCTGTTCACACTGAACAGAGACTAAAATCGGTCTGTAATGACAAACACAGAACAAATCACACAACGGAATAACACAACACAAAACAGATCAAAATAAACAAATCAAGACTATACAGAACAAAACTAAGCACTAAACAAAACAAAACGACACAAAAACAGAGCACACCAAGAACTGTAAGATGTCGCATGAGTCTTTACCTCGAGTCTCACTGTCTCAGACAGTTCTCACATATAGACATTGACACAGAAGTCCGATCCTGTTGGGCGCATAGGGAGTGCCCAGACCCAGAACTGGAGTACATTTCTTTTTTTTTTTTTTTTTCTTTTTTGTAAAAGCAGAACCGTGGTCTCAATCCACGCTGACCTCAGCGGCCAGTATGTCGCCCACATCACTGTTCTCCATATAGTTTATAAAAGGACCCCAAACCTCTTTAAAGGTACCATATTTACCCCTAACAGTGTAAGTAATCCTTTCCATTGATAGTGATAAAGACATTTCTCTCAGCCATTGGCCTATATTCGGTCTGATAGTGTTTTTCCAGTTAACTGACGCTTTGCCTGTAATAAACATGTCTATAAGTGGTTTGGCTTTGTTGTCTATATGGAGATTTGGTTGATATAAGCCCAGGATGAATATTCTTGGATGGAGTGGTAGTTGTACAGATACCATCTTATATGGGAAACTTCCTTCCAAAAATCATGAATTTTTCCACAGGCCCATAGACAGTGAAACAAAGTACCTTTTTCCTGGTTACATTTATAACACAGATCTGAATTATCACTATTAAATCGATTTAGTTTAACGGGTGTTATATAGGTTCTCATTAGCCAATTGTATTGTAATAGTTTAAGCCGAGTATTCACTGTTTGGGTCTGAGCCTTTGTACACATATCACTCCATTCATCCAAAGAGATATCCTCCTGAATATCTTCCCTCCAAGAATTCAGTTTGTGCTCTGAGGATTCCTTTGAGCCACTCACCAGCAGATCATACAAAGCTGAGATTCTACCTTTTTTGGGACCCTGGTTTGAAACATTTTTCTCTAGTTCAGACAAGCGTGGTTCTGTCAGGTTTTGGTTCATTCTAACCTGGACAAAGCTCCTTATATATTTAAAGGAATGACTCCTGGGGAGGTCGTATCTTGTCATTAATTCTTCAAATGTCATAAATCTATTATCTTTGTACAAGTCCTGAATTTTACCTAGACCTTTATTGGCCCAGCTTTGAAAACCATATTCACCTCTCCCAGGTATGAACTTTTGGTTGCCCCATATAGGGCTAAAGCCTGACAGAGTGCACTGTGTCTCACCTAGAGATCTTTGTACCTCATACCAAACTCTGATAGCATTTAAAACAAAAGGATTAGTTGTTTGTTTTTTCAGTGTTTTAAGATCGGCTGAGTACATATATAGGTTAACTCATTCTCTGCCAAGTTCAACTTGCCTGTGCAATAGAACTGCCAAGGATTTCTGACGATTTCACTCATCTTGGAGGGACAATTGCGCATTGATGTTGAGGCATAAAATAACAAAACAAAGGCCTATTGGAAAGGCCTATTCGTGTGCTTTGCAGTGGTCCAAACTATATGTTTCAAACATGTTCGCTTATCTCAGAAAGTGGAAAAGTAAGGGCATGGTATGGGGTCTTCACAGGCTGCTGAGAAGACATTTTGAGTAAAAGCATGTTTTAGTTTTGAAAATGGAATAACTTATGAATAAAATATGATTGCTATTATAAACTATACCTTGCTGGAAAGGCAAATTCGTGCTCTTTCCAACGCTCTAAACCATACGTTTCAAACATGTTTGCTGATCTCGTAAGGTGGAAAAGTATAGGGTATGGTATGGCGAAAAAACGGCTTCTGAGAAGAGTTTTTTTTTGGGGGGAAAATTGAATAAATATGAAGGAGCTATGAATACTATATAAACTATACCTCTCTGGAAAGATGAAGTCGCCTTCTTTCCAGTGCTCCCATCCAGATGTTTCAAACATGTTCTGTTGTTTAGAAAATTGGCCATGTATCACCCAAAACACCTCTAGGAACAAACTGAATACATGTTTTAGTAAAGTAGACTCTCGATCAGAACTCCTTTCTGCCTTTTATTTTTGGCTTCAGTGATGCAGAAGATATTTACAGTGTTTTCAAACAAAAGGGAAAAATAACAATGAATAAAAAATAAAGTGATTTTACAGACTTCAAGTGCATTCACAGTTCTCAATAGTGCTTTTTGAAATTACAAAAACAAGTGTTCTCATTCTCTCAGTAGTGGTTCAAGTAAATGACAATGAATAAAGGAACATTTCAACCCCCCCCCCCCCCCCCTCTGTAGTGGTTTTCAAGTAAACTACAAAATATGAACATTCCACGCCTTTTCAGTAGTGGTTCAAGTAAATGGCAATGACAAAAGGAACATTTCCCACCCTTTCAGTAGTGCTTCAAGTAAATGACAAAGAATAAAAAGTTCAGTTCTCACGTTCGCTGAGGGTTTCAAATGAAATAAAATAAAAATGTCAGGAACAGAAGAGCTGGGCAGTGAATCCACTGGCTCAGAAGCTGAAAAACACAATATAAAAAATAGGCTAGTTATAGATTTTGCAAGGTAATATTGTGCACAAAATCAGTAGGCCTACATTGTTTCCATCCCCATCA
Source organism: Nannobrachium achirus (assembly GCF_963921795.1). Lineage (NCBI taxonomy): Eukaryota > Metazoa > Chordata > Actinopteri > Myctophiformes > Myctophidae > Nannobrachium > Nannobrachium achirus. The sequence goes on along the minus strand of NC_137820.1, from coordinate 6,487,699 downwards.
TGTCTCAATGTATGCATTTTGACACTTAGAATGAATGAAGACTTTTACAGTTGCTATGTGGATGTTTGGATGTTTGGATTTTTAGATGGATAAAAGCATTGAACACAGATACAATAAATGTAGGCCATCTGTAACAAAAATAACCGTACCTTGACTAAAGCCAACCAATGATTCGCTGTCACCTGCAGATGGACCTGGCTCCTCACACTCAAGTGTCTAGATTGATCACAAAGAAACAAAGCACACAGATTTAGTACAAAACTAAACTGCAACATGCGTGCACACCCACACAGTGGCGCTCTCGCTCAATCTCTCTCTAGAGAAAGATCCACAATACATGTGGGCATACATTGTATATACTGTTTGTTCAGACTTACTGTTTTCTTTTTTGTTTTTCTTTACATATCTACTGCATAGTACTGTGTTCTATTTGTCTGTCATTCAATGTTATATGAGATACTTCAATGGTTTCCAGTGGAAATAAGCTTAGTCTTTTCATGGATAACCTTTTAGTAGACCTTGTACCAGTGAACTGTACCGTCATGAAACTGTACCTTTTCCTATGCAAACTTCTAATAAAGTCTTCAATCAATCAATACATGAGGAAAAACAATGCTGCCATTCGTTCCAAAAGCCATGTAACTATACAAATGCCACAATGTTTGGGCTCATTGCGCGCAGATCAGAGTGGGTATGGCAGGGGTATGCAGCTGCCATACCTTGGCTACAGAGGTAAATAATAAAAATGTAGGCTCTACTTTTCATCGTGCCTGTTGCTAAGGTATGGCAACATGACTGGTGTCTTGCACGCGTGTCTTGCACGCGTGCCCTGCACGCGCGCGTGCAAGACACCAGTCATGTTGCCATACTTTAGCTTGTTCTGAACTGACGCCACTGGGAGAGATGCACTCACTCCGTATCCAGAACACAGCGATCACATACAGTACAGAGAGAGAGAGAGACTGAAACACGATACAAATGCTGTTCCCCCCTTCTGATTTACCAAAGTCATGATTTACACAAAATGAACATTTGTATTTTATTCTAGAGCAACGAGCGCGCGCGCACACGCAACCTCAACTAGGCAACACAACGAGGAGCACAGATCCGTTGGGAAAGGCCTGGCGTTGTTTGCCAACGTGTTTGGGCTCATTGCGCGCAGATCAGAGTGGGTATGGCAGGGGTATGCAGCTGCCATACCTTGGCTACAGAGGTAAATAATAAAAATGTAGGCTCTACTTTTCATCGTGCCTGTTGCTAAGGTATGGCAACATGACTGGTGTCTTGCACGCGTGCCCTGCACGCGCGCGTGCAAGACACCAGTCATGTTGCCATACTTTAGCTTGTTCTGAACTGACGCCACTGGGAGAGATGCACTCACTCCGTATGCAGAACACAGCGATCACATACAGTACAGAGAGAGAGAGAGACTCAAACACGATACAAATACAAATAAAATGCTTCGTACCACTGGTGTTGGCAGCATCCCTACGGCTCCATGTCGCCGTGGTCCGTCTCTTCCGAGTCGTAGGAACTTTCAGCCAGATCCCTGAACGCAGTGACTCTCAGGCTGCGTCTAAGACCTGGAGTCGCTGCCATCGGTCTCCACTGCAGCAGCCGCGGGTGCCACAGGGCGCTGGCTTCTTCTTGGGCGCTGCGCTTCTGGAGCCGCCTGGACAGCAGGGTCGGCGACCATCTCGATCGCCGACCATGACCATCTCGATCAGTTGTGTGAACATAATCGGCACCCGATTGTGCATTGAAGATGGAAGGTTTAGGAGGATTGTTCAAGTGAGCTGAATCAAACTCGTTCACGCCATGGCCAGAGCCCTAGAGTTGCGTCACTCCCGTTCACTTCATGGGGCCAGGTCTTCTACGCACACATCTATTGGCGTATAGTGACAAACGGCGAACCGGAAGTTTACAAAATGCATTGAAGTCTATGAGGTGTAAAGTGACAATGAACCACGTGACCAGCGCTGTTTCTGACCCCGCGGTGACACCACTCTCTGATTATACTGCTCTGGCCATGGCCAAGCATGCCTGCAGGGAGAAAAAAAAGAGGAGAAACCGATCGCTAACGGTCTGTTTGAGCGACCGTCATGTTTCATGGTTTATGGATTATAAACTATCAGGTAAGGCTATGTTTTACAACCATTTATACAGCGATCTGTCTGTGTTGTTGTTGTTGTTACTTTTGGCACTGAATTGAAATGATGTTGTACTGTCTGAAACAGAAAGCGGACTGGTATCTGCTTGCTGGATTGCTATGGTGTGTGTGTGTGTGTGTGTGTGTGTGTGTGTGTGTGTGTGTGTGTGTGTGTGTGTGTGTGTGTGTGTGTGTGTGTGTGGGGACATCACGATAGTTTTTCACTTCGACGTGCTGTGTTAGTTGTGTGAACATATCGGCAATGTTTTACAACCATTTATACAGCGATCTGTCTGTGTGTTGTTGTTACTTTTTTTTTGTCTGAGAAGGGTAGAGAGAGGTTTTGAATGTTGTACTGAAACAGACAGCGGACCACCCAGCTGATTGGCTGGCACACACACACACACACACACACACACACACACACACACACACACACACACACACACACACACACACTAGCACGCCCACACACAAGCCACGGCTTTCTGGTTACCCGTCTCGCTCTCATTGTATAATTGGTTTCAGGTTTCTGAGAAGAGGTTTTTCTTTTTGGACAATTTAATGATGTTTAATTTCATGTGAGGCTGTGCACTTTTGTTTAATGTTGTAAAAAACACTGTCAGACTTTGAGGAAGTGTATCATATGTTGTGAGAGGCTGGATAAGGCTGAGATCTTTTGTGTACAGTATGTACAGTAAAAGACGTCCAGAAGACGTCTGGCACCGAGCTCCCCAGGGGAAAAGACGTTCTGAGCAGGGAGTGAGTTAAGAGGTAGTTTGGGTACAATAGAGGACTTTTCAATCTCCATCCATGCTGGATGATCCTCAGATTTAAAATAATACATTATTGATCTAAGATTGACTGCCCAGTATAGTACCATTGGATATTAGGCATTTATAGCCCCCCTCTATCATAAGGTAAATACAGCAGAGATAAAGGTGGTAAACATTTTCTTTAGCTTTGTAAATAGTAGTGGTGGGGGTGGTAAAGGGATATTCTGGAATAAGTATAACAATTTTGGGATCACGTTCATTTTAAAAATATTGATCCGGCCAACTATGGATATTGGTAAAGAGGACCATCTATCAATAGATCTTTCAATCGATTCTACAACAGGGTCGTAATTTAATGAAACTATGTTTTTGATCTCCCGCACTATACGGATACCCAAGTATGTAAAACATTCAGTTACATTAAAAGGTGAGGTCATGGGTGTAGGTCTCAAACTCTCCTCCCCCTTTAACATCATTAATGATGATTTAGCATTATTTATTTTGTATCCCAAGAACACCCCGAAATCTTTAATCAGATCCTGGAGTGCGGGTAGAGATTTACTTAAGTTTGTAAGAAATAAGATAACATCATCAGCATATAAAGCAATGCGATGGTCCATTGCATTGATTGTTATACCTGACATATTAGGGCTTGACCTTATAGCTATAGCTAGTGGTTCTATAGCGACGATAAACAGGAGGGGGGAGAGAGGGCACCCTTGGCGACAGCCTCTACGAACATCAAAGGGTTTGGATGTTGTGTTGTTGGTAAGAATCTCTGCAGTGGGGTTTGAATATAGTAGTATAGCCTTATCCATTTACAGAAGTTCTCCCCACAGCCAAAACGAGTCAGTACCTCAAAAAGGTAGGGCCATTCTACCCTATCAAAGGCCTTCTCGGCATCCAGTGATAGAATAGCGGTGTCTGGCGCCCCCTTCAGGGAGTGTAAAACCTTCAACACTCTCCTGACATTATGAAATCCCTGACGATCTTTAATAAAACCATTTTGGTCTCCGGACACCATTTCCAAAAGAGGCTTCTCCATCCTCCTCACTAGAGCCTTACAGAGCACTTTAGTATCAGAATTAAGAAGAGAAATAGCACGATAAGAGTCACATTTAGTATGCGCTTTCCCAGGTTTTAATATCAATGTGATTAGAGCTTCTCTCAGGGAAGAAGGAAGGAGACCATTGTTGTAGGATTCCAAAAACATATCTAGGAGAGGTCTGCAGAGTTTATTCTTAAATCTCTTATATAGATCAATGGGCAGCTCATCGGGCCCAGAAGCCTTCCCTGCGCTCATGTCATCAATTGCCAATGAGATTTCTTCCTCAGTTAACTCAGCGTTAAGAGCATTATAACCCAATTCTGACATTGGGGGGAATTCCACCTCGTTTAAAAATCTATTTTGGGTGTCATCATTGCTGGAGTATTCTGATGTATACAACCCCTCATAAAAGGATTTGAATGCATTATTTATTTCTTTTGGGTCTACTGTCACCTCTCCTCCTATTGCTTCTATTGAGTTAATGGCTCGCTCTGCTTGCTATTGTTTGATTCGCCATGCCAACAGTTTCCCAGCCTTTTCACCCTGGTCGTAGTATGATTGATTAAGTCTCTGTAGGCTTGCTGCAGCATTCCCAGCTGAGATTTTACTATATTGTGCCCTTAACAAAAGTAGCTCTTTGTGTGCCTCCCTAGAATTACCGGTATTGAGATAAATGTCATTCTCCAGCTTTTTAATTTTAGATTCAAGTAGTATTGTTTTTTGACGTGTCTTTTTTGATTTTGAGCTGGTGAAACTTATAATTTGACCCCTTATAAAAGCTTTAAACGCTTCCCACCTAGTACAGGCTGATGTTTGATTTGTGTTAATTAAAAAATATAAATCAATTTGTTGTCCAATATATTCCATAAGGCCAGCGACGTAGGAGACGGGGGGGTCGCGTACGTTTTGTCCCCCGTGGGCTGCGGACCACCAGTTGGGCTGCAGCGACGCTGAATTCCAAAAAGGAGAGGAAAAAAGCCTCAAATGGGGCCGGCACTAGGACCACGCGGACGCTAGAAGAGGCTGCGGTCAGCCCGTAGGCTCCCTATGCTCGAAACTGGTCGTATTAAGTCCATTACTTCCTGTAAGTAGACTTAAAAATAAAACCAGTTCCCTACGGGAGTAGCCTCTTATTTTGAAATCTACCATTTTGAGAGGAAGTGAAGTGCTTCTGCTTGTTAGTTATTGGCTACTTGGCGCAGCCTTTCTGCAATGTAAACAGAAGAACTCACGTGTGGACCAGTGTGGATTGTACAAGCTTTTGACTAAACTAAAGTTCATATTATGATATGAAAACAATGCTCCTTTGACTTAAACAACGTACACCCTTTGAAAGTTTGTTAAACTTTGCACATCCGCAGCAGATTAGGTAAGGAGCTGGTTTAATTACCTTCTGCTGGTTGTGGTTGGCTTCTTGTTGTGCCTTGTGATAACTGATAAGAGCATAGATTGTAGAAAATAAATATGTTGAGAGGCATAGAGCTGTTGCTTTGGTGTTTCGACCGTCTCTTTCTCTTTATAGTTGTTTATTTTGTCTCATCTCTCTGTGATACAGTAGTAGTTGTGCTCCGTGTGTACAATCATACAGGAGTGTTATCAATTAAAACAAGCATGCATGTCGTCACTCGTCATGCCGTCATGTAATTAACGGTTCATTGCTTTTAAATGTTCTAATGATATTTTGTATGGCTCTGTTGCACTGCACTGTTAGGCTATGTGCTCTAAATCAGTGCTGAAGTTTCTCCTCCATTCTGTTTTTGCACAGTTGAAATTGGCTTAAAAATCCACATTCAAAGACGTATTTGACATGTATTTAATGGCTGGGCTGGGCTGTGAAAATTGATGCTGTGTTGGGGCAGTTTGAGCTGGGCCAGAAAATGGAAATGTGTCCATAAAAACCCTACATGCGCATCACTAGTGTAGTGCATGTGTGTAGTGTGCACGTATGTACATGCTGTGCTGTGTGGTATAACTCATTGTTACACACCAGAACCGACCTGGAAATGCACACAGAAACCCAAACCAAACCGAATTTTCGGCCGATCCGAACCGACCCGAACTGCGATTTTTCATACTGGACTAGGCTGTGGGCTGGGCCGGTCCAAATAGGACCCCCCCACCTGGGAACCTAACGGTACGCCTATGCATAAGGCTATTATCCAGAAGCCATTTTGGTTGGAAACGCCACTTTGGGGGCTCACTAGCTAAATTAGGGTCACTATATATCAGAGACACTGGAGCATGATGATGCTGTTGTAATAACAATCTTCAATCTTTGAGCGTAATGCTGCAGATATTAAGTAAAAATTTATTCTAGAATAAGTCTGGTGAGTGCTAGAATAGCAGGAATATTCAACCTCATTTGGTTTCATTTCTCTCCAGATCTCTATTAGATTTAGGTCCTTCATAAATTGCTGTAGGCCTATAGTTTTTCTGGATTGGATATGAGAGACCCCTGTACGTGAAGTATGGTCGTGCGCAGGGTCCAAGAATATATTATAATCTCCTCCTATTATGTAATTGCCTGGGATTGCAGATATACTCAAAAATAAGTTATTAAAAAAATTACGATCATCCTCATTAGGCCCGTACACATTAATTAAATTGAACTTTTCTGACAATAGTGTTCCCTTTATAATGATGTAACGTCCTGCTGGGTCACATATAGTCTGCATTATATGGTTATGGAATAGATTTGTGAATAAGAATCACAACGCCCCTTGCATGCGAGCTATATGAGGCAGAGACTACGTGCCCAGGCCATCTCTTGCTTATTTTTGAAATATCACTCCCTAGTAAGTGTGTTTCTTGCAGAAATACTATTTTAGATTGTAGTTGTTTTAGTCTACTTATAACTTGTTTTATTTTGGCAATTTTATTTAAACCTCTACACTTCCATGATGTAAATGTAACCTTTAAACCCTTAGACATATCCCAGATTTTAATTTCTTAAACAGTAGCATTGTCCCATATCGGACCTCAGAACCAGCTAACCGTTGTTAGCTTATAGAGCTGCTATTTTCAGGCGCAACATCCTTCCATAGAATGTTGTTTTTACCCACCTGCCCAGGAAGAAAGCCACGTAGAAGAGAGAGGAGAAGGAGGTGAAGAACTGGAAGATGAACAGATTGAGGGCAAAACCCCTCCGCAGGCTGGAAAACATCCTGTCCTCCTCTGAGAAAGGAGGGAAAAAAATGCAAAGTCACATACATGTTCATGACATAATTTTGGCAAAGATGTAGAGGGTTAGTCCAAATATCACTGAAACAAATCTCATTTCAATTCCAACGTATTTATGAAAAAGAAACATTTTTAAAGCGTTTCTGTTTCTGCAATTTGTCCTAGGTTACCCCTTATTATCCATAGAATGCCTGTACTAATACTATCATATGAAAACAGAGCCCTGTTGAAGATGTTGAAGACCTCCTCTCTGCTATAATGTCATATGAAAATAGCAGAATATATTGTTCTCACCTATGTAACACAGCTTCAAGGCCACCTCCCTGTTCACCTGAAAACAATGAACACTAGGTCAAAAACTGTCATGGTGTTATTGATGATGTCATGTCATTAATGATGTAATGATGACATCATACCTTTGTCATCACAGTGATGATGATGTAATACTATTAATGATGACATCATACCTTTGTCATCGCAGTGATGATGATGTAATAATATTAATGATGCAGTGTTGTACCCGAACGCGCTCAATGAATGATCGTTACAAGAACATGTTCATATTTTGGGTGAACGCTCTTTGTTTCCGCTTGATGAATGTTATTGTCGAACGCGTTCATTCTGATGTCCGTGAATGGCGTTCGTCGGCCCGTTCGTGCGGAGGTCTGCGGCGCGGTTGTCTCGTCTGTCCTCTCGTCTTTCTTTGCATTCACATGCTCAGATATGTGAGCGGTGCTGTCTGAAGCTGGGTGCCTCTCTTCACATGAAGCGCAATGTGTGAGTCTCCTCCTCGATACGTTGTAAAGCCTGATTATACTTCTTCGTAGGACATGTTGCATGCCAAAAATAGCTGATCTGCAAGCTCACAATGGGTCGCATCCACAAGGCAACGTGAGCTTGTAGATCAGCTATTTTAACCAACGCAAACATGCAGATGTGCGCGGTAGGAAACTTCTGCCTTCGCATTAAGGGTGCAGGAAGACTGGGCACTGGGCACCTAAAGTTCGATTAAATAATTGCTGTGTGGTTCTATATGGGCTGTGTCAATAATTTTGACAAATAATAGCTTGCAGCAACGTAAATAAAAAATAAATACAGTTGAATAGCCAAAAGTGTAACAAATATTATGGTTAAAAAAATAACTAAAAAGAACTAAGTTAAGTTATTTCGGGGAACAAACTTTAGTTCAAAATGTAGAATTATGTACTATGAAATGAACTAGTTCATTTTAGAAGTTTTGAACTTGAACTACCATAGTTCATTTTGAAAGTGAACTTTCCCCAACAATGTAATGATGACATCATACATACCCGTGTCATCACAGTGATGATGATGTAATAATATTAATGATGACATCATACATACCCGTGTCATCACAGTGATGATGAGGTAATGCAGGAAGGCTCCCAGCAGCATGGCTCCGGTGTTGGAGTTGTCACTCAGGAACTGCCAGGAGCCCTCTGCAAATAGGACGGCTGCAATCACTCTGAAGACCACCAGCGCGCTTGTTAACCCTATGATCACCAGGATCTAGTACACACACACACACATACACACACAGATACACACACACTTTTAATATGTTTGAATTGTGTTTTGGTGTAAGTATGTAGGAGTAGAAAGGTGTCAAAGTTTTGAGGAGAACTTATATGACTGACTGACTGATGGATAGATAAATAATGAGGATAACATACGTCGGCTCGCTTTAATAATGAATGGATGGCATTTTATAGTGTTTTTCCAAGCAAGTTGTGAACTCAAAGCACTTTACAATGGTTAATGTATCCATACATTGGGAAGTGATGCGGCGAACAGGCGACGCCAGTGTCCTCACTTCCCACATTCCCACACTAATGGTGGCAATAACTGGCAAGCTAATGTGGGGTTCAGTGTCTTGCCCAAGGACACTTCGACATGTGGACATGGAGGAGCCGGGATTCGAACCGCCAACCCACAGATCATTGGACGACCAGCTCTACCTCCTGAGCCACAGCCGCCTCAATTAATAACATACAATAATTCATCATCACAGTGACACAGACGAGGACCAGTATTATCTATCATAATACGTTATTATTATTATTAATATTATTAATGACATCACCATCACAGTGACACAGAAGAGGACCAGTATTATCTATCATAATAAGTTATTAATATTAGTAAGACACCCGAGGGTGGAATGCGACCTCAGGGTGACGCGCCAATTCTTGACAATCTGGCCAACCACAGCGTTTCTCTGACGATTCTAGTTGTTGTCATTCTGGGGGGAGTTTGTTCATGTTTTTGTGAGGGTATCAACCCTAGGAGACACGGGGAGAACACGCAAACTCCACACAGAAAGGCCCTATCGCTCACACCCTAGGTTGGGTTGGCGATAGGGCCTTTCTGTGTGGAGTTTGCCTAAACATGGAGATGTGGTACAGAAGGACTCATATATGTGGTACAGAAGGACTCATATATGGGCATAAAAAGTATGTCATGTGACATCACTTCCTGTACAGACAGTCAGACAGACAGTTTCGAGTACCGGTTTGATACAAGAGCGAATAAGCACTACACTTCTGGAATCATGTGCGTCGACTTAAAGTTGGATCCAGGCCTAATACTGTCAACGTGTTCTCCACATCTCCATGTTTAGGCCAAACAGATTCGCTCCATTTCTCCATGTATAGGTCCAAATGCCCAACGTTGAGCTTGACAACGAAACGTTTTTAACACAGACGCCCCCATATTTACATATATATATAAAAAGTATGTCATGTGACATCACTTCCTGTACAGACAGTCAGACAGACAGCCATTGACTCCGGCCTAACAATGGCTACTTTCTATGACGGTAGTCCCATATGACATGATGGACTGGACTATCTCCATATATAGTGTTATCCACATTTCGTGTAGCCGCCCTGTACAGGAAGTGATGTCACAACTTGCTGACATCACACTGACATCACAGAGGATACGGAAGGACAGTCACAAGGATACGGAAGGTCACTCAAGCGACATGGTTCTTCAGAGTATATGCGACCTTCGGTCGCAATTATTAATGACATCACCATCACAGTGACACAGAAGAGGACCAGTATTATCTATCATAATAAGTTATTAATATTATTAATGACATCACCATCACAGTGACACAGAAGAGGACCAGCATGCTGTGTCGATAGCTGTATATGTACTTGGTGGGTTTACAGCGCACATCGTTGACAATGTCCAGGATCAGCTCCTCCTGTATGGTGACATGAACATAAAACACACTGTTATACTTTATACCAGTAAGACTCCCTAAACCGGGAGATAAGCGACCGTCAGGTCATCTACACAAACTTTAGAAGGCAATGGTAGCCAATCAGGAGGGAATATGGGAAATGGGACAGATCCATGTTGATGACATGACTGTAGAAATACTGTGTACCGCTTTGTATGATTTTAGGGCAAAATCTGTAGGAGCAGTGTCCAAAAAAGGCCTCATGGTGGCGCTAGAAGAGGGCCATGTGAGAAATGAGTGGAGGTTGTAGTTTGGCAGCCAAGGAGTGTGTGTGCAAGGTTTGGCATGGATCAGGACAACAGTGGCGGAGATATGAGAAGGGGAAAAGTGTGACGTGACGGACAGACTGACAGACTGACTGACTGACTGACTGACGGATAGCCGGTGGAGGTTTTGATAGTAACTGCGACCTGACGGTCGCAAAAAACCATAGGTTAAATAAAACACACCGTTACATACAGTCAACCACAAACGTGATGTGAAGCTCGCCTCCACGTGATCAGGTGACCAAATAGAAAAGGGATTCAAGCAGATCAAACTTTTTGTCAGGATTTTTCGTTGTTCCGTCATTCCTACCACATCTACCGACATCAAAACAGGAAGGCATGGTGAGCCTCTGCGCTGAAAAGTTATTTTTGAACCATAATGAGGCTTCTAAAACACATAAGAGGAGCACATGCAAGGCACGGCGTACCACAGGAAAGGTATGGTTGTGGTGATTACATGTTTCTTGCTGTGATCACCCCTAACAGAAGTGTATGAGTAGCATATTGTACTGTACTGTAGTTTACTGTACCTCTTCCTCACACCAGTCGGACACCTTCCATTCAGACACATATACAGCTCTGTATCTAGACCAGAACGCTAGGAACACAGTGGCTGTGAGGAGACAATAGAACATATACTATATCATATGTATATAATAGAACATAATAATAATACGGTGGTCAGATATATATGTCTGACCAGTGACCACATTGTTTTTAGTGTTCCTGGCTCCCTGCCCAGGCGGCGTCCCAAGCTTACAAGACAGTGAGTACTCCAAATAAATGTACATAGTATTCATACATATTCATACCTATGCATAACATAAATAAGACTCACCCCATACTGCCATGAACATGGCAAAGAACACTGTCCCCTCGTTGTCAAAGAGAAGGTTCACCTGTACACATCAATCAGATTCAGATTCAGATTCAGATTCCTTTATTTACCATTGTGTAATACACATAGGAATTTGTTTTGGCAACAACAAGTGTGTATTCAATCAGTCCACTTTTTTCACATATAACATGCAAACAACAACACAAAAACACAGTGCAAGAAATAAATAAATATATGATATAAGGTAAAGTGCCGTAGTGTTCAGTCCAGTAGTGCAACATATACAGTATATATATATATATATATATATATATATATATATATATATATATATATATATATATACATACTGTATACTATATACTGTATATATATATATATATATATATATATATATATATATATATATATATATATACAGTATATAGTATATAGTATATATATATATATATATATATATATATATATATATATATATATATATATACTGTATGTATATATATATATATATATATATATATATATATACAGTATATAGTATATAGTATATATATATATATATATATATATATATATACTGTATATATATATATATATATATATATATATATATATATATATACAGTATATAGTATATATATATATATATATATATATATATACTGTATATATAGTTACAGTACGTTTGGGTAACTCAGTACGTTCATTGTAAGAGCGCTTGTTTTGTCGTTCACCACACACCAATCACCACCAGATGGCGACGACAGCCATTCACTAGTGAAGGCGCTGACGTCACTCGTTTGCGACTCTCTTTCTTTATTTACTAGCCTAGCTCGGCAGTGTTTAGCCATTAGCTTACTATGAGCTAGGGAGCGCTCCATTGTAGTCACTTGGACAGGGCGTTTATCGTGGGCTTGCCCAGGCCTTACGGCCTGGGCATAAATATAACGATTGCATTCACCACGGCTTCGTAACTCGCGGCCACTCGCGCCTGCGGCGCTCGGGGGCGAAGAGCAGGACCAAGGTCCGCTGGCCTTCGCGCCGCTTGCAATGTCGTGGACAATCGAGCGGCTCCGCCTGGAGGACGTTGTTGTGGCGACCGCTTGTTCCGCCCCGTGCCGCACGACGAGTGCTCCGTTTCTCGACCTTACTGTTTCTCTATCAAACCGTGACATATATATGTGGCGGAGAGAGTCGCCTCAAAAGTCTAGTATCTGCTCTCATTCCATAGGGATATACCTTTGGAGTAATGGTTAAGATATTGGACTTTCGCGCAGGAGACCCGGGTACGAAGCCGGGTGTGGAGGTTCGGATCACCTCCGTTACATTGGTGCCGTGACCCGGATCCGGGCTTCCGCGTAGGAGGAGGTCAAAGGGGGGTGAGTGTGGCGGAGAGAGTCGCAGCCCCAGCCTGAAGCCTCAAAAGTCTAGTATCCGCTCTCATTCCATAGGGATATCCCTTTGGAGTGATGGTTAAGATATTGGACTTTCACGTGGGAGACCCGGGTTCGAAGCCGGGTGGGGAGGTTCGGATCACCTCCGTTACACATACACACATATATATATATATACATACATATATATATATATACACACACATACATACATACATACATATACACACACACAATATATAGTGTGTATATACACACACAGAGTGTGTGCGTGTGCGTGCGTATATATATATATATATATATATATATATATATATATATATTCTAACCGAATACCGAACCGAAAGACCCTTTACCGAACCGAATGATCCTGTACCGAACAATACAATACAATACCACGTCCACATTGCCCTGGAACCCCTTCAAGGACCTCTAGGGGTCCGCAGAGCCCACTTAGAGAACCACTACCCTAGAGGTTAGGTACTGTATTGTTCAAAGAAACAAAAAAGTACGTAGTTATAAAAATACATTTATAAATCAAGGACATTTCTTTTTTTTTGTATCGAAAAAGTATCGAACCATGACACCAAAATATCGAACCGAACTGTGAATTTTGTAAACCGTTGCACCCCTAATATATATATATATATATATATATTAACAGAGTTCGATTGTTGTGCAATCTTCACATTGCAAAATGGAAACATTGTGACGTGTGGGAATTTGTGTGATAAAAAAAAATTCGGTTAGAGAGTTAGATAAACTTTACATTTGAAAGGGATGCTTGCATTCCTTTGGCTACGATCGTGTTCAGTTGCATCTTAGCATACAGTATGTAGACTACTGTTGTAAGGATAAAGATGTATTAATCCCTTATAGCATATGTACAGGAGTATAACCTTAGCATATGTACAGGAGTATATTCTTAGCATATGTACAGGTGTCATTACCTTAGTATATGTAGCCTACAGTTGTCATTACCTTATATATACATGTGGTATTACCTTACAGGTGTCATTACCTTAGCATATGTACAGTACATGAGTCATTACCTTATGTATATGTGTCATTACCTTAGCATAAGTACATGTGTCATTACCTTATGTATATGTGTCTAGCATATGTACAGTACATGAGTCATTACCTTATGTATATGTGTCTAGCATATGTACAGTTATGAGTCATTACCTTATGTATATGTGTCATTACCTTAGCATAAGTACATGTGTCATTACCTTATGTATATGTGTCTAGCATATGTACAGTTATGAGTCATTACCTTATGTATATGTGTCATTACCTTAGCATATGTGCATGTGTCATTACCTTAGCATATGTACATGTAATTACCTTAGCATATGTACAGTACATGAGTCATTACCTTATGTATATGTGTCTAGCATATGTACAGTACATGAGTCATTACCTTATGTATATGTGTCGTTACCTTAGCATATGTACAGGTGTCATTACCTTATGTATATGAGTCTAGCATATGTACAGGTGTCATTACCTTAGCATATGTACATGTGTCATAATAAAGATGTATTATTTAATACCTTAGCATATGTACAGGTGTCGGACAGCTGCCATACTTTGCATCTCTTGTCGCACAGCGGACACATGACGGTCTTAGATTCACACACCTCCTTTCTGAGAGACAGCCATCATAAAAGTTCACTTATTGTATAAGTGTTAAACCTCCTTTCTGCAAGACAGCCATCATAACAGTTCACTTATTGTATAAGTGTTAAACCTCCTTTCTGCAAGACAGCCATCATAAAAGTTCACTTATTGTATAAGTGTTAAACCTCCTTTCTGCAAGACAGCCATCATAACAGTTCACTTATTGTATAAGTGTTAAACCTCCTTTCTGCAAGACAGCCATCATAACAGTTCACTTATTGTATAAGTGTTAAACCTCCTTTCTACAAGACAGCCATCATAACAGTTCACTTATTGTATAAGTGTTAAACCTCCTTTCTACAAGACAGCCATCATAACAGTTCACTTATTGTATAAGTGTTAAACCACCTTTCTACAAGACAGTCATAATAACAGTTCACTTATTGTATAAGTGTTAAACCTCCTTTCTGCAAGACAGCCATCATAACAGTTCACTTATTGTATAAGTGTTAAACCTCCTTTCTACAAGACAGTCATCACAACAGTTCACTTACTATATAAGTGTTAAACCTCCTTTCTACAAGACAGCCATCATAACAGTTCACTTATTGTATAACTGAGTATAAATGAGACTTAGGGTGCGTTCGGAAATGCGCACTCAACGCACTGGTGTGCCATGTTGTTGTTCGTTTATTCGGTGCACTTGGTGCGTTGTCGTTCGGAAATCCAGTGCGCGGCGCACCGGTGTGCCGAGTGCACACACTCACCGACCCTACTCAGAAGATGGGGTTTGACGGTGTGGTGCGTCAGTGTGGTGTTTTGATTGGTTGGTTTTCATGGCCATGTCTCGAGCGCTTCTCAGCTGTGAACAATGGAGGAAATGACCGCAAAATGCAGCATTTGCAGCTTCGTTGGTCGTTTGGGCTTGATCTTTTCACACACATCAACTTGTAAACTAACAGCAGGTATGCCAATGTTAGGAATTACATCTCCTTTCAATATCAACGTTACGTTAGCAACTGCTGCTTTTCAGAAAGTTTACCTTCAGAGTTCAGAGTGAAAAAGCGCACAGCTGCCTCTCAACTGGTCGTTCGTAAATAAGCCACACTGTTGAAGAAGATGTTTAAATAAACTCACATTAGCGGGGAGGTGTTGAAGAAGATCTTTATATAAACTCACATGAGCGGGGAGGTGTTGAAGAAGGCCAGGCCGTACAGGAACACTATGACCCCGATGAGAGCAGCAGGGACCAGCAGGAAGGTGTACCATCCTAACCACAGGAAATACAGAGCCACCCTCTCCCCAAAGTAGTTCCTGATGCACATGCACACGCACACGCACACACACACACACACACACACACACACACACACACACACACACACACACACACACACACACACACACAGCAGGGGGATGAGAAGGTGTGTACCGACCTCCGTCCGTCCGTCCGTCCGTCCGTCCGTCCGTCCGTCCGTCCGTCTGTCCGCGCGTGCGCGCGTGCGTGCGTGCGTGCGGGTCAAGTAGAGCAGTGGTTCTCAACGGGTCGGGGTCCCCAAATGATGAACTTAATGTGCCTAATTGTGGGCTCGCCTGTAAGGCGAGCACACTTAAGATATTGTCATTATTGTGGGCTCGCCTGTAAGGCGAGCACACTCTAGATGTTGTCATTATTTATTTGTTTATCTATCAGTCATACAGTAGACGGGAATTTCGGTTCCTTTCTACTCCTACATACAGAAAATGAAAATACAAACATCAATGTGTTCAGCTTACAGTGGCGAAGTGTGCTATTATTTTTTACAGCAATCGGCCAAATGGTGGCGCTGTAGGAAGCCTTCGAAAGTGCGAACTTTGAACAGGTATAGCTCATGCTGTGTTATACATACAGCCATGAAACCTGTATACACTTATGCGTCTCCTCATGCCGAACAACTTTTACCCTCTAACTTTTGACCTCTGACCTTTAGGTCTCCCACAATTCGGAATTATATGAAAAACAGTAAAAATCTATCTCCTCCTGGGATTTTCGCGTCAAGTGCACAAAACTTTTTTCACATGAACTTTGAACCTATATCTACACAGGCTATGTGGTGAGAAGTTTGTACGTTAAATAATGATTTTTTAATAATTCAATATATATTGCGGTTTTATGCAAATTATTCTTCGGCCTCTAAATCATACATGCAAAGTTACACGTTCATGGCATTTGGCAAAGATGTAGAGGATTAGTCAAAATATCACTGAAACCAATCTTATTCCAATCGGCCAAAAGGGGGCGCTATACGAAGCGTTTGAAAATTCAAACTTCAAACGGGCATAAGTCATGACTCGTTTCATTTGAAGTCATGCAACTTGTTTACACGCGTGCTTTGACTCGAGCGGAAGACATCTGTGTCTTTGTTAAGTAAGCTCCGCCCTTAGATTTTCCGCCATTTTGAGCAGTTTGTAAAACACTTAAACCCACTTTTATTCTGGAATGTTCGCGTCACGTGCACAAAACTTTTTTTACGTGAACTTTGGACCAATATCTAAAGATCTGTCAGATCGGAATTTTTTTAAATTGAAACATGCTTTTTTAATAAATTCAATGAATATTGCAGTTTTATGCAAATTATTCTTCTGCCTCTAAATCATACATGCAAAGTAACATATTCATGGCATTTGGCAAAGATGTAGAGTGTTATTCCAAATATCACTAAAACCAATCTTACCCCAATTGGCCAAAGGGGGGCGCTATATCATTTTGAGCAGTTTGTGAAATGCTTAAACCTGTTTTTATTCTAGGATTTTTTTTTGCAATTTGCATGAAACATTCTACACACAATCTAAGGACCTTTATCTAACATGCCTATGAAGTGCACACAAAAATAATAATAATAATAATAATAAATATAGCTGCAAGCAGCGATAAAGTGGCAAAAAACACCTCAAATCATGAATACAGCCTGCGATGTGCGTGAAATCTTGCAAGCACATTCCCACTAGGTCAAGGAACAGATGCCTTCTCACATTGGCCTGTTATAGCACCACCAGCGGGTCAACTTTTCTGTAACCCATTTTTGGAACAAAAAGCCTCAAATCATGCATGCAGTGTCCGATTGCGTCAGTAACGTCAAAGAGAGTACTGCCTGCGATCTTGACATTTTGTACTTTTATAGCCATTGTTTTCTGGCTTGAAGCGAGCCCACAATTGTTTCGAAGGAACAATATTTTCTAGTTATTTATTGTGGGCTCGCCTATAAGGCGAGCACACTTTAGATATTGTCATTGTGGGCTCGCCAGTAACTGGCGAGCACACTTTAGATATTGTCATTATTTATTTATTTATCTAGTATACTGTAGACGGGATCTTCGGTTCCGTTCTACTCCTACATACTTAGTGAGAAAATGAAAATAAAAACATCAATGTGTTCAGTTTACAGTGGCGAAGTGTGCTATTATTTTCTATAGCAATCGGCCAAATGGTGGCGCTGTAGGAAGCCTTCGAAAGTGCGATCTTTGAACAGGTATAGCTCATGCTGTGTTATACATACAGCCATGAAACCTGTATACACTTATGCGTCTCCTCATGCCGAACAACTTTTACCCTCTAACTTTTGACCTCTGACCTTTAGGTCTCCCACAATTCGGAATTATATGAAAAACAGTAAAAATCTATCTCCTCCTGGGTTTTTTCCGTTACGCGCACGAAACTTTTTTCACATGAACTTTGGACCAATACGGTCAAACTGTCTGGTCGGATTTCTTTTAAAGTGAAACATTATTTTTTAATAATTCAATAAATATTGCGGTTTTATGCAAATTATTCTTCTGCCTCTAAATCATGCATGCAAAGTTACACGTTCATGGCATTTGGCAAAGATGTAGAGGGTTAGTCAAAGTATCACAAAAACCAATTTTATTCCAATCGGCCAAAGGGGGGCGCTATACAAAGCGTTTGAAAATTCAAATTTCAAACGGGCATAAGTCATGACTCGTTTCATTTGAAGACACGCAACTTGCTTACACGCGTGCTTTGACTCAAGCGGAAGACATCTGTGTCTTTGTTAAGTAAGCTCCGCCCTTACATTTTCCGCCATTTTGAGCAGTTTGTAAAACGCTTAAACACGCTTTTATTCTGGAATTTTCGCGTCATGTGCACAAAACTTTTTTTACATGAACTTTGGACCAATATCTAAAGATCTGTCAGATCGGATTTCTTTAAAATTGAAACATGCTTTTTTAAATAAATTCAATGAATATTGCAGTTTTATGCAAATTATTCTTCTGCCTCTAAATCATACATGCAAAGTAACATGTTCATGGCATTTGGCAAAGATGTAGAGTGTTAGTCCAAATATCACTAAAACCAATCTTACCCCAATTGGCCAAAGGGGGGCGCTATATCATTTTGAGCAGTTTGTGAAACGCTTAAACCCGTTAGGATTTTTTTTTGCAATTTGCATGAAACATTCTACACACAATCTAAGGACCTTTATCTAATATGCCTATGAAGTGCACACACACACAAAAAAAAATAATAATAATGAATATAGCTGCAAGCAGCGATAAAGTGGCCAAAGCCAAAAACACCTCAAATCATGAACACAGCCTGCAATGTGCGTGAAATCTTGCAAGCACATTCCCAATAGGTCAAGGAACAGATACCACCCTTCTCACATTGGCCTGTTATAGCGCCACCAGCGGGTCAACTTTTGCACAACACATTTTTGGAACAAAATGGACCAATCTTTGACGTCAGTAACGTCAAAGAGAGCACTGCCTGCGATCTTGACGTTTTGTACTTTTATAGCCATTGTTTTCCGGCTTGAAGCGAGCCCACAATTGTTTCGAAGGAACAATATTTTTCTAGTTGTGGGCTCGCCAGTAACTGGCGAGCACACTTTAGATATTGTCATTATTTATTTATTTATCTAGTATACTGTAGACGGGATCTTCGGTTCCGTTCTACTCCTACATACTTAGTGAGAAAATGAAAATAAAAACATCAATGTGTTCAGTTTACAGTGGCGAAGTGTGCTATTATTTTCTATAGCAATCGGCCAAATGGTGGCGCTGTAGGAAGCCTTCGAAAGTGCGATCTTTGAACAGGTATAGCTCATGCTGTGTTATACATACAGCCATGAAACCTGTATACACTTATGCGTCTCCTCATGCCGAACAACTTTTACCCTCTAACTTTTGACCTCTGACCTTTAGGTCTCCCACAATTCGGAATTATATGAAAAACAGTAAAAATCTATCTCCTCCTGGGTTTTTTCCGTTACGCGCACGAAACTTTTTTCACATGAACTTTGGACCAATACGGTCAAACTGTCTGGTTGGATTTCTTTTAAAGTGAAATATAATTTTTTAATAATTCAATATATATTGCGGTTTTATGCAAATTATTCTTCGGCCTCTAAATCATACATGCAAAGTTACACGTTCATGGCATTTGGCAAAGATGTGGAGGGTTAGTCAAAGTATCACTGAAACCAATTTTATTCCAATCGGCCAAAGGGGGGCGCTATACGAAGCGTCTGAAAATTCAAACTTCAAACGGGCATAAGTCATGACTCGTTTCGTTTGAAGACATGCAACTTGTTACACGCGTGCTTTGACTCAAGCGGAAGACATCTGTGTCGTTGTTAAGTAAGCTCCGCCCTTCAATTTTCCGCCACTTTGAGCAGTTTGTAAAACGCGTAAACCCGCTTTTATTCTGGAATTTTCGCGTCACGTGCACAAAACTTTTTTTACGTGAACTTTGGACCGATATCTAAAGATCTGTCAGATCGGATTTCTTTAACATTGAAACATGCTTTTTTAAATAATTCAAACAATATTGCATTTTTATGCAAATTATTCTTCTGCCTCTAAAACATACAAGCAAAGTCACATTTTCATGACAAAATAGTGTAGAGGGTTAGTTCAAATATCACTGAAACCAATCTTACCCCAAATGGCCAAAGGGGGGCGCTATATAATTTTGAGCAGTTTGTAAAACGCTTAAACCCGTTTTTATTCTAGGATTTTTTTTGCAATTTGCATGAAACATTCTACACGCAATCTAAGGACCTTTATCTAACATGCCTATGAAGTGCACACAAAAAAATTATAAAATAATAATAATAAATATAGCTGCAAGCAGCGATAAAGTGTCCAAAGCCCAAAACACCTCAAATCATGAACACAGCCTGGGATGTGCGTGAAATCTTGCAAGCACATTCCCAATAGGTCAAGGAACAGATACCAACCTTCTCACATTGGCCTGTTATAGCGCCACCAGCGGGTCAACTTTTGCACAACACATTTTTGGAACAAAATGGACCAATCTTTGACGTCAGTAACGTCAAAGAGAGCACTGCCTGCGATCTTGACATTTTGTGCTTTTATAGCCATTGTTTTCCGGCTTGAAGCGAGCCCACAATTGTTTCGAAGGAACAATATTTTTCTAGTTATTTATCTATCAGTCATATCATACTGTAGACGGGAACTTCGGTTCCTTTCTACTCCTACATACTTAGTGAGAAAATGAAAATAAAAACATCAATGTGTTCGGTTTACTGTGGCGAAGTGTGCTATTATTTTCTATAGCAATCGGCCAAATGGTGGCGCTGTAGGAAGCCTTCGAAAGTGCGAACTTTGAACAGGTATAGCTCATGCTGTGTTATACATACAGCCATGAAACCTGTATACACTTATGCGTCTCCTCATGCCGAACAACTTTTACCCTCTAACTTTTGACCTCTGACCTTTAGGTCTCCCACAATTCGGAATTATATGAAAAACAGTAAAAATCTATCTCCTCCTGGGATTTTCGCGTCAAGTGCACAAAACCTTTTTCACATGAACTTTGGACCAATACGGTCAGATTGATCAACCAGATTTTTTTTAAAGTGAAATATAATTTTTTAATAATTCAATCAATATTGCGGTTTTATGCAAATTATTCTTCGGCCTCTAAATCATACATGCAAAGTTACACGTTCATGGCATTTGGCAAAGATGTGGAGGGTTAGTCAAAGTATCACTGAAACCAATTTTATTCCAATCGGCCAAAGGGGGGCGCTATACGAAGCGTTTGAAAATTCAAACTTCAAACGGGCATAAGTCATGACTCGTTTTGTTTGAAGACATGCAACTTGTTACACGCGTGCTTTGACTCGAGCGGAAGACATCTGTGTCGTTGTTAAGTAAGCTCCGCCCTTCGATTTTCCGCCATATTGAGCAGTTTGTAAAACGCGTAAACCCGCTTTTATTCTGGAATCTTCGCTCCACGTGCACAAAACTTTTTTTACGTGAACTTTGGACCGATATCTAAAGATCTGTCGGATCGGATTTCTTTAAAATTGAAACATGCTTTTTTAAATAAATTCAATGAATATTGCAGTTTTATGCAAATTATTCTTCTGCCTCTAAATCATACATGCAAAGTAACATGTTCATGGCATTTGGCAAAGATGTAGAGTGTTAGTCCAAATATCACTAAAACCAATCTTACCCCAATTGGCCAAAGGGGGGCGCTATATCATTTTGAGCAGTTTGTGAAACGCTTAAACCAGTTAGGATTTTTTTTTTGCAATTTGCATGAAACATTCTACACACAATCTAAGGACCTTTATCTAATATGCCTATGAAGTGCACACACACAAAAAAAATATAATAATGAATATAGCTGCAAGCAGCGATAAAGTGGCCAAAGCCAAAAACACCTCAAATCATGAACACAGCCTGCAATGTGCGTGAAATCTTGCAAGCACATTCCCAATAGGTCAAGGAACAGATACCACCCTTCTTACATTGGCCTGTTATAGCGCCACCAGCGGGTCAACTTTTGCACAACACATTTTTGGAACAAAATGGACCAATCGTTGACGTCAGTAACGTCAAAGAGAGCACTGCCTGCGATCTTGACATTTTGTGCTTTTATAGCCATTGTTTTCTGGCCTGAAGCGAGCCCACAATTGTTTCGAAGGAACAATATTTTTCTAGTTTATCTATCAGTCAGTCAGTCAGTCAGACAGTAGACGGGAACTTCGGTTCCTTTCTACTCCTACATACTTAGTGAGAAAATGAAAATAAAAACATCAATGTGTTCAGTTTACAGTGGCGAAGTGCGCTATTATTTTTTATAGCAATCAGCCAAATGGTGGCGCTGTAGGAAGCCTTCGAAAGTGCGAACTTTGAACAGGTATAGCTCATGCTGTGTTTTAGTTACAGCCATGAAACCTGTATACACGTATGCGTCTCCTCATGCCGAACAACTTTTACCCTCTAACTTTTGACCTCTGACCTTTAGGTCTCCCACAATTCGGAATTATATGAAAAACAGTAAAAATCTATCTCCTCCTGGGATTTTCGCATCAAGTGCACAAAACTTTTTTCACATGAACTTTGGACCAATACGGTCAGATTGATCAACCAGATTTTTTTTAAAGTGAAATATAATTTTTTAATAATTCAATCAATATTGCGGTTTTATGCAAATTATTCTTCGGCCTCTAAATCATACATGCAAAGTTACACGTTCATGGCATTTGGCAAAGATGTGGAGGGTTAGTCAAAGTATCACTGAAACCAATTTTATTCCAATCGGCCAAAGGGGGGCGCTATACGAAGCGTTTGAAAATTCAAACTTCAAACGGGCATAAGTCATGACTCGTTTTGTTTGAAGACATGCAACTTGTTACACGCGTGCTTTGACTCGAGCGGAAGATATCTGTGTCGTTGTTAAGTAAGCTCCGCCCTTCGATTTTCCGCCATATTGAGCAGTTTGTAAAACGCGTAAACCCGCTTTTATTCTGGAATCTTCGCTCCACGTGCACAAAACTTTTTTTACGTGAACTTTGGACCGATATCTAAAGATCTGTCGGATCGGATTTCTTTAAAATTGAAACATGCTTTTTTAAATAAATTCAATGAATATTGCAGTTTTATGCAAATTATTCTTCTGCCTCTAAATCATACATGCAAAGTAACATGTTCATGGCATTTGGCAAAGATGTAGAGTGTTAGTCCAAATATCACTAAAACCAATCTTACCCCAATTGAACAAAGGGGGGCGCTATATCATTTTGAGCAGTTTGTGAAACGCTTAAACCCGTTAGGATTTTTTTTTTGCAATTTGCATGAAACATTCTACACACAATCTAAGGACCTTTATCTAATATGCCTATGAAGTGCACACACAAAAAAATTATAATAATGAATATAGCTGCAAGCAGCGATAAAGTGGCCAAAGCCAAAAACACCTCAAATCATGAACACAGCCTGCAATGTGCGTGAAATCTTGCAAGCACATTCCCAATAGGTCAAGGAACAGATACCACCCTTCTTACATTGGCCTGTTATAGCGCCACCAGCGGGTCAACTTTTGCACAACACATTTTTGGAACAAAATGGACCAATCGTTGACGTCAGTAACGTCAAAGAGAGCACTGCCTGCGATCTTGACATTTTGTACTTTTATAGCCATTGTTTTCTGGCTTGAAGCGAGCCCACAATTGTTTCGAAGGAACAATATTTTTCTAGTTGTGGGCTCGCCTATAAGGCGAGCACACTTTAGATATTGTCATTATTTATCTATCAGTCAGTCAGACAGTAGACGGGAACTTCGGTTCCTTTCTACTCCTACATACTTAGTGAGAAAATGAAAATAAAAACATCAATGTGTTCAGTTTACAGTGGCGAAGTGCGCTATTATTTTTTATAGCAATCGGCCAAATGGTGGCGCTGTAGGAAGCCTTCGAAAGTGCGAACTTTGAACAGGTATAGCTCATGCTGTGTTATACATACAGCCATGAAACCTGTATACACTTATGCGTCTCCTCATGCCGAACAACTTTTACCCTCTAACTTTTGACCTCTGACCTTTAGGTCTCCCACAATTCGGAATTATATGAAAAACAGTAAAAATCTATCTCCTCCTGGGATTTTCGCGTCAAGTGCACAAAACTTTTTTCACATGAACTTTGGACCAATACGGTCAGATTGATCAACCAGATTTTTTTTAAAGTGAAACATAATTTTTTAATAATTCAATTAATATTGCGGTTTTATGCAAATTATTCTTCTGCCTCTAAATCATACATGCAAAGTTACACGTTCATGGCATTTGGCAAAGATGTAGAGGGTTAGTCAAAGTATCACTGAAACCAATTTTATTCCAATCGGCCAAAGGGGGGCGCTATACGAAGCGTCTGAAAATTCAAACTTCAAACGGGCATAAGTCATGACTCGTTTCGTTTGAAGACATGCAACTTGTTACACGCGTGCTTTGACTCAAGCGGAAGACATCTGTGTCGTTGTTAAGTAAGCTCCGCCCTTCAATTATCCGCCATTTTGAGCAGTTTGTAAAACGCGTAAACCCGCTTTTATTCTGGAATTTTCGCATCACGTGCACAAAACTTTTTTTAACGTGAACTTTGGACCGATATCTAAAGATCTGTCAGATCGGATTTCTTTAACATTGAAACATGCTTTTTTAAATAATTCAAACAATATTGCATTTTTATGCAAATTATTCTTCTGCCTCTAAAACATACATGCAAAGTCACATTTTCATGACAAAATAGTGTAGAGGGTTAGTTCAAATATCACTGAAACCAATCTTACCCCAAATGGCCAAAGGGGGGCACTATATAATTTTGAGCAGTTTGTAAAACGCTTAAACCCGTTTTTATTCTAGGATTTTTTTTGCAATTTGCATGAAACATTCTACACGCAATCTAAGGACCTTTATCTAACATGCCTATGAAGTGCACAAAAAAAAATTATAAAATAATAATAATAGCTGCAAGCAGCGATAAAGTGGCCAAAGCCAAAAACACCTCAAATCATGAACACAGCCTGGGATGTGCGTGAAATCTTGCAAGCACATTCCCAATAGGTCAAGGAACAGATACCAACCTTCTCACATTGGCCTGTTATAGCGCCACCAGCGGGTCAACTTTTGCACAACACATTTTTGGAACAAAATGGACCAATCTTTGACGTCAGTAACGTCAAAGAGAGCACTGCCTGCGATCTTGACATTTTGTGCTTTTATAGCCATTGTTTTCTGGCTTGAAGCGAGCCCACAATTGTTTCGAAGGAACAATATTTTTCTAGTTTATCTATCAGTCAGTCAGTCAGACAGTAGACGGGAACTTCGGTTCCTTTCTACTCCTACATACTTAGTGAGAAAATGAAAATAAAAACATCAATGTGTTCAGTTTACAGTGGCGAAGTGCGCTATTATTTTTTATAGCAATCAGCCAAATGGTGGCGCTGTAGGAAGCCTTCGAAAGTGCGAACTTTGAACAGGTATAGCTCATGCTGTGTTTTAGTTACAGCCATGAAACCTGTATACACGTATGCGTCTCCTCATGCCGAACAACTTTTACCCTCTAACTTTTGACCTTTGACCTTTAGGTCTCCCACAATTCGGAATTATATGAAAAACAGTAAAAATCTATCTCCTCCTGGGATTTTCGCATCAAGTGCACAAAACTTTTTTCACATGAACTTTGGACCAATACGGTCAGATTGATCAACCAGATTTTTTTTAAAGTGAAATATAATTTTTTAATAATTCAATCAATATTGCGGTTTTATGCAAATTATTCTTCGGCCTCTAAATCATACATGCAAAGTTACACGTTCATGGCATTTGGCAAAGATGTGGAGGGTTAGTCAAAGTATCACTGAAACCAATTTTATTCCAATCGGCCAAAGGGGGGCGCTATACGAAGCGTTTGAAAATTCAAACTTCAAACGGGCATAAGTCATGACTCGTTTTGTTTGAAGACATGCAAGTTGTTACACGCGTGCTTTGACTCGAGCGGAAGACATCTGTGTCGTTGTTAAGTAAGCTCCGCCCTTCGATTTTCCGCCATATTGAGCAGTTTGTAAAACGCGTAAACCCGCTTTTATTCTGGAATTTTCGCTCCACGTGCACAAAACTTTTTTTACGTGAACTTTGGACCGATATCTAAAGATCTGTCAGATCGGATTTCTTTAAAATTGAAACATGCTTTTTTAAATAAATTCAATGAATATTGCAGTTTTATGCAAATTATTCTTCTGCCTCTAAATCATACATGCAAAGTAACATGTTCATGGCATTTGGCAAAGATGTAGAGTGTTAGTCCAAATATCACTAAAACCAATCTTACCCCAATTGAACAAAGGGGGGCGCTATATCATTTTGAGCAGTTTGTGAAACGCTTAAACCCGTTAGGATTTTTTTTTTGCAATTTGCATGAAACATTCTACACACAATCTAAGGACCTTTATCTAATATGCCTATGAAGTGCACACACACAAAAAAATTATAATAATGAATATAGCTGCAAGCAGCGATAAAGTGGCCAAAGCCAAAAACACCTCAAATCATGAACACAGCCTGCAATGTGCGTGAAATCTTGCAAGCACATTCCCAATAGGTCAAGGAACAGATACCACCCTTCTTACATTGGCCTGTTATAGCGCCACCAGCGGGTCAACTTTTGCACAACACATTTTTGGAACAAAATGGACCAATCGTTGACGTCAGTAACGTCAAAGAGAGCACTGCCTGCGATCTTGACATTTTGTACTTTTATAGCCATTGTTTTCTGGCTTGAAGCGAGCCCACAATTGTTTCGAAGGAACAATATTTTTCTAGTTGTGGGCTCGCCTATAAGGTGAGCACACTTTAGATATTGTCATTATTTCTATACTAGGCAGGCAGTCAGTGCAAGTATCAAAAAACTTCGGTTCCTTTCTACTCCTACATACTTAGTGAGAAAATGAAAATAAAAACATCAATGTGTTCAGCTTACTGTGGCGACGTGTGCTATTACTTTTTACAGCAATCGGCCAAATGGTGGCGCTGTAGGAAGCCTTCGAAAGTGCGAACTTTGAACAGGTATAGCTCATGCTGTGTTTGAGGTAAAGCCATGAAACCTGTATACACGTATGCGTCTCCTCATGCCGAACAACTTTTACGCTCTGACTTTTGACCTTTGACCTTTAGATCTCCCACAATTTGGAATTATATGAAAAACAGTAAAAATCTATCTCCTCCTGGGTTTTTTTCGTTACGCGCACGAAACTTTTTTCACATGAACTTTGGACCAATACGGTCAGATTGATCAACCAGATTTCTTTTAAAGTGAAATATAATTTTTTAATAATTCAATCAATATTGCGGTTTTATGCAAATTATTCTTCGCCCTCTAAATCATACATGCAAAGTTACACGTTCATGGCATTTGGCAAAGATGTAGAGGGTTAGTCAAAGTATTACTGAAACCAATTTTAGTCCAATCGGCCAAAGGGGGGCGCTATACGAAGCGTTTGAAAATTCAAACTTCAAACGGGCATAAGTCATGACTCGTTTCGTTTTAAGACATGCAACTTGCTTACACGCGTGCTTTGACTCTGTCTTTGTTAAGTAAGCTCCGCCCTTCGATTTTCCGCCATTTTGAGCAGTTTGTAAAAAATTCTAGAATTTTCGCTCCACGTGCACAAAACTTTTTTTACGTGAACTTTGGACCAATATCTAAAGATCTGTCAGATCGGATTTTTTTTTTAAATTGAAACATGCTTTTTTAATAATTCAATGAATATTGCAGTTTTATGCAAATTATTCTTCTGCCTCTAAATCATACATGCAAAGTAACATGTTCATGGCATTTGGCAAAGATGTAGAGTGTTAGTCCAAATATCACTAAATCCAATCTCACTCCAATTGGCCAAAGGGGGGCGCTATATCATTTTGAGCAGTTTGTGAAACGCTTAAACCCGTTAGGATTTTTTTTAGCAATTTGCATGAAACATTCTACACACAATCTAAGGACCTTTATCTAATATGCCTATGAAGTACACACACACACAAAAAGAAAAATAATAACAAATATAGCTGCAAGCAGCGATAAAGTGGCCAAAGCCAAAAACACCTCAAATCATGAACACAGCCTGCAATGTCCGTGAAATCTTGCAAGCACATTCCCAATAGGTCAAGGAACAGATACCACCCTTCTTACATTGGCCTGTTATAATAGCGCCACCAGCGGGTCAACTTTTGGCACAATACATTTTTGGAACAAAATGGACCAATCTTTGACGTCAGTAACGTCAAAGAGAGCACTGCCTGCGATCTTGACATTTTGTACTTTTATAGCCATTGTTTTCTGGCTTGAAGCGAGCCCACAATTGTTTCGAAGGAACAATATTTTTCTAGTTGTGGGCTCGCCTGTAAACAGGCGAGCACACTTTAGATATTGTCATTATTTCTATACTAGTCATACTAGTCAGTGCAAGTATCAAAAACTTCGGTTCCGTTCTACTCCTACATACTTAGTGATAAAATGAAAATAAAAACATCAATGTGTTCAGTTTACAGTGGCGAAGTGTGCTATTATTTTTTATAGCAATCGGCCAAATGGTGGCGCTGTAGGAAGCCTTCGAAAGTGCGATCTTTGAACAGGTATAGCTCATGCTGTGTTATACATACAGCCATGAAACCTGTATACACTTATGCGTCTCCTCATGCCGAACAACTTTTACCCTCTAACTTTTGACCTCTGACCTTTAGGTCTCCCACAATTCGGAATTATATGAAAAACAGTAAAAATCTATCTCCTCCTGGGATTTTCGCGTCAAGTGCACAAAACATTTTTCACATGAACTTTGGACCAATACGGTCAGATTGATCAACCAGATTTTTTTTAAAGTGAAACATAATTTTTTAATAATTCCATAAATATTGCGGTTTTATGCAAATAATTCTTCGGCCTCTAAATCATACATGCAAAGTTACACGTTCATGGCATTTGGCAAAGATGTGGAGGGTTAGTCAAAGTATCACTGAAACCAATTTTATTCCAATCGGCCAAAGGGGGGCGCTATACGAAGCGTCTGAAAATTCAAACTTCAAACAGGCATAAGTCATGACTCGTTTCGTTTGAAGACATGCAACTTGTTACACGCGTGCTTTGACTCAAGCGGAAGACATCTGTGTCGTTGTTAAGTAAGCTCCGCCCTTCGATTTTCCGCCATTTTGAGCAGTTTGTAAAACGCGTAAACCCGCTTTTATTCTGGAATTTTCGCGTCACGTGCACAAAACTTTTTTTTACGTGAACTTTGGACCGATATCTAAAGATCTGTCAGATCGGATTTCTTTAACATTGAAACATGCTTTTTTAAATAATTCAAACAATATTGCATTTTTATGCAAATTATTCTTCTGCCTCTAAAACATACATGCAAAGTCACATTTTCATGACAAAATAGTGTAGAGGGTTAGTTCAAATATCACTGAAACCAATCTTACCCCAAATGGCCAAAGGGGGGCGCTATATAATTTTGAGCAGTTTGTAAAACGCTTAAACCTGTTTTTATTCTAGGATTATTTTTGCAATTTGCATGAAACATTCTACACGCAATCTAAGGACCTTTATCTAACATGCCTATGAAGTGCACACAAAAAAATTATAAAATAATAATAATAAATATAGCTGCAAGCAGCGATAAAGTGTCCAAAGCCAAAAACACCTCAAATCATGAACACAGCCTGGGATGTGCGTGAAATCTTGCAAGCACATTCCCGATAGGTCAAGGAACAGATACCAACCTTCTCACATTGGCCTGTTATAGCGCCACCAGCGGGTCAACTTTTGCATAACACATTTTTGGAACAAAATGGACCAATCTTTGACGTCAGTAACGTCAAAGAGAGCACTGCCTGCGATCTTGACATTTTGTGCTTTTATAGCCATTGTTTTCTGGCTTGAAGCGAGCCCACAATTGTTTCGAAGGAACAATATTTTTCTAGTTATTTATCTATCAGGCAGGCGGTCAGTAGACGGGAACTTCGGTTCCTTTCTACTCCTACATACTTAGTGAGAAAATGAAAATAAAAACATCAATGTGTTCAGTTTACAGTGGCGAAGTGTGCTATTATTTATTATAGCAATCGGCCAAATGGTGGCGCTGTAGGAAGCCTTCGAAAGTGCGATCTTTGAACAGGTATAGCTCATGCTGTGTTATACATACAGCCATGAAACCTGTATACACTTATGCGTCTCCTCATGCCGAACAACTTTTACCCTCTAACTTTTGACCTCTGACCTTTAGGTCTCCCACAATTTGGAATTATATGAAAAACAGTAAAAATCTATCTCCTCCTGGGATTTTCGCGTCACGCGCACAAAACTTTTTTCACATGAACTTTGGACCAATACGGTCAAACTGTCCGGTCGGATTTCTTTTAAAGTGAAATATATTTTTTTAATAATTCAATCAATATTGCGGTTTTATGCAAATTATTCTTCGGCCTCTAAATCATACATGCAAAGTTACACGTTCATGGTATTTGGCAAAGATGTGGAGGGTTAGTCAAAGTATCACTGAAACCAATTTTATTCCAATCGGCCAAAGGGGGGCGCTATACGAAGCGTCTGAAAATTCAAACTTCAAACGGGCATAAGTCATGACTCGTTTCGTTTGAAGACATGCAACTTGTTACACGCGTGCTTTGACTCAAGCGGAAGACATCTGTGTCGTTGTTAAGTAAGCTCCGCCCTTCGATTTTCCGCCATTTTGAGCAGTTTGTAAAACGCGTAAACCCGCTTTTATTCTGGAATTTTCGCGTCACGTGCACAAAACTTTTTTTACGTGAATTTTGGACCGATATCTAAAGATCTGTCAGATCGGATTTCTTTAACATTGAAACATGCTTTTTTAAATAATTCAAACAATATTGCATTTTTATGCAAATTATTCTTCTGCCTCTAAAACATACATGCAAAGTCACATTTTCATGACAAAATAGTGTAGAGGGTTAGTTCAAATATCACTGAAACCAATCTTACCCCAAATGGCCAAAGGGGGGCGCTATATAATTTTGAGCAGTTTGTAAAACGCTTAAACCCGTTTTTATTCTAGGATTTTTTTTGCAATTTGCATGAAACATTCTACACGCAATCTAAGGACCTTTATCTAACATGCCTATGAAGTGCACACAAAAAAATTATAAAATAATAATAATAAATATAGCTGCAAGCAGCGATAAAGTGTCCAAAGCCAAAACCACCTCAAATCATGAACACAGCCTGGGATGTGCGTGAAATCTTGCAAGCACATTCCCAATAGGTCAAGGAACAGATACCAACCTTCTCACATTGGCCTGTTATAGCGCCACCAGCGGGTCAACTTTTGCACAACACATTTTTGGAACAAAATGGACCAATCTTTGACGTCAGTAACGTCAAAGAGAGCACTGCCTGCGATCTTGACATTTTGTGCTTTTATAGCCATTGTTTTCTGGCTTGAAGCGAGCCCACAATTGTTTCGAAGGAACAATATTTTTCTAGTTTATCTAGTAGGTCAGTCAGACAGTTCTCCTCAAAAACTTCGGTATCTTACTACTCCTACATACTTAGTGAGAAAATGAAAATAAAAACATCAATGTGTTCAGCTTACAGTGGCGAAGTGTGCTATTATTTTTTAAAGCAATCGGCCAAATGGTGGCACTGTAGGAAGCCTTCGAAAGTGCAAACTTTGAACAGGTATAGCTCATGCTGTGTTTGAGGTACAGCCATGAAACCCGTATACACATATGCGTCTCCTCATGCCGAACAACTTTTACGCTCTGACTTTTGACCTCTGACCTTTAGATCCCCCACAATTTGGAATTATATGAAAAACAGTAAAAATCGATCTCCTCCTGGGATTTTTGCATTACGCGCACAAAACTTTTTTCACATGAACTTTGGACCAATACGGTCAAACTGTCTGGTCGGATTTCTTTTAAAGTGAAATATAACTTTTTAATAATTCAATCAATATTGCGGTTTTATGCAAATTATTCTTCGGCCTCTAAATCATACATGCAAAGTTACACGTTCATGGCATTTGGCAAAGATGTGGAGGGTTAAGCTGGCCGCACACTAGCCGATAATCGGGCTATTTAATTACCCTCCCGACAATCGGGCTGCCACCGACTGAAACGGGCCCGACAATCGGGCATGAACGTCGTCTAGCGTGAGGTCTCACAGATCCACTCGGAGCCCAGCCGAGTGGCTCGGAGGACGATCGGGGGTTGCCCGACTCTTTTCAAACATGTTTGATATTTTCCTGGATCAGTACTGGTCTGGAATAGCAGCAGGGGACTGATTGAAAAGGTACAGCAGCCGCGCAAGTCTCTGAGCATCTGAGTGACAGAGCTATCTCTTTTTCTCTCTCCACACACACACACACACACACACACACACACACACACACACACACACACACACACACACACACACACGAAATCAATCAATCAAAAAGACGTAAAACTAGGCCAAACCAATTAGTGCAAGTCTGGACTCGCTAATAACTTTCCAGCTCTGCTCTCCTCCTCCAACTCCAATTAAGTTACATTAAACGTATGGTTCTCACTCTCAAATGTATGATAAACCTGTGCATTCTCCATGTTTCCACCTCAAAATGCTGGATTACAGTTCTTCAAATGGACCAGACAGAACCGTCCTCTTTCTCTCTCTCTCTCTCTCTCTCTCTCTCTCTCTCTCTCTCTCTCTCTCTCTCTCTCTCTCTCTCTGGGACATTGGATTTGGATCTCCGTGCCCTCGGATCTTTTTTTAATGATTATATTTGATTGATCCATCCGCCCACACCGCGATAATTTAAAGACAGGGGAAATCATGATTGAAAGCCTAGGCCATGGCCACTAAAGTAAAAGCAGACACGTGCCTGTCTTGAACTTGAACCGTCCGTGGTGGAAGCAGCCTACAACAGCAGCTCACCCCACGTCAGTCACTTTCTCTGATGGTCCGTGCACGGTGCAGTTATGTAATCTCTACTCCTTTCAAGTTTCAATTGGCCATAGGTACAACTCGTTGTTTGATCTACCAGCTGGGTTAACAACTCCTGGCTACTCCGGGCACAGCGCGCCCCGCATAGCCAGGCGTTTCGTATTTTAACAGACAGCAGGTTTAGAAAATATGCGCGCACGTTACCTTAACTATTATAAAATAAAATGACTTTATCAAAACGGACAATGATAAACCTGGAGCGGACATGAAAGAAACATAATGGATATAGGCTAGGCCTAATAGGCCTTTCCTTTTTAAAGCATTACAGTATATTTGGGACTGAAAACTAGTCCCCCCCCCCAAAAAAAAGCAATACACATAAATACACTGCTTATTATTTCAATTTCAATAATGATCCACATCCATCCTCCCAGGTTGTATCATGATTGCTTGCGATGGGAATTAAGACTCAATGGTCGAGAGTTTGTTTTATATCAGCAGAAATAGTCACTACCAGTCAGTCACAGACTGGAGTGGGAACAGCACACGAGTGCAAGTAGGCCTACACGCCCACTGCCTGATCTACAAACCCTACAATGTGGCGCGGAGGGACGCAGTTTGATCTTGGAGATCTGATATGTTCTCTGCGCAACACAGTCATACGACTAATCATAAAGCAGGCACCATGAGAAGCACCAGCAGACAGCG
The DNA here is from genome assembly GCF_963921795.1 of Nannobrachium achirus. Classification (NCBI taxonomy): domain Eukaryota; kingdom Metazoa; phylum Chordata; class Actinopteri; order Myctophiformes; family Myctophidae; genus Nannobrachium; species Nannobrachium achirus. The sequence continues at coordinate 6,453,673 of NC_137820.1, read as the reverse complement.
CGCAGCACTTGACTTTAGCAGTGGAGAGAGAGGGGGAAAGTCGATCAGAGTTGATCCATGGATGAACATGAAACGCGTCAAAGTGAACTCATAGTCATAGTATCATTTGAAGCTTTTTTTTTTTTTTTTTTTTCGTTGCGTGAGGCAATGGTGTGTTTGTGAGTGGATAACATAATGTGTTTGTTTGTATGTGCGTCTGCGCGCGTGTTGCAAGGCGAAGCTCTCGGAACAGTGACGTTTTGTATTCATTATATCAATTATTTATTTATTATTGCTGTGTTTGGGCCCGACTCAATCGGAATAGAATCCTGTAGCGTGCGGTGCGCCCGACTGTTCAAAACGGCTAGTGTGAGCCCGTTTAGATTCTCTGCCCAAATAATCTGAAAAAATGATCCTGTAGTGTTTAATTCTACCCGATTCAGTCGGGCCCGATTATCGGCTAGTGTATGGCCAGCTTTAGTGAAAGTATCACTGAAACCAATTTTATTCCAATCGGCCAAAGGGGGGCGCTATACGAAGCGTTTGAAAATTCAAACTTTAAACGGGCATAAGTCATGCCTCGTTTCGTTTGAAGACATGCAACTTGTTACACGCGTGCTTTGACTCGAGCGGAAGACATCTGTGTCTTTGTTAAGTAAGCTCCGCCCTTCGATTTTCCGCCATTTTGAGCAGTTTGTAAAACGTGTAAACCCGCTTTTATTCTGGAATTTTCGCTCCACGTGCACAAAACTTTTTTTACGTGAACTTTGGACCAATATCTTAAGATCTGTCAGATCGGATTTTTTTTAAATTGAAACATGCTTTTTTAATAAATTCAATGAATATTGCAGTTTTATGAAAATTATTCTTCTGCCTCTAAATCATGTATGCAAAGTAACATATTCATGGCATTTGGCAAAGATGTAGACTAGAGTGTTATTCCAAATATCACTAAAACCAATCTTACCCCAATTGGCCAAAGGGGGCGCTATATCATTTTGAGCAGTTTGTGAAACGCTTAAACCCGTTAAGATTTTTTTAGCAATTTGCATGAAACATTCTACACACAATCTAAGGACCTTGATCTAATATGCCTATGAAGTGCACACACACAAAAATAATAATAATAATAATAAATATAGCCGCAAGCAGCGATAAAGTGGCCAAGGCCAAAAACACCTCAAATCATGAACACAGCCTGCAATGTGCGTGCAATCTTGCAAGCACATTCCCAATAGGTCAAGGAACAGATACCACCCTTCTTACATTGGCCTGTTATAGCGCCACCAGCGGGTCAACTTTTGCACAACACATTTTTGGAACAAAATGGACCAATCTTTGACGTCAGTAACGTCAAAGAGAGCACTGCCTGCGATCTTGACATTTTGTACTTTTATAGCCATTGTTTTCTGGCTTGAAGCGAGCCCACAATTGTTCCGAAGGAACAATATTTTTCTAGTGTTTGCTTAATGTTGTTTTCTCACTCAACAGTAAACAAACCAACATAACGTTTAAAAGGATTCGGGAGCTGAAAGCTCTTTGGAGCTGGCCGGGTGTATGGAGGACCGGAAGGATTGGAGACTCCGATGGAAGCTCGTCTGAGGACGACCAAGAGAGAGAGTACAGAGGGTATCTGCACATTTCTAAAGTGACAATTTAAGGACTTTTTAATACCTCTAAAATTACTAATAAAAAATTGGTCAAATCTACATGCTCACAACGCCAGCCGATGATCTGTTGAGAACCACTGAAGTAAAGTAAAGTCTTAAGGATGCTGTGCTAGTCTTGTCCCTGTCAAATGAACATATATGAAAGGGAAAATACGTGAAATTCTGGCCAATTTTTAAGACCAATATAAGAGAAATGTTAACAGCCTTAATGGACAGGGTGTGTTTGTGCGTGCGTGTGTGCGTACTAACCTGATTTTGGTGATAGGTTGTTTCTTTAGGATGGCGTTCCATCGGGACCAGTGCTTCTTCAACTCTTCCTGCTTCTCTTTCTGAAACACAAACAGAGAGCAACAGTTCAGCCACAGCACAGCACAGCACAGCACAGCACAGCACATTACAGCACAGCACAGCACAGCACAGCACAGCACAGCACAGCACAGCACAGCACAGCACATTAAAAGGATCTTGTGCAGTTCTTGGGGTGATAGCTATACCCAGAAGTTTCTGCATTTCTCATCTGTTGTCTCTCCTATGACTGACCACCTCACTTCCTTCCCTGATCCTCACAAGTAAAGTAACACACACCACGCACTCACTCTCACAAACGCACACGCTCATGCTGCGCACACACACACACACACACACACACACACACACACACACACACACACACACACACACACACACACACACACACACACACACACACACACACAGTAGAACTCACCTCATGTAGGCAGAACTTTGCATCAAAAACTTTCTTCTTTATCAGATCCCGGAGGTTCAGTTGATGGACTCCTGATTGATTGATTGATTGACAGGTGAGAGTCGGATCACAGAGCCTAACTGACTGTAATGAGTTCTAATTAAATGTTAATTAAAACATGTTGACGATCTCACCTGCGTTGTTCGTCGTGACAAACTCGCCTGCGTCGTTCTTCGTGACGAACTCGTCCTTGTCGTTCTTCGTGACGATCTCGCCCTTGACGTTTGTCCAGATGTCGGTGTGATGTGCGATGTAGTGAACGATCCGTATCCTGAAAACAGATATAACTCATTATTATTACCAGTAAGACACCCAATAACTCATTATTATTACCAGTAAGATGCCTAAGGGCAAAAAGCGACCTTGCGCAGGACGGAATTCACACTGGAAGGAATCCATTTGCAAGTGTGATTCGAGTTGCGGTTGGTTGTTTAAGTTGGACAAAATGTGGACAAAATGTTTATCCAAATATGGAGATGACGTACTGTATGACTTTGGCACATTGTGTCAGATTGTTCTGGGTTGGCTCCCACATAAGTTTGTCCTGGGTTGGCTCTCATTGTGTTTTTAAAAATCACACCCAATGTGAAGTGAGCGGTGGTCATGCTTGCATAACGTCTTCGGACTGGGATTTGAGTCTAGGATGTACAGGCTTTGCTACACACACACACGTTTTGCTATGGCAAAACGCTGAGGAAAAAGGCAACAGACACACGATGATGACATCACTAGACAAACATGATGCTACGTACACACGTTTTGCTATGGCAAAACGCTGAGGAAAAAGGCTACAGACACATGCACAGCCACTCTATGGAGCGGTTTACCACCGCTCAAAAATTGTCTGTTATAATTTGTTTATGGTTTTTACTGAATAAGTGCTTTATCTATTTTTCTGAAATTAGCCTACCATTTCTTTCCATTTGATGTATTGATGTTGACATACTGATGCTTATTGCTTATTGAAAATCACTCTGGATTAAGAGCTTTGATGATGTTGTGTATTTACCTGGTGGTGAGGTCGATTTCGGGGCCACAGCTGGAGTTACAGGCGTCAGACACCTTCAGAAGGTGCTTGTACCTCTCAAAGAGCATATCGGGTAACCGAATCCCGTAGAAAACGATGCCGTTGTTGGCGTCTTTTTTCTAAGGGAGAACGAGACGGAGGTTATTAAAATTGGTGTAAAAATGGTCTAAGAACTATTATGAACTTATGAATCCTCTTCTTTCTTTTTGACCCTTTTTTCTCCTCAATTTTGTCATAATGCCAATGAATTCCTCCTTGTCACTGCTGTTGTATCCTAGAGGCTCACCTGCCAGTGAGGAGTCCCCACCGGGAGGACGTACTGTTGTATCCTAGTGACTCACCTGCCAGTGAGGAGTCCCCACCGGGAGGACGTACTGTTGTATCCTAGTGACTCACCTGCCAGTGAGGAGCCCCCACCGGGAGGACATACTATTGTATCCTAGAGGCTCACCTTCCAGTGAGGAGCCCCCACCGGGAGGACGTACTGTTGTATCCTAGAGGCTCACCTTCCAGTGAGGAGCCCCCACCGGGAGGACATACTATTGTATCCTAGTGACTCCCCTGCCAGTGAGGAGCCCCCACCGGGAGGACGTACTGTTGTATCCTAGAGGCTCACCTGCCAGTGAGGAGCCCCCACCGGGAGGACTGTAATGTTGTATCCTAGAGACTCACCTGCCAGTGAGGAGCCCCCACCGGGAGGACGTACTGTTGTATCCTAGAGACTCACCTGCCAGTGAGGAGCCCCACCTGGAGGACGTACTGTTGTATCCTAGAGACTCACCTGCCAGTGAGGAGCCCCCACCGGGAGGACGTACTGTTGTATCCTAGTGACTCACCTGCCAGTGAGGAGCCCCCACCGGGAGGACGTACTGTTGTATCCTAGTGACCCACCTGCCAGTGAGGAGCCCCCACCGGGAGGACGTACTGTTGTATCCTAGTGACTCACCTGCCAGTGAGGAGCCACCACCTGGAAGACGTACTGTTGTATCCTAGTGACTCACCTGCCAGTGAGGAGCCCCCACCGGGAGGACGTACTGTTGTATCCTAGAGACTCACCTGCCAGCGAATTGCAAAGGAAGGTGAAACTCAATGCTCTTTTCGAGAATAAATAAAGGTTTCACACCGCTCATATTGACCTCAGATCTGACACCTTTGTTCCTGTCTTTCTCCATTTCTTTCCTCCTTTCTTGAAACGGCATAATTAATTTCACCCACTTTGTTACACCTGTAAACATTATTGTGAGGCACCTCAGGACGGGCGTCACGGCACCCCCTTTGGGAAACGCTGCTTTAGTTAAAAGCTTCCCCTAACTGGTAGTGTGACTGACGTTGTGAACTTACTGTGACTGTCAGGCCCTTTGCTTCCAGTTCCTGGATGAAGGCTTTCTGCTTCGCTTTCTGCTTCTTCAGGTGGTCAGCTCCCTGAGGATCACTGAGCTTGGCCACCAGGATGTAGTCATCGGACAACTGTTCCTGTTTCACAACATATCTCTAAAGTAATCAGTCACTCACATGACGGGTCGTATACTGTATAGTCACATATCCTGTCTGTGGTGTAAAGTAACTACGTAACTCAAGAACAGCGCTTGTACTTTTCTACTCCACAACTACATCTCAGAGACTTTTTACTCCACTATAATTATTTGAAAACGTTAGTTGCTAGTTAGTTTGGAGAAACAGACGTTTCAGCTATCCAGACTTCAGTGTATAGCTTAGCTGGACATCCGAAATGTCTGTTTCTCATCCTGAGATGCAATGAAAGGAAAAGAAAAGCAACTCTTGCCACGATGCATTACCCATAAGTTAGAGTGCAGTGGTAACAAAAAACGTTCAAAACATACATTAACCAATTCAGCCCTATCCACCTCTTTCCGCGGGAGTTTACTGGAGATTATTTGGACCACACTTCCGGTTTAACAGCAGACAAGATCACGTCGCATCGCAGATGCAGCCTGTTGTGAGCTTGTAAATCACACTCGGCTGCGGCACCGGAAGCTCGGTACAACGTCTACGCAATGGGGCGTTGGAAAGCCATGGATAAGAGTGGTGTAAAGTAACTACCTAATTACTTTTACTTAAGTACTGTACTTAAGTACAGTTTTGAGGTATTTGTACTTTACTTGAGTATTTCCAATTTACAATACTTTTACTTCTATTCCACTACGTCTGGGATCCAAATATTGCACTTTTACTCCACTACATTTATTTAAAAACTATAGTTACTAGTTAATTTGTTGATATAAATTATAATATTTTAAAACATACAGTACATAAACCACTTTAGCTCTATTGTATACCTTGGCTATTTGAAAATAGCTGATCTACAAGCTCACAGCGCATCGCATCACGACGCGTTGTGAGCATGTAGATTTTTGTACCTTTACTTTTAGTACTTTAAGTACATTTTGATGCCAACACTTTCATACTTTTACTAAAGTACATTTTGAATTCCGGACTTTTACTTGTAACAGAGTACATCTACATTGCAGTATTGATACTTTTACTTAGGTAACGAATGTGAGTACTTTTTCCACCACTGCTATATATACACATTTCAGCCATTTGAAAACAACCAATCTACAAGCTCACAATGTGTTGCGTTGTGGCGCGTTGTGAGCTTGTAGATCTGCTATTTTCAAAAGATTTTTTCAAAAGAATTTAAACATTTGAGAATGTGTGAAATATATTCTGCCAAGTGAGTACTTTCTACTTTTGGAACACTTTAAGAACATTTTGATGCCAATACTTTTACATTTTGAATTTCGGACTTCTACTTGCAACAGACTCAGACTACGTTCTATTTCTACATTTCTAACAGACTATTTCTACGTTGCAGTACCGCTACTTTTACGTTTAAGTAAGAAATGCAAGTATTTTTTTTTCCCCACCACTGTACGACCCCACACCAGAGCCTTGTATTCAGAGAGAGTCGAACCAACTCTGTTTACTTCATGGGGCCAGATCTTCCACATACACATCTATTGGCAAATAATGACAAAGCGCGGACCGGAAGTTTAAAGAATGCATTGGAGTCTATGAGGGAAAAGTGACATTTAGAGTTACCGTACATGAACTACGTGACCGGCGCTGTTTCTGACCTCGCATTGGCAGAACTATCTTTACAAGGCTCTGCCCCACACTAATCAATCACTCAACGTGACAGAACAGAGCATTCTTTGCATTGCTTTCTAGCTGAGTCAGCAGCATGGAGAGATAGAGACGTTAGTTTTTTTTCTTTTCTTTTTCTTTTCTTACCACAGAAGGAAGTGTTGACTGGTCAGACCCCTTTTCTCTGGCCACTTCTTCCAGTTCAATGCTGGACTACAAGTCAAGACAACAGAATAATGGAGTCATTATAAAGGCACTAAGGCAGCATGTCAAAGTGTCACCAGCACTTCTGCTCTGATGGTACATTTACACATTTTAAGGCATCAAAAGTAGCAACTGATCCACAAGCTCCAAACAAGCTTGGAGCTTTTAGATTTGATGCTTTTGAATTTGCATCCTGAAAAGTAAAAGACATTGTGGACAGGGACATGCTGGGCCCCTGATTCAGCCCGGGAAAAATAGTTGGAGGGGCCCTCATTGCGCGCTATAGAGATAGATCTCTCTCTATAGCGCTGCTGCTACTCAAAGATTTGCAGATCATGACAAGTGACAAGCCAGTGGGCCAATTACATGAGTTATATTTCGTCGTTGTCGGGTGGAAACCTTGTATGTCCAAAACCGTTTGTTTTGTATTTATTATTTAAAAATGATTTAAACTAGTTTTAAACTAGTGAAAGCAGCCGATCTACAATAGATCTGCTGTTTTCACTACTTTTGTGCGACGGCCTTATATGATGAAGCAGGGCTTTGCTTTGTGAAAAAATCTACAAATTTGAAACTTGGAGATACGAGGTTTCTGCCCAACAGTGACGATTTACTTTGTTGGCCGCCCAGCCCCCAAAATGGAACGAAGGCCGACATTTTATTTTTATTTTTTTCCTAATGGCCGGCCTGGACCGGCCGGGAATGAACTGGCCGTTCGGGAGTTGTGCCGCTTTTCCCAATGGGCAGCACGTCCCTGATTGTGGACATAACACGGTTTCCACCCGACAGACCATACTGTACAATCGCTCAGCCTCACAATGCTCCTAGATCTGAAATTACTTTCACTGTTTTCTTTTTAACAGGCTTCAGAGTTTCAATATATTAATTATATTCACTGTTGAATGACTGTACTGTATGTATTATCTCATCATATCAGTCTCATATTCACTGTTGACAGACATTCATAGGCGATAGATTATTGTTCATGCATATTCACGAGTGATGCATAATTGTACATTCATACAGCACTCATATTTATTGAGATACAGTTAACTCACTTAGACCTAGTGCAGGTGGCTAGTGTCTATTCTGTAACTCTGAGAGTGTACAAATGGAACCAAATGGGCCCTTACAGGTCTGTAACTCTGAGAGTGTACAAATGGAACTTTTAAAGATGTGTGTACTTTCTCCACCACTGCCTGTCTATGGTATACAAAAGTAAAAGTCAGTGTAGATAAAATATATCTCGATCCAAGCCTATAGTTAAAGCCATACTGTGTAAGATGCCCAACTAGTGGTCATTAGCCCTATAGCAAACCGCGGTCGCGTCCGCGTCTTTCGGACGTTTTTCGTACCTTCAGACCCCCGCGTCTGCCTCCACCTCGCTGAGATCTATCTTTTAAGGGGTCCCTTGTTCCTGTGCGTTCAGTAATTCCAGAGATACGGACTCCTTCACCCTGCCTGGTAGGCGAAATTACCTAGAGAAGGGATGGTACAAACGGGCGACAACAAATATGGCTGCCATAGCGACCCCACTTCAAGATGCGCTGTGATTGGCCGGCAGTTGTATAACCCTCGCTGTGATTGGCCGGTAGTGTGATGACGCAATTTTCGCGCGAGATCCGGTCCACGGCAAGGATCTCAGTTTACATACAGAGAAGGCTTTACAGGCTGAAATTCACGGCGCGGATCTTCTAAAACTTTTGTGATTTAATAGTTAGGAGAATTTTAAGATTTGTTTTATAAAAAAAGTTACATAGTACAACTTTAAGTGGGAAGCTACGGTATAATAAAGTCAAAACATGTAGGCTAGGCTAGCTTTACAAAAAACATTATCTGTGACCTACCTGACAACTCATTGTGGAGACACACAAGATGTTACACGTGCACACAGATGTTAAATCCAGAGGCGACCTCCTTCCTCCATACAGTTGACAGTCAGACTCCAGCAGCTTGTAGCTCTGACTCCACCAGCCTGCAGAGTGAATGACATTAGAAGCTGTTTAAACATGTCCTGACAAACATAATAATAATAATAATCTTTATTGTCCCCGGAGGGAAATTTGTCTTCACAGTCTGTTCAAACAAGAAACAACATGTAACACATAGCCAAAAAGACAACACAACATATCACATAGACAAGTCATCAGTACCCCACTGTACACAGAAAAAGACCCTCTTAGCGACGGGGGCGATTGTTTAGCAGATTGTTAAGTGCAGCAATGGCTGAGGGGACAAAACTCCTTTTAAACCGAACTTTTTGCCACGCCAAGGTTCTGTATCTTCGCCCAGATGGCATTAGGTCAAAGTGGCGATGCAGAGGATGGTCAGTGTCACTTGTTATTGAGAGTGCTAAGCGTGTAATGGCCTTATCGTTCATATCAGACAGTGTGGGTGTGGGAAGTCCAATGATCTTGGAAGCAATACGGGTAATACTGTAAAGTTTGTTTCTGTTAGGCATGGATATGGGGTTATCTTTGTGCCATAATTAATTCGTATTCGTACTTTTCCTTTTTTTTACTCGTAAACATTTTTACCAAAAAAATTACACGTAAACAAATTAATTTTAAAAATATATCCGTAAAAAAAAAAAGTACGAATGTTTTTTTGGAAGCTGCAGTGATTATTATGCCAAAACTAAAAAAACAAGCCAAAATACGAATATTTTCTTACTGTTTTACGAGTTGTTTTTTTGGTTACTTCATCACGAATGCTTTCATCATCTGCACGACTACGAATCTCAGTCAGCAGTTAGGAAACTGCCAAAAATCACATGATCGACAGAGAGCCAATGATGTGAGGCCTGTCCCACTAGCCAATCAAAAGGCTCCGGAGTTGGCATGGCAACCAGCTGTTGCCATGTCTTGTAAAAGTGAGTACTCTGGGCTTTCTTATCCATAATTTTAGCTAATTCCATCACCAGTCCCTATGGAAGTCTAAATGCTCAAAAAATAATACATAAATACTACAATGAAATGAAATAAAATAAATAACAAAATGATATAAATAAAAAATACATAGTTCTATAGATCTAGGGAGTCATCCATATGTTTTCAGATCTATATGCCCATCCCCATGTTCTATTAATAGATCTATGGAGTCATCATATGTTATATTGTACTTATTTTAAATAAAGGGGCCTCGGCATCGGCCGAGGGACCCCCCGGGGACCCCCTGGAGCTCCGGGGACCTCCGCGGACCCCCTGGCGCCGCCGCAAAGGGGCTCCGAAGGGGCCCAAAAATAGGAGGGCACTTTCATGGGAAATTCGGGACTTTGACCGTGCGGACCCCCTCCATGGGTGACGGGACGGGGCAAACGTGACAGCGCGGCCTGGTGGCGGCCCCCCCGGTACTGCAGCGCACATAAAAACCCATAACTCGGGCTAGGAGTGACCGTTCGAGACGGGACCGGTACCCACACGTCCGGCTCGGGGCCCCGGAGCCGGCCGTGGCGGAGCTGGTGGCCGAACGCCGGTACTGCAGGCGGGTAAAAAAGGCCATAACTCTGCCCCCGAGCCACCGGGAGAGACGGGGCCGGCTGCGGGGGGGTCCCCGAGGGGTCCCCCACCCCGGGGAACCCCCGCGTTTCCCCGCGCCCCCCGAAAAAAATAGGCTGAAATACCCAAAAGTTGCCGATCTACGAGCTCCGGCTCCACTCCGCGGGCCCTGCCGGGGGTCCCCGGACCCCCGCATCTCGGAGGGGGCCCTGAGCGCCCTGGCCCCGCCGCACCGCCCGGGGGCCCCCCTGGGCCCGAAACAACGCCAAAAAACACCATCTTGTAGTAGCTCCCCAAGCTTGAAAACTGAAAAGACCGCAGCTCAACCGCTGTGCGGGCCTCGCGCTCGAGCCAGGTACCCACGCGCCCAATGCCTCGTATCCGCGACACGTTTTGAGCTTGTAGATGTGTTATATTCCATATTTTCCATAATATTTTTTGGCATTGTTTCGGGCCCAGGGGGGCCCCCGGGCGGTGCAGAGGGGCCAGGGCGCTCAGGGCGGGCGGCCGGGGACCCCCTCCGAGATGCGGGGGTCCGGGGACCCCCGGCAAGGACCGCGGAGTGGAGCCGGAGCTCGTAGATCGGCAACTTTTGGGTATTTCAGCCTATTTTTTTCGGGGGGCGCGGGGAAACGCGGGGGTACCCCGGGGTGGGGGACCCCTCGGGGACCCCCCCGCAGCCGGCCCCGTCTCTCCCGGTGGCTCGGGGGCAGAGTTATGGCCTTTTTTACCCACCTGCAGTACCGGCGTTCGGCCACCAGGTGGCGCTCCGCCGCGGCCGGCTCCCATGGAGGGGCCGGCTCCCATGGAGGGGATCCGCACGGTCAAAGTCCCGAATTTCCCATGAAAGTGCCGCTCCTATTTTTGGGCCCCTTCGGAGCCCCTTTGCGGCAGCGCCAGGGGGTCCGCGGGGGTCCCCGGAGCTCCAGGGGGTCCCCGGGGGGTCCCTCGGCCGATGCCGAGGCCCCTTTATTTAAAATAAGTACAATATAACATATGATGACTCCATAGATCTATTAATAGAACATGGGGATGGGCATATAGATCTGAAAACATATGCTAGATCTATAGAACTATGTATTTTTTATTTATATCATTTTGTTATTTATTTTATTTCATTTCATTGTAGTATTTATGTATTCTTTTTTGAGCATTTAGACTTCCATAGGGACTGGTGATGGAATTAGCTAAAATTATGGATAAGAAAGCCCAGAGTACTCACTTTTACAAGACATGGCAACAGCTGGTTGCCATGCCAACTCCGGAGCCTTTTGATTGGCTAGTGGGACAGGCCTCACATCATTGGCTCTCTGTCGATCATGTGATTTTTGGCAGTTTCCTAACTGCTGACTGATATTCGTAGTCGTGCAGATGATGAAAGCATTCGTGATGAAGTAACCAAAAAAACAACTCGTAAAACAGTAAGAAAATATTCGTATTTTGGCTTTTTTTTTTTTGTTTTGGCATAATAATCACTGCAGCTTCCAAAAAAACATTCGTACTTTTTTTTTTTTACGGATATATTTTTCAAATTAATTTGTTTACGTGTAATTTTTTTTGGTAAAAATGTTTACGAGTAAAAAAAAGGAAAAGTACGAATACAAATTAATTATGGCACAAAGATAACCCCATACATGGACAGTATGGTGAAGAAACATGCAGAGCAGTACAACAGAACATGTCTCATGGGACCCTAAACCCAGAGGGAGACCTAAGAGCCCCTTCCACCAGAGTTATGTCAGCATCCTGGAAGTAACCGTTGTGCTCGAAATTACTCAAACCCCTCTGAAAATTATTTGGTTTATTAGTGTAACCGCTACTCACCAGTTAAGAGTGGGGGGCTCAGAGTAGATGACAGAGTACAGCAACGGCCTGGTGTACAAGATACACTACACCACTACGATACCCATGTACCTGACAAACTACTTTAAAAACCTTAAGGATGTCGATGTCCACAATTACAACACCAGAGGCAGCGCCACAGATCACGTTCAACCCAGAGTCAAGTCAGTCAAAGGGTCAAACTCGTTCTTCTGCTTTACCACCAAAATGTGGAACACCTTACCAAAGGCCTTAAAGGAGTGTGGATCCCTAGCATCCTTTAAAATCGCCATGAAAAAACACTTTCAGGCGGCAGCCGTTCGCATTTACCTACTGTATTTACCTACTGTATGTATTTTTTTTTCCTGTTTCCTGTGTAAAAAGGCCAAGTGCTTTTCTAGGATCACTTTTTAGTTGACCTTGTACCAGTGAACTGTACCGTCATGAAACTGTACCTTTTCCTATGCAAACTTCTAATAAAGTCTTCAATCAATCAATCAATCAATCAATCAATCAATCAATCAATCAATCAATCAATCAATAGCCACTGTACCTTTGACTTAGAACTTGTGAACTCTGCTCAAAGCAATAATCTCTTCTCTGAACTTTCCTGACCATTCCTTCTTAGACTAAGCCATGTTTCTAACTGCTCTAATCACAGTCAACAAGTCAGGCCAGGTTGCACATCTGATGCAACTATTTAAGCCCCTTTGCCATTGCAGATTTGGTTTTCAGGTGTAATTAACCCTGTAGAAGAAAGAAATATGTAGTGGGGGTCCCTGCTTCATCTCTCATCTATACAATATGTAGTGGTGGGGGTCCCTGCTTCATCTCTCATCGATACAATATGTAGTGGGGGTCCCTGCTTCATCTCTCATCTATACAATATGTAGTGGGTGTCCCTGCTTCATCTCTCACTCATCTATACAATATGTAGTGGGGGTCCCTGCTTCATCTCTCATCTATACAATATCTGTAGTATCAAATATAAGTTCATTCAAGTTATGCAACACCTATTTCAAAATATTAGTAAAGACATAGCCTACTAGGAAAACTTACCAGAACTTCTTCAAAAAATCACACCCGTGTGAACTGAGCGGTGGTCGTGGAGGCTGCGCAACAGCAAAACAAATATATATATATATTGTGTGTGTGTGTGTGTGTGTGTGTGTGTGTGTGTGTGTGTGTGTGTGTGTGTGTGTGTGTGTGTGTATGTGTGTGTGTGTGTGTGTGTGTGTGTGGGTGTCTGGCCTGGCCTGAACAACAGCGCCCCTCCCTTAACATGTGTGGTCACAAAAGGTACTGTAGGCTACATACAGACACGCATACAGACAGACAGACAGACAGACCCACACACAGGGCCACGTATAGGAGCGTTGTGACCACCGCTCAAAAACTATTGTTTGTAATAGTGCATCCCCCTGTTTAGTTTAGTTTAGTTTAGTTTAGTTTAGTTTAGTTTAGTTTAGTTTAGTTTAGTTGAAGGCAGCCATTTTGGGTCATACCACCTGAGGCTCTATACCTGCAGGGCAAATGGTATGGTCCAGGGGGAACAGGGGATGTGTCAGATGTGATACAACTGGTTCTTGGCCCAAGTATTGATTACACTGATAACACATTGGATAATTATGTGTATCATATGATATGTTAGGCGTTATAGGGTTTAGAGTTGAATCATTTAAAGTGAAAGTGGCATTTAGCATTGAATTTGGAACATATACAAATATTACTTTTGTCGAGCTATTTAGATTGTTCATGTATGATTTATTTATTTCCTTCAGTTGACAGTTTGTAGCCAATAAACCAGATTTGCAGAGCGTTGAATAATTTTTCCTAAGCTGACTTACCTAAACTGAGTCAGCTTATAGGTGGTTCGGGCATCTAGTACGGATGCCCCCCGAGCACCTTCCTTCGATGCATGTCCCACTAGGAGATGGAAGGATTATATCTCCAAACTGGCTTTGGAACACCTCTGTAAACTCCCTGAGGGAATGGAGGAAGTTACTCGGGATAAGGAAATCTGGAAATCTCAGTTGGCATGTTCTGTGGAATCTCTGTTGTGTGCTTCTGAACAATATAGTGAGCTATAGTGGATGCAACCGGAGTCTCCCTTACTGAGAGTGAGCTCTGATTGTGGTGAGAGTGTGTGACGTAATGATCAGCAGATCTGTGAATGAGGAACGGGAAAGGATTTGACTGACAGCTGATTACAATGGAAGTGCTGCAATTTAGGAAGTTACGTCATGCGGTGCAGGTCTGTTTAATATCCCCCGGTGAAACAAACCTATAGTAGCTCTTAACTCACTCTTAATAGGTGTAACTTCACATGGGTAAATTCACATGGTGGAAGTCCCACCTTCCTATTGCCTGGCTCCAGACCATAGACCCGCCCACTCTCTGAGCGGACTCCAGCGCTGAGTCTGAAATCAGGCTAACCTTCCTATGCAGTCTCTGCCTCATGTTGTGACCTGGCTTTTCACTTCGCAGATGACTTTAGTGTGTGGTGTTATTTTAATGAGAAAATGTAACAACCAAAACCACACTATTCCTGGTATAGTAAATTGTAGTTTATTTGTTTGCATACAGTATAAAGATCTCTAATCTCTGAAGGTTTCTATTAACCTGATTGATTGATTGATTGATTGATTGAAGGCTTTATTAGAAGTTTGCATAGGAAAATGTACAGATTCATGACGGTACAGTTCACTGGTACAAGGTCTACTAAAAGGAGATCCATGAAAAGACTAAGCTTATTTCAACAGGAAACCATTTAAGTATCTCATATAACATTGAATGACAGACAAATAGAACACAGTACTATGCAGTAGATATGTAAAGAAAAGGGGGAAAAGGGGGAAAAAAAAGAAAAGAAAACAGTAAATCTAAAATCTAAAGCTGAAACAGACCTGCAGGGAAAAGCTGAACATGGTTCTCCTCTACAGACTTTTACAGCTGCTGCGATGAAGATGTTGCTGTCTTTGACACTTAAATTACCTGATCTACAAGCTCACAGTGTGTCAATACGATGCTTTTTTTGATTGATTGATTGAAGAATTTATTAGAAGTTTGCAATAGAAAAAAGTACAGTTTCATGACAGTACAAATCACTGGTACAAGGTCAACTAAAAGGAGATCCTAGAAAGCCGAGGCTTATTTCCACAGGAGCCACACTTTAAGTATCTCATATAACATTGAAAGACAGACAGACGGATAGAACATAGTACTTTATCTAGGATAATATCAGTTTCAAAAGCATAACATCAAATACAAAGGCAGAAAAAAAGAAAAAGGGGGGGGGGGGGGCATGGGGGCTTAGTCTATTTACAAGTCACGGGTAGCAGCTGTCTGAAGGTGACTTTTCATACCAATTTTGAAGGAGGCTAGGGATTTGCTCTCCTTTAGGGCTTGTGGAAGGGCGTTCCACATGTTGATGGTGTAGCAGGAATTCTGCTTTGTGAACTCGTACTGTAGATCAGCTATTTTCACTTGGCCTATTTGCAATTGTGCGATGCATTGTAGCATATATGGTTAATTGATGTGTAGAAATATAAATAAAATGTTTATTTTCTCAATAAAACAAAATGCACATATAAAGCAAGGCACCAACCTGCTCACCGAGAGCAACTAAGGGTTCAGAGTCTTGCTCAAGGACTCTTCAACACTAACTCTGGGGGAGTCCGGGATCGAACTGGGAACCCTTTGGGAACCCTCTGTGTTCTAAAACAGCAACTCTACCCCTGAGCCACTGCCTCCCGGATACAACATTAGTGTCACTGCATTCCTTTAAATGCTGCTGTTCCCATCATTATCTAATAACATAATTACCTTTGACATTATCAAGTGTCATAGAAATCCCAGCAATGGAAACCGACTGACTGCAAACAGCTGTTGACACCTTGCCAAACAAAACTAGTTTAGTTGGTACAACTTGATCTCCTCCTGACCTCAAATAACACCATCCTCTGCAAAGCCAACAATCTGTATAGAGGGTATGGGCATGCATAAAGTGAATGGCAAATCGAGGGGCAAATCGAGTGGTCAAGGTCATGTAGTGTCCGCATCAATATGCCGACGGGCTGGTATTCCGACACTAAAACTAACCCTAACTCTAACCCTAACCCTAAACCTAACCTCAGTAACCGTGACGAGTAACTAACCTGCAGACGCTAGTCGGAACAGTTCATTAACATTGTTTAATGCAATTAGATAGGACTTTTCTGTTTGGATGTGTGGGCTACCAAGGCTAGAAAGACACACACACACACACACACACACACACACACACACACACACACACACACACACACACACACACACACACACACACACACACAAACTATACTGCCCTACAAAGGCAGAGTGTAGTAACTACGTTTTCGGACACACCAACATATTTGTGTCGCCCAAAGGTCAAATTAGCCTTCATGATATTGGGGGATGAACAATTAGCTCAAGAACAGATATACAATCAGTGTTATATCACTTTTATGCCTTTCTCTCATTTGGCTGATCAGCTGTAACACTTTTAAACCCATTTTTAGTTACTGCACGCAGTATATTACAGGGTGAAGGTTGGATGAGAGGCTCATAGTGGATTCCTACCTGTTGGATGTTTAGTTGGATGTCTCTCTGCTGTTGATCTCTTCCTTTGACTGACAGTCACGTTGATCTAAATAATACTAATGTGATCGTCTTCTTGACTGTGGGCGTGTTTGTCTGTCTGTCTGTCTGTCTGTCTGTCTGTCTGTGTGTGTGTGTGTGTGTGTGTGTGTGTGTGTGTGTGTGTGTGTGTGTGTGTGTGTGTGTGTGTGTGTGAGTGTGTGTGTGTGTGTGTGTGTGTGTGTGTGTGTGTGTGTGTGTGTGTGTGTGTGTGTGTGTGTGTGTGTGTGTGTGTGTGTGTGTGTGTGGTGTGGGAGGGGGGGGGCATATATGTGGAATAACTTGTATGTGGAATGAACAGAGAGAGAGAGAGAGAGAGAGAGAGTGAGAGAGAGAGAGAGAGAGAGAGGTAGAGAGGTAGAGAGGTAGAGAGAGAGAGAGAGAGAGAGAGAGAGAGAGAGAGGGGAGGGAGAGAGGGAGGGAGAGAGAGAGAGAGGTAGAGAGGTAGAGAGAGAGAGAGAGAGAGAGAGAGAGAGAGAGAGAGAGAGAGAGAGAGAGGGAGGGAGAGAGAGAGGTAGAGAGGTAGAGAGAGAGAGAGAGAGAGAGAGAGAGAGAGAGAGAGAGAGAGAGAGAGAGAGAGAGGGAGAGAGAGAGAGGGGGAGAGAGAGAGGTAGAGAGGGAGAGAGAGAGAGAGAGAGAGAGAGACAGAGAGAGTGTGTGTGTGTGTGTGTGTGTGTGTGTGTGTGTGTGTGTGTGTGTGTGTGTGTGTGTGTGTGTGTGTGTGTGTGTGTGTGTGTGTGTGTGTGTGTGTGTGTGTGTGTGTGTGTGTGTGTGTGTGTGTGTGTGAAAGTGACAGGCATACATACAAGGATAATGCACGTCCTCAGTCATTGTAGTTCATTGTCAGACTGCATCTGTTATACAGCTTGTTGGAAAACTTAAAGTTGCAAAAGAGAAAGATGAACGGTGAATGCTTTGAAAGAATAGTGAACTAGTCTAATGCTTTAACTTCCCATTTGATGAATGCCAAGCAGCCTAACCTTAACTGATGTAACGTCAACAAATGTAAGAGGAAACTCAATACAATGACACTGGTGAATTTGCATCTATCAATGGGAAAGGTCTGTTAATCATGAATAATGACTTCTTCATTTCTTACAGGTTGTTTAGGACATTATAGCCTCATTGTAAAGGTCTGGCCACACAAATAATGTTCCCCTGGAGACTGTTGTGTTGCTGCCCATGAGCAAACAGACTGAGACAGTAGTGAAGGGAATGAGAATTAATATTGTTCTTTTCACTAAAACGTTAAGGTGTCTACTGCACCATCAGGGGTTTTCAAAGTGGGTGACAGGGCACCCTGGGGTGCTGTGATGGCAGTCCAGGGGTGCCGCAAGATAATTTAACTTAAAAAAAAAAAAAAAACACTTAAAAAAATGTTAGTATAATTTTAAACTTACAGTACAAAGTTATTTTTAGTCAGTTCTAACCAAAATGGCTATTATCTCAATGTTTTCCTACACCCCTACATTATGAATATAATATAGGGGTGTACACACAAAAATATTTATAGGGGTGTCCTGAGCCAAAAAAGTTTGGGAACCCCTGGTCTACATTGTCCAATCGGCGTCTCGACAGAATATTGTATGTTATTGTTCTGAAACTCAATGTACTCCTGATATTGAAAACAAAGGCAAAGGAGGTACAGCAAAGCTAAAAACCTGTGGTGGTTGGAGAGATCCAAGCACTCAAAAAAGTTAAAAGAGCAGGACGGACGGAAAAAACAAGGTACTTTATTTCATTAGAAAATAATAAAAGCCAGAAAAACAAATAAAACGCTAACACACTGAGGGGTCACATGCGAAAAAAGCGCTTTTATTGCACCAACTACAGGTTGTGACGTTTCGAGCACACTGCTCTTCTTCAGACGTCTCCTCTGTGTGCTAGCGTTTTATTTATCTTTCTAGTATCTACTCGTCGCTCAGCAGCTGCCCAACTTGGGTCATGGATGTGCATGTCATCTCCCTTTTTTCGTAAAATAATAAAAGCCGACATGTTTCGACCACAAGGTCTTCATCAGCTCATATCCACAAGTTTCCGCGGGAGTTTACTGGAGACTATCGGGACCAAACTTCCGGGTTTAACAGCAGACATACAAGCTCGCGTCGTGTCGCAGATGCAACCCGTTGTGAGCTTGTAAATCGGTGCCGGAAGCTCGGTACAGACGTCTGCGCAATGCACTATGGGGCGTTGGAAACTCGTGGATATATGTCGGCTTTTATTATTTTGTAATCAAATAAAGTACCTTGTTTTTACGTCCGTCCTCCTCTCTTAACTTTTTTGAGTGCTCGGATCACTCCTCTTTTTTCAAGTGCTCCCGATATTGTTTTATTTCTAAATTACAATCTGTAATCCTCCATCCGTCATTGCTCTTGTAAAGTACCTGTCCTCAACCATGGAGTTTTAAAGGTTTGAATCCATCACGGTGCAAAAGGCTTGTCAAGCGTCTATATGAACACAATTGGCCTGGGATGGGAAACCGGGATCCGGAGGAGGATCTTTGACACTGAACTTATCTTTATCTCCTTATCATGTTATAAAATGATGAGTATCTTGTTAAAAATCGTTTTATTTTCATCATCCCCTGATCATCATCCCACAGATGTCCTCAGAAACCACCTCTGGATGTGTTTTTTCAAAATCGGATTTCATGTGACCTGCATGTGACCTGTCTGGATTTAGACTATTTAAAAAAAATCGGTTTCCACTGTGACTCAGATCTGATTCAGGCTAGATTTCAGTGGCAGTGTAAAGCCGGCCATACTACTTGTTTTTTTTTCCTCCATTCTCCAGGAGCCCCATGGGCAGGGCAGTGTTGGAGCAGAGGCCACAGACCACTCCCGAGCTGCCGACCCCCAAGACAATACCCTGAGTCTCGCCCTACCTGGGACTCCACAACAGTATGCACACACATCTCATTTAGTTCAATAAATGTTGTTTAACTTGAGCAGAGGAGTGGTCTCTTAAGCCCATTTTCCACAGGCCCAACACCACACCACTCCACACCACACCGCCCACTTTCCACTAAGGACCTGGGTAGAGTGGTGTGAAGGTGGTACTAAACGTGGTACTAAAAAGTATCCACTCTAGAGTAGGTCTGAGCTAGGCCAAACAGGGCCAAACACTTCATATGTGGAGAGGGCTGCAGGCGATTACGGATTACAAACGAAGCCGGCTGTTATTAACACCTCGGACTCTCTACCGGACGAATTGAATAACTTTTTCGCCCGCTTTGAAACTCACAACACGGACCCAGTTACACCGGTGCGGGGAACACCCGGTGCGGTGGACCTACAGGTGACACAACGAGATGTGAGTAAAACTTTTAAAAGCGTTGGGACTCATAAGGCGGCCGGCCCTGACGGGATAGCCTCACGTGTCCTTAAGTTGTGTTACGACCAGCTTTCGGGGGTCTTTACTGACATTTTTAATATGTCCCTGTCATTGTGTGTGGTACCGTTGTGTTTCAAGGAAACCATAATTGTACCCATAGCAAAGAAAAAACCTGTCGCCTGTCTTAATGATTATCGCCCTGTGGCTCTGACCTCTGTTCTTATGAAGTGTCTGGAAAAAATGGTTATATCACATATAACGCACATTATCCCCGCCAATACTGATCCACTACAGTTTGCATACTGTGCTAATAGATCAGTCGATGATGCTATTTCTCTCGCACTACACATTGCCTTGAAACATCTGGAGAAAAAGAACTCTTATGTCAGACTACTCTTCATAGATTATAGCTCTGCCTTTAACACGATTGTACCATCTAAGCTTGTGTTGAAACTCAGGGGTCTTGGTCTTGGCAGTAGTATCTGCAACTGGCTGTTTGACTTTTTGACAGGCAGGCCACAATTTGTACGAATAGGGAACAAGCATTCATCTAAGATATTGACCAGGACTGGAGCGCCCCAGGGCTGCTGCCTCAGTCCCTTGTTGTATAGTCTGTTCACCTATGATTGTGTTGCCAGGTGTGGCAATAATTCTATTCTCAAGTTTGCAGATGACACCACGGTTATAGGACTAATATCCAACGATGATGAGAGGGCCTATAGGAGGGAAATTGAAGAGCTAACCCTATGGTGCCAGAATAACAATCTCTCTCTAAATGTTAGTAAAACAAAAGAGATCATCGTTGACTTTAGGAAGTCTAAAGTCAATCACAGTCCCTTAACCATAAATGGTTCACCTGTAGACATAGTGGACAGTTTCAAATTCCTGGGTGTTCACATAACAAACTCACTCACATGGTCTCTAAACAGCAAAGGTATCCTTAAGAAAGCGCAGCAGCGATTGTACTTTCTGAGGCGCCTCAGGAGATTTGGCCTGAGCACCAAGGCTCTTGTAAATTTCTATCGCTGTACCATAGAAAGTGTTTTGACAGGATGCATCACAGTGTGGTTTGGTAACGTGACTGTTCAAGACAGTAAACAGTTACAGAGAATTGTGAAGAGAGCTGCCAAAATCATTGGCACAGAATTACCACAGCTACACACAATCTATAACACACGCTGTAAGAAAAAGACAGAGAACATCTTAAAGGACAGCAGTCATCCCGCCCATTCCCTGTTCTATCTCCTCCCATCCAAAAAACGTTACCAGAGCATCTCATCGCACACCACCCGTCTCAGTAATAGTTTTTATGCTCAAGCAATCAGGTTGCTTAACGAAGAGATGAAAGCGAGACCTAGGTAGTCAGGTGCACTGTACGCAGTTTTTAAACTGTACACTGTTACACTGTATGGTTTTTGTTGTTTTTGTGTTGTCTTGGGTGACTTGTTGTTGTCTTGTTGTTGTGGGTTGATGTTTTTGTGTGTAATAAGGCTGAGAGTGCTCCTGGCACAAGCATGTCATTGTATGTCTGTACCTGTATGGATATGCATGTGACTAATAAACCTGAACCTGAACCTGAATAATGACTGATCACTCTCTGACTTTTCATTAGGCCACATTCTCATAATATAATTCGGTTTAGTCCTGCGAATGGGAGGGGTGAAGTTGCCACATTCTTGCATATTTAATTGATACGTTTGCCCTCACACTGCACATTGTCATCCGAAACAAGGAATCGCTGAGTCCACGTCTGTCCACGGGATATATAAGTATCCAAGCTGCATAATAATGCCTCCTCCATCTCCCTGTGTTTATTAATGATTCAAGTTCAACTCACAATGTACCGCAGGACCCCCGCAAAATTGCAGCTCAGGCATTAGCCTATTTATCTGCGGTCGACGGTCGTAAACGGGCGATCAAAAATATAAAACCAGCGGCGGCCAGAGGGACTCGCAAAATCTACCAGCAAAATCTACCAGCAATAAACCAGACGAACTCTCTCTCTCTCTCTCTCTCTCTCTCTCTCTCTCTCTCTCTCTCTCTCCCTCGTCTTGCCCTCCACTGGTTCCCTCTCTGCGCTCTGCGCGTAAAGCGTATCCATTTGGAAATGATTTGGCACAGAGAGCGAGAGAGTGAGCGCGCGCGCGAGCAAGGGCGAGAGACCCACACATCGGCCTATATTATATTAGGCCTATAGTATAGCCTATATATGATATTAATACAAGTGACTACAGTGGCGCTTTCCTTTTATATAATTGTGAGAAACTCCTCACAAATAATACACTATGTGTGATTGAGGGAGCGGTGATCAGAAATTAAATGTGGGGAGGCATAGCTCAGGGGTAGAGAAACCGTTATTAGAGCACGAAGGGTTCCTGAAGGGTTCCCAGTTCGAATCCGGGCTCCCCTGAGTTAATGTTGAAGGGTCCTTGGGCAAGTAGTTGCCCAGTTGCTCCCGGTGAGCAGGTTGGTGCCTTGCATGGTTTCCTCCGCCACCGGTGTATGAATGTATGGGTGAATGTAATGCACAATCTCTGTAAAGCGCTTTGGATAAAAGCGCTATATAAATGCGCCATTTACCATTTTAAATCAATGAGGGGAGGTGGCGGCCAGAATGGTCAGACATCTAATGAGAGCGGACGGTCTGGAGGAGGATTTATTAACCTTTTATAAATAACTATGGATTTAACCCGCACATGGCTCTATATAGCCTACCACAATGTTTCATTGCCTGTATTTGAGACGGATGGATTCACACCAACAGTGAAGCGTTTGCTGTAGCGAATCGAAACCACCGTTTTTTTGTGGATTTGCATTTGTTTCTTTGATTCGAAAAAGAATACGGATGCGTCTTCACACATGCCCAAACGTTGTGTATTTTCCGACAATACGTTAGAGGATTAGTTTTAATCGCAATAAAACGTGCCTGTGTGAATGCCGCCTTAGACCACCAGGATATAGTTGTAATACATGATAATAGATTATATATTGTGTTATAACCACTATTATAATCTATTATAGTGTATTATAATTCTCATAGTAATACATTAATACTTTATAGTGTATTATAATCACAGTTATAATCCTTTATAGTGTATTATAATTTAGGATAGTTGTAATACTAGTTTATATTGTATTATAATCACAGTTAAAAGGGTCAATTTGTTTCTTACCAATAGGGGTACTTTTGTGTAATGGAAAATGTAGATATTTTTATGTGGTGCGGTGTGGTGTGGTGTAGTGTGGTGTGGTGTGGTGTGGTGTGGTGTAGTGTGGTGTGGTGTGGTGTGGTGTAGTGTGGTGTGGTGTGGTGCGGTGCGGTGCGGTGCGGTGCGGTGCGGTGTGGTGTAGTGTAGTGTAGTGTGGTGTGGTGTGGTGTGGTGTGGTGTAGTGTGGTGTGGTGTGGTGTGGTGTGGTGTGGTGTGGTGTGGTGTGGTGTGGTGCTAAAGCTGCAGTCGAAAAGGGGCTTTAGTACTGTAACCAGGCGTGTCGCACCAAATTCTGGGGCCTTCATGGGACGAGGATCCACTGTGGGCCCCCATATGAATGTTCTTCATAGGGGGGAGGGGGCTTTTCGGACCAGCTAGTCCCGCAATAACAACAAGTGGAAGACAAGGTAGAGGGGAAAGAACAACAAGGCACAGTTTCACAGCATTGACCACAGAGCTACATGAGAATCTCCTTCTGCTGGAAACTTTATCCAACATTTTGTTCAGCTTCTTTTTTCCTGTGATACGTTCAAGCCTTAAGGTAAGATATTTTCTCTGTTTTGACTCTTTAAATTCAAAACAGCACATGATAAAGACTACAGACTTGG
Source organism: Nannobrachium achirus (assembly GCF_963921795.1). NCBI lineage: Eukaryota > Metazoa > Chordata > Actinopteri > Myctophiformes > Myctophidae > Nannobrachium > Nannobrachium achirus. The sequence continues at coordinate 6,429,792 of NC_137820.1, read as the reverse complement.
GCCTGTGCCATGCGTAGGCAAGGCGACTTTATTCATGCAGCACCTTTTATACACCAAGACAACTCATTGCTTTACAGAATAAGAACAAATACAATCAGTGTGGAAAAAGTGCACTTTAGCAACGGGTTTGCCATCATGGCACCCTACGGTGCTGTGACGCAAGTCCAAGGGTGCTTCAGAATACTTTGATAATATCTGGAATATAGGGCTCGGAATTGATTAAAAAAATTATCTCGTTAATAATTAATCTTTGTAATTAATTAATCGAAATTAATCAAATGTTTAATTGAATATAAATATTTGACCTTTTTCAATTAAAATGCATTTGGGTATACGAGTGAGATTTTTAAATCTAAATTTCCCATCCACTGGGCGGTCTGATCGGCTTCTTCTCCCATTGCGTGCACTGGGGTTTGTTGTCTGTTGGTGGTGCACCGGCATGCCTGAAACTCGTCAGTGAGAAAGTGGTGCAAAAACTAAGCACAATTAAAATCCGTAATTGTTTTCAATCGAGTCTATATAGTCCCAGGCCTAATTTGTTATATTTATCAATATCACTTCAGTTTAACCACTTATTAAACATACTTTGTTTGTAAAATGATGCACTGTAATATATTTTTCAAGCTAAAGTCTCTTAAATAGATGATCTACTGTATTTTTTTGTATTTGCATTTATTTAGTTGAAATACTAGAAAAACAATACATTTGTATAACATATTGTGCAGGAGAAGTTAAGAAGCCTAAAGCTTATAAAGAACTTCCCCGAATTTATAAAAACAGACATAAGTCTGATAAATAAATAAAAATATACAGTAGGTTCAATAAACATGCTTAAATAATCTACATACAATAAAGTACATAAAGTACATGCATATACTGCAAACTATCAACAGACCTTTACACACAACCAAATACACATTTATCTACTACATTTTAGCTATGAGCGTTTTTTTTTTTTTTTTGTAGTTGGCTTTAAAGACCTGTAATGAAGATCGGCGGCATTCCATAACTTAGCTTCACTGTATCTTATTTCAACTGCCTGAGGGAAGTACGACAATAAGGTACATGAAGGTCTTTTGATTACCGTGTAACATATGAATGAATACCAGTATTGCATGAAGAGAACTACTGTACAAGCTCACAACGCCGTCACAGCGGCTATTTTTGGTGAATGTTCCCCCCGGTATAGGGATGCTGCATGGGCTTTAAGTGGTATAAAGGTATTAAAGTATAAAGGTTATTTTCAATCATAATGGAAACAGCTACTCTTAAGTTTTACTTGTGACATTATTGTATAATCTTATGGGGTAAATATGTATTTGACATAAATATAAGGTACCGTAAAGTAACAGTGTAATTCAGGCAGGGCCGGTTCTTGGCATAAGCAATATAAGCAGTCGCTTAGGGCCACAACCAATAAGGGGGCCACATCACAGGAAGATTTTTTTTTAAAATATATTGTTACATTATGTCATGTATCCCCTATCCAAAACTAGTGTTATTTTTTTAAGCCCTCCCCCTTCCTCCTTCCCCAAAATCCCCAAATTCAGTCAAGCCTGGCTGCCTTTACTTGATTCATGACATGAGCAAGTCAATATGCCTCCAAAAAGAAATCTTCGATCTGGTGCTGCAGATTATTTTAGGTGGCCACCCATTGACGGATGCGCGCATAAGCGCACATCCGTCAGCGGGGGGCCACCTAAAATAATCTTGCATAGGGCCACATGATTCCAGAACTGAATTCAGGGGTGAAGTGAGACAAAAAAATGCTTGAGAACCACTGCTTTAGCCTACCGGTATGTCACTCACTAGGAAAGTCCAAACATCATAATGTTGTTACCAGTAAGACTCCCTAATCGGGAGATAAGCGGACCGTAGGTGGCTTATCTCCACAAATAGGGCAAAAATTAGTTGGGTCATATAAGTTTATTAGGCTACACAGCATGGTCTATGAGAGAGGCATGTCCCAATATATGTATTTTACATATATTTATGTAATGTATGACATTGAGACCATATAGGTCACATTCAGTGGTTTGACCTGAAGAGGTTGACACTTGAAAATAGAAAGTGAAAGTGTTTAAATGACACATCTGTCACATCTGTAACATGAGTTACAGATGAGAGATGAGTACATACTGCCATCTAGAGGCAAATAACCACAACATTTAATACCAGCACATAACATGCAACCTTAAAATAACAATATACCTTTGGTGGTGGAATATCAACAAGTTTCCTTTGCCCTTTTTGCTATTTTGTAATCATTAATTTCCTGATAACAGACCAGTATTCTCTTCTCTTACATTGCTTTGGCAGCTGATCTTGTCACCCATGCAGTGAAATTATGTTTGAAAACAAGGTTTTGAATTTGTTTTTTTGTTAGTAGCTGTGGAATAATTGGGATTATGTATTATGGGTCATTAACTTGTTTATTTCCAACCAATGTGTAACAGGTGTGTTACATTGATTGAATCATTTTTTAGAAGTTTGCATAGGAAGTTAGGAACACATACAGTTTCATGACAGTAGCCTACAAATGACAGTACAAATCACTGGTACATCAAAACGTGTTATCATGTGTAGAACATAACAGAACGTATTTGCAGCTCATCATTTGTACTCATCCATGTAACTTTGACATGTATTGAACCCAATCCATACTGCCAGGACTGTTTGACCCATCTGATAATCGGGTAGGCTATTGTTATAAAACTAGAATAATAGAATCCTAGAGTTTGCACGCTTCGCGTGCTCACATGCACACACGCACAACTGCTCCAAGCCATGTTGCCCACAAAAAGCACTGTTTATCATGTATTTTTAGATAGATAGATAGATACCTTTATTATCCCAAGGGGGAAATTCAGTATTGAGTACTTCAGTATTTTGAGTGTGTGTGTGTGTGTGTGTGTGTGTGTGTGTGTGTGTGTGTGTGTGTGTGTGTGTGTGTGTGTGTGTGTGTGTGTGTGTTTGTGTGTGTGTGTGTGTGTGTGTGTGTGTGTGTGTGTGTGTGTGTGTGTGTGTGTGCCCCCTGTGCAAGCTGACCCCTCTCTCTCTCTCTCTCTCTCCCCTGTGCAGCTGACCCCCCTTCCCTCTTGTAACCTGAGACTCTCTCTCTCTCTCTCCTCTCTCTCTCTCTCTCTCTCTCACACCCCCTGTGCAGCTGACCCCCCCCCCCCCCTTCCCTCTTGTAACCTGAGACTCTCTCTCTCTCTCTCTCTCTCTCTCTCTCTTGCTCTCTAGCGAATGAGCGGACGGCATAGGGTTGTGGGCGGTTTTATTCCGTGAGTTCTACCGACATACATCTGATCTCGGACATACATCTGATCTAGCTATGAGTTGAGGTGGATGTGAAGTGGGCGTGAATGGGCTTGGAAGGTGGGATGCGGCTCTTAAAGGATTGTAGAATAGGATGAAATAGAGGATAGCACCCATAAAGCTACCACTGGTGTAATGCTATCACATATACAGGTATGATGTTGTTGGACAAGTAGTGGCCGGCCGTCACAGACCCTCTCCTCATCCGAGCGGTGCTGTAGTATCGCCACATGTGGACCATCTGGTTCTGCAGCTTCTGTGTTGACGCCCAATGACAGGCAGACAAAACAAAAAGACATGTTGAGTAGTTCAAGGCCTATAAACGTTCTAGTTTTTCAGGTCATAATTTGTGTCAAACCAGAAACAGGATGGTTTCAAAGGTCGTGTTGAACCAAGACACCCCTGAACTTGTTGTGGAAGTTACCAAGAAGGATCCTGGAAGGTGGAAGATGTCGTGAGGCAGACTCCTGCCGTGAGGCAGGTCCCTAAAGCCCCCTCCCCCCTATGAAGAACATTCATTTGGGGAACCACAGTGGATCCTCGTCCCATGAAGGCCCCAGCATTTGGTGCGACACGCCTGGTTTCAGTAGTAAGAGACCACTCCTCTGCTCAAGTTAAACAACATTTATTGAACTAAATGAGATGTACATATGTGGGGCCCAAGGTAGTAGGGCGAGACTCAGGGTGTTGTCTCTGGAGCCGGCGCAGGAGTGGTCTGTGGCCTCTGCTCCGACACTGCCTGCCCATGGGGCTCCTGGAGAATGGAGGAAAAAAACTACGGAAGTTATCTACTTGCTCCACGTCCTTGTGACGTAGTCCTATAGTGAAACGGTCCAGAAAGGAGGGACATAGTAACATAGTGCAGGCCATAACTCATTGATGACATTAATATGTAAAGATGGGGGGGGGACGCTCTTTCTTTTACTGCTTGACCTTTTAATGATCAAGTAGGACACACATGTTGTCATGGTTACAGGTCCAGCAGAGACCTGTTGTGTTGTGACCTCCGAAGACCCACATTCCACACACACACACACACACACACACACACACACACACACACACACACACACACACACACACACACACACACACACACACACACACACACACACACACACCCCATTAACAATAAAACATGTTATGTTTCTATTATTCATTTGGTGGTTTTCAATATTTCTCCATGTGAGCTTGTAGATCTGCTGGTTTAGAGGAGCCGACATATAAATGTATTGTGATGCTGTGTTAACTACTTTAAATATTTTCTTTCTTTCTTTCTTTCTTTCTTTCTTTCTTTCTTTCTTTCTTTCTTTCTTTGCTGGGTTTTCCAAATAGTGCCATGTCTGTCTGTCTGTCTGTCTGTCTGTCTGTCTGTCTGTCTGTCTGTCTCTCTCTCTCTCTCTCTCTCTCTCTCTCTCTCTCTCTCTCTCTCTCTCTCTCTCTCTCTCTCTCACACACACACACACACACACACACACACACACACACACACCACACACACACACACACACACACACACACACACACACACACAATTCAATTCAATTCAATTCAATTCAATTCAATTCAATTCAATTCAATTCAATTCAAGGGGCTTTATTGGCATGAGAAAACATACGTTTACATTGCCAAAGCAGAAGTGTACACAATACAATACAATACAATACAATCAGAACAGAATATATACAGGTGAAAACAGTTTTCATGCATCACGGTAACGTGCAGGCAGGGCAGTGATATATACAATCATTGTTCGAGTTATACTCCCAGAACTATGGGGGCCCTACATGGGGGGGGGGGGCGCGCGTGCACCTATGCGCGCACGCGAAAAATTGGCGGTTTTTCGCGGATTTGATTGCGTTTTTATCGCATTTTATTCGGATTTCCGCGTTTTTTTTTTTGCTAAACAATCAGGAACGGCACACTACACTTTCCCTTTGCCCCTTTCCACATGCACCAGCCAGCAAGATAGTCTATATAGTTATAGTAGTAGATGGAATGCTTGGTACCAACACTCCAACAGACAGACAACACCAGTAACATATCATCATTCAGTTCCAAATGCTTTTCAGTTATCTATTTAATTTTACACCACTGTTCTACAACCCAAACAAGTAGAAGTGAAAATAGCCGATCTACAAGCTCACAAGGAGTCGCTTCGCGCTGCGTTGTGAACTGAATCTAGATCTGCTATTTTCAGGACCCATACAATGTGTCCCCAACGCTAGCCAAAACAGTGTTAGCTTAGCTAGCAGCATAGCATCCATCATTACTCCAACTCTAAAGCCACGACTCACTCACCAATTATTGTTGACTGATTGACGATGAGATGAGCAGGACGATGTTTAATGCCTTTATAGCCTACATGGTCTTGTCTTGGTGTTCTGTTATAATCCTTTTGTGCCTGTGTTGTTAATTTCACCACGAGTCCATCAGGGGCCGGGCGCAAGTCAGATACGCACTGACGAGTGGAAAGGCTCGTTAAAGGCTCCTCCTATGAAAGCCATTTCCTCTCTGCACAAAAGCGCATTTCAAAACAAGAGTCTTTATTTTATTTTTTTCATCTATACAATCGATCATTCAACATGTTTATTTTGAAATTGTCCTGGAAAATAGTAGCCAAATAGCACATACATGCCACTGAGAGGTTACGGGAGGAAAAAAAAAAAACACTTGGGAAAAAAAGAGACCCCATAGGGGTTTTTGACTATGGGGTCCCTGACTTTATCTATGGGAGCTAAGCCCCCGCTGGCCCCCCTGTAACTCGAACAGTGTATACAATGGTTTTTAAGGTGGTTGGGTTCCATTTGATATCCTTCTCTTATCACAGCAGCTCACGAATCTTGCTGCTGTGTTTGCACATTGTTTTACTTCCCCCAGCAGGTATGGGAGTTTTTCATCATTGGTCATATTTTGAAACTCTCCTTGGGTGGTTATGATCTGTGGGAAGTATGTGTCTCTGATGTCTTGGTACAGCGGACAGGTGGTTAGAAAGTGTAGCTCAGTTTCCACTTCATTTTGTGTGCAGTGGGTGCAAAGTCTGTTTTCTCTAGGGAGCCGAGTATGCCTGTGACGTCCTTTCTCGATTGCAAGACTGTGCTCACTGAGTCTGTACCTAGTCAAGATTTTTCTTTGTTTTGGGTCGGCCACCTTGCTCAGGTATTCTGCCATGGTGTATTCTCTGTTTAGGGCCAAATAGCATTCTAGTTTGCTCTGCTTTTGGGTTGCTTCTCTCCAATGTGTCAGGTAGCTTTCTTTCTGCTGTTTTATAATTTGGTTTAGTCCAGTGAATTGTCTGTCTGGTGGCTCTGCTTGTGTTTGTGTACAGAGTTCCCGGACCAGTTGGCTGAGGGGGCATCTCTCTAGGGTTTCTCTGTGTGTGAGTGCCTTGTTATGAAGTGCATCTGGGTCACTTTCTTTTAAGTGGTTATAAAATTTGAATGCTCTCTTTTTTATTTTGATTATGAGAGGGTATCGTCCTAATTCTGCCCTGCATGCATTATTTGGTGTTTTCCGCTGAATTCTGAGAATTGATTTGCAGAATTCTGTGTGCAGGGTCTCTATCTGATGTTTGTCCCATTTTTCAAGGTCTTGGTTTGCGGCTGGTCCCCAGATCTCGCAACCATAGAGGGAAATTGGTTCTATCACAGAGTCCAGTATTTTTAGCCAGGTTTTTATTGGGATGTCTATTTTGATGTTCCTTTTGATGGCATAGAAAGCCTGATAGATAGGAATTTCCTCCTTTTAGTCTGAAAATAATCACGCAGTTGAGGAGAAAGAAGTACAACGTTCTTGGTTTTATTCGTGAGAGCTCTCTAGCATACAGTAAAAACACCATCTCATATACTGTGTCAAGTTCCTCCCACAACCCCAGAGAGGCCGGACCAAGGCCCTAACACCTCTGGCAGACTGAGACAAACTTCACACATGGATATTTACAGAGAACAATACTGTCAAAAGACTCCCAATACATTAAACGCAGACAGTCGTTGATTAGCAATCTGAAACAATAGAGCACACTACATGGGGTCGGGGAACCAAACTGGTCAGAGAATATGGGGGGGGGGTTCAACATCACATTGTCAGATTTCCGACAATTCAGAATGCAATTCAGAATGTTTAGAGTGAAATGCAATGTTTAATATAAACATAAACTATTCTCCTTATCAATCCCACATTTGTTTATTTTAAACACTTGTATTTCACTTGCGTACATAATCAATTTGCAACAACGGGAACACAAGTATACAAAACATTCTCTCTCCTAAACCTGTGAATCATGTGAACTGAGGAAACCTCTTTTTTAGGAAACTCAGGACTATATATGGGGCGGATCCATTATACCATTTGGCCATGACTCATACGTGGACAATTATTTACATTTTCATATACTGTGTCAAGTTCCTCCCACAACCCCAGAGAGGCCGGACCAAGGCCCTAACACCTCTGGCAGACTGAGACAAACTTCACACATGGATATTTACAGAGAACAATACTGTCAAAAGACTCCCAATACATTAAACGCAGACAGTCGTTGATTAGCAATCTGAAACAATAGAGCACACTACATGGGGTCGGGGAACCAAACTGGTCAGAGAATATGGGGGGGGGGTTCAACATCACATTGTCAGATTTCCGACAATTCAGAATGCAATTCAGAATGTTTAGAGTGAAATGCAATGTTTAATATAAACATAAACTATTCTCCTTATCAAAGCCCTTCTTGCCTTGTCTCTCAGGTCTTTTACAGCTTGGTTGAAGTTTCCTGTGCTGCTGATGTTTAGGCCAAGGTAGGTGTAGTTTTTTGTTTGTTCTAATGGGATTGTATTTAGAAAGAATTGCTGGTTTTGGCGGCTGGATCTCTTTTGAAATATCATGATTTTAGTTTTGGTTAAGTTTACTGTAAGGGCCCACGTCTGGGAGAATTTGTGCAGGAGATCGAGTTGCTGCTGCAGTCCTTCTTTGGTTGGAGACACACACACACACACACACACACACACACACACACACACACACACACACACACACACACACACACACACACACACACACACAGTCTCACTTTCACTCTCCCCCCCCCCCCCCCTCTCTCTCTCTGTTCATAGTTCCCACATACAAGTTATTCCACATATGCCCCCCCCCCTCTCTCCACACACACACACACACACACACACACACACACACACAACACACACACACACACACACACACACACGCACACGCACACGCACACGCACACACACGCACACACACACAGTGACACAGACACGCCCAGAGTCAGTCAAGGAGGTGATCACACGCATTGTTTAGATCAACGCGTCACTCAGTCAAAGTCAAGGAAGATCAAAGAAGGAACGGACACCAACGTCATTTTCGTCATTTCAGGGCTCCATGGGACGCCGCCATGACACTTTGGCCACCCAAAATTAACATTAGCGTCTATGAGCACTTCGTCCACTTCCGCCACCCAAAAGTGGCCACCCGGCGTGCCAACTTCCGGGTGTTGTCTGTTCCTTGTAGATATTCCTTGGTCAAAGTCAGGAAGTGATACAGGTGAACACCAGAGCAGAGAGACATCCAACATTAATTAAACATCCAACATTAACTAAACATCCAACAGGTAGGAATCCACTATGAGCCTCTCATCCAACCTTCACCCTGTAATATAATGTGTGTGTGTGTGTGTGTGTGTGTGGTGTGTGTGTGTGTGTGTGTGTGTGTGTGTGTGTGTGTGTGTGTGTGTGCGTGCGTGCGTGCGTGCGTGTGTGTGTGTGTGAGCCTGGCAGGGCATGTTTAAACAGCTTCTAATGTCATTCACTCTGCAGGCTGGTGGAGTCAGAGCTACAAGCTGCTGGAGTCTGACTGTCAACTGTATGGAGGAAGGAGGTCGCCTCTGGATTTAACATCTGTCTGTGTGTGCGTGTGCGTGTGCGTGTGTGTGTGCGTGTGTGTGTGTGTGTGTGTGTGCGTGCGTGTGCGGTGCGTCTCCACGATGAGTTGTCAGGTATGTCACATATGTTTTTTTTTTTTGTAAAGCTAGCCTAGCCTACACGTTTTGACTTTAATATGTAGCTTCCCACTTAACTATAGGCTTGGATCGAGATATATTTTATCTACACTGACTTTTACTTTCGTATAGCATATACAGGCAGTGTTGGAAAAAGTACACAGATCTTAAACATTTCCATTTCTACACTCTCAGAGTTACAGACCTGTAAGGGTCCATTTGGTTAAATTTGTACACTCTCAGAGTTACAGAATAGACACTCGCCACCTGCACTAGGTCTAAGTGAGTTAACTGGATCTCAATAAACATGGGTGCTTTATGAATGTACAATTATGCATCACTTGTGAATATGCATGAACAATAATCTATCGCCTATGAATGTCTGTCAACAGTGAATATGAGACTGATATTATGAGATAATACATAATATCAATACATTCAACAGTGAATGTAATTAATACATTCACACTCTTAAGCCTGTTAAAAAGAAAACAGTTAAAGTAATATCAGATCTTGGAGCATTGTTTGTGAGTGATTGTACAGTATGGTCTCTGCCGGGTGGAAACCCTGTTATGTCCAAAATGTTTTTACATTTCAGGATTCAAATCCAAAAGCAACAAAAGCATCAAATCTAAAAGCTCCAACCTTGTTTGGAGCTTGGATCAGCTGCTACTTTTGATGCCTTAAAATGTACCATCAGAGCAGAAATGGTGGTGACACTTTGACATGCTGCCTTAGTGACTTATAATGTCTCCATTATTCTGTTGTCTTGACTTGTAGCCCAGCTTTGAACTGAAAGGAGTGGCAAAAGAAAATGGGTCTGACCAGTCAACACATCCTCCTGTGGTAAGAAAAGAACAAAACTAACGTCTCTATCTCTCCATGCTGCTGACTCAGCTTGAAAGCAATGCAAAGAATGCCCTGTTCTGTCACGTTGAGTGATTGAATAGTGTGGGGCAGAGCCTTGTAAAGATAGTTCTGCCTATGCGAGGTCAGAACCAGCGCCGATCACGTGGTTCTCTAAATGTCACTTTTCCCTCATAGACTCCATTGCATTCTTTAAATTTCCCGTCCGTGCTTTGTCGTTATTTGCCAATAGATGTGTATGTGGAAGCGACTCTCTCTGAATACAAGGCTCTGGTGTGGGGTCGCACAGTAGTGGGAAAGAAAAAAAAATACTTCCATTTGTTACTTACTGAAACGTCAATCTGGCTAACCATCGCCAAGGAAAAGTTCAGTCGCTCTTTTCACTTGACTGGAGTTCAGTTATTACTTGAACTCAGTTAGGCTGTTCTTGAGAGACTACTTAAACGTAAAAGTAGCAATACTGCAACGTAGAAATAGTCTGTTTGACATGTAGAAATAGAACCGTAGTCTGTTGCAAGTACAGTAGAAGTCCGGAATTCATAATGTGCTTAAAAGTATTGGCATCAAAAGGTTCTTGAAGTGTTCCAAAAGTAGAAAGTACTCACTTCACAGAATATGTCCCATTTCACACATTTTCAAATGATTAAAAAATGTAGAACAAATCTTTAGAAAATTGCAGATCTACAAGCTCACAATGTATCGCATCGTGACACATTGTGAGCTTGTACTGTAGATCGGTTGTTTTCAAATGGCTGCGCTCTGACTTAATGGGTAATGCATTGCATAGAACACAGTGGCAAGAGTTGCTTTTCTTTTGCTTTATTGCATCTCAGGATGAGAAACAGACGTTTCGGATGTCCAGCTAAGCCATATGAAGGCTGGATAGCTGAAACGTCTGTTTCTCCAAACTAGAAACTAGCAACATTTTCAAATAATTACAGTGGAGTAAAAAGTCTCTGAGATGTAGTTGTGGAGTAGAAGTAAAAGTACAAGCGCTGTTCTTACCACAGACAGGATATGTGACTAAACGACCTGTCATGTGAGTGTCTGATTAGAGTCTTGTTGTGAAACAGGAGCCATTGTCCGACTACATCCTGGTGGCCAAGCTGAGTGATGCTCAGGGAGATGACCACCTTAAGCAGAAGGCCTTCATCCAGCAACTGAAAGCAAAGGGCCTGACAGTCACAGTAAGTCCACGTCAGTCACACTACCAGTTATGGGAAGCTTTTATGGAAATGAACGGCGCTCTCCTGAAAAGCACTCCGAGGTGACGTCACCTCGGGCTGCGACGTCACCTCAGGCTGCTTTTCAGGAGAGAACCGTTCGGACACACCCACTCTGGGCCAATCATAAAATCACAGATTGCAAAGGGAGGGCTGAAAGTTAAAAAAGTGTGTTTTTTTTTTGGGGGGGGGGGGGGGGGGGGGGTTGGAAAACACACTAAGAAGAAGAAAGAAAAATGAAAAAAAAGGGTTAGGGTTAGGGTTAGGGTTCCTAACCCTAACCCTAACCCAGAAAAAAAAAATGTTTTATAGTGTAGTCCCTTAAACTAAAGCAGCATTTTCCCCTGCACTAAAATACAGTTACTTGAGATATTATTTTATACTCGGGTGTAACACTTCAACTCAACTCAACTTGTTTACAGGTGTAACCAAGTGGGTGAAATTAATTTAGCAGTTTCAAGAAAGGAGGAAAGAAATGGAGAAGGACAAAAACAGGAACAAAGGTGTCAGGTCAATATGAGCAGTGTAACAACTTTATTTATTCTTGAAAAGAGCATTGAGTTTCACCTTCATTTGCAATTCACTGGCAGGTGAGTCACTAGGATACAACAGCAGTGACAAGGAGGAATTCATTGGCATAATGACAAAATTGGGGGTAAAAAAGGGGTAAAAAGAAAAAGAAGAGGATTCATAAGTTCACATGTTCTTAGACCATTTTTACACACATTTTAATAACCTCTGTCTCGTTCTCCCATAGGAAAAAGACGCCAACAACGGCATCGTTTTCTACGGGATTCGGTTACCCAAAAAGCTCTTTAAGAGGTACAAGCACCTTCTGAAGGTGTCTGACGCCTGTAACTCCAGCTGTGACCCCAAAATCGACCTCACCACCAGGTAAATACAGAACATCAACAACGCTCTTAATCCAGAGTTTTTACAATAAGCAATAAGCATCAGCATGTCAACATCAATACATCAAATGGAAAGAAATGGTTGGCTAATCTAAGAAAAATAGGTAAAGCACTTATTCGGTAAAAACTTCATAAACAATTATAACAGATTTCTTTAAATGATTTCTCATATTCCATCCTGATTGGTCTACTCTGAGTGGTCCATTTTACAATTTACAATTTGAACAAATTGCCTCAAATCATGAACGTAATGGCATTCATGATTAAACTTTGCACACATATTCCCACTAGGGCTTGGCCAAGGAAGAAATGCCACCCTACAAATTGGCCTCATGGTGGCGCAATAACAGGCCGATTTGAGTTTTTACCTATAACTGGACCAATTGGTGTGACATTTACACACTCCCTAGAGTCCAAGGAGTCTCTCATCCCTGCATTTCTCACATCAGCCTGTATAGCGCCACCAGGAGTCAGATTTTTGCAAAACCTTTTTTTTAATATTACACCTACAGATTTTGTCCAAATATCACAAAAATTGGTAGGCTACAAATCTATATCTCTATAGTGATCAACTACATCTGTCTGATTTTTCATATCGCATCCTGATTGCCTAAGATTGGCATCTAAAGTGGCTCCTTTTGAACACACTCCCTCAAATCATGAACGCAGCGTCTGGTTAGCGTGAAACTTTGCGCGCACATTCCCACTATGCCGAGGTGCCAACCCAGGACAATGTCAGACGTCTTATCCATATTTGGGAAAACATTTTGTCCACATTTTGTCCAACTTAAACCAACCGCAACTCGAATCACACTTGCAAATGGATTCCTTCCTGTGTGAATTCCGTCCTGTGCAAGGTCGCTTTTTGCCCTTAGGCATCTTACTGGTAATAATAATGAGTTATTAGGCATCTTACTGGTAATAATGAGTTATGTCTGTTTCAGGATACGGATTGTTCACTACATCGCACATCACACCGACATCTTCTGGACGAACGACAAGGGCGAGGTCACGAAGAACGTCAAGGGCGAGTTCGTCACAAAGAACGGTGCAGGCGAGTTCGTCAAGGTGGACGAAGCAGGTGAGATTCATTTTAATTAACAGTTATTCTGAAACGGCTAGGTCCATTCCTTGATTCTGATTGGATGGTTTCCCTTTAATTGCTGTGGTATATGAGACTATAACCACACCTTGAATCAGTTTATATCAAACCCAGGTGTGTTATTTCTTTCCACAGTGCACCAATTATCTGCACCTGTGTTGTTGGCAAAGTAGCTGGGAACTACTTTCTTGCAGACCTTGTAGTGAATTATTAGTGAAATAGAACAGTTTTAATTGGTACATGTCTATGATTTTTCATGTTGCCGTATTGTAACCGTTTTAGATAAGCAATAAGCCACGCATGTGGTTACCTGTATTTTATAACGGCTGAGTGTCTCACCACGCCTTTCAGCCGTTATAAAATACCAGGTAACCACATGCCTCTTGTGGCTTATTGTTTTAATTAGAACTCATTACAGTCAGTTAGTTATGTTCTGTGATCTGACTGTCTCCTGTCAACCAATCAATCAGGAGTCCATAAACCGAACCTCCGGGAACTGATAAAGAAGAAGGTTTTTGATGCAAAGTTCTGCCTACATGAGGTGAGTGTGTGTGTATATCGCTTTATTTGTCATTGTAACAATACAGTACAACGAAATTAAGGATGTGCATTGAGGGTGCACAGGCTGCTGCCATTTACACTAGCCCTTTCTTGCTGACCTTTCTTGCTGCGCTCCGCTGTGCTGTGCACTGATCTGCTGCTCTCTGTTTGTGTTTCAGAAAGAGAAGCAGGAAGAGTTGAAGAAGCACTGGGCCCGATGGACCGCCATCCTACAGGAACAACCTATCACTGAAATCAGGTTAATACGCACGCACAAACACACCCTGTCCATTAATGCTGTTAACATTTCTCTTATATTGGTCTTAAAAACTGGCCCGAATATCACATATTCGAGTATTATTCATATATATATATATTGTTAATTTCTATTTTTGATGATTCTTTTTTTCCTCCTTCTTATATACAGAATATGTTTATTTGACAGGGACAATACTAGCACAGCATCCTTAAGACTTTACTTTACTTCAGTGGTTCTCAACCTTTTCAGGCCGCGACACCCAACATAATCATATTTGAACTGGGGACCGCCCACCCCACCCTGACGAGCACTAAGAGCTGAGGCATTACATTTTGTATTTTGTAACACAGTTCTATTGTGAAAAGATCTACATGCTCACAATGTGAGCATGTAGATCTGCTGGCGTTGTGAGCATGTAGATTTGACCGAAGTTTAACTTGTCATTTTAGAGGTATTAAAAAGTCCTTAAATTGTCACTTTAGAAATATGTAGATACCCTCTATACACTTAAACGTTATGTTGTTGTTTTTTTACTGTTGAGTGATAAAACAACATTAAGCAAACATTAGGCACATTAAGTTCATCATTTGGGGACCCCCACCCCCCTGGGGTCCCGACCCGTTGAGAACCACTGCTCTACTTGAACCACACGCACACACGCACGGAGGTCGTACAGTACACACCCTCTAATGACTGCTGTGGTGTGTGTGTGTGTGTGTGTGTGTGTGTGTGTGTGTGTGTGTGTGTGTGTGTGTGTGTGTGTGTGTGTGTGTGTGTGTGTGTGTGTGTGTGTGTGTGTGTGTGTGTGTGTGTGTGTGTGTGTGTGTGTGTGTGTGTGTGTGTGTGTGTGTGTGTGTGTGTGTGTGTGTGTGTGTGCATCAGGAACTACTTTGGGGAGAAGGTGGCTCTGTATTTCCTGTGGTTAGGATGGTACACCTTCCTGCTGGTCCCTGCTGCTCTCATCGGGGTCATAGTGTTCCTGTACGGTGTGGCCTTCTTCAACACCTCCCCCCTCATGTGAGTTTATATAAAACCTTCTTCAACACCTCCCCGCTCATGTGAGTTTCATTTATTGCGACCGTCAGGTCGCAGTTACTATCAAATCCTCCTCCGGCTGTCAGTCCGTCTGTCACGTCACGCCACGTCTCTCACGTCACACTTTTGCCCTACTCATATCTCCGCCACCGTTGCCCCTATCCATGCCAAACTTGCCAAACTCAAAACCACCCCTCATTTCTCACATGGCCCTCTTCTAGTGCCACCATGAGGCAGATTCTTGCAAAACACATTTTGGGACACAGAGCTCACACAAATTGGTACACAGTATGTCTAAACTCATGTCATCAACATGGATCTGTCCCATATAGCGCCACCATCAGGCAGATTTTTTCAAACACATTTTTGGACACTGCTCCTACAAATGTTTCCCTAAAATCACACAAATCGGTACACAGTATGTCTACACTCATGTCATCAACATGGATCTGACCCATATAGCGCCAATTTTTACATGCGACCTGGCGGTCGTCTTACTGGTTAAAAAAAAGAAAAAAAGAAAAAGACCTGATAAAAAAACACCTGATATCACTGTTGTTGTTGTAAAGTAACATGGATATTTTGCCTGTAGACGAAGCTGGTGACCTTGAACTCCAGTCTCCCAGGTTTGGGGTTAAAATCGTTCACTATCGGCTTCTCCGGCATAGAGAAAGTAGCCGGCATTAGTGTTCTGAATCCCACAGTGTTATGTATTTATTGTCACTTGCAAGTCTTGAGATAAAAAGTAAAAGACACTGAATGTGTGAGTGTGTTCCTTTCTTGGAGTGAAGTTACCACAGTTGTCTACAGATACTGCAGTATGAGTTTTGATAATATGCATCCTTTGTGGTGTGGCGCTGATTATAAAATAAATAGACATAAAATGGTCAGTTCATTGACTGTTTTGGGGTGTTCTTCACGCCTATCCAAACTCTCACGCACTGGGTATATCCTGAACTGTTCCATATGCTTTTTAATAGGCCTACCATAGTCAGTGCATGCAGAGACATAGCTTTAAAACATGGAGTTCGAACACTAACAAGTTTTGTATCATGTACGCACATATCTGAAGTCACTTACTGTATGTGTTACGCTGACTTTAAGTCTCATTCATACTCAGTTGTACTATGAGTGAACGATGTGAATGATGGCTGTCTTGCAGAAAGCAGGTTTAACACTTATACAATAAGTGAACTGTTATGATGACTGTCTTCTAGAAACAGGTTTAACACGTACAGTATACAATAAGTGAACTGTTATGATGGCTGTCTTGCAGAAAGGAGGTGTGTGAATCTAAGACGGTCATGTGTCCGCTGTGCGACAAGAGATGCAAAGTATGGCAGCTGTCCGACACCTGTACATATGCTAAGGTATTAAATAATACATCTTTATTATGACACCTGTACATATGCTAAGGTAATGACACATGTATGCTAAGGTAATGAAACCTGTACATATGCTCACTGTTGTTTTATATCTGTAAAGTAGATTGATTGATTGATTGATTGATTGATTGATTGATTGATTGATTGATTGATTGGTGTACAGGTGAACCTTCTCTTTGACAACGAGGGGACAGTGTTCTTTGCCATGTTCATGGCAGTATGGGGTGAGTCTTATTTATGTTATGCATATGTATGAATAATATGTAATCTTTATGGAGCACTCACTGTTTTGGGGTCGATTCATACTCCACTTTTAGGAGCCTAATTTATTTTGGTTCGGCTCTGTCTAAACTATGATATGGCGTCAAACGAGGCTCTAAAAGTGGAGTATGAATCGACCCTTAGTGTTCCTGAACGTGATGGGACACTGCCTGGGCAGGGAGCCAGGAACGCTAAAAACAATGGTAGTCAGACATATATTTCTGACCACCATACCTTATATATGTATTATATGTTATATTAATATACTGTATATATTATGTTCTATTGTCTCCTCACAGCCACTGTGTTCCTAGCGTTCTGGAAGAGACACAGAGCTATATATGTGTCTGAATGGAAGGTGTCCGACTGGTCTGAGGAAGAGGTACCGTAAACTACAGTACAGTACAATATGCAACTCATACACAGGTTCACAGGGAATGAATAGAGACAGAGCCCTGATGCCAGACTATGCTTCATATATCTATGCTCAGCTATACTACGTTTCTGACTGTACTATACATGAAGCTTGATGGTTTGTGTTTGACTGTATGTAACGGTGTGTTTTATTTAACCTATGGTTTATTGTGGTCGCAGTTACTATCAAAACCTCCACCGGCTGTCCGTCAGGCTGTCCGTCACGTCACACTTTTCCCCTCCTCATATCTCCGCCACCGTTGTCCCGATCTATGCCAAACTTTGCACACACACTCCTTGGCTGCCAAACCACAACCTCATTTCTCACATGGCCCTCTTCTAGCGCCACCATGAGGCCAATTCTTGCAAGACACATTTTTGGACACTGCTCCTACAGATGTTGCCCTAAAATCACGCAAAGCGGTACACAGTATCTCTAAAGTCATGTCATCAACATGCATCTGTCCCATTTCCTATATTCCCTCATGATTGGCTACCATTGCCTTCTAAGGTTTGTGTATGCGACCTGACGGTCGCTTATCTCCCGATTAGTATTAATAAAGTATAACAGTGTGTTTAATGTTCATGTCACCCTACAGGAGGAGCTGATCCTGGACATTGTCAACGATGAGAGCTGTGAGCACACAAAGTACAAACACGGCTACCTACGCAGCACCGTGGTCCTCGTCGGTGTCACTGTGATGGTGATGTCATTAATAATATTAATAACTCATTATGATAGATAATACTGGTCCTCATCTGTGTCAATATGACAGTGATGTTATTATAATTGACAGTATTATTTGAGGTGGCTGTAGCTCAGGAGGTTGAGCAGGTCGTCCAATGATCTGTGGGTCGGCAGTTTGAATCCCAGCTCCTCCTCCTGTCCACATCCCAGCTCCTCCTCCTGTCCACATGTGGAAGTGTCCTTGGGCAAAACACTGAACCCCACATTCCCACACCAATGGTGGCAACTGGCAAGCTAACACCATTGGAGGCTGAACTTCCCAATGTATGAATACCAATGTATGAATGAATTAACCATTGTAAAGCGATTTGAGTTTGCAACTTGTTTAGGAGAGTGCTAAAAAATGCCATCCATTCACTATTATTGATAATACTGGCCCTCACTACTGTGATACATATATGATACATACACACCACCATTTTAATACATCCAGGGGAGTCATTTGGGTCAGTACCTGCAATTAAAGGCCTCCTCCCCCGAACACTAACACCAATTGTGTTCATGTAGACGCCCAACAAAGCCGGATTCACCACGTTTTGGATTCGACCATCACAACCTCTGCGGTGGCAAACAGGGACGTTGCCACTGTGCCAACGGAGTGCCCTACATTATATGATTATATACATGCATGATTAACTTATTATGTATAGCCATTTTCCTCTATTAAAGGTGTGTGTGTGTGTGTGTGTGTGTGTGTGTGTGTGTGTGTGTGTGTGTGTGTGTCTGTGCGTGCGTGCGTGCGTGTGTGTGCGCGCGCGCACGTGTGTGTGTGTGCGCGTGTGTGCGTGTGTGTGCGCGTGTGTGTACCAGATCATGGTGATCATAGGGTTAACCCACGCGCTGGTGGTCTTCAGAGTGATGGCAGCCGTCCTATTTGCCGAGGGCTCCTGGCAGTTCCTGAGTGACAACTCCAACACCGGAGCCATGATGCTGGGAGCCTTCCAGCATTTCATCATCATCACTGTGATGACAAAGGTATTGATTGATTGATTGAAGAATTTATTCGAAGTTTGCAATAGAAAAAAGTACAGTTTCATGACAGTACAAATCACTGGTACAAGGTCAACTAAAAGGAGATCCTAGAAAGCCGAGGCTTATTTCCACAGGAACCACACTTTAAGTATCTCATATAACATTGAAAGACAGACGGATAGAACATAGTACTTTATCTAGGATAATATCAGTTTCAAAAGCATAACATCAAATACAAAGGCAGAAAAAAGAATAATAAAAAGGGGGGGGGGGGGCATGGGGGCTTAGGCTTAGTCTATTTACAAGTCACGGGTAGCAGCTGTCTGAAGGTGACTTTTCATACCAATTTTGAAGGAGGCTAGGGATTTGCTCTCCTTTAGGGCTTGAGGAAGGGCGTTCCACATGTTGATGGTGTAGCAGGAGAACGAGTTAGAGCCTTGTTTAGTGTTAAATCTACGTTGATGATGATTAGTGGAGCTGCCTCTGGTGTTGTGGTCGTGAACATCCTTGACCTTTAAGAAGTAGTTTGTCAGGTACATGGGAATCTTGGAGGTGTAGTGTATCTTGTACACCAGGCCCATTGCAAGATGCTGTACTCTGTCAGCTACTTTGAGCCATCCCACGCTTTCGTGGTGATGATCGGTAAGGTGGGTCAGAGGAGGGAGACCAAGCACAACCCTAATTAGTTTGTTTTGGGCTGTTTGAAGCTTTAACTTTAAGGCGGCTGGGGCGTCGCGATACCAGACAAGGACTCCGTAATCAATGAGGGGCCCAATAAGAGCTCCTCCTAGTGTCTTTCGGGATTTAGTATTGATCAGCGGGGCAACCCTTTGCAAGAAGCGAATTCGTTGGTTGACTTTATTGATAACCTTGGTGGTCATTTTTTCACTGGATAGGTTAGCCTCCAGGATGCAACCCAGGTAGCAGATGTAGTTTTTTCTTTCTATGATGTCATCATTACATCACCATTAATGCCATGACATCATCATCAGTAATGCCATGACATCATCAGTAACACCATGACAGTTTTTGACCTTGTGACCTTGTGTTCATTGTTTCCAGGTCAACAGGAAGGTGGCCTTGAAGCTGAGTGACATAGGTGAGAACACACATGTTCTGCTATTTTCTTATTTCAGTATGGCAGAGGGGTGTAGTATGTTTGTGTGAATGGGTGAATGTAATAGCCTGCTTCCAGACCATAAACCCCGCCCACACTCAGAGTGGACTCTTTCTCTGGTCTGGAGAGTACATGAATCGGCATTTATTTTCGGCTGCTCCAATGAGCGCGGGGGGTGGGGGTGGTTCTAACGAATATCCAATCCGTGCAGCAGTTGAAACGATTCAAACGAAGTTCACACACACAGGCAGGCTGAGGAAGGCACACACACGCGTGCGCTGATTTCACCAAGCTGTTAATGTTGATTACATGTTTCTAGTCGCAGTTCTGTGTGGAAGCAGTCACTACACAGACAGACACACACAATCACACACACTCCGCGACCGTGCGTCGCGTCCACCGTGCGTCTCGATCACCGCGCGTCGCGATCACTCGCGCACGTCCCTCCCCTGTAAATCGATCAGAATAGGGCACAGTTTCAGACTACTGCGTGAGCTGAGTCTGAGATCAGGCTATGAATGTAATGATTGGATGAAGATGCTGCTGTATATAAATGCACCATTTATCATTTACGTTGTTGTCTCCCAGAGGAGAACAGGACGTTTTCCAGCCTGCGGAAGAGTTTTGCCCTCAAGATGTTCATCTTCCAGTTCTTCACCTCCTTCTCCTCTCTCATCTACGTGGCTTTCTTCCTGGGCAGGTGGGTAAAAACAACACTCTATGGAAGCATGTGGCGCCTGAAAGTATAGCAGCTCTATAAGCTCACAACAAGCCTGTGACGTATTGTGAGCTTATAGAAGGGGTAACATGGCATTGGTTCGAATTCCTGTTGGTCCGACCACCTAAATCTAAACTTAACGTGGCCGGGCCAATGAACAGTCCCCCAAATTATAGCAACATAATACATGTTCAGGAGCATTGGATTGGTATTTCTTTGGCTTAACATTTTGTTTACAGTAAACATTCATGGTACATCTCTTAACGGTACAGTATGTGTGTAACAACAATGTTTATGGAACATTTATAAAAATGTTTGATGTTTTAACCTGACAGGATAAACGGTCATCCAGGAGGTTATGTGAGGATCGCAGGGAAGTGGAGGCTGGAAGAGGTGAGTAAAATGATCTATGTTATTATTATATTTATTAAGAGTAAAAATATGTAACTTATATTATATATTATTATACCACCAACAAGTGTGACCTGATATAAATAACAAGGCCCAAAAGTACTAGTTATTGCGACCGTCAGGTCGCAGTTACTATCAAAACCTCCACAAACTGTGAGTCCGTCAGTCAGTCCGTCAGTCAGTCTGTCCCCGGAGCTCCAGGGACCCCCAGGTCCCTGGGGGACCCCCAGATATAAAAAATGACCAAATGTGCAAAAATGACCAAATGACCACCCCAACGGGGCTGCTCACGGGGAATTCCCGGGGACCACCGACTCCTGGTGCTCCAGAACGGATGCAAAAGTGGTGGCGCCCCCAGTGGAGGACCCCCTGCCACTGCAGCGTACATAAAATGCCGTAACTCGGGCTAGGAGCGACCGGGAGAGCCGGGGCCGGTACCTATTCGTCCGCCTCGGCGGCGCGGAGACCCCACCCCTCATTTCTCACATGGCCCTCTTCTAGCGCCACCATGTGGCGGATTCTTGCTAAACACATTTTTGGACACTGCTCCTACAATTTTTGCCCTAAAATCACGCACATCGCTACACAGTATGTCTACACTCATGTCATCAACATGGATCTGTCCCATATAGCGCCACCTTCAGGCCGATTTTTTCAAACACATTTTTGGACACTGCTCCTACAGATTTTGCCCTAAAATCACACAAATCGGTACACACTATGTCTACACTCAGCGCCACCATCAGGCCGATTTTTTTCACCCACATTTTTGGACACTGCTCCTACACATTTTGCCCTAAAATCACGCTGCGACCTGACGGTCGCTTATCTCCCGATTAGGGAGTCTTACTGGTATATTATATGATAATATTATATGATATTTATATATTATTTGATTTATTTCCTATACAGTGCCATCCCAGTGGCTGTCTCACAGACCTGTTCATACAGATGATATTATTATATTATATTTATATTATTTCCTATACAGTGCCATCCCAGTCTAGTTATATGATATTATTATATTATATTTATATTATTTCCTATACAGTGCCATCCCAGTCTAGTTATATGATATTATTATATGATATTTATATTATTTCCTATACAGTGCCATCCCAGTCTAGTTATATGATATTATCATATTATATTTATATTATTTCCTATACAGTGCCATCCCAGTCTAGTTATATGATATTATTATATGATATTTATATTATTTCCTATACAGTGTCATCCCAGTGGCTGCCTCACAGACCTGTTCATACAGATGGCCATGATCATGGTGCTGAAACAAACCATCAACAACATCTTTGAGTTTGGTTTCCCGTAAGTAAACTCATGGATTGGTTTTAAGTTTAACACATTTGAGTAGAGTAGCAGACAATTAGTTTTACCCCCTTTTTCCTCCTTATTTAGTCGTTATGCCTCTAGTGTAACTGACTTAGAATGCTTAGTTGTTTTATTTTATATATAGAGCCGTAACTAGTAAAGTAACTAATCACTTTTTAAGTAACTTGCCCAACACTGTACAGTATATGTATCCTACTTGCTCACCTGCCATTGAGGAGCCCCCACCGGGAGGACATAGCGCCATTAAAAAGTCTGAGCACCACTGATCATAGAAACATAGGTTTTTCAGAAGACATTTCTAGGTATTTGTCAGGACTAAAAGTGTTAATTATACCTTGCAGCTGGCTGAAGGCCAGGTTAGGAACAAAGAAGCAGCAGCAGAAGACGCCTGCTCATCGCCACCCGAAGGAGGACCTAGAGAGCAGCCTGGGAGAGGAGCTGTGCGACAACGGCAAGCTGAACGACGCCAAGCTGAACGACGCCAAGCTGAAGGAGTGGCTCCGAAACTACAGTCTGATCCATGTGGATGCATTCAGCCTCTTCAACGAGTTCCTGGAGATGGGTGAGACACACACAGACACAGACACAGAGAGGCAGAGACGCAGGCAGGGAGGCAGACTGACTGACTGACTGACTGGCTGACTGACTGACTGACTGGCTGACTGACTGGCTGACTGACTGGCTGACAGTGATCCAGTTCATATTGTGTTGATCATACAGTGATCAGTTCATATTGTGTTTATCATACAGTGATCAGTTCATATTGTGTTGATCATACAGTGATCCAGTTCATATTGTGTTATTGATCATACAGTGATCCAGTTCATATTGTGTTGATCATACAGTGATCAGTTCATATTGTGTTTATCATACAGTGATCAGTTCATATTGTGTTGATCATACAGTGATCCAGTTCATATTGTGTTATTGATCATACAGTGATCCAGTTCATATTGTGTTATTGATCAATGATCATACAGTGATCCAGTTCATATTGTATTGATCATACAGTGATCCAGCAGTTCATATTGTGATATTGATCATACAGTGATCCAGTTCATATTGTGTTGATCATACAGTGATCCAGTTCATATTGTGTTAACTTGATCATACAGTGATCCAGTTCATATTGTGTTGATCATACAGTGATCCAGTTCATATTGTGTTGATCATACAGTGATCCAGTTCATATTGTGTTGATCATACAGTGATCCAGTTCATATTGTGTTGATCATACAGTGATCCAGCAGTTCATATAGTGTTATTGATTATACAGTGATCCAGTTCATATTGTGATATTGATCATACAGTGATCCAGTTCATATTGTGATATTGATCATACAGTGATCCAGCAGTTCATATTGTGATATTGATCATACAGTGATCCAGCAGTTCATATTGTGATCAGAGATTGCGTTAGACCGGAAATTGCCGGATTTGACCGATTTATAATGACAAAGACCGGAAAATATAAACCTCATCGGACATAAGGACCGATTGAAAATGACACGGCAGTTCACCGCAAATCTCTCTCTCTCTCTCTCTCTCTCTCTCTCTCTCTCTTTCTCAATGTCTCTCTCTCTCTCTCTCTCTCTCTCTCTCTCTCCCTCATCACTCTCTCTCACATGCACGTCTGGTTGCACAAACACACACGGGTTAAGTTACACTTTTTCCTGTTAATAATAACCTGTGTGAAATAAGCTGCATTGGGAGGTAAACGGGAGACACTTTATTGTGAAGGTAAGACAGGAAATGATAGTTGTTGCTGGGTAGGCCTTTTTTGATTGATTGAAGAATTTATTAGAAGTTTGCAATAGAAAAAAGTACAGTTTCATGACGGTACAAATCACTGGTACAAGGTCAACTAAAAGGAGATCCTAGAAAGCCGAGGCTTATTTCCACA
Source organism: Nannobrachium achirus (assembly GCF_963921795.1). Classification (NCBI taxonomy): domain Eukaryota; kingdom Metazoa; phylum Chordata; class Actinopteri; order Myctophiformes; family Myctophidae; genus Nannobrachium; species Nannobrachium achirus. The sequence goes on along the minus strand of NC_137820.1, from coordinate 6,405,245 downwards.
GGAACCACACTTTAAGTATCTCATATAAGTTGTCGCATCATCATCGCATCGCATCATCTCCGTTCACTACAATGATCAACCGGAGATGACGCGACTGTCCACTAGAGGCGGACGTCCTATGTTAAGCAAAATAATTTCGGACAAAAATGCTTTTTATTCAACAATCCGGTAGCGGCGTGTAATGAACGTTGTGCGGCGTCAAATTGTTATCAAAGTTGGCTTAGGTAAGCACTTTATTTTTGAAATCTGACGTTCCTAGCTCAAACCGTTAAGGGCTCGATTGCCCACTACTCCTCATGTTGAGGCGGCACCAGGACTCTCATGTATATGAGAGTCCTGTATTCAGGGCTAACTAGTGAGTAGTCTATAATTGATTCCTTTCTGGCCAGATTAATCTATCAACCTATGAAACATTGCGCAGACCCCACTTTCAGACTATTTCTCATTATTCTGTACATTATTATGTGTTGGCCTGAAATATGATGCAGAACAGAAACAACTTGTTATGAAACCATGCAGTATCTGTGCAAACACACAGCCTGCGTGAGTAGTCCAATATAATTAATTTCCTTATGCAAGATGATCGATCATCATCAAAACATACAGCTTCGGAAGCTGTATGTTTTTTGTACAGCCTACTACTCCTTTACATTCAATTAGTTCAGTCCCAACTATACAGCAGGACTTAAACTGTTGTTATTGGCTATGTTTTTGCACCTGCTTGTCATCCATGCATTAAAATTATTATGTCCGGTATTTTTATCAGATGTCCGATAAATTTTAATCATGCCGGTCACGGTGACCGGCTGTTAAAAATCCTAGCGCAACCTCTGATTGTGATATTGATCATACAGTGATCCAGCAGTTCATATAGTGTTATTGATCATACAGTGATCCAGTTCATACTGGGTTGATCATACAGTGATCCAGTTCATATAGTGTTATTGATCATACAGTGATCCAGTTCATATTGTGATATTGATCATACAGTGATCCAGTTCATATTGTGATATTGATCATACAGTGATCCAGTTCATATTGTGTTGATCCCACAGTGATCCAGTTCATGTTTTCACAGTGATCCAGTTCAGCTTCACCACCATCTTTGTAGCAGCGTTCCCATTGGCTCCCCTGCTGGCTCTGATCAACAACATCATCGAGATCCGATTGGACGCCATCAAGATGGTGACTCTGGGGCGCAGGATGACTCCCAACAAGACCAACGATATCGGTACGTTTGGTTTTAACTCCCAACAAGACCAACGATATCGGTACGTTTTGTTTGATTGAACACTTTATGATGAGTCAAGTGTTCCTTTATTAGATGTAAATGTTTTATTGTACACTTTATGATGAGTTCAGTGTGAAAAGAAATGACTTGTTTGTTCCACACAATTGCAGGCTGAAGTATTTAAGACTTCTCATTTTATTTCTAAGGCCTAGAATAGAAGACAAGCTCAGCTTTCTAACCCATTTAGGCCTGAAAAATACCTAATTCTAAATCCTAACGGAAAATTATCAGTGTGGTGCTCAAACCTTTTGATGTCAAGAACCGCTATAGAAATATGTATTTGACCCCCGACTCCCATCTCAAAATATTTTGTTCCAGGGACAAAGTCAAAGTCCATGTGGGCGGGGCTTCCTTTAGCAGACACTTAAATGAAGAAGATTCTAATCAAATTAAATCAAATATTGGTGAGGGTCGCATGGATGGCTTGGACAAGATTGGCTGTTAATGACTTCCAACGTCCATGTTTTGTGCGTGCGTGCGTGCGTGCTTGTGTGTGTGTCTCATTGACTTGTCCAGGTGTGTGGACGGGTGTGCTGGAGGCTATTGGCGTGCTAGCGGTCATCGCTAACGGTCTGGTGATCGGCGTGTCTTCAGACTTCATCCCACGCCTGGTTTATCGCTATCACTACGGACCCTGTGCTAACGGCACCCACACACACACTGAGTAGGAACCGTCTGTATTTTGCATGTCATGAATAAAAAATATATAATAATTAGTAACATATAACAATGTAATATTTGCACACACAAAAATCTAATGGGTGAAATGGGACGTTCTGCATAATGAGTACATTTTGATACCAATATTTATAATTTTATAATAATTTTATAATTTCAAAAGTAAATTTTGAATATCGGAATTCTAGTTGTTGCAGTATTGCTTTCACTCAAGTAAAACATTTAGTAGGCCTACTGTTCCCCACCACTGCTTACAGTAAGTGGTGAATTTAACGTTAGATGTTGTTGTTTGTTGTCTTCTCCAGCTACATGTCAGGCTACATCAACACTCTCTCTATAGGTTAGGGTCAGAGTGTTTAATGCAATGTGTTGTCTCTTCTCTTCTCCAGCTGCATGTCAGGCTACATCAACACTCTCTCTCTATGGGTCAGGGTGTTTAATGTAAGGTGTTGTCTCCTCTATGGGTCAGGGTGTTTAATGTAATGTGTTGTCTTCTCTATAGGTTAGAATGTTTAATGTAATGTGTTGTCTCCTACAGCTGCATGTCAGGCTACATCAACAACACTCTCTTCATAATGTAATGTGTTGTCTCCTCTATGAGTCAGGGTGTTTAATGTAATGTGTTGTCTCTTCTCTTCTCCAGCTGCATGTCAGGCTACATCAACAACACTCTCTCCGTGGCCTGGGCCAACGACCAGAACATCCATGACTTCCTACCTCAGCAGATGGTCACCTCAGATGGCCTGAACGTCACCTACTGCAGGTCTGATCTATAAATAATCACCTACTGCAGGTCTGATCCATACACTATAATATATACTTTATACAGTACAATAAATGATCCCTAAAAGCAACCGGAACCGAATGCTGTTGGGTGGGAAGGCCAGCGTATAGAGCCAGCAGAAGCATTACTTTATCATCACATTTTAAATTAATGGGCCAGTAATCTACAAAAAAAGGCATATACTGGTAATTGAAAGAAGACTTTGACTATAGCGACTGAAAGCATCAAATATTTATGACAATGTTTACTAAGGTAATAATAAAATCAAGTGTAAAGTCACATCAAGTCACCATTGAGCCCAATGGAATGTAAAGCAGGGCTCACTTTTTACCTGTTAGCTCTGGTGCTACCAGTTTAAATAATTAGGAGCACCAGGAAAACATTAGGAGCACCCACCAAAGTAAACCTACTGAGCAGGTCAGGAATTTCATGGAGGCCATGAAGGCCGTGGCCGCTGTTGCCCCTCAGTTTGGCCTTGTGCCCCTCAAACCAATGGCATGACCTGAGGCCACAGTGGCCTTAATGACCCAGCAGCTGACTGTACCACTTTCTCCTCTGTCCCTTTCTGGTCAATATGTAGACGGTAGACACCGATGTCTCTTTCTTGTCATGTAGACACCAGTGTTTTTTTTGTTGAGATTCTGAAATCTTAACTTATCAAGAGTCCCTATCTTTAAACCAATCCAGTGACTTTGATTGGTGCAGGGCTAAGCATGGATCAGATTGTAAATACCATCATTTATCTATTTCACTGCAGATTAGGTTATCCCTAAACCTTAAATTCAACATTCTTTCAATGGACTTGTTTTATTTGATGGCCTTCCTGCCCTGGCATTTGGCCTTTGTGCCCCAAAAAAATGCGCAACACCAAAGGCCAAGTGGCCTTGCCCCTAAAATGACGAAAATCCAGGCCTGCTACTGAGTGATGATCAGTAACTCAATGCGTTGTGTTGTCCTCACAGCTATAAAGACTACAGTATTACTGTATCAATGTGCTGTTGTCTCCACAGCTTTAAAGACTACAGGAGCAACGAGGACTACAGCTTAACCCATCAGTTCTGGCTGGTTTTAGCCGTCCGATTGGCCTTCGTCATCCTGTTTGAGGTACAGAAGGGATTCATGATTAGAAATAAATATATATGTTTTGCGACCACGCTGTCTTATGTAAAGGATAACATGTTAATTTACACAGCATGTTATTCAGACAGATGTCAGGTTTACCTGGCATCCTATAGTTTCATCAATGTACAGATTACTATTTTTACCGTTATTATTATTAATTATTCAACCCCCTCTGAAAATGTGGTTAGTGTAGGCACTGTTCCTTTAACGTAGAACTTATGCTCAAAAACGTACTTTTTGGAACAATCAGTGCCTTTATAATCGTTTTATATTCATTTCTTTTTTTGTTCAAAGCAATAATCTCTTCTCTGAAACTTTCTGACCATTCCTAAGTCTTAGCCATGTTTCTAACTGCTCTAATCACAGTCAACAAGTCAATAAGCTTCTAGTGAGGCCAGGTTGCACATCTGATGCAAGTCCTTCGATTGCAGTTGTTTACAGATGTGTTCAGGTGTGCTTAAGAGTTGAATAATTGAAAGTGAAAGGTGGCTTTGAAAGGGGCACTTAACAGTTTCCCAGCCAAAATAGAATGGTTGTTGGTAGATTAGCCGTGACATTTCTGTTATTGTATTATGATCTGAGACATAATATTATGTTTATAAACATGAGCCCGCCACCCCTCCTTTTTGGACCGCAGCGTTGTTTTTTTTTCTTTTTTTTCAATCCCACGGGGTTTGCTCACCATGAATGTCTGGATCTCCATTGACATAAAGTGGAGGTTTTGGCCAAGGCATCTGCTCCCCGTGCGTATCGCGTGCGCGATCCGTGTGCATATAATCCCAGCATATGGTCCAAGTATGACTGAACGGTCGATGTGAGCATTTTGGCTAGCTTAGTCTTTAGTACTCCTGCTATGCTAATGTAATCGTCTAAACAGCAAGTGGACGACAGCAAGGAAGGCTGAAGAAGGAATGGAGCTGACGTCACTTCTGCTTCATCTCAGAGCAGCCATGAGCTATCGATGGACGATCGGTGACTAGGGAAGGTTAGACGATCGCCGATTTTTGGATAAAAATAATTTATTTCGGTTTTAATGACCTAGTCCGGAAAAAGACGGCGCGGCTGAGACTCCTTGCTCAGATGTACGGTATATTCCGGTTTTAATATTAAGGGGCTCCCCGTGGCTTGGAAAGGGTTAACATTGATTTTTTTGAAGAAGAAAAAAAAAACACAATATACAAATATTACTTTTTTGATTTGCAGGGAATCTGGGATGGTTGAATAATTTTGAGCACAACGGTATATTAGACTGTTTAGACTGATGCTAGGTTCATGGTTTACCTGTGATCCTAGATTACAGAGACGCTACACTGTCTTTGATGTACAGTATGTGTTTGCTTACCATGCTTATTATAAGTCCCTCTGGGTAAAGAAGAGTGTCTGATAAATGCTTACATTGTAGATTGTAACGTGAATCTGTGTACCTACTGGTTACCTGCCCGAGCTACAGCTCACACAACTGCTTAATGTATTATTTGCCTATTATTTACAACGACCAGTGATTTACAGTGACTTGAATTTCCTCACATCTTTATGGGTTTGTTTGCGTGTGTGTGTTGTGTGGGTGCGTGCGTGCGTGCGTGCGTGTGTGCGTGCAGCATGTGGTGGTGATCTGTAAGTTCATCGCAGCCTGGTTCGTGCCCAATGCTCCCATGAGGGTGAAGAACAAGAGACTGGAGCACAAACTGAAACATCTGAAGGGTGAACTCAGGTGAGTGTCTGGATGGAATGATGTCACACAGGTAGATCACATGGTACACACTGAGGTCACATGACAGCTGTCTGGAGTTTGGGAACAGCATAGATATAAAAAGCTATATATACCTCATCCGCCGCTGCAGTTCATTGGCGTAACCTGTAAAAAAGTATTAGCGGAAGTGCGTATATGTGGATAGCACACTGCCACTCAAAGTGATTACTGGCCAATCACAGCGCAAGTTCACTTGAGACCGCACGCCTCCGTCACGGTTTCAAACTTCTTCGGTCGGAAAAAATAACAAATGTCCGCGGTTGTCAGAAAAATAGTGGTACTAGCAGGATTCAATCCCAGGAGGTGTGGATTGGGAGTCTAATGATTAGCAAAACAAGCCACTGAGGCTGGTGTTTATGGGGCATTCGGGCGGCATTAGAATGTGACAACGCCCATCACTACAAGGCTTTTCATGACTATGCTTCCCAACTCCTGTAGAGCGAAAGAAAGAAGCCCCGCCCAGTAGCGGAAGCCTAGGGGAAGCCTCGCCCCCCCCCCCCCCCTCTTGTAGTTAATTATCTGGTATGGATCAGAAATGTAGTTCTCGGGACTACGGCTGTTATGACGTAATCGCCGTAGCGGTCAAAAGTGTTAAGCAACCAGCCGTCGGCGACGGGGTCCCACCCCTTTCGCTGAACGATTTGGTTCCCATGGCGACGCGACCACGCAGCAGGCGTGCCGCTACGTGGAAAGGTAGACTCTGCCGTAGTAGAGACGGCCGCGACGGTGGCAGGTTGATCTATCGAGCGCTAGTCTGGTAGGATTCACCTTGAAACATGGGCTGCATATTGTTGCAGTGTTTTTGGTTGGTTTCTATTCTGAATGTTTTGAAGGTTTGCACAGGGCTCTACTTCCTGTATTGTCCCATCTGCCGTTGCAGTGCAAAGCTTAAAGGGGAGTTTCGGTCAAAAACGACTTTCCTACCTTTAAAATGTTGATTCAGGAAGCTTCTGGGTTGATCCTGGTTAGTTTTGACCCATAGCAGCATTTTGTTCCATTTTGGATTTTCTCCCCTGCACCCCACGGCTCCAAACGGCACCTCTTGGGTCACTCCATAATCCGGTTATTATTCTCGCTCAAAACTCACTTTTCTCGCTCGGTCTCAGTCCCTGGTAACGTTGTTAGCAAATCCAAGCTACACCAGCTCCTGGTCGCCGCCATGTTTGTTTACTTTTAGCTCAACTCTGAACTCTCAGCCCAGGAGAGAACACTGTGAAATCACGTTTTGTATCGCGTGACTCCCCGACGCGCGACGAACAATAAAACACAAAAATGCTCTTAGCCAAATAAAAAAGATGTAACTATGTCGACAAAGTCTGCAGAGTGATGTATGGTGTAGCCTCTTGTCTACCTCAACAGGCACAACAGGCTGTGGGGGGAGGGGGGTGGAGCTGTGAGCAGCAGCAGCAGCTTGTGAACGCGCGTTTCCCAACGGGTATGGGATTTCCCAGTGTTTCTCTTGCAGGGCTGAGAGTTCAGAGTTGAGCTTCTTGTAAACAAACATGGCGGCGACCAGGAGCTGTTGTAGCTCGTATATGCTAACAACGTTACCAGGGACTGAGACCGAGCGAGAAAAGTGAGTTTTGAGCGAGAATAATAACCGGATTATGGAGTGACCCAAGAGGTGCCGTTTGGAGCCGTGGGGTGCAGGGGAGAAAATCCAAAATAGAACAAAATGCTGCTATGGGTCAAAACTAACCAGGATCAACCCAGAAGCTTCCTGAATCAACATTTTAAAGGTATGAAAGTCGTTTTTGACCGAAACTCCCCTTTAAATAGCCTATTAGCAGCGGCCTATGGAGGAAGCAGCGCGGCACAAAGCATCCCTTCAAAGTAAGAGGCAGCAGAAGTGTTAACCCTTAAGTTCTGTTCAGATTCACTACACCTTCGTTCTGTTCGGGTCATTTTGACCCGGTGGATATTTGGTTTAAAAAAAATAACACTAATATAAATTTTAACTTAACAAATCATCATGATACATTGACTTTGACTCAATACTAAACAATTCATATGATATATTTGGTAAATGTTTGCATTTCTGCTTTGCTATATCACATTAAACACTGAAAGAGCTAGGCGTTTTTACTGATTTAGCTGAAATCCATGTAAAAAAAACTACTTCATTTAATACTGGGCAATATTGCTCATGCTTATATGAAGGGGGGGAGGGTTCGGAATGGGGCTTCGGAAGGGGGGTGTTAGAAGTGGGGGTGACTGTGTGTCTGTGTTTTGGCATAATACTGTGTATTTCTGTGCTTCCGGGTCAAAATGACCCGAACAGCACTTAAGGTTCAAAAAATATGAGGGGGGTGTAGCATGGGTGTAGTGCAAAAATATTTTTTTTACATGTTCATCTTAGAAGAATCTTTAAGGCCAGTGAGTTTCAAGTGGAAAAATGTTTTACTTCTACCTTTTTTTTCCAAATGAAAATGTAAAACGGGTCAAAATGACCCGAACAGCACTTAAGGGTTAATAAACATTGTCATAACTACTTTATGGTTCCTGTCGCTAGTTTAAAGCCTCATTTCAATCACCATGAATCACCACGTTTTGTGAAAATATGGTCCAATTTATGTTATATTTGATGTTATAGCAGGGTATGCTGTAGGAGGGGCTTGTGATCATAGGCTTGTGATGATTCTTCTTTGTGTGCTTTATTTTCGGCAAGCTCAAGACAATGTCCCATGTATCCCTGCGGTTGCACGTGACCATTGGCAGCCAATAGCATTCGAGGTGGTACCATTTCTACCAATGAACGTTGATTTCTACAACTGCCAAAAAGGCTTCATTTGAGCAGCATAGAAACCAATGGCTTTCCACTGTCCATATCTTTTTTACAGTCTATGACATAAATATTTGCTATGGATCAGTGGTCAGCTGCTGCCTGCTGCAAGATACTATGATAGGCTACTACTCTGCTGAAAAGTCAAATGGTGTGGCAAACATCCTCTTTAGTTTCAAGGACACCCAGCTTGATATGCATCAGGCCAGTGGTTCTCAAACCTTTTCATGTCAAGGATCTCCAAAGTGTTGACATTTCTACTGCCGGGCAGTTTGTCAGAAGCAGGTGGTTTGAGCTGCATGCAATACCTCTTATCAACCAGTAGGTGTCCCGCCTGACCACAGGGTAGTCTAGACTAGACCAAACAATCACTGCTGATTCTGAATTGTATCAACATACTCTTTAAGTTACAATTTCAATTTAGGCACATGATATGATTCATATGGATTAAATAAAAAATGTATTCACTCATTTAGATGGCATTAGCTAATTACTTAGCCAATGCAGCACATTATTACAACATAAAAACTCAACATCATTTATGAAATATCACAGCCAACAATGTTTAATTGTTTTTCTTGCAGCTCCAGCAACCTGGACCAATCAGTGACGTCTCGATTGGCGTCACATCTGGCTTAGAATATCATCTGATTTCAACCAACATAAATCCTGCCCACAAAAAAACAGACGTGCTGGATTAATCAGAGAGGTCCTGATCGAGGCCAGATAAAGACAGATATGTCCCAGAATACAACCTTAAACAATAACAATAAAAACCATAAGTCCATATGACGTCCTGGTAATGACGTCAAGATCATCCCCATATGGGCTGTGATCTGGCCTAGTTCTGAACGTCACTGGATTCACCAGAGGACTTTATCATCGTATTTGGCTTGCAGGGGCTCCTTTGATGGTGAACAGAATCGGAAGAAGAGACATGGACTCATTTATGACTAATGATCAATGATCGATAATATTGATCAATCTGGTCAAAGACTGTATGTGTGGACGTACGCGCACACTGTGCGTACGCACACACACTCGTGCGCGTGCACACACACAATTCTCTGATAGTTTCCTGATCACGTGTGAAAACATAACATTGATGGTTTCCACGGATGAAGCTGCATGTCAACAACGGACATAACCCTTTTTTTTTTTTTTTACATAAATGACAAAAAAAAAGAATACTATGTATTTTTCCTATTTGTGATTTTGTTTTATTTGATTTATTTTAGCTGAAGACATGAAGTTGTTTCCTTGTTGCCTTACGGGTTGTTTTCACAGGTAATTTAAGATGATCATCTATGCAGGGGTCTTCAACAGGGGGTCTGGGACCCCACGGGGGTCCTCAGAGTTACTACGGGGGACCACCACATTTTTTGTGTGATTGAACCGACTTGAACCCTAAAGCATCCCTATTCTGAGGGGAACATAAGCTGAAAATAGAGGGAAAAAAGAGCAGACCAAGTACAGAGCCAAGGGTCAGGTTTACAGAGTATTGAAGGTTTAAGTGGTTAAATGTCTGAAAATACAGGATTGTATTTTAAATGTTTGTATTTATAACAGTTTTGTTTTTCACAGGTTATAAGACGGTCATCTCATGCATTTTAAATATTATTCTTTTTATATCTTGCATTTTAAGGTTCTAAGGCAGATAGAATAGAACGTTTCTTTTTTCATTCCTACTAATGGTGGCAGAAGTAGATTGTTTTTACTTGAGTAAAAGAAACAATACTGTGATATAGAAATACTCTGTTAGAAAGTTTCACTTGACTAAATGTACCATGTTCATTGGCATCAATGCTTACTGTACCAAAGTAAAAAAAAAAAGTACTCATAAGCATGTCCAGAGGTACCAGAATCAGTTGAAAAAACATTTGCAACTTTTTTTCCATTCAAGATATAGACATTTTAAGCTCCCCGCAGCCATCTCGGACGCCATCTTGAAAATCACGGCTTTCTGGGAGCTTGATTTTGGTAGACTTTTAGTATGTTATTTAGCTTGCCCAATACTACCAGAATCCATTGAAAAATCCGAGTCCATGCTGACGACACAGACCAAGCGAGCATGAGGAGGATTCTTAACAGTGCCAACTGCAACAGGGCAAGAAAGGCCCTGTTCAACCCCCTTCTCAAGCACGAGTCCGGAGTCATGGAGGACTTACTTGGATACATACATCTGTCCATCTGATACAAAAGATCTAGTTCATTCTCACTCACGCATGCACACAGACACTTTAGTTTCCTATTGATTCCTGCATTGATTTCCTGATAACAGACCAGTATTCTCAACAGACAGCTGTCTTGTCTTACATTGCTTTGAAAGCAGATCTTGTCACCCAGTAAAATCTTGTTTGAAAACAAGGTTTTGATTTTGTTTGTTTGTTTTGTAGCTGTGGAATAATTGATAATCTATGATGCGTGACACAGATGTGACATTTTGATTTAGTAACTAATGTGTTTGCAGCTCAGCCTTGTAACTTTGACATACAATTGATGACATCAAATAGATTTTTGTGTCCAATCCATACAGTCAGGATTATTTATATGGTAAAAAAAGGACCACTATGCTAAAACCAAAGATACAACCTTTCTTTTTGCTTTATACTTTATTGTTTCATATTTAGTTTGTGCATGGGATAATCAGTTAATGATAATTGGACCTACCAGTATAATAGCAAATTAAACCACTTAATCCCTATATTGCGACATAATGTGTTACAATGCAATGTGAGCCTGTAGATCTGCTATTTCTGCTGTAAAATGAGTATACAGGCCAGGGTTCAAAAGTAGGGGAACTTTTTTTTGTTTTTGTTTTTTAACAACATTGTGATCAGTGATCTAGCTACTCTGGAAGGGCTTAGGGGACCAGTGATCTAGTACACTGGAAGGGCAGTGTTAATTGTGTTGACTAAGACTAAGACTAAGTCGACTGAGATTATGATATTAATTAGACTAAAGGCTCTAACAGAGTCCAGGGTGAAGAAGAGCTATTCACTTCACCTCGTTGTAGTTTCCTAGCTATCACCTAGGCTTTGTTATGTATTTTTCTTTGCCCGAAAATAGCATTCAAGCGCACGTTTCGTAGGTTTGTTTGATTGATTGATTGAGTATTTTATTTGACAAAAATGGAGAACAGTATAGTCAATACAATAAAAAACATTTAGTACAGTACAAGTACAGTTAAACACCCTGCCTAAAAGGAGCATCCCAAATAAGTCCTTTTACAGTCTTTTTTACGTCCCAGACCACACTCACTCTTTGAGAACAGAAGACGCAGCGTTTGCTCATCAAAGACACATTCAGCATTAAATCATATTGCGACCGTCAGGTCGCAGTTACTGTCAAAACCGCGTGTTTCCTAAACCCACCAGACTTGAGTTAAGACCCGCCTCACAGAAACGTGAGAATGTCCAGGAGTGGCTGAAATCCTTGCCGGACACATGGAGGGTGGATAAAGTCAGTAAAGGCATGGAGACAATCTTAAAACGTGTACTGAGAAAAGCCTGCATTTGCACAATGCACAGCTATTAATTTGTCACTACAGTGCTCAAAATAAACTGTGCTTAACAAAACAAAACAAAAAAAAACACTTGAAACTTACTTTGTTTTCAAAATTCACCGGCACTGGGTCACGTGACTACTGTCCATTCTTCTTGTCATGTGATTGCTGTCCACTGGTGTTTACTGCTCACAAAAGACTAACTACATTATCGCCGACGATCGCCGCCTGAACGCCGATCTCCGCCTGGACAGGTGAAGTAAAAAGTTAAAGAAAAAAAAAAGTTTGAAAAAAAAAAAAAAATGAAGATGGAGTCAGCAAGCCCAACCAAAACAGAGCGAGAGTGGCTAAGCATCTTGCAGCAAACTCAGCTACAGATTCAACAGCAGCTAGATAAACAAAGGCTGCAAAATCAACAATTTCAGCAGATGGCTGTCTGGAATGAAATCCTTATGTCTTTAGAGATAAGTGCTCAGGAATATGGATGGAGCTATGAAGAAAAGCTGGATGAGCTATGAGTGGCTGAGTGTCTCTGAGTCTGAAATGCGTTTTGTCTACTCCCTGCCAGAGCATGTAAGGGAAGACTACATGCTTCTCACAGACCAGCTGACACACCGCTACAGTCAGGTAGCCACACCAGCAGCACCACCACTGAAACAGGAAGGCCCCAGTCCAATGGTTCCTGTCCCAGTGAATCATCTGCCTGTCCAGTGTGTGGTCAACACAGGGGTGGAATTCCAGCAGCTCCGACTAGAGGGCTGGTCAGAAGACAAGACAACAGCCTGCCTCCTGAATGTGGAGACTGAAACGGGCTTCGACTTCTTGCTGACAGCTGACAACGTAGCCTTAGAAGAGGGAGGAGAGGTGTTCATTGAGGGCGAGCCAGTGCCAAGCTACATCACTGTGAGGAAAGCCTGCATGGAGAGCTCTCCCTCACCCACCCAGAAGTCACAGCAGCAGGTCGAAGACATCCCTGAAACCGGTGAGCTCCAGACATCTGACACGGCACCTCCAGACATCTCTGCTAGACAGCCACCACCAGTCAAGCTTCGAGAGGGCCTGCCCATCCTACACCCTCCGGAGAGCCTACTCAGCTTGAAGCCTCCAGAAGGCCTGCCCATTTTGCATCCTCCCGAAAGCCTGCTCAGCTTGCATCCTCCAAAGAGCCTACGCATCCTGCATTCTCCTGAGAGCCTACCCATCCTGCATTCTCCAGAGAGCCTACCCATCCTGCGTTCTCCAGAGAGCCTACCCATCCTGCGTTCTCCAGAGAGCCTACCCAACGTGCGTTCTCCAGAGAGCCTACCCAACCTGCGTTCTCCTGAGAGCCTACACAGCGTTCGACCTCCTGAGAGCCTACACAGCGTTCGACCTCCTGAGAGCCTACGCAGCGTTCGACCTCCTGAGAGCCTACACAGCGTTGTAGTACTGTGTTTAAAAAAGGGAAAACTTTGTAACTTTGCTAAAGAGAAAACGTACTGAGAAAGCTATTAATTTGTCACTAGTAGGCCTACTGTACTCAAAATATAAACTCTTACTGATTATCAGTTAAATTGTTATAGTTTGGGTATGGCTTTGGGCGTAAGTGCAATAACGTTCATATCAGACTGTAAAAAGGTTCATATGCACTTTTATACTAGATTATTGAGAGGAGCGTTTCCGCGAGGCGGGTCTTAACTCAATCCTGGTGGGTTTAGGAAACACGCGTCAAAACCTCGACCAGCTGTTCGTCAGTCAGTCAGTCTGTCAGTCAATCTGTCACACGTCACACTTTTGCACTGCTCATATCTCCGCAACCGTTGCCCCGATCCATGCCACATTTTGCACAAACACTCCTCACATGCCCCTCTTCTAGCGCCACCATGAGGCCGATTCTTACAAAACACATTTTTGGACACTGCTCCTACAATTTTTGCCCTAAAATCACGCAAATCGGTACACAGTATGTCTACACTCATCTTTTCAACATGGATCTGTCCCATTTAGCGCCACCTTCAGGCGGATTTTTTAAAACACATTTTTGGACACTACTCCTACAGATTTTGCCCTAAAATCACGCAAATCGGTACACAGTATGTGTACACTCATCTCATCAACATGGATCTGTCCCATATAGTGCCACCATCAGGCCGAGTTTTTTAAACACATTTTTGGACACTGCTCCTACAAATTTTGTCCTAAAATCACGGAAATTGGTACACACTTGCTCTACACTCAAGTAATCAACATGGATCTGTTCCATTTAGCGCCACCTTCAGGCCGATCTTTTCAAACACATTTTTGGACACTGCTCCTACCTAAAATCACGCTGCGACCTGACGGTCGCTTATCTCCCGATTAGGGAGTCTTACTGGTAACACACAAATATTACATAGAGTAAGAAATGTGGAGAAAATAAACAGAGATGAGCTTATGGATTTATTTGACCACTGACGGTCGCAGTTACTATCAAAACCTCGACCAGCTGTCCGTCAGTCCGTCCGTCAGTCTGTCACACGTCACACTTTTGCCCTGCTCATATCTCCGCAACCATTGCCCCGATCCATGCCAAATTTTGCACACACACTCCTTAACTGCCAAACCACAACCTCCAATTCACACATGACCCTCTTCTAGCGCCATCATGAGGCCGAGGGGGTGGGGCTATATGGGACAGATCCATGTTGATGAGATGAGTGTAGACATACTGTGTACCGATTTGCATGATTTTAGGGCAAAATCTGTAGGAGTAGTGTCCAAAAATGTGTTTAAAAAAATCGGCCTGAAGGGGGCGCTAAATGGGAAAGATCCATGTTGATGACATGAGTGTAGAGCAAGTGTGTACCGATTTGCGTGATTTTAGGGCAAAATTTGTAGGAGCAGTGTCCAAAAATGTGTTTGAAAAAATCGGCCTGATGGTGGCGCTATATGGGACAGATCCATGTTGATGAGATGAGTGTAGACATACTGTGTACCGATTTGCGTGATTTTAGGGCAAAATCTGTAGGAGTAGTGTCCAAAAATGTGTTTTAAAAAATCGGCCTGAAGGGGGCGCTAAATGGGAAAGATCCATGTTGATGACATGAGTGTAGAGCAAGTGTGTACCGATTTGCGTGATTTTAGGGCAAAATTTGTAGGAGCAGTGTCCAAAAATGTGTTTGTAAAAATCGGCCTGATGGTGGCGCTATATGGGACAGATCCATGTTGATGCCATGAGTGTAGACATACTGTGTAGCGATTTGCGTGATTTTAGGGCCAAATCTGTAGGAGTAGTGTCCAAAAATGTGTTTGAAAAAATCGGCCTGAAGGTGGCGCTAAATGTGACAGATCCATGTTGATGAGATGAGTGTGGACATACTGTGTACCGATTTGCGTGATTTTAGGGCAAAAATTGTAGGAGCAGTGTCCAAAAATGTGTTTTGCAAGAATCGGCCTCATGGTGGCGCTAGAAGAGGGCCATGTGAGAAGTGATGGGTGGAGCTT
The DNA here is from genome assembly GCF_963921795.1 of Nannobrachium achirus. Taxonomy (NCBI): domain Eukaryota; kingdom Metazoa; phylum Chordata; class Actinopteri; order Myctophiformes; family Myctophidae; genus Nannobrachium; species Nannobrachium achirus. The sequence goes on along the minus strand of NC_137820.1, from coordinate 6,389,871 downwards.
GTGGTTTGGCAGGCAAGGAGTATGTGTGCAAAATTTGGCCTGGATGGGGGCAACGGTTGCGGAGATATGAGCAGGGCAAAAGTGTGACGTGTGACTGACTGACTGACTGACTGACTGACTGACTGACTGACTGACTGACTGACTGACTGACTGACAGCCGGTGGAGGTTTTGATAGTAAATGCGACCTGACGGTCGCAACAATATACAAAACTTTTTAATCCTGTGAATGCTTTCTTTATAATTGGCTAATTTATGAATTTATAAGAAGAGGTTGCATATTATGAAACATCAAAAAGGGTACATTGGTTAAACTTTCAGCGTAAATGCTCACTGTGGTTCACAAATACAAGGTAATTTGAACAGGAGATGGAGCGACGTGCAACCACAGTGCAGGAAACATTATCTGGGTCGCGGCTCCTAACTGAAGGATGGCAGGAAGTTAGATGCTTGCATTCTGCACGTAACTATATAGAGCCTACTTGTACAGTCATCTCACTAGAAACACATATGGAAACTTACTGAGAAACACCGCCTGAACCATGCTGCACCAGACAGTAGATGTCTCATACAGCGGCCACAGAGATCACAGGAGGTCACAGGAATAAAACAAGGTTTAGAATGAACTGTCTGAGTGAGAATGCATTGTGTCTGATCACAACAGTTGCCCTCTCTTGTCCTAGAATAGGACAACACTACCAGTAAGACTCCCTAATCGAGAGATAAGCGACCGTCAGGTCGCAGCCTGATTTTAGGCCAAAATGTGTAGAAGTGTGGAAAAATGTGTATGTAAAAATCGGCCTGATGGTGGCTCTATATGGGACAGATGCATGTTGATGAGATGAGTGTAGCCATACTGTGTACCGATTTGCGTGATTTGAGGGCAAAATCTGTAGGAGCAGTGTCCAAAAATCTGCCTGATGGTGGCGCTATATGGGACAGATCCATTTTGATGACATGAGTGTAGACATGCTGTGTAGCGATTTGCATGATTTTAGGGCAAAATCTGTTGGAGTAGTGTCCAAAAATGTGTTTTAAAAAATCGACCTGAAGGTGGCGCTAAATGGGACAGATCCATGTTGATGACATCAGTGTAGAGCAAGTGTGTACCGATTTGCTTGATTTTAGGGCAAAATTTGTAGGAGCAGTGTCCAAAAATGTGTTTTAAAAAATCGGCCTGAAGGTGGCGCTAAATGGGACATATCCATGTTGATGAGATGAGTGTAGAAATACTGTGTACCGATTTGCGTGATTTTAGGGCAAAAATTGTAGGAGCAGTGTCCAAAAATGTTTTTTTCAAGAATCGGCCTCATGGTGGCGCTAGAAGAGGGCCATGTGAGAATTGATGGGTAGAGATTGTGGTTACCGATTTGCGTGATTTGAGGGCAAAATCTGTAGGAGCAGTGTCCAAAAATCTGCCTGATGGTGGCGCTATATGGGACAGATCCATTTTGATGACATGAGTGTAGAAATGCTGTGTAGCGATTTGCGTGATTTTAGGGCAAAATCTGTAGGAGTAGGAGTAGTGTCCAAAAATGTGTTTTAAAAAAACGACCTGAAGGTGGCGCTAAATGGGACAGATCCATGTTGATGACATCAGTGTAGAGCAAGTGTGTACCGATTTGCGTGATTTTAGGGCAAAATTTGTAGGAGCAGTGTCCAAAAATGTGTTTAAAAAAATCGGCCTGAAGGTGGCGCTAAATTGGACATATCCATGTTGATGAGATGAGTGTAGACATACTGTGTACCAATTTGCGTGATTTTAGGGCAAAAATTGTAGGAGCAGTGTCCAAAAATGTTTTTTTCAAGAATCGGCCTCATGGTGGCGCTAGAAGAGGGCCATGTGAGAATTGATGGGTGGAGGTTGTGGTTACCGATTTGCGTGATTTGAGGGCAAAATCTGTAGGAACAGTGTCCAAAAATCTGCCTGATGGTGGCGCTATATGGGACAGATCCATTTTGATGACATATGAGTGTAGACATGCTGTGTAGCGATTTGCGTGATTTTAGGGCAAAATCTGTAGGAGTAGTGTCCAAAAATGTGTTTTAAAAAAACGACCTGAAGGTGGCGCTAAATGGGACAGATCCATGTTGATGACATCAGTGTAGAGCAAGTGTGTACAGATTTGCGTGATTTTAGGGCAAAATTTGTAAAATTTGTAGTCCAAAAATGTGTTTTAAAAAAATTGGCCTGAAGGTGGCGCTAAATGGGACATATCCATGTTGATGAGATGAGTGTAGACATACTGTGTACCGATTTGCGTGATTTTAGGGCAATAATTGTAGGAGCAGTGTCCAAAAATGTTTTTTTCAAGAATCAGCCTCATGGTGGCGCTAGGAAGAGGGCCATGTGAGAATTTTGTGTAGAAGTGTGGAAAAATGTGTATAAATCGGCCTGATGGTGGCTCTATATGGGACAGATGCATGTTGATGAGATGAGTGTAGCCATACTGTGTACCGATTTGTGTGATTTGAGGGCAAAATCTGTAGGAGCAGTGTCCAAAAAAGTTTTTTTCAAGAATCGGCCTCATGGTGGCGCTAGAAGAGGGCCATGTGAGAATTGATTGGTTGTAGTTTGGCAGGCAAGGAGTATGTGTGCAAATTTTGGCATGGATCGGGGCAACGGTTGCGGAGATATGAGCAGGGCAAAAGTGTGACGTGTGACGGAGGGACAGACGACCAGACGGACAGACAGCCGGTGGAGGTTTTGGTAGTAAGTGCGACCTGACGGTCGCAATTACAACCATGATCTGCTTTAATTCCGTCAGTCTATATTAGTAGCTTAATGACTAGTATAGTAGTATTAAAATGTATTTTTTTATGTCCATTGGTTTTGTATTTAGGTTCATAAAGTTAACGTGAGTATATAAGTAAATCGAAATTAAATCAAAATAATACATTTGAGGATTCCAATAAAAAAAATAACAACAAATAATTCAGGATTCCAATTCAAAAGAAGCAAAAATAGCCGTATGGATATATAATAATATGCGTATGGAGCTTGTAGATCTGCTATTTTGCTTCTTTTGTATGAGATACTAGAACGACAAAGTAGGACGTAGCAATATGCAATGTGGCCCTCTGGAGTGAAGCTGAAAATTTAGTGGCCCTCGCCATTATCAAAGTTGCCCACCCCTGGTCTAGAGTCATGTCATCAACATGGATCTGTCCCATTTAGCGCCACCTTCAGGCCGATTTTTTAAAACACATTTTTGGACACTGCTCCTACAGATTTTGCCCTGAAATCACGCAAATCGCTACACAGTATGTCTACGCTCATGTCATCAACATGGATCTGTCCCATATAGCGCCACCATCAGGCCGATTTCTTCAAACACATTTTTGGACACTGCTCCTACACATTTTGCCCTAAAATCACGCTGCGACCTGTCGGTCGCTTATCTTCCGATTAGGGAGTCTTACTGGTATCTCATTAAAATTGTAGCGTGATCCGGTTCGGGAGGCGAACTCGGGCTGCAATATAACAAGCCGTGTACGTTACCAGTCAACCAAAGAGCTGAGCTTGATGGCCGAGAGTAACGTAGCACCCTGGGAGCCTACAATATGACTGGTTGAAAGGTTTACATTCAGAGTAACGTAGCACCCTGGGAGCCTACAATATGACTGGTTGAAAGGTTTACATTCAAACCAGCAACTCTGTGCCTGATTGGGTGTTTTTGTAGGCCTACTTTACTTTTCTTTCTTTCCTTCTTTCTTTCTTTCTTTCTTTCTTTGCTGGGTTTTTCAAATAGTGCTGTCTGTCTGTCTGTCTGTCTGTCTGTCTGTCTGTCTGTCTCTCTCTCTCTGTTCATAGCTCCCCCCCCCCCCCCCCCCCCCCCCCCCCACACACACACACACACACACAGACAAACACGCCCACAGTCAAGAAGACGATCACATTAGCATTATTTAGATCAACGTGACAGTCAGTCAAAGCCATCAGGAAGTGATACAGCTCAACAGCAGAGAGACATCCAACATTAACTAAACATCCAACATTGACTAAACATCCAACAGGTAGGAATCCACTATGAGCCTCTCATCCAACCTTCACCCTGTAATATGCGTGCGTGCGTGCGTGCGTGCGTGTGTGTGTGTGTGTGTGTGACTGTGTGTGAGAGAGAAAGAGAGAGAGAGAAATAGTCCGTAATTTACAATTATATATGGGCTCACATAAGTAGCAGTAGGCCTATCTTTCATATTGTTGAATGAAAAGCATTTCAATCAGATTGTTGCCCATTTTTTATAGCGTTCTAAAGCGTAATACACCTTTCAACCAGAAGGGTCACATAGTTGAAATCATGACAAAAAAACTGAGAAAATGTCCACTGATCAGATTAAAATGCTTTTTATTCAACAACATACAGGTACGTATGGAGACCTGGGTATAATTGTGGGCGCGTGGTGCTTTTCCGATGGCCGGAAAATCCGACGGCACGGAGATTCGAGTATGTCCGAGTATGGGGCCGCCCAATTTGTGGCACGATGGTTCGAGGGCTCGTTTGTCCTTGAAAAGTTGTCCTTATGTTTCGAATCTCGGTAGTCCGGTGTCCTTAAACTCCGAGAGAGCGCGAGAGCGTGATTTTCATTTTTCAAGCTATTACCGAAACTGTAATATGCCGCCGGCCCGCCGCTGTATGAGAGATGAGAGCGGAGAGAGAGACACACACAACGATCGGGGAGACCGGGTGGGACAGCGACGAAAAGAAGGGATCATGCATGGCCATGGTTCCCTCGACCTATGTTGCCTCACTGAACTTGATCACTGACCCAGAGACCATCTGTGTCTAAGTGTCTTGTTAATATTGTTTTGTGTGTGTGTGTGTGTGTGTGTGTGTGTGTGTGTGTGTGTGTGTGTGTGTGTGTGTGTGCGCGCGCGCGTGTCTAACTAACCCGGTGACCCCAGCATCCCGAATATTAATATTTATTTGGTCTGGTTCAAAATAAATGAATGGCAGTCACTCACTGCAAATCAACAATCAATTTGTCCAATAAACTATAATAGGCTAGTCCTAACGTTTCCTCCTTAGTTTAAAACCTATGCGTTTCTCCCCGCTCGCCGTGCGTAATTATCTGGAGATCCCTCTCTCGGGTTATTCACCAGCCCTGTCCATATAAAACAGCGCAACCAGTTGTGCACTGGTGTTCGGCTGAAAGATTAACGCTGGTCTTTACGCACGATGCATGGATTAAATCCATTGGATTTGCACAGATATACGAGCTCGCGATGCGACGCGTTGTGAGCTTGTAGATCGGCTATTTTCAAATAGCCACGGTATAGAATAGGGCTAAAGTGCATTTATGTATGTTTTATAATATCATTTATATCTGCAAAGTAACTATAGTTAGTAACCAAAGTTTTCAAATAATTGTAGGAGTAAAGGTACAATATTTGGATCCGAGATGTAGTGGAGTAAAAGTAGGCCTATTGGACATTCTGAAGTACAGATACCTCAAAATTGTATTTAAGTACAGTATTTAAGTAAATGTACTTAGTTACTTTACACCACTGATAACTTTAATATTGTGCCTTTTTTTTTAAGGGCTACAATGCAGTTCTGCTCCCCATGGGGAGTCTTGTGTGACTTGAAGTGTGGTCTTGTGTGACTTGAAGTGTGGTCTTGTGTGACTTGAAGTGTGGTCTTGTGTGACTTGAAGTGTGGTCTTGTGTGACTTGAAGTGTGGTCTTGTGTGACTTGAAGTGTGGTCTTGTGTGACTTGACGTGTCAAGATTTTTCATTTTATTTCAGTTGTGGTGTTTACCAATGAATTTCATTACTTAATTTATAAAAAAAAAAAAACGTATTTGCATGTTTGTCTTAATTTTGAAAAGTTCTATTTCTTACTTGCATGTTTATGTCGTTTTAATTAGAAAAAAAGGTTTGTGAAAGTACACTCTGATTTATTTCATTATATTATTTCATTAGGCTATATTATAAAAGGAATATTAAAAACTGTTGAAAGGGGGAACGTCGGTAGTGTTCATAATGCATGCATGCAAATCCAGTGATGTAAAGTAAGTACATTTAGGCCTACTAAGTACTAGGCTGCTTACAATTTTGAGGTATCTGTACTTGAGTATTTCCAATACTTTTACTTCTACTCCACTACATCTCGGATCCAAATATTGTACTTTTACTCCTCTACAATTATTTGAAAACTTTATTTGAAAACTTTATTTACTAGTCACCAAAATGGGAGGGGACCTGTGATTTTTCTGCCGTACTTTTTATTTCTGTCTCATCTATTAGTGGTCATTAAGGTCCACAGAATGAGAGGCCTGCGCTCTGCTGGAAACATCGCGAAAAAAACGTTATGGCCATTTGTATATTCACTGTCCCACTGACTCCACTAGAAATATTTAAAAAAATCTGCTTTAAGTAGCCTAGCATAGGCCCCCCCTCTCTGTAGTAATTCTATACAGTGGCCATTCTACAAGCTCACAACGCGTCACATTGCCAGCTTGTAGGTCTGTGCAAATCCATGCATCGTGCGTAAAAAGACGGTGCGTAAAAGCGTCGGGCGTCTTCAATGCGCACTCAACCAGGGGTTTGATCTTTCAGCCAAACACCAGTGCACAACTGGTTGCGCTGTTTTATATGGACAGGGCTGGTGAATAACCCGAGAGAGGGATCTCCAGATAATTACGCACGGCGAGCGGGGAGAAACGCATAGGTTTTAAACTTGAAAAAAGGAGAAAAAAATCATAATGAAAGGAACTGTGTTGAAACATTATGCATGAAGTTTAGTTTATTTAGGACCATAGTTTATTTAGGATCAAGGAAATTGCAGTGACTGCCATTCATTTATTTTGAACCAGACCAAATAATAAATATTAATATCCGGGATGCGCACGCACCCACACACCCACACACACACACACACACACACACACACACACACACACACACACACACACACACACACACACACACACACACAGCCGCTGTCCCACCCGGTCTCCTCGATCGTTGTAGTTCATTCCGTTGTAGTGCTTGTGTCTGTCTCTCTCTCTCTCTCGGAGTTTAAGGACACCGGACTATCGACATTCGAAACATAAGGACAACTTTTCATAGGTCCAGGGAGCCGTGCCGGCATCGGATCTCCGTGCCGTCGGATCGGATCTCCGTGCCGTCGGATTGTCGGCATGACGGAATATCAAGATTTATCCATAATGGGCCAACATCCGTAACCATGGGTTAAGGACTACTAGGCCTATATATTTGAAATATGAACGCTTATGTAGATGTAAGGGCTTTAAATGTAGAAAATACTACCACCAGCTTGAAGGTCATCCATGACATGAGTCGTTCAGAGCTACTGCCTAACAAACTCTCAGATGAAAATGAAAGTAATAAGGGAGATTCATTTGTGGAGGAGCAGTGAAACATGGCGCTTCACTCCTCTCTCAACTTTGTCTTTCCAGCTCAGTGTTTTAAGTGTCAAATCATGGATGTTATTATGGATGGATATTTCTACATGTTGCTGATATGGAGCTGCTGTTACAACCCACCACCAGTCACAGGTAAAGTTAACCGTTATTTACAGCAGAGTTATGTTATGGACAGGGTGTTTAGGGCTGCCAAGTTTCAGGTAAAGTTAGGAGTGAGACATTGGCTGGGGGGATGTGCCATTAAAAGAAAAAAAAAAGGTCTTGTCCGGTTTTGTACATGTTTTTCCCGGGTTTCTACGGTTTCTTTTTACCTGAGGTCCTTGGAATGGAATTATTTTTTACCTGAGGTCCGTGGGCTGGAATGGTTCAAGTCATGACCCGTCCCCGACCCCCGCACGGCGGCAAAGATATATATATATATATATATATATATATATATTCCCATCATTGAGTACTTTATTTACTTAAGTAAAAGTATAAAACAAAAAGTAAAAGTACTCATTATGCAGAATATCCCATTTTAGTCGAGGCTCTAAGACACATTTTACTTCAAGTCATGATGCAAAGGTCCCCTTTGGTATGGAAGTACCTTAGGGCCATAGGAAAGAATTTATCCAAAGAGACAAGTTAGATCACCCTTCATTTTCTTTTTATAGCCATTTTAAAAATGGCCGCCAACAATAAACCACTATTACACCAGACCCCATATCTTTGCTTCTGTTAGAGCTATAATGATAATATTGGTGTCAAAGTGTACATTTTTGGGGTCTAGGAATTCAATTAAATAGGTTTCAAAGCAAAAAATCCAATACTTCACTAATTAACATGACAGCGGGGGGTAAAATATGCAAATTTCATGAAAAATAACACGTTTTAACAGGGTAACCTACCCCCCCGCCCCTCCCCCTAAACTTTGATTCACTTTTCCTTTGGTATGGAAGTACCTTAGGGCCATAGGAAAGAATTTATCCAAAGAGACAAATTAGATCACCCTTCATTTTCTTTTTATAGCCATTTTAAAAATGGCCGCCAACAATAAACCACTATTACACCAGACCCCATATCTTTGCTTCTGTTAGAGCTATAATAATAATATTGGTGTCAAAGTGTACATTGTTGGGGTCTAGGAATTCAATTAAATAGGTTTCAAAGCAAAAAAAACAATACTTCACTAATTAACATGACAGCGGGGGGTAAAATATGCAAATTTCATGAAAAATAACATGTTTTAACAGGGTAACCTACCCCCCCACCCCTCCCCCTAAACTTTGATTCACTTTTCCTTTGGTATGGAAGTACCTTAGGGCCATAGGAAACAATTTATCCAAAGAGACAATTTAGATCACCCTTCATTTTCTATCTATAGCCATTTTAAAAATGGCCGCCGACAATAAACCACTATTACACCAGACCCCAACTTTGCTTCTGTTAGAGCTATAATAATAATATTGGTGTCAAAGTGTACATTTTTGGGGTCTAGGAATTCAGCTAAACAGGTTTCAATGCAAAAAAACCAATACTTCACTAATTAACATGACAGCGGGGGGTAAAATATGCAAATTTCATGAAAAAGAATACGTTTTAACAGGGTAACTTACACCCCCACCCCTCCCCCTAAACTTTGATTCACCTTTCCTTTGGTATGGAAGTACCTTGTGGCCATAGGAAACAATTTATCCAAAGAGACAATTAAGATCACCCTTCATTTTCTATCTATAGCCATTTTAAAAATGGCCGCCAACAATAAACCACTATTACACCAGACCCCAACTTTGCTTCTGTTAGAGCTATAATAATATTATTGGTGTAAAAGTGTACATTTATGGGGTCTAGGAATTCAACTAAACAGGTTTCAATGCAAAAAACCCAATACTTAATTAATTAACAGGACAGCGGAGGGTAAAATAATTTATGCACATTTCATGAAAATATAATATGTTTTAACAGGGTAACTAACCCCCCCACCCCTCCCCCTAAACTTTGATTTACTTTTCCTTTGGTATGGAAGTACCTTAGGGCCATAGGAAAAAACAAATCCAAAGAGACAAGTTAGATCACCCTTCATTTTCTATTTATAGCCATTTTAAAAATGGCCGACGACAATAAACCACTATTACACCAGAACCTATAGCTACAATAATACAGTCTGTCTTGCACTTCCAATGGAGAGCATCACTGCTTGGTGGTATGTGATCAAAGTAGCTTCCTTTGTGAAGGAAGAGGCAGAGTCGAGCATTAGGACACAGTCCTAATGTCATCCCCGGACACGGGAGAGTGTTTTCTGCTGGTGTTTCAGTCCGAGTGTATCAAAGGGTGCGTTCGGAAATGTGCACTGGGACTGGTTAGGGTTAGGGTTAGTTTTAGGCATAGTTTTACTGAGGTTAGGGTTAGGGTTAGGGTTGGGTTTAGGCATAGTTTTACTGAGGTTAGGGTTAGGATTAAGGTTGGGTTTAGGCACTCACTACACTGAGCACACACCCGGTGCACATTTCCGAACGCACCCTTTGATACGCTCGGACTGAAACACCAGCAGAAAACACTCTCCCCCCCGGAAACACCATACAGCTTCTGGAGAGATTTCTGGAGAATGGGTGTGTGGGTGGAGATCATCTCAGTGGTGGGGCTAGGGCCAGAGAGCAGCTGAAGAGGTAAGGTGAGTTCAGGCAAGGACTGCCGCACGGACTGTCTTCTTGCTCTTGCCAAAGGCTGTGTTGCTCCCCATTAAAGCATGGAATGCCGGCAGTGCCATTGCCTTGGATGGTCCAAGACTGTGAGCAATGGCATGTGCTGGAATATACCTGGTAAGTGAAAAATTATCCAAAAGAAGGGGAATATCATAGAAGAATTCGCTTCAGTCTGGGAGAACACCAGATCCCATCAGGCATTGAGAAGTCGGTGATGAGCCTTGGAAATGTCTTGAACCGCACTCTGAATGACAGAGATTCCATCAAGGCAACCAGTGCTGACCTGGAGGGGGCTCCCTGGAAGATTCAAGGCCTGTGTTTACCAGCATGAAATGCACCCAAAAATCCTCTGGCCTCTACTCATCTATGATGGCTGAATGAAGATGGCTGTGGCCGCAGCCTAAGCAAAATCAGGCTGTACAGGAAGACCAATAAACTCAGGCTGTTTCAGCTCGGTCAGGGAGGAGTTTGTGGCACGGGCACAGGAATATCTGCAGTACACATCCTGATCACCCAGGTACCGTACATATCCTGAACATATCCTGAGCAGCTGCTCCAAGGCGCTGGGTGAGGCCTGAGGGCCGGTTTCTATTGAGGAACGACCAGGTCCTGAAATCCATCGCTTAAGCAATCAGCAAGGGCATCCAATACTCCCAAGCCACAGCTAAGGCCATTCACTGTGTCAAGGAAGAGAAAAGGTCAGAGAAAATAACAAAGAACTGCTCTGCTGGTTTGCTCTCCACAGCCCGAGACTGAGTGATGACAGTTGACCTGGAGAGGCAGCTGAAAATTCCACCACACATCTCCCTGTCCAGATTGAGACCTGACATCTATACTAGCAGTCTGGAATTTGCCAGTCACTCCCTAAGCACAGCTACGCCACTGTGCATAACAGTTGCCAACAAAGAAGAGCCATAGGCAACATTGGGGATGCAGCAGAAAAAGCCTCCAGATTAAGAGGGGAGAGCAGTGGGGACAGAAGCATGCCACTTGGATACATAACGAGGTCTGATCAGCTTCAGTCGGGTCGCCTGAGGAGGCTGACTCTTGCAGGACCCAAAACACCCAGTGACTCCAGGAAACAACACTGATGATGTGTCCAAGTTTGCATCAGTAAATGATTTGTTAACTGTTAATGTAATGTGATTAATTATTTCACCTCCATTTTAAGGTAATGAGAAAACTATTGTTTTTTTGTTGTCTTGAAACCAATTTAATCTGGTTATTTTACCCCAGAAACGATATCTCTATCAGAGGTATTGCTGTAAGTGTAAAATGATGGCTGCCATTTTTAAAAAACATGTATATTTCAGAAATGAAGGGTGATCTAATCTCTTTGGATATTTTCTTTCCTATTACCCTAAGGTAGCCTACTTCATTGCCAAAGGGGGAGAAAAAGGAACATTACCCTGTTAAAACTCATTTTTCTTGGACGCATATTTTACTCCTGTTGAAACATTGTTTTTTTCATTGAAACCTGTTTAGTTGAATTCCTAGACCCCAAAAATGTACACTTTGACACCAATATTATTATTTTAGCTCTAACAAAGCAAAGTTGGGGTCTGGTGTAATAGTGGTTTATTGTTGGCGGCCATTTTTAAAATGGCTATAGATAGAAAATGAAGGGTGATCTAAATTGTCTCTTTGGATAAATTGTTTCCTATGGCCACAAGGTACTTCCATACCAAAGGAAAATTGAATCAAAGTTTAGGGGGAGGGGTGGGGAGGTAAGTTCCCCTGTTAAAACGTATTCTTTTTCATGAAATTTGCATATTTTACCCCCCGCTGTCATGTTAATTAGTGAAGTATTGTTTTTTTTTTCCATTGAAACCTGTTTAGTTGAATTCCTAGACCCCAAAAATGTACACTTTGACACCAATATTATTATTATAGCTCTAACAGAAGCAAAGTTGGGGTCTGCTGTAATAGTGGTTTATTGTTGGCGGCCATTTTTAAAATGGCTATAGATAGAAAATGAAGGGTGATCTAAATTGTCTCTTTGGATGAATTGTTTCCTATGGCCACAAGGTACTTCCATACCAAAGGAAAGGTGAATCAAAGTTTAGGGGGAGGGGTGAGGGGGTAAGTAACCCTGTTAAAACGTGTTATTTTTCATGAAATTTGCATATTTTACCCCCCGCTGTCATGTTAGTTAGTGAAGTATTGTTTTTTTTGCATTGACACCTGTTTAGTTGAGTTCCTAGACCCCAAAAATGTACACTTTGACACCAATATTATTATTATAGCTCTAACAGAAGCAAAGATATGGGGTCTGGTGTATTGGGGATTATTGTCTGCGGCCATTTTTAAAATGGATATAAATGGAAAATGAAGGGTGATCTAACTTGTCTCTTTGGATAAATTCTTTCCTATGGCCCTAAGGTACTTCCATACCAAAGGGGACCTTTGCATCATGACTTGAAGTTAACAGCTTATTTTTCGGGCTTAGAGCCTCCACTATTTCATGTTTTCAAAATGTGACTCACATTTGAGCAAATAATAGCAAAAATAGGATATTCAGCATTATGTGAGCATATATATATATATTCAAATGGCCGAATAGGGCTGAAGTAGTAGCCTAGTGGCTAATCTATGTTTGTAATAAATTCCAAATCTACAAGGACCAAGGTAACTAGTAACTAAAATGTTCAAATAAATGTAATGTAGTAAAAGTACAATAGGCCTATTTGGATCCAAGATGTAGTAGAGTAGAAGTAAAAAATAAAGTATTGGGAATTGGAAATACTAGTAAAGTACAAATACCTTACAATTGTACTTAAGTAGTAGCCTAGGCTACACTGTTTCAGTTACAGTAAATGTATAGTTAATTTACATCACAGACAGTAGCTTCTATGGGAGTGTGGGGGGCGGGCTGTGTCACAGTGCGTGTTGCCGTGTTCACCTCAAACAAAAGGAAAGTGTGAAAATCGGCCAAGTAGCAGGAATGTGGATGAGTGAGAAAAATGTGTGAGAACTCAACTGGCTATAAAGGGGTGCTATAGCCCTCACGTGCCCCTTATATCCCCGCCAATGGTTCGAGTGCAGCTAACCTACAAACTGAACAGTGAACACTGCTTCAGGGCTCCTAACCATTTATTATTATTATTATTACCCTTATTGTTTACATATTTCTTGTTTTTTTCTTCTTCTTCTTCTTATTGTTGTTGTTGTTGTTGTATTTCAGCAATAACTAGGGTGTGGCAAGGGAGCATGCAGTTTGTTTAGTTTTTTTCCTCTAAAAACTGCTTTTGGGGGTAAAGTTAGAGGGGCCTTACCCAGCTATGTTATATCATTTTCACATCAGAAATGTTGTGCACTGCATGTATTATGCTAATGGAGGGAGATGTTCCAAAATAATAACCCTTAATAACTACTAAAGTAACTGAGTAGAAATTCTCAATACACAGATTAAAGGAGTAGTTAAACCCCCAAATCATTTTTTTCTATTGATTACTCACACCACGGATACTTGCGTTCAATAATATTTGTTTGTATTTGTCACACCCACCCAATACCCACCCAATACACACCCAATACACACCCAATACACACCACAATGTTAAGATAGCCCGATGAAGGTTTAAATCCGACCGAAACGTTGTGATTCCCAATTAAATCCTTTTTTGCATTTAAAGATGGTGTGCGTGGAGTTTTTTTTTCCTTATAGTTAATACCGGACCATTGTTTGGTCTCTCCTCAACGCACCCGTCACTTTTGTAGGACTTTCGTTTCAAGAAAGTAGTTTGATGAAATGAAAGAAGAAGCTCTATTTAAAGAGACCACCCTGTTGAGAACATGTAGAAAAGTGTCAGCTGAGCTGACTGACGGCAGAATGACTCCAGTGTTCATCATCAACTAACTCAGTGCTTCATGTGCTTTTGTTTTAAGGACAACATCAGGTGATCGGCTCTTCTCAGGACATCCTGGTCAAAGTGGGGGGTGAGGTGGTCCTTCCATGTCATGTTCAGCCACCAGTCAACATGGGGAAGAAGACAGTGGAGTGGTCCAGACCTGACCTGAAGCCGTACCTCATTTATCTTCTCCAAGATGGACATTTCAAATCTTACCAAGAGATGAACCAGCTGTACAAAAAGAGGACATCTCTGTTTCCTGCTGAGCTTCCTGATGGTAACATGTCTCTGAAACTGTCCAGCGTGATGCTCTCAGACGAAGGGAAGTACAGGTGTTCTGCTCCACACCTGTACATCTTCACTTGGATCCATCTCCTTGTTGGTAAGTTTTACTGTCCCACACACGGAAGATAAAAATAAGAAGGAAGAAAGAGCAAGAAAAAGTAGCTTTCATTCAGGGACGTGCTGGGCCCCTGATAAAGCCCGGGAAAAAGAGTTGTAGAGGCCCTCATTGTGCGCTATAGAGAGAGATCTCTCTCTATAGCACTGCTGCTACTCAAAGATTTGCCATTTCAGATCATGACAAGTGACAAGCCAGTGGGCCAATCACATGAGTTATATTTCGTCGTTGTCGGGTGGAAACCTTGTATGTCCAAAACCGTTTGTTTTGTATTCATCATTTTAAAAATGATCTAAACTAGTGAAAACAGCCTATCTACAAGCACACAACGCCTCGCGGTGCGAGACGTTGTGTGCTTGTAGATCTGCTGTTTTCACTACTTTGGTGCGACGGCCTTGTATGATGAAGCAGGGCTTTGCTTTGCGAAATAAAATCTACAAATTTGAAACTTGGAGTTTCTGCCCGACAGTGACGATTTACTTTGTTGGCCGCCCAGCCCCCAAAATGGAACCACGGCCAACATTTTATTTATTTATTTTTTTCCTAATGGCCGGCCTGGACCGGTCCGGAATGAACTGGCCGTTCGGGAGTTGTCCCGATTTTCCCAATGGCCAGCACGTCCCTGCTTTCATTAAATCATTCTTGAACAAGACTTCTCTAAATCCTCTCCTGACGTCGCTCAGGGCCTTTAATGCTGTTAAGATAGAAGTTTAGGGGGGCACAGTGGCACAGTCGGTAGCGCTGTCGCACCACAGCCAGAAGGTCCTGGGTCCAATTCCCGCCCGGGGACGCTGTGGGCGCTGGGCGCATCAGTGCCCATACCCTAGGTAGGGGTTGGCGAAAGGGCCTTTCTGTGTGGAGTTTGCCTGTTTTCCACATGTCCCCTAGGGTAGGTACCCTCACAAAAAACATGCAGTAGTTCTGGTCTCTATACTGCCTCCCCCTGGCCAGCCGGGGCGCCTGATGGAGGGGAAAAGAACTGGTTGGAATAACGTGTTCCTTCCACGTGCTACGTCCATCCGGGGACGCTCCCCCTGTCAGGTGATATGAAGCGGCCTGCTCACTCCTCAAGCACTGAAGTAAACATGAGGTGCCTCAGAATACTTTGATAATATTTGGAATTCATCGACATCACTTCACTTTAACCCGTTATACTTTGTAAAACAGACCTGCACTGTACTTGGTGTGATCTTTTTCAAAGTCCCAGTAACTATGTCACATATATGTGCACTTCATTCTCCGCATTTGACCCATCCCCTTGGGGAGCAGTGAGCAGCGGCAAGGAGCTGCGCTCGGGAATCACTTGGTGAATTGACCCCCCAATCCAACCCTTGATGCTGAGTGCCAAGCAGGGCGGCAATGGGTCCCATTTTTATAGTCTTTGGTATGACCCGGCCGGGGCTTGAACCCACGACCTTCCAGTCTCAGGGCGGACACTCTACCACTAGGCCACTGAGCTGGTGGTTTTCAGCCAATCAGCCTACAGTACTCCCAAGTTTGTTCACCAAAAATAGCAGATCTACAAGCTCAAAGCAGTGAATGTTCCCCCAGGATCCACATAGTGACTTCTCTCAAGTTTTGCTTATGACACTTTATCTTAGGGGGAAAGGATTTACATATTAGACATTATTACATTAATATATACCAGACATAAGGTACTGTAAAGTAACACTAATTCAGGGGTGTCAGGGATTAACACATTATATTTACAGGGGTGACCTAGTCTGGGATCACTTCACTTTTCGGGTTTGTAACCGGTCTGGAGCGGAAACCACAAAACGTCATGTTGTAGTACTCAAGGACTACAATTTGGCCGGAACTATCCACCAGAAACAGTTTTAACCCAAAATAATTCCCCTGCGCTCAAGGACATACTTTTATGGCCTACCTAATAAACACCTCGTTGCGGAGTAGTTTTGCTTTTGAAAAATTAGTTTGGTATGCATGTTTTAGTCCAACTTTTAGCGACCGGCAAAACCACACTAGGCTACTCGAGCATTTTAATAGGGATTGGGGAAACAAACGGTGGGAACCAAATCAAAGCGACGCCGCTTCTTCTAGTGGTTTCCGCGCTTTAGGCGGAAACCAAACGGTCTGTTGTGAACGAACACCAGGCTCTCTCCCGGGAGAAAGCCTGGTAGGCGAGGTTAGGGGTGACCTTATACACAAATGTTTGAGAACCACTGCCATAAACCATAGTATACTGTACCATGTCATCTATACCATCCATACTGTACCATGAAACCATACATACTGTACCAGGCCTGTGCCACGTCATCTTGACTCAATGATATTCAGAGCAGTAGATCTGCTCCCTTTAGCAAGCAGCACCATCACACTTTAGTGAAGAACTGCATCATTTATGCTATGTTTTGTTGAGTGAGTGAGAGAGTGTGATGGGGAGGTTACCAATGGAATGGATGGATGGATGGATGGATGGATGGATGGATAGATATATTGATAGATAATCATATATACTGTATATGTTTATGGTTTTGCAGGGTCAGTGTCTCAGCCAGAGATCTCTTCAAAAGGACCAACAGACGGTGGTGTATCTTTGACCTGTGCTTCTGGGTGCTGGCATCCTGAACCTGAGATGTCTTGGCTGGACGCTGATGGAAACAACATGACTGCTGGACCCTCAGTGATGGTCAGACCTTCTCAACACTGTTACATTGTCCAGAGGAATGTGACAGTGAGAACAGCAGGTCCTGTGACCTGTAGAGTTCACCTAGCACACATCAACCACACTGCTGATGAACAACGTTACATCTCAGGTAATGAACGTTAAATATAAAGACCACCAGCCATCGTGACAGGTTGGGAAAATGCTGTTAGGCTATTTCATCATTTAAGCTAATTAATAATATTATTTGCATAAACATCCATTAGAACCTACCATTTACATTTTTATCATGATCTGACACACACGCTCCCAGAACAGGAGCGGCTCTAACTTGTACACGAGCACATAGCCCACAGACATAGAAAGGTAGACGCCTCTTCCGGCTGGGGGGTGCTGGTCCAAGACCGCTGGCAAGCCTCCCAATAACTCTACGCAAGCCTCCAGAATTCTGAGGCGGGGGCGGGGCTCTTGGGAATTCTGAAGGACGCTTCCTTGTGCGTCACAGAATGGGAAGCTCGGTAGTCCAATCAGATGCAGGACTGGCAGGACTCCCTCTTTCCCATTGGAAGGGGCAGAGTGCCTCCCGCAGTTCCACAGTTACGCACTTCCGCCAGCGGTGTTTGACCAGTCGCGCTAATGAACTGCAGCGGCGGAGGAGGTATCTAGCTTTTTATATCTGTGACATAGCCTATGTCCTTTATACAGTGCTCCCCAGACCCCTGCACCAACACGCTAACAGTAACCACCCAATGCATGCAACAACGGAGCAGAGAACCCACATAGCAGACAGGTTTGGCCCAAATCCGGCTGAAATCCGGCAAGTCTGGCTGACTATGCCTTGTGTGCTGTGGCACACAATCATCTCCAACGAGCCATCACAGTGTCTACATCATAACATAACAGCTGGGTTTCTCATAGTGAACTAATAACACCAGTCCAGTTTAAATCTGTCCTAATTACAAATTTAAGGGAGCCTCCGCACACTCAAAAGTGTGCAAAATCATGTTAGTTAAATTTCAGTTAAAAGTGCAAGCTTTTGGTCACAGACCTTCAGGCATGCAGCACCTCACCTAAATCTATTGGCAGATGAGTGGTGGTCCTTTCACTATTAATCTGTCCTCAGATATTTTCTCAAGTTGTTATATATTTATTAGGCCTATTATTGACAGTAGGGGTGTAACGATACATTTAGCGATTCGATACATATCACGATACATGGTTGACGATACGATACATGGACGATATTGGTTCATTCATGGCGATACAATACGGTTTAATTATTTAAAATCAATATAGTAACTATTTTTAGCAAAGAAATTAAATCTGTGTGAAAGGTGTGGATAGTGCAGGTCTTTAAGGGAAACGTGTATTATTATGGATATAAATTAGTAAACAATGATTATCTGCCAAATACATGGACATTGTATATTGACAAACCTGCACCTTGACATGAACCCAGAGATTACACACATTTATCGATAGACCAGTGTATCTATATGGAAAGGAAAAGTAATTAAACCCCTCCTTTTAATTTTTTCTTCTTAAAAATGCTAAATACAATGCACAATTAGGTAGTATCAATACAATCGATTCTTTGCAATGCTGATTCGATACGATACAAAATAAAACAATACGATTCGATTTTAGCTGTTTTCATTTCGATCTACTTCGATTTTTTAAGTTAAAAACGATATTTCGATACAGTTACTATATCGTTACACCCCTAATGGACAGTATTTGTCATTTTTCCAATAATAATAAACATGCTGCATTTGCATAAAGCAATTATTTTCTACTCCCATGTTGATATGAGTATTAATAATATCTGTTTAAGGTAGAATTAGAACAGATAAAAAATAGGCGATTAATTTGCGATTAATCACACGATTAACTATGGACAATCATGCGATTAATCAGATTAAATATTTTAAACGATCCCCAGCTCTAATATATACATATATTAGGGCTGGGATGCGATTAAAAACATGAATCAAATTAATTACAGGCTTTGTAATTAATTAATCGCAATTAATCGCATTTTAATCGCATATTAATATTTGACCCGAGAAGCATTTTTCTTTTCAAGTAAAACACATTTTGTTGTAAGAGTGAATCAACAAGTGAGTGTGTTACAGTATGTTTGAAAAAACAGCTAAATTGAAAAATGAGTGCTTGTTTTCTAGTATAAGGAAACACTGTGGCTGTGGTAGTCTTTGTAGTCTCCTTTATGTTTTATGAGGCCACCATCTGGTGGCCAGTTAGGAGTATGACACCTTCAAGGTTAATACAGTTTCTTTAAAGGACCACTTCACCTCTGGGACAACCAGATCTTATTTTATTGTTGTTTGGGACACGATCAATACATAATTCTTTCTGTTCAATCTGTGTTTTTAGATATTTTAGTATTTCAGCATGCAACAACTGGTCATATGATGCACTAGAGCATCTAATTTGCCTTTTTGAATATCACCCACTTAGACTAAATCCTAACCCTAATCCTTTTTAAGTATCACCCACTTAGACTAAATCCTAACCCTAACCCTTTTTAAGTATCACCCACTTAGACTAAATCCTAACCCTAATCCTTTTTAAGTATCACCCACTTAGACTAAATCCTAACCCTAATCCTTTTTAAGTATCACCCACTTAGACTAAATCCTAACCCTAATCCTTTTTAAGTATCACCCACTTAGACTAAATCCTAACCCTAATCCTTTTTAAGTATCACCCACTTAGACTAAATCCTAACCCTAATCCTTTTTAAGTATCACCCACTTAGACTAAATCCTAACCCTAATCCTTTTTAAGTATCACCCACTTAGACTAAATCCTAACCCTAATCCTTTTTAAGTATCACCCACTTAGACTAAATCCTAACCCTAATCCTTTTTAAGTATCACCCACTTAGACTAAATCCTAACCCTAATCCTTTTTAAGTATCACCCACTTAGACTAAATCCTAACCCTAACCCTTTTTAAGTATCACCCACTTAGACTAAATCCTAACCCTAATCCTTTTTAAGTATCACCCACTTAGACTAAATCCTAACCCTAATCCTTTTTAAGTATCACCCACTTAGACTAAATCCTAACCCTAACCCTTTTTAAGTATCACCCACTTAGACTAAATCCTAACCCTAACCCTTTTTAAGTATCACCCACTTAGACTAAATCCTAACCCTAATCCTTTTTAAGTATCACCCACTTAGACTAAATCCTAACCCTAATCCTTTTTAAGTATCACCCACTTAGACTAAATCCTAACCCTAACCCTTTTTAAGTATCACCCACTTAGACTAAATCCTAACCCTAATCCTTTTTAAGTATCACCCACTTAGACTAAATCCTAACCCTAACCCTTTTTAAGTATCACCCACTTAGACTAAATCCTAACCCTAACCCTTTTTAAGTATCACCCACTTAGACTAAATCCTAACCCTAATCCTTTTTAAGTATCACCCACTTAGACTAAATCCTAACCCTAACCCTTTTTAAGTATCACCCACTTAGACTAAATCCTAACCCTAACCCTTTTTAAGTATCACCCACTTAGACTAAATCCTAACCCTAATCCTTTTTAAGTATCACCCACTTAGACTAAATCCTAACCCTAATCCTTTTTAAGTATCACCCACTTAGACTAAATCCTAACCCTAACCCTTTTTAAGTATCACCCACTTAGACTAAATCCTAACCCTAATCCTTTTTAAGTATCACCCACTTAGACTAAATCCTAACCCTAACCCTTTTTAAGTATCACCCACTTAGACTAAATCCTAACCCTAATCCTTTTTAAGTATCACCCACTTAGACTAAATCCTAACCCTAACCCTTTTTAAGTATCACCCACTTAGACTAAATCCTAACCCTAATCCTTTTTAAGTATCACCCACTTAGACTAAATCCTAACCGTAATCCTTTTTAAGTATCACCCACTTAGACTAAATCCTAACCCTAACCCTTTTTAAGTATCACCCACTTAGACTAAATCCTAACCCTAACCCTTTTTAAGTATCACCCACTTAGACTAAATCCTAACCCTAATCCTTTTTAAGTATCACCCACTTAGACTAAATCCTAACCCTAACCCTTTTTAAGTATCACCCACTTAGACTAAATCCTAACCCTAACCCTTTTTAAGTATCACCCACTTAGACTAAATCCTAACCCTAACCCTTTTTAAGTATCACCCACTTAGACTAAATCCTAACCCTAACCCTTTTTAAGTATCACCCACTTAGACTAAATCCTAACCCTAACCCTTTTTAAGTATCACCCACTTAGACTAAATCCTAACCCTAACCCTTTTTAAGTATCACCCACTTAGACTAAATCCTAACCCTAATCCTTTTTAAGTATCACCCACTTAGACTAAATCCTAACCCTAATCCTTTTTAAGTATCACCCACTTAGACTAAATCCTAACCGTAATCCTTTTTAAGTATCACCCACTTAGACTAAATCCTAACCCTAACCCTTTTTAAGTATCACCCACTTAGACTAAATCCTAACCCTAACCCTTTTTAAGTATCACCCACTTAGACTAAATCCTAACCCTAATCCTTTTTAAGTATCACCCACTTAGACTAAATCCTAACCCTAATCCTTTTTAAGTATCACCCACTTAGACTAAATCCTAACCCTAACCCTTTTTAAGTATCACCCACTTAGACTAAATCCTAACCCTAACCCTTTTTAAGTATCACCCACTTAGACTAAATCCTAACCCTAACCCTTTTTAAGTATCACCCACTTAGACTAAATCCTAACCCTAATCCTTTTTAAGTATCACCCACTTAGACTAAATCCTAACCCTAACCCTTTTTAAGTATCACCCACTTAGACTAAATCCTAACCCTAACCCTTTTTAAGTATCACCCACTTAGACTAAATCCTAACCCTAATCCTTTTTAAGTATCACCCACTTAGACTAAATCCTAACCCTAATCCTTTTTAAGTATCACCCACTTAGACTAAATCCTAACCCTAACCCTTTTTAAGTATCACCCACTTAGACTAAATCCTAACCCTAACCCTTTTTAAGTATCACCCACTTAGACTAAATCCTAACCCTAATCCTTTTTAAGTATCACCCACTTAGACTAAATCCTAACCCTAATCCTTTTTAAGTATCACCCACTTAGACTAAATCCTAACCCTAACCCTTTTTAAGTATCACCCACTTAGACTAAATCCTAACCCTAATCCTTTTTAAGTATCACCCACTTAGACTAAATCCTAACCCTAACCCTTTTTAAGTATCACCCACTTAGACTAAATCCTAACCCTAACCCTTTTTAAGTATCACCCACTTAGACTAAATCCTAACCCTAATCCTTTTTAAGTATCACCCACTTAGACTAAATCCTAACCCTAATCCTTTTTAAGTATCACCCACTTAGACTAAATCCTAACCCTAACCCTTTTTAAGTATCACCCACTTAGACTAAATCCTAACCCTAACCCTTTTTAAGTATCACCCACTTAGACTAAATCCTAACCCTAACCCTTTTTAAGTATCACCCACTTAGACTAAATCCTAACCCTAATCCTTTTTAAGTATCACCCACTTAGACTAAATCCTAACCCTAATCCTTTTTAAGTATCACCCACTTAGACTAAATCCTAACCCTAACCCTTTTTAAGTATCACCCACTTAGACTAAATCCTAACCCTAATCCTTTTTAAGTATCACCCACTTAGACTAAATCCTAACCCTAACCCTTTTTAAGTATCACCCACTTAGACTAAATCCTAACCCTAATCCTTTTTAAGTATCACCCACTTAGACTAAATCCTAACCCTAATCCTTTTTAAGTATCACCCACTTAGACTAAATCCTAACCCTAATCCTTTTTAAGTATCACCCACTTAGACTAAATCCTAACCCTAATCCTTTTTAAGTATCACCCACTTAGACTAAATCCTAACCCTAACCCTTTTTAAGTATCACCCACTTAGACTAAATCCTAACCCTAATCCTTTTTAAGTATCACCCACTTAGACTAAATCCTAACCCTAATCCTTTTTAAGTATCACCCACTTAGACTAAATCCTAACCCTAATCCTTTTTAAGTATCACCCACTTAGACTAAATCCTAACCCTAATCCTTTTTAAGTATCACCCACTTAGACTAAATCCTAACCCTAACCCTTTTTAAGTATCACCCACTTAGACTAAATCCTAACCCTAACCCTTTTTAAGTATCACCCACTTAGACTAAATCCTAACCCTAACCCTTTTTAAGTATCACCCACTTAGACTAAATCCTAACCCTAATCCTTTTTAAGTATCACCCACTTAGACTAAATCCTAACCCTAACCCTTTTTAAGTATCACCCACTTAGACTAAATCCTAACCCTAACCCTTTTTAAGTATCACCCACTTAGACTAAATCCTAACCCTAACCCTTTTTAAGTATCACCCACTTAGACTAAATCCTAACCCTAATCCTTTTTAAGTATCACCCACTTAGACTAAATCCTAACCCTAATCCTTTTTAAGTATCACCCACTTAGACTAAATCCTAACCCTAACCCTTTTTAAGTATCACCCACTTAGACTAAATCCTAACCCTAACCCTTTTTAAGTATCACCCACTTAGACTAAATCCTAACCCTAACCCTTTTTAAGTATCACCCACTTAGACTAAATCCTAACCCTAATCCTTTTTAAGTATCACCCACTTAGACTAAATCCTAACCCTAATCCTTTTTAAGTATCACCCACTTAGACTAAATCCTAACCCTAACCCTTTTTAAGTATCACCCACTTAGACTAAATCCTAACCCTAACCCTTTTTAAGTATCACCCACTTAGACTAAATCCTAACCCTAATCCTTTTTAAGTATCACCCACTTAGACTAAATCCTAACCCTAATCCTTTTTAAGTATCACCCACTTAGACTAAATCCTAACCCTAATCCTTTTTAAGTATCACCCACTTAGACTAAATCCTAACCCTAACCCTTTTTAAGTATCACCCACTTAGACTAAATCCTAACCCTAATCCTTTTTAAGTATCACCCACTTAGACTAAATCCTAACCCTAATCCTTTTTAAGTATCACCCACTTAGACTAAATCCTAACCCTAACCCTTTTTAAGTATCACCCACTTAGACTAAATCCTAACCCTAACCCTTTTTAAGTATCACCCACTTAGACTAAATCCTAACCCTAACCCTTTTTAAGTATCACCCACTTAGACTAAATCCTAACCCTAATCCTTTTTAAGTATCACCCACTTAGACTAAATCCTAACCCTAATCCTTTTTAAGTATCACCCACTTAGACTAAATCCTAACCCTAATCCTTTTTAAGTATCACCCACTTAGACTAAATCCTAACCCTAATCCTTTTTAAGTATCACCCACTTAGACTAAATCCTAACCCTAATCCTTTTTAAGTATCACCCACTTACACTAAATCCTAACCGTAACCCTTTTTAAATATCACCCACTTACACTAAATCCTAACGCTATCTCTACCCCTAACCCTAACTGCACGTGAAGCCTGAGTAATGAACAAGAAAATACTTAGTGTTGTTGTTACTTTTGGATATATTTAGTAATTAATGTATTGGGTAACCGTGTAAAGTAGAATGATTAAACCCCTCGACTTCAACTCAGGATTTAATCATCCTGTCATTATTTCTCAAGGTCAATTCATCCATGTGTGAAGCTGCTTTTAAAGTAGAATCAGAACAAATACAACATTACAGTACATTTATTGGCTGTCAATGGAGAACAGACGGGAATCAAACATGTGACCACAGGACTGTAACCTCTAACACCACTGTTGATTTGATAGATTTCATTGTATAATGTTTACAGTTGTGTCATAACTGTGTGTTTCAGAGAGTGACATTCCCAAAGAGACAGGATCAACCAGAGCAGTGATTGGAGTGATTGTTCCACTAATCATCATCTTAGTGGCAGCAGGACTGGGATATTTATACTGGAAGAAGAAGCAACCTGGTGAGTCTTTTTCATACCTCCGTGAAGTTGGCACCCCATATGACGAAAACATTCATACAAATGGTGTCATTCTTTATTGCTGGATTTGTGCTGAATTGTGCCGTACATTTCATAATTTGTGCTGGTATAATGTTTTAGATATTTTACACACCACCACTGTACTGCTGTTATGTTCTACTGCCTAATAATGCTGCTCTACACCGCCCTCTGTAGGGCAAACCATTGTACTGCTGCTATGTTCTGCTAGCACATAACCATATCAATAGGCTATATATATATATGTCACGGTTTGTTAGAGAAACAGTACGGTCGAGAAACGGAGCACTCGCCGTGCTGCACGGGGCGGAACAAGCGGTCGCCCACAACAACGTCCTCCAGGCGGAGCCGCTCGATTGTCCACGACATTGCAAGCGGCGCGAAGGCCAGCGGACCTTGGTCCTGCTCTTCGGCGCTCGGGGGCATTCACCACGTTACGAAGCCGTGGTGAATGCAATCGTTATATTTATGCCCAGGCCGTAAGGCCTGGGCAAGCCCACGATAAACGCCCATAGTAAGCTAATGGCTAAGCTAATGGCTAAGCTAATGGCTAAACACCGCCGAGCTAGGCTAGTGAATAAAGAAAGAGAGTCGCAAACGAGTGACGTCAGCACCTGCACTAGTGAATCACTGTCGTCGCCATCTGGTGGTGATTAGTATGTGGTGAACGACAAAACAAGCGCTCTTACAATGAACGTCCTGAGTTGCCCAAACATACTGTAACATATATATATATGTCACGGTTAGATAGAGAAACTGTTAGATCGAGAAACGGAGCGCTCGTCGTGCGGCGCGGGGTGGAACAAGCGGTCGCTTTGAGCCACAACAACGTCGGCAGGAATGATAGCCTCACCCCACAGAGGTTATGGTTAGGGTTAGGGTTAGGGTTAGGCATAGTTTTACTGAGGTTAAGGTTAGGGTTAGGGTTAGAGTAAGGCATAGTAAGCTAATGGCTAAACACAGCCGAGCTGGGCTAGTAAATAAACGAAAGAGAGTCGCAAACGAGTGACGTCAGCGCCTGCACTAGTGAATGGCTGGTGTCGCCATCTGGTGGTGATTGGTGTGTGGTGAACTACAAAACGAGCGCTCTGACCACAATCTCACTGAGTTACCCAAACTGACTGTAACATATATATATATGAGAAACACAATTGATGATTTCAACAGCACAAATTAAAGCACATCCATCACTAAAGAATGAGACAATGTCTTTCAGATTTGGAGCCAAAAAAATGGGGGTGCAATGCTCAGCAAACTTAAAATATCTCAAAAATGATACCAGCACAAAGTATAAAATGTACGGCACAATTCAGCACAAATCCAGCACTAAAGTGTTATGGTTGATGTGAGTTTGACCCAAATGCACAGCAAGGAGGAGGCGGTAGAAGGTTGAAAGCCCACCCGGGCGTGTATTTATTAACTTAGGAGCACAGAGTTAAATCACGAGGGGGGCAAACAGGCGAGGCTCTTGTAGGCTTGGAGGTGATTGCAGATGGTGACCAGCTGAGGAGATTGGCAACGAGAGGCAGCTGGGAAGACTCCTGGAACTCAGAGGTTTGTAGAGGCGTGATTTAGCTCCCTCTCGTGGCCAAAATAGGGAGTGGAGATGAAAACGTAACAGGACCCCCCCTCCAAGGATCGCCACCTGGCGATTGACAGGGAACGTCGGGGTGTGCCCGGCGTCGGTGACGGCCCTCAGGACAGGAGGGAACCCGGGCAGGAGAATGTTCGGCCTGGTCGGAGGTCGGGCGGGCTGAGGGCAACAGACCTGGCAGGCGGCGTGAAGGCAACAGCCCTGGCAGGCGGCGTGAAGGCAACAGACCTGGCAGGCGGCGTGAAGGCAACAGACCTGGCAGGCGGCGTGAAGGCAACAGACCTGGCAGGCGGCGTGAAGGCAACAGACCTGGCAGGCGGCGTGAAAGCAACAGACCTGGCAGGCGGCGTTCCAGCTGAGAATGCGCCCAGAACTCCAGCAAACATGGTGGGTGAGTGATCGGGGAGTGAGAGACGCAGGGGCGGATGCTCTCCACATGGTCTCCGGAGACAGTGAGGGTGAGGGGCTGGGTACGGTGAGTGACAGGACCCATGGTGTGACCATTCAGCGCGAAGGCAGGGACAGGCCTCTGGAGTGCAGAGACAAACTGGCGGTCAAACAAGCTCACCTCGGCCCCGGAGTTGAAGAAGGCTGGAATAGTGAGCGACAGTTCCTCCCAGGCGAGTGTGACAGGGAAACTGGCACGGCTGGCGGTGAGGGGCTGGGGAGTAGTAAGACCACTCGCCCGAAAACCCAGAGTGGGAGAAACTACACCCCCTGGCCTCCCCTCCAAATCTTACTTTTACGGCTGATGTGAGTTTGACCCAAATGCGCAGCAAGGAGGAGGCGGTAGAAGGTTGAAAGCCCACCCGGGCATGTATTTATTAACTTAGGAGCACAGAGTTAAATCACGAGGGGGGCAAAAAGGGGAATTGGGCTCTGCAGCTGCTCCAATCCAGCACGGAACCCGGAAAACTGGGAAGGAGAGAAAAAGGCAGAGTCAGAAATAATTCCACAAAGAATAGCAGTGCACAGCAACTACGAGGAGCAAAAACTGGCTAAACTCTACTAAACTGGGAAAACTAGGATATGGCTGTCTACTTCAGTGTGTGTACCAACCATAGTGTGGTGAAGATCTGGCACTGAGCTGTAAACAGGCGAGGCTCTTGTAGGCTTGGAGGTGATTGCAGATGGTGACCAGCTGAGGAGATTGGCAACGCGAGGCAGCTGGGAAGACTCCTGGAACTCAGAGGTCTGTAGAGGCGTGATTTAGCTCCCTCTCGTGGCCAAACTAGGGAGTGGAGATGAAAACGTAACACTAAAGAATTACATTTATATTCATGTTTTCATCATACAGGGTGACAACTTCACAGAGGTATTTTACCTCTATTTTTGATTGATATCATCCATCCATCTATGTATTTATAATAATGACATGTCAGAGACTTTGCCAATATATTGATCATATTAATTCTATAGTGTTTTTAAGAGTTGACATGATATGTATTATATCTGTAATCTTTCTCTTCTATTCAAGGGTCCAAGCTCGGTGATCTAGGTAAGATCAAAAGTTCTACTGCATACAATCAACTACTTACTGTACTGCATCTGTTATTCTACTATGATTAAATCTAATAAAGCATATTTATTTATTTATTTATGTATTTATTTATAAATAATTGTAATACTGTATTCATGAAGTGTTACCACACGTAGTGTAAACTCCAGTCAACAGATTAAGAGTTTCTCAAGTGCAGAATGCAGATCAACACATTTTAATCTGCTGTGTTTCAGAGACACCATTGTTGAATCCAGCAGACCAGCCTATGACGTATGCAGTTGCAGGTAGATCCTCTGTTTTATTATCTTTATGTGTTCTGAGGTGATTCAGTTCTACTGGTTGTTCCTAAGGGCAAGATATTTGCTCTCGCCAACCATTTTTGGCTCTGTAGCAGACTGGGCTGCGAGAAGAGAGTAGCAAAAATAAGTGTGATTAAATGTGTAAAATGAGAGAAGCATTTGAATCAATGATTTAGGTTTTTGACATATCAAATGGATGGGTACATTCAGATTAGAGACCTTCCGTTCTCTATCTTAGCATACAGTGAGTGAGACCCACACTTCATTAGACTACGTAGGCTGTATTACAGTTAAACATACATTATATCTCCACCCACGTCATCAGCACCCACACCCTAGGTGGGGTTGGCGATAGGGCCTCTCTGTGGTGAGTTTGCATATTCTCCCCGTGTCTCCTTGGGCATAGGCCCTCACACAAAAACATGCAGTAGTCCTGGTTTCTATACTACCCCTAGCCAGCCGGGTGCTCCCCAATGTCCCCTGGCGCGGCAGGGGGAGAGCGGAAACCAGGACTACAGGTTAGGTAGTCATCGGGCGAGAAAAAAATGGGTTGCAAAAATCGTGGGATAAAAAACATTAAAAAAAAAAAAAACATACAGTATATGATACCATAAATGGTATCATATACTGTATGTTTAAGAAACACACCTCAAATAATAACTTCATTCATTATGGATGCTGCCTTGTTTCTCTTTCTTTCTTTTGTTATTTTGTCCTTTGTTCTTTTGTTCTTTTGTTCTTTTGTTATTTCGTTCTTTCGTTCTTTCTTTCTTTCTTTCTTTCTTTCTTTCTTTCTTTCTTTCTTCATTTATCAGATCTCAGAAAAAATGATGAAGAAATTCGTATTGTGATGGTGGGGAAGTCTGGAGCTGGAAAGAGTGCCACAGGAAACTCCATCCTGGGTCCTGAAGCATTTAAATCCAAGTGTGCATTCGAATCAGTGACAAAGACCTGTACTATGGCCAGTGGTAAAGTGGCTGGTAGAACTGTTTCTGTTATTGACACTCCAGGCCTGTTTGACACTGGGTTTGATAATACTGAAACCATTAAAGAGGTCAGCAAGTGTATTACTTGTGCTGCTCCTGGTCCCCATGTGTTCCTGGCTGTGATCAAACTAGGGAGATTCACAGAAGAAGAGAAGAACGTTGTGAAAATGATTCAGAAAGCATTTGGAAAAAGTTCAGACAAATACACCATGATTCTCTTCACTCATGGTGACCAGCTTGAAGGTTCAATTGAAGAAACTGTGAATGCATCTCTGGTGATACAAGAATTAATCCAAAAATATCGTGGCCTTTATCATGTCTTTAACAACAAAATTGAGGGTCCCTCCTCTCAGGTCACTGAGCTGCTGGAGAAAATCAACCAGATGGTGGAGAAGAACGGTGGAAGCCACTACACCAACCAGATGTTCCAAGAAGAAGTGAGGAGACAAGGTGAGAGAAACCAGTCATTCCTTAAAGGGGAAGTTCAGTCAAATAAATATGATAACAAGTGCATTCCCAGTTTGTCACACAACAAAGTAATGTATTATTAACCAACAGACAAAATGTGAATGATGAAAAAAATCGAAAAGTTTGAAAAAATATGTTTCAAAATGTGTCAAAATCCAATACATATTTTTCTGGCCATTCTGACAAGGACTGTAGGGGCGTAGCCTATGTACACAATGAAGCCAGGCCCATTCACAGAAGTATCTGCTTTGGTTTTCTTGATAAAAAAAAAAGGCACTCAAGTACATTTACTCTAAAAAGAAAGTACTCAAGTACTAGTATTCAGGTACTTTGACTTAGGCTACTTGAGTATTATTATTATTATTTTCAGTAGTTTCTACAATGCAGTAGTGATACTTTTACTCAAGTAAAACATTTGAGTACTTTTTCCACCACTCTCTCACTCACTCACTCACACACACACACACGCACGCACGCACGCACGCACACACGCATGCACGCACGTGTGTGTGTGTGTGTGTGTGTGTGTGTGTAATGACGAGGGAGACCGTTAGCTTTTAGCGACCGGGGCTATGGGCTAACATGAAGAATGGAAGGAGCTGCCTATAGTAACCGACCTGATAGGCTATTAAGTAGCCTATCAAAAGTAACTAATTAATTAGTATCACAGTGATGCGTACCTCGGTAAAAGCAGGAAAATATGAATATCCCAGATATGATTCAAAAACGTAAAGCAGTCTTATTCCACAATGCTTAAATATAAAGTTCCAATTTTTTTTACAGGGGTTCAGAAATGACTATTCTACATGTAAAATATGTCTATAAACAAATAGCTTAATTCACTGAACTGCCACTTTAAGGGGAACTGATATTGGAAGACTAACTGATGGGCGATCAGAGTCTTGTCATACAATTTGATTTGATTAATATTTGTCTGTTACTATTTGATTTGATCCTACGATCGTTAACATTTTCCTATATTACTGCAAATGGTTACTTTTTGTGTGCCTCCTGTACATAAATTGTACATAATATATACCAGTAAGACTCCCTAATCGGGAGATAAGCGACCGTCAGGTCACAGCGTGATTTTAGGGCAAAATCTGTAGGAGCAGTGTCCAAAAATATGTTTGAAAGAATCGCCTGAAGGTGGCGCTAAATGGGATAGATCCATGTTGATGAGATGAGTGTAGACATACTGTGTACCGACTTGCGTGATTTTAGGGCAAAGTCTGTAGGAGCAGTGTCAAAAAATGTGTTTGAAAGAATCGGCCTGAAGGTGGCGCTAAATGGGACAGATCCATGTTGATGATATGAGTGTAGAGCAAGTGTGTACCGATTTACGTGATTTTAGGGCAAAAATTGTAGGAGCAGTGTCCAAAAATTAGTTTTGCAAGAATCGGCCTCATGGTGTCGCTAGAAGAGGGCCATGTGAGAATTGATGGGTCGAGGACAATTTGGCATGGATCGGGGCAACGGTTGCGGAGATATGAGCAGGGCAAAAGTTTGACGTGTGACTGACAGACTGAGACTGACAGACAGACAGCCAATGGAGGTTTTGATAGTAACTGCGACCTGACGGTCGCAATCAATGTATAAGGAGCCCATATACTGGTTCTGGATAGTAGTAGAATTAGAGCCTTAAGCCTGGAAACCAGACCGAGGTGTTTGGTCAGCGTTTTCTTTTTTTCTTTCTTTCTTTCTTTTTCTTCTTTTTTTTCACTTTTCCATCTGGCTATCATCCTGTTTGAGCCAGATTTCCAAACGTCACAGATTACATACTGTAAGCAAATGACTAGAATTTGACATTGGAAGGCTCTGTCCTACCCCACCACGTACCTTTGGATTCAAGGACGTACTGGGCCCCTGATTCAGCCCTGGAAAAGGAAAGGGAGAGGCCCTCATTGCGCACGGGCATCGGCCACGCACCAGATTATTTTGCCTTCTGGACGCACCGCGAGGCCCCAAATACTAACTGATGAACCGTTACTGTGATTTTAGGTCCCATCGTTTTTCTGGTATAAAGATAGTTTAATGATGTTGTATGTAGACCATCTAGGAGTAGTCAAGGAAGCTAGGGAGTAGTGGGCCAGTTTTCAGATGATAGACAAGCCAGTGGGGCCAATGTGATGGCTCTGTGGGCTGCTGCTACTCAGCGCTATAGAGAGATCTCTATAGCTGCTGCTACTCAAAGATTGTCCATTTCAGATCATGAGAGGCAAGCCAGTAGGCCAATTACATGAGTTATATTTACTTTGTGGGCCGGCCATTTTCCCAATGGCCAGCACGTCCCTGTTTAGATTGAATCTAAAGTGAATCAGAGTGAATCAGTCTGGATTCCAGGCCAAGTAGACAGACAGTAAAATGTCAGTTTAACCAAATGGACCCGTGAAGCCTTGTCGTACGATGGTATCACCCAATGATATGTGCAGACCTACGCTTGTAGATCCGATATTCTAGAAAAAGCATGAACATTTTTAAAAAATGTGAATATATGCCCATACCCTTGTACATTTAGGGCTATCAGATGAAGATCTCTTTTCAAGGTTTCCATTACATACATAATGATTACAATAATAACTCCACACACACACCCACACGGCCAGGCCATATCATATCATATGCCCTCTCACATTTCAGAGCTGAAAACATTGATGGATTCATCGAACCTGACTGCAGCATCTTCAGGTGAGTCCTTTGTTTATTGTGGGCTCACTGAAAGCGAGCACACATATGTTATCCTCATTATTTATCTAACCCTATCTATCAGTCATATCAAGTTCTTCTCAAAACTTTGGCACCTATCTACTCTTACATACTTACACCGAAAAAAAAACCTTCAAACTTTAATGTGTTCTTATTATATCACCAAGTTCACACAGGTCTGCTCTCTGATTTGATCCAAAGATCTAAGCTGCATGTGTGATGTATACATTTTGAGTTAAAACCATTAATATCAACCCATGTCCCTCTCCACTCTTCTGATTGTCACACCTGCGACGGCAGGCCTGTCAGTCATTGGCTGTTCAGTGGTGCTGCAAAGTAACCAAGTACATTTACTTAATACTTAAGTATATATACAGTACTTGTACTTTCAGTACATCTATTTTTACTTTCCATTTTTGTTACTTATACTCCACTGCAATTGCGTATATGCATATACGCCATTTTGTTCTACTTCCGGGTGTCTTTCGACTTCCTTCACAGGTGTTACTGATGATACTAATTAAGGCTCTGTTTGATTTATTGTACAGTGGTTCTTTAATTTCTAGGATCGCCATAAACTCTGTACAAATGGAATCAACAAATGGAAGCAAATGGACCCTTGCAGGTCCATTTGCTTCCATTTGTACACTCTCAGAGTTGCACACCTGTACTAGTGTACTGTATGGGGACATTTGGAACCCTCTCAAGGACACTTTGAGACCCACTGTTTCCAGTGAGCCAACGTTCACAATATCAGCACCCTGACTCTGTTGACCAGAATGGAACAGACACCCGGAAGTAGAACAAAATGGCTATGTGCATATACCCTATTACAGTATTTGACAGCTTTAGTTACATTTTACTTTGCAGATTATATGAATAATACAAAACATAGATGAACCACTTAATACTTTGGCTAATGTAAGAAGCTGATCTACAATGTGACCTTGCGCCGTGCAGTGTTGTACCCGAACGCGTTCAATGAACGATCGTTCACGAACACGTTCATATTTTGAGGGAACGTGAACTGAACGCTCTTTGTTCCCGCTTGATGAACGCTATTGTCGAACGCGTTCATTCTGACGTCCATGAACGGCGCTCGTCGGCTAGTTCGCTCGTGTCGGTCCGCGATCTTCTGTCCTCACGTCTTTCTTTTCATTCACATTTCACATTATGCTCCAATAACACCCAGCTGCAGACTTGAAGCCTCGCGAAAGTTGATATGTGAGCGGACTGAGTGCCTCGGTGCGCTCACTGCGCTGGGTCTGGTGCTTCTCTTCCTCGTTACGTCTCGCAACGCAAGTAAAGCCTGCACTACTTCGCCGTGTGTTGCATTCCAAAAATAGCTGATCTGCAAGCTCACAACGCGTCGCATCCACAAGACAACGTGAGCTTGTAGAGCAGCTATTTTAACCAACGCTTAAACATGCAGATGGGCACGACGTTTAGAAACTTCTGACTTCACAATAAGCCCCTTTTCGACTGTGGCTTTAGCACCACACCACACCACACCACACCACACCACACCACACCACACCACACCAGACACCACACAACACCACACCACACTGCACCACATCAAAATATAGACATTTTCCATTACACAAACGTAGCCCTATTGGTAAGAAACAAAATGACCCTTAAATGTGATTATAATACAATATAAATTTGTATTACAACTATCCTAATAAATTATAATACACTATAATGGATTGTAACTGTGATTATAATACACTATAAAGTATTAATGTATTACTATGATAATTATAATACACTATAATAGATTATGATGGTGGTTATAACACAATATAATCTATTATCATGTATTACACCTATATCCTGGTGGTCTTTCTTTCAATCTTTTTATTTTTTCATTTTTCATAAACTGACATGACATGACATGGCTCACTTGACTCATCACAATCAACAGTTGACTTTCACGTTTGGACTCACATACATATAAACATATAAACATCATCATCTTTTTACACTCATCATATCCTGGTGGTCTAAATGAAAAGTCAGTGAGTGTTCAGTCATTATGAGGGTGCAGGAAGACTGGGCACTAGTGGTGGGCACCTAAATATTGTGGGCACTTCAATGTTAAGTTGGATCTCTCTAGGTCGTCCTCAGGATGAAATACACTAATTGCTGTGTGTGGTGATCTATTTGGGCTGTGTCAATAAGTTTGACAAATAATAGCTTGCAGCAACGTAAAAAAAAGAAATAAAACATTTGAATAGCCAAAAGTATAAAAATATTATGGTTAAAAAAAGGACTAAAAAGAACTAAGTTAGTTCATGGTTCCCCATGAACTTTAGTTCAAAATGTAGAATTATGAACTAGGAAATGAACTAGTTCATTTTAGAAGTTTTGAACTTGAACTTGAACTAGTTCGTTTTGAAAGTGAACTTTCCCAACACTGGCGACGTGTTGTGAGCTTAGATCTGCTGTTTTTAAAAAGCTTGTCAATATTAGGACCATCTGAGACTATTACTTTGAGGGGGTCCATTGCTGGTTCCCAAAGTGTGGTTCAGGGAACCCTGGGGATCATTGAGGTGTTTACAGGGGGTCAATGGCTTGGCTCGTTGTCAGAGTGTGGTTCGGGGACCTCAGGGGGTCCCTGAGCTGTTTTCTAGGGGGTCCATCCCTGGTTCCCAAAGTGTGGTTCGGGCCTGAGGGGTTTCCGGGGAATCCATTGCTGGTTCCCAAAGTGTGATTCAAGGACCCCTAGGGTCACACAGGACACACACACACACACACACGCACGCTGCACGCACGCACGCACGCACGCACGCACGCACGCACGCACGCACGCACGCACGCACACACGCACACACACACAAAAGGGTCCCTCCTCTGTCTTCCTATTGGCTGGTCTTTAAACAGCCGTAACTCCAGTTAGCAGCATGGTGCCGTCTCGAAACTCGGTTACTGGACTTAAACCGCCAATAGAGACAAACTGTAATTGCTGAAGCCCCACCCCCTCTGTCTTCCAATTGGCCGGGCTTTAAACAGCCTTAATTTCAGTTCCCAACATGCTACTGGTCTCGAACATGTGTTGTGTTGTTTGTTTACCCGTCCACATTATGTTTTTATTTTATTTAGATGTAATTGTCCATACCGTTAAGTTCATGTAATAACACTGCTTGTCTGCATTGTATTTCGATTACTATTTTACGCCATTAACGTCAAAGAGAGCACTGCCTGCGATCTTGACATTTTGTACCATGTTTTTTTGGCGTGAAGCGAGCAGGGGTTCAAGTTCTCCATCCTGGGGACGGATTTCCGTCCTGAGGTAGGGGCTATTTATGAGATCAGTGCAGATTAGCAAAAAAGAAGAAAAAAAAAGTCGAGCCGCCGGTGCTAAATATTTTTATAGCAGCAGTTCCACTGTGGTGCGGTACAGAGTGCTGGTGTGTCATGTACTTCTAATTCAGTTCAGTCCAACTACTTCCTGTAAGTAGACTTAAAAATAAAACCAGTTGACGTGACTTGACTGTTGACTTGATCAGATTACGGTAGGCTCTTATTTTGAAATCCGCCGTACTGAGAGGAAATGCCTCTGTTTGTTAGCATGCTACTTGTTGCTGCTGTAAGCTAGCCGCGACGCGTGATGCATGCTGTTTGGATAAACAAAACATCACGCAGATTACTCACAACAACTAACAATTTAAGGACTTTTTAATATCTCTAAAATGACAAATTAAACATTGGACAAACTGTCAAATATTAGAGGCAGACATTTTGAAAATAGCAGATCTACATGCTCACAGGCATTGTGAGCATGTAGATCTGCTATTTCACAATATAACCATGTAATACAAAATGTAATGCCTCAACTCTTAGTGCTTGTCAGGGTGGGGGGGGGGGGGGGGGGCATATGATCATTTTGGGGGTCGCGGCCTGAAAAGGTTGAGAACCACTGTTGTTGATTAAACCTTTTCATAGATGGAGTCATAGACGTGTTTAATAGCTCTATCATCAGTGACAGTGTTGTATCAATGAATTAATTTAGTTAATTAGTATGTGCATTTGGGCATTTAAAACCCTAACTTGACCTTTGGCTCTGTTCTTGATCTGCTCTTTTCCCACTCTCTACACCAATTATATCTTTGCAGATCTGCAAGCTCATTGTGAGCTTCATGTGTATAAGTGTATTCCTCTGTTTAACAAACACACTGCTACAACTAGCACTATGTGGATGTAAAGCCAAACCCTACAGTAATAATTTTAAATCTGGGGTATCACATAAGGTGCATCAGTATATTGTTCATGATATTTAGACATTAAGATGCAAACATAATATCAGTTAATTTAATGATTCTTACATGTGTTTTTGTTTTGTTTTATATTTCTTATACCACATGATGACCCAACAACATATTGCCTGAAACAGATGAAGAAAAGGGTGAGCTTTTTTTGTCCTGACAGTTTAATACTCAATAACCAGTGAGTAGGTTGTTGGCTGGTGCTACCTTTGGTTTACCAGGATGTACATCCTCTATATCTTGTTCCAAACCCATAAATGTACCAGTTGTTACACTAGTAGTAGTATGTATGTGTGGATGTAGAGATGCAGGAGCTTTATTTTCTGTCAGGCACATGCACACATAGACATCAAAGGGGGCTTGAGCCCCTGCCCTTTGATCCGTCTGTAAAAAGTGCCCTCTCCAGACCATGAATGCAGCTTTTTCTACGGTGAAAGAAAAGCAAATGCCCCTCTTTCCATGCCATACCTGAAGGCAGCATTCAAGAGAATGGCCTTGTCCAAACTCCCCTGAACTTGAACACAGCATCTTATGTTGAAAGAATTGTCCTCTCTGTGTAGAAATCCATGCCCTTACGCCACATCTCCAGCATTGACTTGATTATGCTTAGTTTAGTGTGGTGTCACATAGGAATGGCCAACTGTTAACCGTTACCGTTTAACCGATAAGATATTGGTTACCAGTAAGCACTAACGGTTAATGGTGACCAAAAAAAAAAGAAAATAAAAAAAAAAGAAGAAAAGCAACCCATGTGTCACACCAAAAGCCCCGTACACCAATGTCTATGCAACATCGAGTCATCAACCATGCAACTATATACACGCTGTGGACACACATTTCTATACACGCTGTGGACACACATTTCTGGACACCAATGTCTGTGTAACATCCATGCATGCAACTTGCGACACTTAATTTGGAATCGTACACGGCACTTGTTCATCAGGAAACAAATGCTCCGATTGGATTTCCCAAAACAGACCGTCACATTGAATCCCGTTTAAGAAGAGCTTAAAA
Organism: Nannobrachium achirus; assembly: GCF_963921795.1. Taxonomy (NCBI): domain Eukaryota; kingdom Metazoa; phylum Chordata; class Actinopteri; order Myctophiformes; family Myctophidae; genus Nannobrachium; species Nannobrachium achirus. Next base: position 6,352,062 of record NC_137820.1, on the reverse strand, counting down.
CACAACTTTCTAATGTTACATGACGTGTGGAACGCTAAAGTCGTCTTGCTTACAGAGTAGGCTTTGCGAAAATAACACAAAGCTCAGAGTCGCAATGATCGCTGCATCAGCACACACAAAACACGGGCGAGAGAGAAGAAAATGAAGAATGAAATGGACATCACGTTTAGCCGATGTTTCAACCATTCCAAAAGTCATATGATTGGAAGTTATTGCTCTACACAACAAACACAGAGGAGAGGGAGTAGTGCGAAGTGAAGCAGAAAGAGCCAATGCATTCGCTGTCCCTCAAGTGAAGTGCGAGCGTCTCGCTGCTGCTGTTGTTAGGCGACAGCCAGGGACGTGCAGAGAATGTTAGAGAGGCAGGGGCTGACATTTCTAAAAGGGCCTTTTGGCAGGCAATTCTCTTGAATGCAGCCTTCAGTTATGGTATGGAAAGGGGACATTTGCATTTATTTTACCACAGTAAAAACTGCATTCATGGTCTGAAGAGGGCACTTTTTACAGAAGGATAAAAGGGCAGGGGCTCAAGCCCCCTTTTAAGTATATGTGTACACGTGCCCTGCGACAGCCGCATCACATTACAGACTGAATATTTCAATCCCATTTCTTTTAGAAAACATTTGTATTCTTGTTTCTCCTAGTTTTATTGTTTTTAATGTGTAAATATGGCTGGTGTATTTTCCTTTTTTAAATCGCTAAAATAGCACATTTGTTAACACATTTCCTTAACGGTTAACGGTTATTTAACCGATAAGGCCTTGCGGTTATCGATTAAGAAAAATTCTCCATTTGGCCCTCCCTAGTGTCACACACCGAAAATAGCCGACCTCCAAGCTCACAACGCGTCGCAACGTGATGCGTTGTGAGCTTGGAGGTCTGCTATTTTCAATATTTTCACCAAAAGGCCCTTTTAGAAATGTCAGCCCCTGCCTCTCTAAAATTATCTGCACGTCCCTGTTTTCTATGATGTATTTATCTCAACCACTCTTCTTTTTCTCTTCCTAACAGACCACGTTGTGACGCAGCACAAGGAACAGTTGATTCAACTGGTTCCACCTTCCACAGTCATGTCTCTAGTAGACAGACTAGGAGACAGGGTCTCTCCTGAACTCTCTGCTGAGATCCAAGCTGAGAGGAGCGAGGACCAAATGAAGACCCTGTACACAAAGGTGCTAGGACCAGGGGGAACATCTGTTAGAGCAGCCTTTTACAATGCTCTGAAACTACTCCTCTCTGGTAAGATCCATATGTATTACTAATTACCTTTATTTTATTTTATTGTTTTTACTTGTATTTATTTTTCCAAACATGTATCTCTTTAATAAAAAAAAAAAAACACAACTAGAACGGTGCAATTCTGGGAAATTGCAAGTGTGGTTGCCCTGACGCGAGTCACAAGGAATCCGCTGTGAAATGTAATCCCTCTCTGTATCTGTCAGTCCATGTCCATATTTGAGCGGTGCTAACCATTCTGTCCCATATGGAGATCCCTGATGTCATCAATATTGAGCCCATATCTTGGAATGCCCATATATGGACACACTCTGTCAGTCTAACGTGGTCTATGATGTCAGTCATCTCCATATTTGGGAAAAGCGACATTTTTGGATTTTCCCATTCTCGTCCATGGACGAAATTAATTCATGAATAAAATAATATAAATTTCGCTATTTAATGTTTCTCTTAGCAAAATGCAAGCAGACGAGTCCCGATGAAGCCGGTTGATTTGACATATGGCCCAATTGCGTGCCACCAAAACTAGCGCGGAAAAAATAAAGTTTATCCGAAAAGATGGAAAGGAGGAATAAAGTCAGACAAGTACTATAGTGTGGTTGCCACTGCTAGAACCAGGGGGAACATCTGTTAGAGCTAGGGTCGTCAGAAGGAGTAGGAAAGTGGGACTGAGTTACTAGGGCCCAAGGTGGTGGAGGGGCCTTAATTATTTTATACTTTAGCTATTGAAAAATAGCAGATATTTAAGCTCACAGCAAGCTTGTAGATCTGCAATTTTTGAAAAGTCGTGAAAATTGCTCTTGCTGGTCGGGGACTTCGGGGACTTCCGGCCGCTGAAGCAATGGCGGCAGACTGAAAAGTGGCGTCCTCGCCCAAATCCTAAATCAAATAATACTATGACATACCAAATGTCATAGCTTTAGATAAACAGAACATATAAGTTAATGGGGAATGAACCTCAGATCTGGCTCAACAACAACGACTTTCGACCGGCAAAAACAAAGGGAACGAAAGAAGAACAAACAAAAGAAAGTCGCAGCTCAGACAACAACAGAAGACATGGAACAACATGGAACAACTACTGCGCGAAATGAAAGCAGAGATTCAAGACTTTAGTTCGGAATTTAAAGCATACTGCGAAAGGACTGAGCAAGACATGAAGAGATTAATAGATCAAACAACGGAAATACGCCTTAAAGCAGAAAAGACAGAAACCAGAGTGGACGAGGTGGAAAACAGTGGGTGAGATTCAAGATTCAACTATATCTCACAAGCAAACCATTAAACGGCTCAAACAGAAAATGAACGCAATGGAAACGGAGATGGACTATTTACAAAGTAAATAGTAGTAAAAGTACAAAATAATATGCTCATTTTTAACGTAAAGGAAAAAAGTGAGAAAAGTGACATGGCAGGTTTCCTGACAAAGCTGTTTAACGAGGCGCTGGAATTACCAGGGGAATTCAACATAATCCGAGCCCACCGTCTCCACAAAGAGAGCACAAAAACAAGACCAATTATTGTCGCTTTCATGAACTATGATACGAAGAAAATGGTCCTGCAAACGGCGTGGAAAAAGAAAGAAGTGCTGTTTAATGGAACTAAAATAAACGTTGATCATGACCTGACCGTTAAGGACAGGCAGAAGAGAGCCTTGTATAAACCCATCAGAGTCAGAGATAAACTATTAAAGAATAATATACACTCCTATATCATCGCACCGGCAAAGTTGAAAGTGCTGAAGCAGGACGGATCAGTGTCAATCTACAACAACCCAGAAGCTGCAGACAAGTGGAGATACGACGGCGATTGATGGCACCGCTGCACCACTAGAAGAGGAACAGGTTGATTCTAACGGGCTACGTCGGAGGACAACACACCGGCGCCCCTGACAGAAGAATGGACCACCGTTAAATAATCGCTACAGAAAGGAGAACTTATAAACATATAAATTCTGCACGCTGCAGCCGTGCGGAAAGAAAACAGACACGTGAGTGACATTCCCCAGAAATGGCATCGGGGGGGGGGGGGGGGGGGGGGGGGGGGGGGGAGGAGTTTGGAGGTGGGGGTGGGGGTGAAAGGGGTCTGAGGTTGTAATGTCGCCGACGTGTGTGTGTGTGTGTGTGTGTGTGTGTGTGTGTGTGTGTGTGTGTGTGTGTGTGTGTGTGTGTGTGTGTGTGCGCGCGTGCGCGCGTACGTGTGTGATGTGTTTAATGTGTATATGTTGTCGTGGCCAAATATGTAAATGTAAAGTTATAGCTTGGTCCATGCACAGTAGAATGCTATATGCAAGTAGGCCTATGTGTAGACCTGCAGATGACCAAGTAAACATATCAGAAGGAATATATTAACAGAGCACATGAAACACTAGGGTGAACATAAAGAAGTGTGCACACATGCAGACTTCCATCTGGGTTATTCCCGGGTTGATGGGCATGTGGGCACACTAGAGATGGATCTAAGTAATTAAGTGGAAATATACAGACAGATAGAAAACTAAATATGGTTAAATTAAGAAAGATCCTTGTCCATTGGTTGCAACATACTGAGCGCGGTTTCCTGATATTATTATTTTCTTTACTCTTAATCATTTGTTATAGCAGTGTATATTCAGATTGGTGATTACCTTTGTGTGCGTACAAATTTTGCCCTGAATTAAGAAAAAATGAGGGGAAAAAAGTTAAATGGGTTAGGGTTAGGGTAAGAAGACAGCAAGTGTTTTGTTTTGTTTTTCTTTGTTTTTTTGTTATATGATAGAAATGCATCTTGAGACGGAGAGGGCAGTGATTAAGAGATAAGCCTGGACATGACTCTGGTTTTACTTTTCTTCCTTTTTTTTTCTCTATTGCTGTTTGAAATTAAGAGGAGTCATTGAGTGGTTCAGATGTGCCTTATTGTACCAGTAAGACTCCCTAATCGGGAGATAAGCGACCGTTGGTCGCTTATCTCCACAAATAGGCCAAAAGTTTGTTTTACCAATTATCAAGACATATGGGCAGTTGACAGTTTGCCATGGTTACTCATTGAAGTTGAATCTCCATATATGGAGATAACCTACGCATCACACTAAGTCTGACCTCACCAGCCCATATTTGGGCATGAGCAACTTATGTCTCCATATATGGAGATATGATGACATCACACAGTCCTCAGCCGATGATGTGGCGTGATGTCATACAATACACAAACGAGCCCTACAGTATAAAGGGGCAATTCTTGACAGGAAAGAAGCATTTCTTCGACTCAGACCTTATCGCCAGGGTTGGCTTATAGCAGCTGTCGGTAGGACCATATATGGATTCTGTTAGTGTGGATCTCCTAACAGGGCATCATCTGGGATACAATCCCTTTTATGCCCATATATGGAGATCCCTAACAGAATCCCTTTCATGCCCATATATGGAGATCCCTAACAGAATCCCTTTTATGCCCATATATGGAGATCCCTAACAGCATCCCTTTTATGCCCATATATGGAGATCACTAACAGCTAACAGAATCCCTTTTATGCCCATATATGGAGATCCCTAACAGAATCCCTTTTATGCCCATATATGGAGATCCCTAACAGAATCCCTTTTATGCCCATATATGGAGATCCCTAACAGAATCCCTTTTATGCCCATATATGGAGATCCCTAACAGAATCCCTTGTATGCCCATATATGGAGATCCCTAACAGAATCCCTTTTATGCCCATATATGGAGATCCCTAACAGAATCCCTTTTATGCCCATATATTATGGAGAAATCCCTGCTCTGAGTATCTGACATCAGTGTGATGTCACCTGTTTATGCCCATATATGGAGATCCCTGCTCTGCGTATCTGGTTGCTATGGTAAACAGTTGGTTGCTAGGGTAAAAAAACATGGTTGCTATGGTAAACAGTTGGTTGCTAGGGTAAACAGTTGGTTGCTAGGGTAAAACCATGGTTGCTAAGGTGGTTGCTAACGTACACTAACAGACCAGCAACAACAGACTGTTGCCACAGCAATGTACACAAAGGTTTGTGTACACATGTGGTGTGATGTCATACTGATGCGGAGATATGAGCAGGGCAAAGGTGTGACGTGTGACGTGTGACGGACGGACGGACAGCCGGTGGAGGTTTTTGCGACCGTCAGGGAGCAGTTTACTACCAGTAAGACTCCCTAATCGGGAGATAAGCGACCGTTGGTCGCTTATCTCCACAAATAGGCCAAAAGTTTGTTTTACCAATTATCAAGACATACGGGCAGTTGACAGTTTGCCATGGTTACTCATTGAAGTTGAATCTCCATATATGGAGACATAAGTTGCTCATACCATAGCAACCATGTTTTTTACAGGGCCTGGGATTGATGACATCAGAAATCTCCATATATGGGCATGAAAGGGATTTTGTTTCTGGAAATATGTCTGTGGGGTGCCACATTTGGAATAAAACACTTACATCACACATCTGGATATCCATACAGCCCATCTAGTTTGCCTGTGTCCATTTATGCCCATATATCTGATGACATTGGGACAATGATCTCCATATATGGGCATAAAACTTATGTTAATTAGTAAAGCCTGGGGATCTCCATATATGGGCATGAGGGGTACCCTAAAAGGGCATCATCTGGGAATAGCAAATATAGTTATCCTAGAAAGTGAAAATCTTACATCAAAGGCCATAACTACCTACCTACCACCATACTGCATTCCTCATTAAACTACCTACCAGTAAGATGCCTATAGGGAGAAAAGCAAAGGGCGAGGTTGCACCATTTCTTGGTCTTCTGGCCAGTGATGTATATCGGACCATTTAACCATATATGGAGACATCTGGTACCCAAAGATATTCACAGATATGGGCTTAATATTGATGACATAAGGGATCTCCATATATGGGCGTAAAAGGGATTTGGTTCCCCTGGCATCACAGGGATCTCCATATATGGGCATAAAATGGATTTGGTTACCCTGGCAACACGGGGATCTCCATATCTCCATATATGGGCATAAAAGGGATTTGGTTCCCCTGGCATCACAGGGATCTCCATATATGGGCATAAAAGGGATTTGGTTCCCCTGACATTACAGTGATGTCAGTGGCTGGTTCTACAGAGGGGATCTCCATTTATGGGCATAAAAGGGAATGTATGTATGATGATGTCAGATATCATAGACGTCATAGGACTTTCACATAACGAATAACTGAGTAAGCATGTAAACCCGTAAAATCTATATTTGGGCATGGCTGATTTATGACCTCATCATGATGACACGAGCAAACACAGCTGAATTGTATAAATGATCAGTGCAGAAACCAACAGAAGTATTTGACCAAGACTCTTCGATTTAAACATCAACAAAGGTGTGACGTTTGTTGATGGTCACAAAGGTGTGACGGACGGACGGACGGACGGCCGGTGGAGGTTTTCATAGTAAACTGCTCCCTGACGGTCGCAACCAGTAAGACTCCCTAATCGGGAGATAAGCGACCGTTGGTCGCTTATCTCCACAAATAGGCCAAAAGTTTGTTTTACCAATTATCAAGACATACGGGCAGTTGACAGTTTGCCATGGTTACTCATTGAAGTTGAATCTCCATATATGGAGATAACCTACGCATCACACTAAGTCTGACCTCACCAGCCCATATTTGGGCATGAGCAACTTATGTCTCCATATATGGAGATATGATGACATCACACAGTCCTCAGCCGATGATGTGGCGTGATGTCATACAATACACAAACGAGCCCTACAGTATAAAGGGGCAATTCTTGCCAGGAAAGAAGCATTTCTTCGACTCAGACCTTATCGCCAGGGTTGGCTTATAGCAGCTGTCGGTAGGACCATATATGGATTCTGTTAGTGTGGATCTCCTAACAGGGCATCATCTGGGATACAATCCCTTTTATGCCCATATATGGAGATCCCTAACATAATCCCTTTCATGCCCATATATGGAGATCCCTAACAGAATCCCTTTTATGCCCATATATGGAGATCCCTAACAGCATCCCTTTTATGCCCATATATGGAGATCACTAACAGCTAACAGAATCCCTTTTATGCCCATATATGGAGATCCCTAACAGAATCCCTTTTATGCCCATATATGGAGATCCCTAACAGAATCCCTTTTATGCCCATATATGGAGATCCCTAACAGAATCCCTTTTATGCCCATATATGGAGATCCCTAACAGAATCCCTTGTATGCCCATATATGGAGATCCCTAACAGAATCCCTTTTATGCCCATATATGGAGATCCCTAACAGAATCCCTTTTATGCCCATATATTATGGAGAAATCCCTGCTCTGAGTATCTGACATCAGTGTGATGTCACCTGTTTATGCCCATATATGGAGATCCCTGCTCTGCGTATCTGGTTGCTATGGTAAACAGTTGGTTGCTAGGGTAAAAAAACATGGTTGCTATGGTAAACAGTTGGTTGCTAGGGTAAACAGTTGGTTGCTAGGGTAAAACCATGGTTGCTAAGGTGGTTGCTAAAGTACACTAACAGACCAGCAACAACAGACTGTTGCCACAGCAACGTACACAAAGGTTTGTGTACACATGTGGTGTGATGTCATACTGATGCGGAGATATGAGCAGGGCAAAGGTGTGACGTGTGACGTGTGACGTGTGACGGACGGACGACGACGGACGGACGGACGGCGGAGGTTTTCATAGTAAACTGCTCCCTGACGGTCGCAATGAAAACCTCCACCGGCCGTCCGTCCGTCCGTCCGTCCGTCCGTCCGTCACACGTCACACGTCACACCTTTGTTTGTGTACGGTGTGATGTCATATATCTTCAGTATGACATCACACCACATGTGTACACAAACCTTTGTGTACGTTGCTGTGGCAACAGTCTGTTGTTGCTGGTCTGTTAGTGTACGTTAGCAACCACCTTAGCAACCATGGTTTTACCCTAGCAACCAACTGTTTACCCTAGCAACCAACTGTTTACCATAGCAACCATGTTTTTTTACCCTAGCAACCAACTGGGCATAAAAGGGATTCTGTTAGGGATCTCCATATATGGGCATAAAAGGGATTCTGTTAGGGATCTCCATATATGGGCATAAAAGGGATTCTGTTAGGGATCTCCATATATGGGCATAAAAGGGATTCTGTTAGCTGTTAGTGATCTCCATATATGGGCATAAAAGGGATGCTGTTAGGGATCTCCATATATGGGCATAAAAGGGATTCTGTTAGGGATCTCCATATATGGGCATGAAAGGGATTCTGTTAGGGATCTCCATATAAGGGCATAAAAGGGATTGTATCCCAGATGATGCCCTGTACTTGGGATTTGTTGATGTAAATGTTCACATAGAGTGTAATAATTGGTAAAACAAACTTTTGGCCTATTTGTGGAGATAAGCGACCAACGGTCGCTTATCTCCCGATTAGGGAGTCTTACTGGTCATAGTAAACTGCTCCCTGACGGTCGCAATAAGAGTATTGATATATGGGTCAAAAAAAAAGCGCTACATTCATTTCAGCCAGATAACTCACGATAAGATTGAAACAATGTTTATTATTATAAATGAGTAATACAAGTGTATATGTCACATTTAGTATGGCGTCGGCTCTGCTTCTCCCTGCTCCGCGCAGCACAGAAGAACATCAATAACATTGGAGCAGGGAGATACAATATATATATAATATATACTAGCCTACAGCCCCCTGCGGGGGCCTGGCCCCTTTGTGTGTGTGCCTGTTAGTCCCCCTTGGTGTGAAGCAGACAGACTGTGATGTTGCTCTCTCTGGAACTGCCCCCGGACTGGGAGTCCCCTGCTTGGTGACGCCCATTTGTGATGTAAATCGCATCACAGGACAGCCGCCTACAGGCCAAAATTTGGGAAAATATTTTAAACATTTGGGGATTATGAGAAGTAGAGACACATCTGAAGGTGATAAAGTTGATGTTGGGCAAGGTACATGCGTTATTGATTTTTGTATTATGTTTTTTAGACAATTGAACAACTGCTGAACGTGGAGTTACAGACGGACAAACGGACAAACATACACACTATTTTTTGGGGCGATTCTAATTAAGGTTGTGGGATGGGATATAAACACCCCCAACACGCTGAACCGAGACGCCCTACGGGAATTTGACTCTACCGATTAATACTCGCGGATATCCCACTGCTCCGTGAAGAGACACAGTGACGAAATGCAGCTAGCATTTCTGGATCCTGCTCGGATATACTAACATTATGTGAAAAATCTATGTGAGCCAGGCACACACGCCGTTTGGCATCCGTAGCTGATATCCCACTGCTCCTTGACGGAGACACAGTGACGAAATGCAGCTAGCATTTCTGGATCCTGCTAGGATATACTAACATTATGTGAAAAAATCTATGTGAGCCAGGCACACCACGCCGTTTGGCACCCTAAGCTGATATCCCACTGCTCCTCGTGGAGACACAGTGCCGAAATGCAGCTAGCATTTCTAGATCCTGCTAGGATATACTAACATTATGTGGAAAAATCTATGTGAGCCAGGCACACCACGCCGTTTGGCACCCTAGCTGATATCCCACTGCTCCGCGTGGAGACAGTGCTGAAATGCAGCTAGCATTTCTAGATCCTGCTAGGATATACTAACATTATGTGAGATCCCAGAGGGGTGAGCTCCCCACTTAATAAGCCTATCCCATCTTCACCCCCAACACACAGAGACACCAACTGGAATTGGCTAGACATGCTGCTTTATTACTTATAACGTGATACAACCAAATCCCCCAGCTACCACCATAGCTTCTATATTAATAGAGTAACTTGAATCCGCTCAGAGGCGATAATTACAAACACTTGTACTCATGAGGTTCTGCGCCAGCATAATCTCTCCCCGATTAAGGCGCACGTAACGTTCGTATGCAGAGGAGGACCACCGCCCCAGGGCCTTTAGGGTGGTGACCGGCACTTTCATGGCTGCTGTCGTGGCTGCTCCGATACGAAGTGAGTGAGGAGTGTAGAGTTCAGGAGACAGTCCACAGTACTGGCACAGTGACTTTAGCTTTTCAGCGAACCAGGATCTCGTCATTGGTTTGCCCCCAGGGAGGAGAAACAGGGGATCATGAGGATGGTTGCAGGCTCGGTATTGCAGGTAGGCAGACATGGAAGAGAAGGGGCAAAACTCAGTATTAATTTTGGATATGATCACAGGTACACCTTTTTTTAAAGTATCAGATTTAGAGTGCTTCAGAAATAAAGTGAATAAGTCATTTTCAAAAGATACATCAGAAACAGTGAGATTATGCTCAGAATCAAAAGAGAGTGAGCTAGTGGTGAATTCCCCTAACCTAAAGAACCCATAAAATGCAGTGAGAATAGTGGCTTCTAACATTTTATCCTCATACAAAGAAAAGCAGCCCAGTCTCAATCTACACACCAGCTGATGCACCAAGTTAATAGTGAGAGGCAATCTTTTATCTTTGCCTTGAGGTTGGTCTTTCCTGAGGCCGTTGAGCAGCAGACGGATGGAAGGATGGCTGAGAATGCTACATGCTGAAGGGTCTAGGCACCGGAGATGAAATTGAATACCCGCTAGCATAGCTTTGATAGAAGATGGTTTGAGTTTGCGAGATTCTGAGGAATGCACTATGAAAGCGCAGACTATAGCTAGGTTGACTGGAATTGGGTTGATTGAACAGTAAGAGCAGAAAGAGGAAAAGAAAACCCATGCTGAATCATAAGCTTTTAATGTATTTTTTGACAAGCCTTTCCTCATAGTCATAGCAGCTGTGTTCAAAAGACCTTGTAGAAATAGACTAGGAGTTAATTGAGGATCGCTTGGGAAAACGGAGGGCAGGGCTGGCTGGTTGGCTTGGCGTTGGGGCACAGCGCTTTGAAGTCCTGAAATTTGAATCGGGACAGAGCGTCAGCTATGGAGTTTTCATGGCCTGGTATATGAGAAGCACGGAGAATAAAGTTGTTATTAATACAAGTCCACGAGAGCCGTCTGATTAAGCTGTTGATTATAGGAATGGACGAACGGCCTTTGTTAATAATGCTAACTGTGGCCTCATTGTCACAAAAAACCATGATTTGTTTCCTTTCCCATTCCTTCCCCCATATTAAGCATGCCAGAACGATGGGATACAATTCATACAGCGCGATGGACTTACAATTGGCGGGCATGTCACTTATTTCAGACGGCCAAGAATGAGCAAACCACTCATTTCCATACACCCCTCCGAACCCGACGGACGGGGCGGCATCCGTGTAAAATTTTAGAGAAGGTGACGTTTCAAAGAAATCGTTATAGAAAAAGGATATCCCGTTCCACTGATCCAATAGCGCGGACCAGAACTGAATGTCAGATTTGCAACCCTCGTCTAGAACAATATCATCGTTAAGATTGGGAACGGATTTGGCCATGTCTAGCAGCCTGGAAACAAAAGAGCGCCCCTGAGGAATTATTTGCATAGCGAAGTTAAGATGGCCTAAAAGCGACAGAAGATTACGTTTAGACATAGAAGGAACCTCTAGACAGCTCCTTAGAAATCCTCTAATGCGGGTTAGTTTTTCCTCTGGCAGCGACGCCTGCATGCGCTCGCTATCTAATAGAATGCCGAGAAATTCTAATTTTGTGCTGGGGCCAACTGTTTTTTTCCTCTGACAGGGGAACTCCGGTAGCTTTAAACAGGTCTTTAACAATAGAGATGCACCGGGCTGGAGGCGAGTGACTAAAATCTACTACTAAAAAATCATCGAGAAGATGCAAAACGAATGGCAGTTTGTAAGTATTGGATAGAATCCAGCATAACGCTTCTGATAGGGCATCGAAAATGCGGGGGCTGCTACGGCACCCGAACGTTAGTTTCACTGCGAAATAGAAATACCCCTGCCATTTCACCCCGAAGAATGGCCATTGGGAAGGGTGGAGTGGCATTACTTTGAATGCATCCGTTATATCCGCTTTCCCCATCCATGCGCCAACGCCCGCTGCTTTAATCATTTGGATGGCGTTATCAATGGTGGCGTAATACAGGGAGAACGGGAATAGCGGAATTAAGTCATTAATGCTGGAAACTGGGCCATTATGCGGAGCTGAGAGGTCGATAATCATTCGTTTCTTCCCCGAGTATTTACGCGTGGCCACTCCTATTGGGCTCACTCTAAAAAGAGAGAACGGGGATTTTGTGAAAGGCCCGATCATGTGGCCTTTGGAAATTTCCTTTTTAAGAAGCTCATCTACCACGGTGGGTTCTAAAATTGCCAACTGCAGATTTTTGCATACGTGCGTAATTTTTGGTAGCCAGCACAGACCCGCCAGAAACCCTTGTACTAGTCCAGTCAATAAATAATTAACGAAAGAACGATTTGGATGGTTCTTGAGCGCCTTGGACAGAGCAGGAACATTCACAGGAGTGGATGGATGACCCTTTATTGTTTCGTTGCTTTTGCACGGACTCTCCGTGGGCAGACGGATCTCGGGTGGCTGTCCCCGCACCAGCTGCAGATATGCATAAATTTACAATGTTGAAACATGCATAAATGGTAAATGGTAAATGGTGCATTTATATAGCGCTTTTAATCCAAAGCGCTTTACATAGATTGTGCATTACATTCACCCATTCACGCACACATTCATACACCGGTGGCGGAGGAAGCCATGCAAGGCACCAACCTACTCACCGGAGGCAATTAGGGGTTCAGAGTCTTGCCCAAGGACCCTTCGACATTAACTCAGGGGGAGCCCGGATTCGAACTGGGAACCCTTCGGGATTTATACCCTTCGTGCTCTAACACCAGTTTCTCTACCCCTGAGCTATGCCGCCCCTGCATAGCATACACTTTCATTGAATCTATTACAAGTGGGTGTACTACTACCAGGCGAGTATCGCACCTGTCTTTTAGGTTGAGCGTCGGGTTTGGACAGGGTTGCGCTCTGCTGGGGCGCCTGACGCGGCTCCGACATAATCAAAGCCATCAAGGTTTTGGGGCAAAGATTTGAAGTGTGGTTAAAAGAACTGCACACTGCACACGATAACATCCTATGGCCAGTGAAATGCCTGGATATGAGAGAAAGGTCAACTACTGACCAGTCCACTCGTTGGTTAAACTTTTGGATAAGTAGCGCAGCTTTGGAGGAAAAAGATTTATGATACTCATCAGGGGCGTGCACAGACATTTTGAGGGGGGGGTGCTCAAGTGAAAAAAAGGGCACCTTGTGCAGCGCGTGGAACCGTCGACTGCCAGTAGTTAGGGATGGGAAGTGTTGCATTGGTGATTCAATGTTTGGGGGACGTGATTTGAATGATGTCACGTGGACGGCGCTTACACATACATTACAGGAGTTAACAGGTACAGACAATGGTCTATTGATATGCATACATGCCCTACTGTGACATATCTAGGCTATATCTATTGATATGCATGCATCAATTAAATGTGTATTTGGCTGCGGACCCCCCATCTCAAAATATTTTGTTCCAGGGACCCCCAGAAGCAAAGACTTTAGTTAATTTGGGTCTTGCCTCAAGCTAGATGCAGAATAGATACATGCTGTTTTGATTACAGATAGCCTACACATGTGGCAAGATTCCTGAGCATTTTGGGGCATAAATATATTAGAACCTTTTAATCCAGAATTGACCAATGTCACCATGGTCCATGCACACTGCACAAAACAACAAAACAAACACTGTACAAAAACATGGGGTCTGTCTGGGGGGGGGGGGGGGGGGGGGGGTAAAACAGGTTATTCTGTCTGCTTTCAAATTGTAGTAAATGAACTCAGATTGTTTTAAAACCTACAAAACAACTCTAATATTATGAAAATCGGACATTAACTGGCTGGTGTACTGTTCTGGGAGGTCCCAAAATAGATAACCCCCAGGGGCGGGGGTCTAGAACATTTTACACCCATAATTTACTCATTTGATTCCTTGACCCAGAACACATAGGATTGGCATGTTTAATTACGTTTCTAGGTTGTCTAGAAGCCAAGATAGCACAAATTATGTATTTTATGTCGGCCATTTTGCATTTGGATTTTTGGATTCCCCATGCTCTGAAGATTCCAAAAATGTATAGTTTTACTAATCTCCAAAACTTTTGAACAAAAGTACACAGTGAACCTGACTAAAAAAGGGCACTTTGATCCAGGAAGGCAAAAGGGCAGGTGCTCTGGCACCCCCTAGTGTCTACCTGTTCACGTCCCTGATACTCATAAAAAAGGGAGCCGCCATATGACAAAGCCAGATCTGCAATAATAGCCAAATAAGTATCCAATTCCTGCCTGCGCTGGGGGTACGCCTCACAGACGCAGTCTCTATACACTCCAAAAGCTACGAAAAACTCAGACAAAGTTAAAGTTTTGGACAGCCTGGGGTCCGAGTCCTTTAGCATGACGGAAACATCCCCGCAATCCACCAGCCTTCTATCTGAAGCGTCGCTGTTAATCAGAAGCTTGACCAGGTTAATATCATGACCTGTCGAAAAAGCGAACGATTAGATAAACGATTAACTAGCCTTTTATAACCAATTAAGCCAATATACTTCGATGCTTATTTACCTGCTACTATGTGGCTCCTTAAGTGCTCTGGGATGGCCGCCGCAGGAGAGAGGAACGAAGAGCCCATAGCAGGCGCAGGGACAGCTGTTCCCCATGTCTTTCGAGTTGACACAAGCGGCGCGCTTGAAGCAGGCCCGCTGCTTTGGAACATGGCCGGCAGGATGCTAGCGGCTGCTGCTGCTGCTGCCGTCGTGGGAAGAGCCGTCGTGGGAGCTGAAGTTACCGCTGGAGTGCGCGAAGACAGGCCCGAAGGCCCTGGGCTGTTGTAGTTCTCAAGCGCGTTCAGCCTGGTATTAACGTGGTCGATCGATGATTTCAGGCTTAGCAATGTAGCTGTGAGGATGTCATCGTTAGGTCTAGGAGATGGCCCCGACGGATTGCTTTTATTCTTCTTTGCAGCGGACGGGACCGCGGTGCCAGCGGGGCGGCCGCGTTTTTTGGCTGGGCCTTTACCTTTACCAGTGCCGGCTGGGTTTCGTTGCTCTTGCTCGGGCTCGCTGGGCCGAGCCTCCTCTGAATTGACCAGAAACTCTAAAAGATCTTCGTGACCCAGGCCTGGGGTTGCTTGAATGCCGCGCGCATAGAGGGTCTCTAGGATACGCTGAACGGCCAGTCGGCCAGCTTCCTGATGGGAGCCCGGCGGGAGCTACGTCTCCTGGGAAGAGAAGGATCGACTGGATCTCCTTCATTGACCGGGACCGCCGTTGCTGGAATAATTTCATTTTCATCGTCTCGATCCTCCTCATTAGGACCGAGCAGATCGCCGTCGTCGTCCGACTCAGAATGAGCAGTGGACATGACGGCGACAAAAACAACAAGCAAAGCTAAGGCAAGCAAGCGCATATCACGACAGACCTGGAAAGCAGCAGCAGAATGACAGCCTGAGCAGGATAAGTAGCTTGACAAGTGGACTGACAGCTGACTGCCACGTCACTGACTGACAGCTGACTGCCACGTCACCTGTGACGTGCGACTGACTTAATAGCGTTGTAACATTGTTGCACAGAATGCACCCGCATTGACCCACTCAAGTTATGCTGGCTGAACCCATTCCGCGGGCTACATCCATTAATATTAACCCTTTTGTTATACGTAGGCTACAGTATATGGTGTATTTAGTTCTGATTGTAGTATTATGATTATTATTAGTATGATCATTACTGTTAGTGCTGTTATTTACTTATTATTGATTCTTTATTTATTATTATAATCAACGCATTATGATTATTACCCCTATTAATATCATTTTATTATTTATTTATTTAATTACTTTTTTATTTTATTTTATTATTTGTTAACTGGGAATCTATTTTGTTTACGACGACAAACTACAAATTAAGACTGGGACTTGATTGCATGTTGGAGAATATATTATTATTAGTCCAGGGGCTAAAGGGAGATTTAGGACAAAATAGGGAGGACTGACACATGATGTAGAATTAACTGAAGAAATGAAAAAGTGTTCAATTACAGAACACATACTCAACCATGCAATGACGAACGCATGGAACAGAACAAGCTACTCTTTTAAGGGAGTAGAATTCACCTTAAAAAAAAGAGAGAAAAAGAAAATGAAAATAATTGCAAATATAGATAAAATTTGAAATAAGAAATGTAAAAATGTGAAACTATTGCAATAAAAAGTATCAAAAAAAATCGTGAAAATGTGTGCAAATCTTTGAATATATGTATTTTTTAACCGAACATTTGTAACTCAAATTTTGCTTCTGGGGGGTCTCTGGAACTCAATATTTTGAGATGGGGTTCCGTGGCCAAATACATACCATTTTGGGGGTCCTTCACATGAAAAGGTTTGAGCTCCACTGACATAGAAAAAAAAAGGAAGAAAAAAAGATTTTCATGATTTTTCAAAAATAGCAGATCTACAAGCTCGCAGCGCGGCACTCGGTGCAACGCTGTGAGCTTGTATATCTGCTATTTTTCAATAGTTAAAGCACAGGGGCCCTGCAGTGAATCCTTGTACCCAGGGCCCAGAATTTGGTGCGACGCCCCTGAGAGCTAGCCTAATAAACCACCAACTTCCGTAATCCAGAATCCAGAAATGCTTTCCAGAAGAGGGCGGTTTATGAGGCTATGTTAGAGCAGCCTTTTGCAAAGCTCTGAAACATTACCAGCCCCCCCTGTTGTAGACACTTGGTAAGATCCACATGTATTACTAAATGACTACTTATTGACATTCATTCATTTATTTCTTTTTTAATAGGAATCACTTTAATTTAAAAGAAAAACACGATAACCTATAATTTGTAGTAACATCCTAAAAAAAGGGGAGACTTCAAAGGATAAAATAGCTTTTAAAGTGATCCCTGACTAGTAAGCAACGTAGGCCTTAATATGTTATAATAACCCTCTTTAGCCAAAATATACCATTTGAAACACTTACAATATATTCCTTTGAGAGAAAAAAAAGTTAGATTTTCAACCCATGGGGGGAGCCATTGCACTGTTCGTCGCAAGCAGTGGAGACGTAGACAATGCATTTTGGCTGGAAGGGCCCATTTAAAATGGCGGTGTAAACAAGTTTTAGATGTTGAATTAAACACTTACAGGCACGGCAAAACATCCTACTTGATATGAACAGAACAGAAAAGCACCACACTACTAACTACAGTTAATCTGAGCTTCAAGACAATGTTTTAAATATTGTAAAGAGAACGTTGTTTTGACATTCCATATTAACCCTATGGGCCCGACCAGCCAAATTGCATTGTCTACGTCTCCACTGCTTGCGACGAACAGTGCAATGGCTCCCCCCATGGGTTGAAAATCTAACTTTTTTTTCTCTCAAAGGAATATATTGTAAGTGTTTCAAATGGTATATTTTGGCTAAAGAGGGTTATTATTACATATTAAGGCCTACATGGCTTACTAATCAGGGATTAGGGTTGGGACCCGAAACCGGTTCTTTTTAGGACCCGGTTCCATGATAGCGGGTCCAGAACCGGGTCAATCATTTTTGCCGGTCCGATTCTCTTAACGGGTCTCATCAGCGCGCATTTAATGTGCATTCCATTGCAAGCAGCTGTGGTGACGTCAGGCCACCTCTACAGAAAGAATGCTGGGAATGTCCGCGTCACTGAGCAGCGCGAGTGAGAGCGACGACAACTGAACACACCAACAAGCAGCGTGATAAACAAACAGCATGGTGCAGAAGAGACAGAAGTCTTCCAAAGTTTGGCTGTAGGCTACTTCAGCTCACTGGAAGCGCGTTCATTCTGACGTCCATGAGCGGCGCTCGTCGGCTCGTTCGGTCCGCGGTCTTCTGTCCTCGCGTCTTTCTTTTCATTCACATTTCACATTATGCTCCAAATAACACCCGCAGCTACAGAAGACCTCGCGAAAGTTGATATGTGAGCGGACCGAGGCGCTCCTCTGTGCCGTCTGCCTGGGTGCTTCTCTTCTTCCTTGTTACGTCTTGCAAGTTGCAACGCAAGTAAAGCCTGACTACTTCGCTGTGTTGCATGCCGAAAATAGCTGATCTGCAAGCTCACAACGTGTCGCATCCACAAGACAACGTGAGCTTGTAGATCAGCTATTTTAACCAACACTTAAAGGAGCTATAGTCAACTTTTTCTTGAAAAACAGATGCTAAAATAAAAATAATGTTTCGAAAATATTTTATAAAAAAATAAGTTTCATATATGTGTTTCTATTCAAAAATGACCACAAAAAGCGTAAAATAATGATAAAATAATCATTTTGGCCATTGTCAGACTGACACTTTGTTTACATTCTAGTCTATAGACTAGGATGTAAACAAAGTGTCGGCCCTACAATGAAAAACTTGACTATAGCTCCTTTAAAGCCTTAAACATACAGATGGGCGCGACGTTTAGAAACCTGACTTCACAATAGCCCCTTTTCCACTGCAGCTTTAGTACCACACCACACCACATGAATATATCTACATTTTCAATTACACAAAAGTAGCCCTATTGGTAAGAAACAAATTGACCCTTAACTGTGATTATATTACAATATAAATTTGTATTACAACAACTATACCTAAATTATTATTTATTTGAACGCCAATTAGGCTTATGTAAACAACTACTGTTAAATGGTCTCAATCGTTCATATTTTATTTTTCTATAGGACATACAGAAGCGTCAGTGTCAGAAAATATGAAAATATATATATATTGGAACCGTTAAGAGAACCGTTAGGAACCGGAATAGTTAAGAGGGAATCGCTAAGGACTCGGAATCGTTAAAATCCTAACGAGTCCCAACCCTATCAGGGATCACTTTAAATAATGGAATTCTGAAGTCCTTTTTTTTTACAATTTTTAAACTACATTTGAAAATTAACTCACTGAACAGACATGTTCGCTTAGGTCGACACAGTGCCGTCACGCAAGTGTTGAAGGATAAAAAAAATAAAAGACTTAGTCCATCTAGACTAATAGTCTCTCTCTCTCTCTCTCTCTCTCTCTCTCTCTCTCTCTCTCTCTGTGTGTGTGTGTGTGTGTGTGTGTGTGTGTGTGTGTGTGTGTGTGTGTGTGTGTGTGTGTGTGTGTGTGTGTGTGTGTGTGTGTGTGTGTGTGTGTGTCTCTCAATCTCTCAGATGGTCTTGGAGAGTCTGCAGATGCACAGCCAACACAGGATGGTAAGCATCCATTTATTTAAATAAGTCAGTGACTCCAATTATAATTTAAGATTCTGAGATTTAAGTTGGGGTTAATTTATTAAGCCAGTGATGCTGGAAAAATAAGTTCCTTACAGGTACTTTACTGTACACAAAAAGATACACAGCTATTACACACTTCCAAAACAAGCTACTCCCCCCCCCCCCCCTTTCTCTAAAAAAGAGAAAAAAAGTAAAGTAAAAAAGAGAGCATTCAAATTTTATAACCACTTAACTCTCTCCCAGCCATTTACAATATGCTTGTGCGCCTATACTGCCAGGAATATTATTAATTTCCAAGTTATCAGTAGCCTATCCCAGCAGGGATAATATAATTGCAGAATGTAGTACACGTACTATACCACTAGAGTGTGCCCAACGATTAGGTCTTGCAGTCTGGACTCAGCCTGGACAGCATTGTGGACCATAATGGCCGCCTATGGAGCCGCCATTATGGCTCCCGGTCCGCCGAACGGGAGCCATCCTGGAGCGAGTGCACGTCGTGCACACGCCATATACACTCGTTTTTGATCCTGAGTGACCACTCTGTCAGCCTGCCATTTTTTTCCGAATGAAAATCCGTCTAAATATGGTAAAGTTTGATAAGAAAAACATCAGCTTTCAATGCTATGGAAAGGCCCATGCTTTGTTATGGCCGAACGACTTCCGGGTTACGTCATCGATTATGTCATTTCCAGCGCATTTTTATAGCTTAAGCTTATATGAACCTAGAATGGTCATTTATAGCTCAAAAAATTTCAAAAAAATACCAAAAAAATCAGAAAATGATCCCCAAGGCGACGTTTGGCGATCTGGCTGGCTGGGCTTCCTCAAAATGGCGATGGAAGGCGATTTGGCTGTGAACAAGAAAGTGACCCAGATGCACTTCATAACAAGGCACTCACATACAGAGAAACTCTAGAGAGATGCCCCCTCAGCCAACTCGCCCAGGAACTCCGTACACAAGCAGAGCCACCAGACAGACAATTCACTGGACTAAACCAAATTATAAAACAGCAGAAAGAAAGCTACCTGACACATTGGAGAGAAGCAACCCAAAGGCAGAGCAAACTAGAATGCTATTTGGCCCTAAACAGAGAATACACTACCTGAATACACTACCTGAGCAAGGTGACCGACCCAAATCAAAGAAAATCTTGACTAGGTACAGACTCAGTGAGCACAGTCTTGCAATCGAGAAAGGACGTCATAGACATACCTGGCTCCCTAGAGAAAACAGACTTTGCACCAACTGCACACAAAATGAAGTGGAAAACTGAGCTACACTTCTTAACCACATGTCCACTATACCAAGACATCAGAGACACATACTTCCCACAGATCATAACCATCCAAGGAGAATTTGAAAACATAACCAATGATGAAAAACTCCCATACCTGCTGGGTGAAGTAAAACAATGTGCAAACACAGCAGCAAGATTTGTGAGCTCCTGCGATAGGAGAAGGATATCAAATGGAATCCAACCACCTTAAAAAAAATAAAAAACAAACATATATCCCTGCTTTGCCTACACGTAACCTTGATGCATGAAAACGGTTACACTCTTTTCACCGGTACATATTTTGTTCCGATTGTATTGTATTGTGTACACTTCTGCTTTGGCAATGTAAACGTATGTTTTCTCTTGCCAATAAAGCCCTTTGAATTGAATTGAATTGAATTGTGTGTGTGTGTGTGTGTGTGTGTGTGTGTGTGTGTGTGTGTGTGTGTGTGTGTGTGTGTGTGTGTGTGTGTGTGTGTGTGTGTGTGTCAATCTCTCAGATGGTCTTGGAGAGTCTTCAGATGCACAGCCAACACAAGATGGTAAGCATCCATTTATGTAAATAAAACAAATAAGGCAAGTGACTCCATTTATAATTTAAGAAAGGCAGGGGGTAAGGTTCCGTTTAATTAATTCCCCATGGAAGCCATGTGTTTTGATAAGGGAAGCTTCCCTTTAAGCTTTCCTTAAGGCTGGATTTAAGGGAAGAGGTTTTCATAAGGTTTTCATAAAGCAAGCTGTAGGCGATCAGCCTGGAGCAGCCAAGCTGCTGGGAGAAGCCTTGATGAGACAAAGGGGCCGGGTTCAACTACCAACCAATAGGACAGAATGGGCCGTGCTGCGATGCCACAGGGCGGGGTCTCATTTGTAGTCTGCATCAGAGCCTCTGGTCTGCAGTGACACTGCCCACTTCACACAAAGCATTGTGGGAAATATATTCTTATTTGGATAAGGTTTTCATAGGTTCTGATAAGTTATATCCCTTAACTATGTGAACACACCCTGAGATTTAAGTCTGGGTTAATTTATTAACTGCTTTAGTGCCTATAGTTCGGGATAATTTGGACCGTCCTGGGTGCCTATCCCGAACTAGTTCGGCTTTTAAAAAAAAAAAAAGTTTCGAGCCGGGCCACCGGGGGGGGGGACTTCCTTACAGGTACTTTACTGGTGAAAACACAAAAAGATACACATCCTATTACACACTGCCAAAACAAGCTAAAAACCTCTTTCTCTCTCTCTCTCTCTCTCTCTCTCTCTCTCTCTCTCTCTCTCTCTCTCTCTCTCTCTGTGTGTGTCTCTCTCTCTCTCTGTGTGTGTGTGTGTGTGTGTGTGTGTGTGTGTGTGTGTGTCTTGCAGAGTCTTCAGATGCACAGCCAACACAGGATGGTAAGCGTCAATGTATTTAACTCTTTTAGTGCTAAAACCGAACAAGTTCGGTTCTTTTTTTCAATCCAATACAATATTCTTTTTGCTATTTTACTTACCCTGAGCTGCTTGTAGAGACGTGGGTGGTCCTGGCTCGTCCGACGCTTTCCAATGAGCCATTCTACGTGTTGCAACGATTTATTCCATTGAAAATGGTTTAGAATAAAGTTTAGAGCCCCCCCAAAAAAACTCCATTTATGCGAGACGTATCCGAGGTGCCGAAACCGAACAATTCCGGTTTCTTTAATAAAATTAATTAAATAATCCGAGGCCTCAACGAAGCCCCCGTCTAAATTTTGATCCAGGCCGAAAACCGCAAGCTCTTTCCACCGACCCGTAATCGGGTAACGCCGCCGCATCGTGCCGCCCAATCCCATACATTCTCACATCTTTAGAGACCTTTTTCTCTGAACTGTGTTCCTATGGCAGCAAAAAAGTTTTTTTTGCGGCTAAATAGCCTCAAATCGGGCTTCTAAAAAAAAAAGCCGATAGCCGTCTGTTAGCTCTCTTCATCCGGGTCATGTAAATTTATTAAGCAAGTGATGCTGGGAAAAAAAGTTCCTTACAAGTACTTTACTGGAGAAAACACAAAAAGATACACAGCTATTACACACTTCCAAAACAAGCTTCTACCCCCCCCCCCCCCCCCCCTCTCTCTCTCTCTCTCTCTCTCTCTCTCTCTCTCTCTCTCTCTCTGTGAGAACAGTCTGCAGCACCAGGCATCACCCTAGCCAAAACAGAAGTTCTTTCTGAATACAATCCCATAGAGCAAACCAAAAACTACACCTACCTTGGCCTAAATCAGCAGCACAGGACATTTCAACCAAGCTGTAAAAGACCTGAGAGACAAGGCAAGAAGGGCTTTCTATGCCATCAAAAGAAACATCAAAATAGACATTCCAATAAAAACCTGGCTGAAAATACTGGATTCCGTGATAGAACCAATTTCCCTCTATGGTTGCGAGATCTGGGGACCATCCGCAAACCAAGACCTTGAAAAATGGGACAAACACCAAATAGAGACCCTGCACACATAATTCTGCAAATCAATTCTCAGAATCCAGCGGAAAACAAATAATGCATGCAGGGCAGAATTAGGACGACACCCTCTCATAATCAAAGTAAAAAAGAGAGCATTCAAATTTTATAACCACTTAACTCTCTCCCAGCCATTTACAATATGCTTGTGCGCCTATACTGCCAGGAATATTATTAATTTCCAAGTTATCAGTAGCCTATCCCAGCAGGGATAATATAATTGCAGAATGTAGTACACGTACTATACCACTAGAGTGTGCCCAACGATTAGGTCTTGCAGTCTGGACTCAGCCTGGACAGCATTGTGGACCATAATGGCCGCCTATGGAGCCGCCATTATGGCTCCCGGTCCGCCGAACGGGAGCCATCCTGGAGCGAGTGCACGTCGTGCACACGCCATATACACTCGTTTTTGATCCTGAGTGACCACTCTGTCAGCCTGCCATTTTTTTCCGAATGAAAATCCGTCTAAATATGGTAAAGTTTGATAAGAAAAACATCAGCTTTCAATGCTATGGAAAGGCCCATGCTTTGTTATGGCCGAACGACTTCCGGGTTACGTCATCGATTATGTCATTTCCAGCGCATTTTTATAGCTTAAGCTTATATGAACCTAGAATGGTCATTTATAGCTCAAAAAATGTCAAAAAAATACCAAAAAAATCAGAAAATGATCCCCAAGGCGACGTTTGGCGATCTGGCTGGCTGGGCTTCCTCAAAATGGCGATGGAAGGCGATTTGGCTGTGAACAAGAAAGTGACCCAGATGCACTTCATAACAAGGCACTCACATACAGAGAAACTCTAGAGAGATGCCCCCTCAGCCAACTCGCCCAGGAACTCCGTACACAAGCAGAGCCACCAGACAGACAATTCACTGGACTAAACCAAATTATAAAACAGCAGAAAGAAAGCTACCTGACACATTGGAGAGAAGCAACCCAAAGGCAGAGCAAACTAGAATGCTATTTGGCCCTAAACAGAGAATACACTACCTGAATACACTACCTGAGCAAGGTGACCGACCCAAATCAAAGAAAATCTTGACTAGGTACAGACTCAGTGAGCACAGTCTTGCAATCGAGAAAGGACGTCATAGACATACCTGGCTCCCTAGAGAAAACAGACTTTGCACCAACTGCACACAAAATGAAGTGGAAAACTGAGCTACACTTCTTAACCACATGTCCACTATACCAAGACATCAGAGACACATACTTCCCACAGATCATAACCATCCAAGGAGAATTTGAAAACATAACCAATGATGAAAAACTCCCATACCTGCTGGGTGAAGTAAAACAATGTGCAAACACAGCAGCAAGATTTGTGAGCTCCTGCGATAGGAGAAGGATATCAAATGGAATCCAACCACCTTAAAAAAAATAAAAAACAAACATATATCCCTGCTTTGCCTACACGTAACCTTGATGCATGAAAAAGGTTACACTCTTTTCACCGGTACATATTTTGTTCCGATTGTATTGTATTGTGTACACTTCTGCTTTGGCAATGTAAACGTATGTTTTCTCTTGCCAATAAAGCCCTTTGAATTGAATTGAATTGAATTGAATTGTGTGTGTGTGTGTGTGTGTGTGTGTGTGTGTGTGTGTGTGTGTGTGTGTGTGAGAATCCAGCGGAAAACAAATAATGCATGCAGGGCAGAATTAGGACGACACCCTCTCATAATCAAAGTAAAAAAGAGAGCATTCAAATTTTATAACCACTTAACTCTCTCCCAGCCATTTACAATATGCTTGTGCGCCTATACTGCCAGGAATATTATTAATTTCCAAGTTATCAGTAGCCTATCCCAGCAGGGATAATATAATTGCAGAATGTAGTACACGTACTATACCACTAGAGTGTGCCCAACGATTAGGTCTTGCAGTCTGGACTCAGCCTGGACAGCATTGTGGACCATAATGGCCGCCTATGGAGCCGCCATTATGGCTCCCGGTCCGCCGAACGGGAGCCATCCTGGAGCGAGTGCACGTCGTGCACACGCCATATACACTCGTTTTTGATCCTGAGTGACCACTCTGTCAGCCTGCCATTTTTTTCCGAATGAAAATCCGTCTAAATATGGTAAAGTTTGATAAGAAAAACATCAGCTTTCAATGCTATGGAAAGGCCCATGCTTTGTTATGGCCGAACGACTTCCGGGTTACGTCATCGATTATGTCATTTCCAGCGCATTTTTATAGCTTAAGCTTATATGAACCTAGAATGGTCATTTATAGCTCAAAAAATGTCAAAAAAATACCAAAAAAATCAGAAAATGATCCCCAAGGCGACGTTTGGCGATCTGGCTGGCTGGGCTTCCTCAAAATGGCGATGGAAGGCGATTTGGCTGTGAACAAGAAAGTGACCCAGATGCACTTCATAACAAGGCACTCACATACAGAGAAACTCTAGAGAGATGCCCCCTCAGCCAACTCGCCCAGGAACTCCGTACACAAGCAGAGCCACCAGACAGACAATTCACTGGACTAAACCAAATTATAAAACAGCAGAAAGAAAGCTACCTGACACATTGGAGAGAAGCAACCCAAAGGCAGAGCAAACTAGAATTATTTGGCCCTAAACAGAGAATACACTACCTGAATACACTACCTGAGCAAGGTGACCGACCCAAATCAAAGAAAATCTTGACTAGGTACAGACTCAGTGAGCACAGTCTTGCAATCGAGAAAGGACGTCATAGACATACCTGGCTCCCTAGAGAAAACAGACTTTGCACCAACTGCACACAAAATGAAGTGGAAAACTGAGCTACACTTCTTAACCACATGTCCACTATACCAAGACATCAGAGACACATACTTCCCACAGATCATAACCATCCAAGGAGAATTTGAAAACATAACCAATGATGAAAAACTCCCATACCTGCTGGGTGAAGTAAAACAATGTGCAAACACAGCAGCAAGATTTGTGAGCTCCTGCGATAGGAGAAGGATATCAAATGGAATCCAACCACCTTAAAAAAAATAAAAAACAAACATATATCCCTGCTTTGCCTACACGTAACCTTGATGCATGAAAACGGTTACACTCTTTTCACCGGTACATATTTTGTTCCGATTGTATTGTATTGTGTACACTTCTGCTTTGGCAATGTAAACGTATGTTTTCTCTTGCCAATAAAGCCCTTTGAATTGAATTGAATTGAATTGAATTGTGTGTGTGTGTGTGTGTGTGTGTGTGTGTGTGTGTGTGTGTGTGTGTGTGTGTGTGTGTGTGTGTGTGTGTGTGTGTGTGTGTGTGTCAATCTCTCAGATGGTCTTGGAGAGTCTTCAGATGCACAGCCAACACAAGATGGTAAGCATCCATTTATGTAAATAAAACAAATAAGGCAAGTGACTCCATTTATAATTTAAGAAAGGCAGGGGGTAAGGTTCCGTTTAATTAATTCCCCATGGAAGCCATGTGTTTTGATAAGGGAAGCTTCCCTTTAAAGGGACTGTTCAGTCAAATAAAGATGATAACAAGGGTATTCCCAGTTTGTCACACAACAGAGTAATGTATTATTAACCAACAGACAAAATTTTAATCATGAAAAACATCAATAAGTATGAAAATTTTTGTTTCAAAATCTGTCAAATCCAATAGATATTTTTCTGGCCTTTCTGGCCAAGGACTGTAGGGGCGTGGCCTATGTGCAGTATGAAGCCACGCCCATTCACAGAGGTGTCTGCTTTGGTTTTCAGTGATGTAAAAAAAAAAAAAAAGCACTAAAGTACATTTACTCAAAAATAAAGTAATTAAGTACATTTACTCAAGTATTTTGTACTCAGGTACTTTGTCTTTACTTGAGTATTATTATTATTATTATTTATTTATTTTTTAAGTAAAAAGCTCACAATGTGTCGGGCTTACTTGTAGATCTGATTTCAAAATATTTTTATACATTTCTTCTTCTTTCGTGTACCATCGTCTTTGATGATTGGTTGACGACATTTAATTTCACAAGATTCCTTATTTGAAAACTTGAAATGAGACATACTGCATAATAAGTATTTTTAAAAACATTTTAGGATACCAATACTTTTTCCAATACCAATACAATTCCTTTCCTCAAATAAATGGAATTGAATCCTGGACGTTTACTTGTAACAGAGTACTTCTAAATTGCAGTAGTGATACTTTTACTCAAGTAAAACATTTGAGTACTTTTTCCACCACTGTCACTGTCACACACACACGTTGTATTGTGATTGGCTACATAGTGTCAGTGGGGCTGCGCCAGAGGGAGGCAGGCATGCACGCGCGCGTACACACACACACACACACACACACACACACACACTCACACTCACACTCACACACACACGACACTGCGCAGCGGCACAGACAGACAGAGACAGAAAGAGAGCGAAAGAGAGAGAGGGAGACAGCGGAGCAGTGGAGCTTGCTAGGCTGTTAGAGTTAGCATAGCTAGGCTTAGTAGGCTATGCTTAGCTAGCTAAGCTATGCTTAGCATAGCCTATGCTAACCGAACTCCGCAGATCCGTGGTGGATTAATGCACGCACACGCACGCACATCCGCGCGCGCGTGTGTGTGTGTGTGTGTGTGTGTGTGTGTGTGTGTGTGTGTGCGTGTGCTAGCAAGCTGCTCCACTTTCTCCTGTCTCTCTCTCTCTTTCTGTCTCTGTCTGTACCGACAGTGCTGCTGTGCCGTGTCGTGTGTGTGTGTGTGTGTGTGTGTGTGTGTGTAAAAGGACGGAAGAGAGCCACAGAACACAGGCTCATCAGCACAGATTAGTTTAGCAACCCAACCATACAAGCATGAACTGGCGCAGCTGTATCTGATCTGAGGCTGATACAGTAGCCAATTAAAAGTACAGTAGGCTCATTACATATTACAGTATTACCGTGATACGTTATTTACGTACGAGGTTGAAAGCCTGAAAATATGCTATCCCAGACATGATTCAAAAAAGTAAAGTGGTCTTATTCTACAATGCTGTAAGATACAGTTCCAATTTTTTTAACAGGGATTTAGAAACAACTATTCTACATGTACAATATGTATATAAACAAATAGCTTATTTCCCTGAACAGCCCCTTTAAGCTAGCCTAGTTCCAGACCCTGAATCGCTAGCCACACCCCTTTACATTTTTTGTTTTGGCGATTCAGGGGTCTAGAAGTGCTCTCATTGAAGAGGCCTCCCTCGGTTGAAAATCCGTACGGCGAATCAGCGTCGTGAATCAGCGTCATGTGATCAGCGTGGGTGGGGGTTTCCCAGAACTCATGTGTGTTTCCAAGTACACCAGCGCTGCCGCCGTACCGTACCGCGCATCGCGTCGCGCTAAAATGCGGTAAATTGCGGTAAAATGCGATCGTATCGATCTCGCTATGAAACACCAGTAGCAGGCATGTTATGTTGTGTTTGATTACTAGTTCGTAGTGCTCCTATTCTGACTGTTTCTTTGGTTAGCAAGTAGCACTAGCAAGCAACAGGCTAGCTAGCCACTAGCCAGCCACACATAACCATGATAACAACACTATGTCATGTGTTGGTCGGTGAACCAATCGCTGAAGACTGCCTCTTTTTGGCAACGCCCATCCCTGCAATCGCCCCCAAGGGAAGAACTTTCAGACTGAATAATGAAGTGAAACGAAATGTCAATTCAGGCTGAGTGTCAGGCTACCTTTAAGCTTTCCTTAAGGCTGGATTTAAGGGAAGAGGTTTTCATAAGGTTTTCATAAAGCAAGCTGTAGGCGATCAGCCTGGAGCAGCCAAGCTGCTGGGAGAAGCCTTGATGAGACAAAGGGGCCGGGTTCAACTACCAACCAATAGGACAGAATGGGCCGTGCTGCGATGCCACAGGGCGGGGTCTCATTTGTAGTCTGCATCAGAGCCTCTGGTCTGCAGTGACACTGCCCACTTCACACAAAGCATTGTGGGAAATATATTCTTATTTGGATAAGGTTTTCATAGGTTCTGATAAGTTATATCCCTTAACTATGTGAACACACCCTGAGATTTAAGTCTGGGTTAATTTATTAACTGCTTTAGTGCCTATAGTTCGGGATAATTTGGACCGTCCTGGGTGCCTATCCCGAACTAGTTCGGCTTTTAAAAAAAAAAAAAGTTTCGAGCCGGGCCACCGGGGGGGGGGGGACTTCCTTACAGGTACTTTACTGGTGAAAACACAAAAAGATACACATCCTATTACACACTGCCAAAACAAGCTAAAAACCTCTTTCTCTCTCTCTCTCTCTCTCTCTCTCTCTCTCTCTCTCTCTCTCTCTGTGTGTGTGTGTGTGTGTGTGTGTGTGTGTGTGTGTGTGTGTGTGTGTGTGTGTGTGTGTGTGTGTGTGTGTGTGTGCGTGCTCTCTCTCTCTCTCTCTCTCTCTCTCTCTCTGTGTGTGTGTGTGTGTGTGTGTGTGTGTGTGTGTGTGTCTTGCAGAGTCTTCAGATGCACAGCCAACACAGGATGGTAAGCATCAATGTATTTAACTCTTTTAGTGCTAAAACCGAACAATTTCGGTTCTTTTTTTCAATCCAATACAATATTCTTTTTGCTATTTTACTTACCCTGAGCTGCTTGTAGAGACGTGGGTGGTCCTGGCTCGTCCGACGCTTTCCAATGAGCCATTCTACGCGTTGCAACGATTTATTCCATTGAAAATGGTTTAGAATAAAGTTTAGAGCCCCCCCAAAAAAACTCCATTTATGCGAGACGTATCCGAGGTGCCGAAACCGAACAATTCCGGTTTCTTTAATAAAATGAATTAAATAATCCGAGGCCTCAACGAAGCCCCCGTCTAAATTTTGATCCAGGCCGAAAACCGCAAGCTCTTTCCACCGACCCGTAATCGGGTAACGCCGCCGCATCGTGCCGCCCAATCCCATACATTCTCACATCTTTAGAGACCTTTTTCTCTGAACTGTGTTCCTATGGCAGCAAAAAAGTTTTTTTTGCGGCTAAATAGCCTCAAATCGGGCTTCTAAAAAAAAAAGCCGATAGCCGTCTGTTAGCTCTCTTCATCCGGGTCATGTTCATAACACTGTTCACAGTGAAATGACAATCCACTTCTGCGTGGGTACCCGTATGTTATAGTGGTGGCCTACGGGGGAATGTCTGGCACTTTAGCGGCCTCTTGTGGCCCTTGGCAGTCAACAAGTTAAATAAAACAAATAAGGCCAGTGACTCCAATTATAATTTAAGATTCTGAGATTCAAGTTGGGGTTAATTTATTAAGCAACTGATTTAGAAGAATGTTACATGCGTCTCACCACCGTACGTGTGGATGAAACAAAGGGGGGCCGCACTCCATTCCGACATGCTGCCATTCCGACATTGACTTCTAATTGTCGGAGAAAGATATGCAGCTAACATGAGATCACGTAAAGGAAAGCAGGGCAGAGGAAGAAAGCAGAGCAGGAGATCCAACTCAGTGAAATCTTGAGGGAGGGTGAGTTCTTTTCGTGAGAAAAAAAGTTTGTATTTTAAAATAGTTAAATAGAAAACGCTGTTCGCTGTAGCTGTGTGTGATGCAAGATAGCTGCCGCTGTGCAGCGTCAGTGTAATGTGGGAGTGTTTGCCCGTATTAAACCTGTGATTTATCGCACAACGGACGGAGATACATTAGTTGAAGATGAACTATTGAACTTTCTCCTGATTAAGTCGAACGCTTGACCAAGACAATATTATCAAGATAGTTAAGACTAGCTTCAGTTAACGGATTGAAGCCTCCAAAGACACAATGGCTGAGCTGTTTCCTGGCGCTAAACGCTGGTCAGCTCACAGAGGAGAGAAAAAAGGTGAACTATACATCAAAATGTGCGTGGTTTTGTTCAAGGAGAAAGGGGAGCTTGGACCAAGATTTGTATCACATTACATTGATGAATTACCTCCCATTTCATTCAAACATGGGGATGTTTCTGCGCTACTTGGAAGAAAGTGATGGGTGTGAATGTGAATGGGTGAATGTGATGCATAATCTATGTAAAGCACCTTGGATAAAGGCGCTATACAAATGCACCATTTACCATTTAACACGGACATGGAACTTTTGAAAACTGTACTTTACAGTACATACAGTAAAGTACAGTACAGTACAGTACATTCATCAAGTGGTTCATTTGTTGCTGATATAGGGATTGTTAAGTTTATTGGATAAAAACATTTATTCCAATAAAATAGATAATAGCTCTATTTTCTTGCAATTATAATTTAAAGAAACAGTGATAATATACTGTATATACAGTAGCCTGTACAGTGAGATTGAAGGAAGCTTTTGGCCATTTCCAAAGTAACAAATTTGAATTCTGCATCATAAAGAAATATTGATTTGACACAGAGATCACCCATATCCGTCATACGGCGTGACGGCTGCCTTCTTGAAAAATGGCAACCATCTTGAATATTCAATGACAACTTTTAAATTATCCAAAAGGCATTTACCAAGTACTATGTATGGTAAATATGTCTAAACTATCATATTATATCCATTATATCCGTTGCTGGCAGCCATGGCGCCATGTTGAAAATTCATGATGCCTCCATATCGAAACTTTTGGGAATGCCTTTGGCTAAAAGTGTACCAAATTTCATGATTTTATCACAAACTGAACGATTCCTTTATATTTTGGAGCTAACATGCTGGACTATAGGTCAAGGAACAAATGCCACCCTTTTCACATTGGCCTGTTATAGTGCCACCAGTGGGTCAACTTTTGCTAAACACATTTTTAGAACAAAATGCCTCAAATCACGCATGCATATCGTCCGATTGCCGTTAAAGGCCCAAGAACACGTGGCACCCTTTTCATGTTGGCCTTTTATAGCGCCACCAGGAGGCCAAAAAAACCTACCTGACCTGGCGGAGACCTGTACTCAGAGAACTGCTTCTAGTTTTTTCTTTGATTTATTTTTCCACTTTTCCTGCTCTTCCTGTTTTTTCCCCCTTACCGCTTTTTTGCTTTCCTGCTTTTTCCGGCTTGGCCACTTTATTTCTGCTTGCAGCTATATTTATTATTACTGTAGGTGGAAATATAATTCTTGAATAGAGGCAAAATACCAATTCCCTTTCCTGCACCACTTACCAGACACTCTGCATGTTTATTATCTTATGTATATGGTCGGTAGGCCTATACATGCCGTTGTATGCACATACAGTACAAGCTGATCAGTATACAGTATTGTGTGTATGTACAGTATTCATAACTTTTCTTTCTTCATCACAACAAGACTAAATTCCTTCTTTTCTTTTCAGCTGTGCCTCATCCAGAGAAGACCATGGCTTCCACTTGGCATATACTCCAGGTTTTCTGCAAATAGCAACTCAAAATAAGGTGTACCATGATCACATGTAATTGTTATTGGGGTAATAATAATAATAATAAAGTTACTATTTTGACAGGAACCCTCAGTGAAAATACTGATTAAGAACAAGTTTAAGCTTGTCAAGTGGCTCAGCAAGGATTTCCAGGTCATTCTGAATCCGGTACACGCTGAAGACATCATTGATGAGAGAGTTTATCAACGACTGAAGAATAAGTCACCGCCAGAAGATGCTTGTGTTGACCTTATCGATGCATTGATGAATAGAGGAGAGGGACCTTCATCTGGCTTCCTTCAACTTCTCAAGGATCCAGAGATTCACAGCGCTTATGATTCACAACTCAAGGACTGGATTCTGTCCCTTGAGCTGCCAGGTAATAAAAAAAGAAAGATGGAATCTTTGTTCTGTTCAGTTTGGCTTGGCAGCATGTTTTCTTACATTATTTCCTGTTTTAATGACTAAACTTCGTTAGAACAGGATGTGTGTCCATCAAACTACAATATTAATCGTGTGTAAACGTTTCAAACTTTTCAATTCTCTCATCCACAGGACCAACTGAACCACCGAGAGCCTCAAACATCGGCCTTCCTGTTGCAGGTATTCTGTATACAGTAACACACAATTCTCTTCACAGTTCATTCACAATCCCTTTAAAGGAGCTATAGTCAACTTTTTCTTGAAAAACGGATGCTAAAATAAAAATAATGTTTCGAAAATATTTTATAGAAAAATAAGCTTTATATGACTGTGTTTCTGTTCAAAAAATGACCACAAAAAGCCTAAATTAATGATAAAATAATCATTTTGGCCATTGTCAAACCGACACTTTGTTTACATTCTAGTCTATAGACTAGGATGTAAACAAAGTGTCGGCCCTACAATGGAAAAAGTTGACTATAGCTCCTTTAAATATCACCTTTACAAGATTATACATACATATAATCATGTGTACTTTTAATCAAAAGTAGTCAAATGTCATTTTCTTCTCCCTTTATGTAATCATAATTATATTTATTGATCAGCTGTTGCGTAAAGAAATCGTTGATAAAACCACAACATTCAACCCATCTATCCAAACATCAGGAACAATAAAATCACACATCATTATAGAATTTGACCAATGACATGACATGACATGACATGACATGACATGACATGACAGGTATGATGTGAGCAACACAGACCTTAAACAAATACACATCTTTTTTCACCAAAATTCAACATTATCACTAATTGTGATTAACACTTGTGAATACTATTATTAAGCTAAATCAGTGTTATATATTTTTTTTCCCTAAATGATGCATCCAGCTACTGATTTCATATTTAGTATTTAAATTGGCACATCACAGAATTTGCACCCGAATTCAGTTTTAATACATTTGAGGATGATGATGATGATGTCATGTTGCTTTGTGTGTGGGCAACACGATTTCCACCCCTGTGATCATCACAGAAGTGAATCGTCAAATCGCAGTAATCATGTGTAAACACTGACAGTTTAATAAAGGCTTTCAATTCTCTCCTCCACAGGAACAAGTGAACCCCAGAGAGCAAACAGCAGCCTTTCTGATGAAGGTATGCAGACAATTCTCTTCACAGTTCATTCACAATCCCTTTAGATATCACTTTTACGAGATTATATACAATCTTCTAAATATAAATACCAATCTGATCAACCCCTACACCCACTTAGTTCACTTAGATCAGCCAACACAGGGATGCTGACAGAACCATCGCTAAAAGCCCCAGTACAAAAATCCACTCGTCCGAGACAGTTTGCCCTCCTAGCCCCCAAGCTGTGGAATAAACTCCCTGTCGCACTTATGTATGTATGGTAAATATGTCTAAACTATCATATTATATCCATTATATCCGTTGCTGGCAGCCATGGCGCCATGTTGAAAATTCATGATGCCTCCATATCGAAACTTTTGGGAATGCCTTTGGCTAAAAGTGTACCAAATTTCATGATTTTATCACAAACTGAACGATTCCTTTATATTTTGGAGCTAACATGCTGGACTATAGGTCAAGGAACAAATGCCACCCTTTTCACATTGGCCTGTTATAGAACCATGGGTCAACTTTTGCAAAACACATTTTTAGAACAAAATGCCTCAAATCACGCATGCATATCATTGCCGTTAAAGGCCCAAGAACACGTGGCACCCTTTTCATGTTGGCCTATTATAGCGCCACCAGGAGGCCAAAAAAACCTACCTGACCTGGCGGAGACCTGTACTCAGAGAACTGCTTCTAGTTTTTTCTTTGATTTATTTTTCCACTTTTCCTGCTCTTCCTGTTTTTTCCCCCTTACCGCTTTTTTGCTTTCCTGCTTTTTCCGGCTTGGCCACTTTATTGCTGCTTGCAGCTATATTTATTATTACTGTAGGTGGAAATATAATTTTTGAATAGAGGCAAAATACCAATTCCCTTTCCTGCACCACTTACCAGACACTCTGCATGTTTGTTATCTTATGTATATGGTCGGTAGGCCTATACATGCCGTTGTATGCACATACAGTACAAGCTGATCAGTATACAGTATTGTGTGTATGTACAGTATTCATAAAAAAAAATCTTCATCACAACAAGACTAAATTCCTTCTTTTCTTTTCAGCTGTGCCTCATCCAGAGAAGACCATGGCTTCCACTCAGGTACATACTCAAGGTTTTCTGGCAAATAGCAACTCAAAATAAGGTGTACCATGATCACATGTAATTGTTATTGGGGTAATAATAATAATAATAAGGGTAATAATAATAAGGGTAAGGGTAATAATCATACACTGTAGGGAGCTACAATGGAAAAAACTATGGCTCGTGGACCAACCGGTGACTTTGTACACGACTTCGTACATTTCCCATAGATTCTATGGGACTTGACCACTTGCTCCTGCCCTTCGTGTACACGGTCTGTGCCGTCTATAGTTTCTTAATGGGGGGCAGCAGAGAGCCATATGTACACAGGCCCTAGGTGGTGTCCACGACCAGTAGTTTTACATGAACCCTCAGAGGGACACTGTGGGCTTAACAAGTGGTCCGTGGTGGTTCTCAAAGTGAGGTCGAGGGACCCTCAGAGGGACACTGTGGGCTTATCAAGTGGTCCATGGTCGGTTCTCAAAGTGAGGTCGGGGGACCCTCAGAGGGACACTGTGGGCTTATCAAGTGGTCCGTGGTCGGTTCTCAAAGTGAGGTCGGGGGACCCTCAGAGGGACACTGTGGGCTTATCCATACCTTGGCTACAGGGGGGAAATAATTAAATGTACTTTTCATCGTGCCTGTTGCTAAGGTATGGCAACATGATTGGTGTCTTGCAAGACACCAGTCATGTTGCCATACCTTAGCCTTTCCTGAACTGACGCAGCTGTGAACATGTGTACACAGCCAGCATATTACTCAATGCCAAACTTTGCACACACACTCCTTGCCTGCCAATCCACAACCTCCACCCCTCCAGGGACCCCCAGGGCTTATCTCCCGATTAGGACACTTTCCAGCATAGTGACATGCAGAACAAACTGTCCATATAGTATGGTTTACATAAAAGTCAGTTGTCTTTCACACACACACACACACACACACACACACACACACACACACACACACACACACACACACACATATATATATATATACATATATATATATATATATATATATATATATATATATATATATATATATATATATATATATATATATTTCATTTATTTATTTCATAAATATTTTTCATCACAATTGGGTTTGTGGGGAGCCATCCCTGCTTCAAGCTGTCACAGCATGGCACCAACACTTCAAACTAGTTAAAAAACCCAATACAGCAGATCTACAAGCACCTCACAGATCTACAAGCACCTCGCACATGCCAGGGACAGAGTAGGTTGGCCTGTATAAGCCTTGCTGTCAACAAACTATACTACACCACTCAGGCCACCAAGCCAGGTGTGGTCAATTAGTGCCTTCTTTTGATCAGTGGCTTCTGCTTGATGAGTGGCACCAGTCTGTCTTTGTTCCCTGGTCAGTCAAGTTCACTGGGAGAGAATGTTTCAGATCAGTGCAAGTGTATTTGTTTTCCATTTGGACTTACTGTGTTTTGTTGGTACAGTATGCGTGCGACTAACTAATATTTCTGATAATTCCAATTTGTTTGTTGTTTAATTAGCCGGATTGTGAATGCCCTGCATTTTTCTTTCATCTTTAGAACCACACGTGTGTAACAAAACAGAGTGGTGATCATTTGGTGTGGGTGAAGAGAAGAAAAACATTTCATTAAAGGAGTAGTTCACCCCCAAAGTGACTTTTTTTCTATTGAACTCAAGTCTCCATGGCGTGAGTAATACATTGAAAAAATAAGTCATTTTGGGGGTGAACTACTCCTTGAATGTCAGTTTTGTGGTGTTTTGACTGGACACCCTGAGGATATTGCCAGATAGACAGACAGACAGACAGACAGACAGACAGACAGACAGACAGACAGACAGACAGACAGAGAATTGTAGGCCTTGCATTTATTTGACTTGGTTCCAACAGATGGCGAAAATAGCTAATCTTCAAGCTCACAATGCCTCACTGTTTGGACAAAGAGTTGAGGCGTTACATTTTGTAAAACACGGCCTTGTGAAAATAGCAGATCTACATGCTCACAACACCTCACAACGCAGGGCGGCGTGAGCATGTAGATCTGATATTTTCACAATTTCTGCCCCTAATATTTAATTTATCATTTTAAAAGTATTAAAAAGTCCTTAAATTGTCTCTTTAGAAATGTGCAGATAGCCTCTGTATACTGTTGAGTGGAAAAACAATGTTTCACATTAAGCTAAACATTTGGGACCACCCAAGATCATTTGGAGACCCCTCTAGGGGTCCCATAGTTGAACCACTGACTTATAAGGGGAGTATGGAGACCCCTCTAGGGGTCCCATAGTTGAACCACTGACTTATAAGGGGAGTATATGAGGCTGGATCCGTCTGGAACACTGCACTAGGCTCTCGCCAGCTCTGTAGCTCTCCACACTTGAACAGTTGTGTCCTTAAATTCAATTATAATAATTAACCCCTGTATATACGGGCAATAGTTTCACATGACTTTGTGTACACAGCCAATAGTTTTACATGAACATGTTCAGGCTTTAGTACTGTACTGTCTCGTGTAGCCCAACAGAGCCCATCACAGCACAACACGGCCCACCAGAGCCTAATACAGCCTACCAGAGCCCAATAGACTCCAGCAAACCTAAGTCCAGCCCAGTCCTGCCCAATAGGAGTATAGACCAGGGAAGGGGGGTAGTTAGA
This sequence comes from Nannobrachium achirus, assembly GCF_963921795.1. Classification (NCBI taxonomy): domain Eukaryota; kingdom Metazoa; phylum Chordata; class Actinopteri; order Myctophiformes; family Myctophidae; genus Nannobrachium; species Nannobrachium achirus. The sequence continues at coordinate 6,314,300 of NC_137820.1, read as the reverse complement.
TGACTGCACCAGACTCCACCAGGCTGCTCCATGCTCCAGCCAGCTCTGTAGATCCTGTGTACACGGCACTCCTAACTCGAAAGGTCAAGGAAAAGGGTCGTTTTAGGCGTCAAAACAGGCCCTTTGTCCTTAAAATGAATAAAAAAATCAAAAAAATATGTTTTGTTTCAGGCAGGACACACGTTTCATATTTGAAGCATGCCCGATCTGGTCCATGGCCGGTTCTCAAAGTGAGGTCGGGGGGCCCACAATGTCCCTCTGAGGGGACACGGCACAGATTGTGTACACGAAGGGCAGGAGCAAGTGTTCAAGTCCCATAGAATCTATGGGAAATGTACACAGGCGTTTACAAAGTCTCTGAGTGTCCCACCAGGCTGGAGCAGCCTGGTGTTGTCTGGTGCAGTCCTGTCTACCCTAGTCTGGCCTATTCAAGCCAGATCTGGACAGTAATGGCCTGGTGGAGTCATCTAACTACCCCCTTTCCCCGGTCTATACTCCTACTCGGCTGGGCTGGACTTAGGTTCTCATGACCCTTTACGATTGCGAAAAAGACACCGAAACCCGGATTTTTGTCCTTAAAATCAATAAAAAAATCTAAAAAAATCTGTTTGTTTTACGCAGGAAACACTTTTCATATTTGAAGGATGCCTGATCCGATGGAATGGGTTTCGTGTCTCTCCGACACTTTGAACCCTTTATGATTGCGAAAAAGACACGAAATTTGCACGCCACCAACACGATTACACATTCTTTCGGATAAAAGACACTTATTCTGACTTACTTTTTGACGCTGAATCCAACAAACCCGGTCTCGTGTCTCTACGACACTCCTAACTCGAAAGGTCAAGGAAAAAGCCACTGTGTACACAGGCAATAGTTTTACATGACTTTGTGTACACGGCCAATAGTTTTACATGAACATGTCTAGGCTTTAGTACTGTACTGCCTCGTATAGCCCAACAGAGCCCAGCACAGAACAGCACAGCCCACCAGAGCCCAATACAGCCCCCCAGAGCCCAACAGAGTCCAGCAAACCTAAGTCCAGCCCAGTCCTGCCGAGTAGGAGTATAGACCGGGGAAAGGGGGTAGTTAGATGACTCCACCAGGCCATTACTGTCCAGATCTGGCTTGAATAGGCCAGACCAGGGTAGACAGGACTGCACCAGACTCCACCAGGCTGCTCCAGCCAGCTCTGTAGATCCTTGCACATGCGATTAACCACTGTGTACACGGGCATTAGTTTTAAGTTTTACATGAACCCTCAGAGGGACACTGTGGGCTTATCAAGTGGTCCATGGCCGGTTCTCAAAGTGAGGTCGGGGGGCCCACAGTGTCCCTCTGAGGGGACACGGCACAGACCGTGTACACGAAGGGCAGGAGCAAGTGTTCAAGTCCCATAGAATCTATGGGAAATGTACACAGGCATGTACAAAGTCACCAGTAGTTTTACATGAACCCTCAGAGGGACACTGTGGGCTTATCAAGTGGTCCATGGTCGGTTCTCAAAGTGAGGTCGGGGACCCTCAGAGGGACACTGTGGGCTTATCAAGTGGTCCATGGTCGGTCCTCAAAGTGAGGTCGGGGGACCCTCAGAGGGACACTGTGGGCTTATCAAGTGGTCCATGGTCGGTTCTCAAAGTGAGGTCGGGGGCCCACAGTGTCCCTCTGAGGGGACACGGCACAGACCGTGTACACGAAGGGCAGGAGCAAGTGTTCAAGTCCCATAGAATCTATGGGAAATGTACACAGGCATGTACAAAGTCACCAGTAGTTTTACATGAACCCTCAGAGGGACACTGTGGGCTTATCAAGTGGTCCATGGTCGGTTCTCAAAGTGAGGTCGGGGACCCTCAGAGGGACACTGTGGGCTTATCAAGTGGTCCATGGTCGGTCCTCAAAGTGAGGTCGGGGGACCCTCAGAGGGACACTGTGGGCTTATCAAGTGGTCCATGGTCGGTTCTCAAAGTGAGGTCGGGGGCCCACAGTGTCCCTCTGAGGGGACACGGCACAGACCGTGTACACAAAGGGCAGGAGCAAGTGTTCAAGTCCCATAGAATCTATGGGAAATGTACACAGGCGTGTACAAAGTCACCAGTAGTTTTACATGAACCCTCAGAGGGACACTGTGGGCTTATCAAGTGGTCCATGGTCGGTTCTCAAAGTGAGGTCGGGGGACCCTCAGAGGGACACTGTGGGCTTATCAAGTGGTCCATGGCCGGTTCTCAAAGTGAGGTCGGGGGGCCCACAATGTCCCTCTGAGGGGACACGGCACAGATTGTGTACACGAAGGGCAGGAGCAAGTGTTCAAGTCCCATAGAATCTATGGGAAATGTACACAGGCGTTTACAAAGTCTCTGAGTGTCCCACCAGGCTGGAGCAGCCTGGTGTTGTCTGGTGCAGTCCTGTCTACCCTAGTCTGGCCTATTCAAGTCAGATCTGGACAGTAATGGCCTGGTGGAGTCATCTAACTACCCCCTTTCCCCGGTCTATACTCCTACTCGGCTGGGCTGGACTTAGGTTTGCTGGACTCTGTTGGGCTCTGGGGGGCTGTATTGGGCTCTGGTGGGCTGTGCTGTTCTGTGCTGGGCTCTGTTGGGCTATACGAGGCAGTACAGTACTAAAGCCTAGACATGTTCATGTAAAACTATTGGCTGTGTACACAAAGTCATGTAAAACTATTGCCCGTATATACAGGGGTTAATTATTATAATTGAATTTAAGGACACAACTGTTCAAGTGTGGAGAGCTACAGAGCTGGCGAGAGCCTAGTGCAGTGTTCCAGACGGATCCAGCCTCATATACTCCCCTTATAAGTCAGTGGTTCAACTATGGGACCCCTAGAGGGGTCTCCATACTCCCCTTATAAGTCAGTGGTTCAACTATGGGACCCCTAGAGGGGTCTCCAAATGATCTTGGGTGGTCCCAAATGTTTAGCTTAATGTGAAACATTGTTTTTCCACTCAACAGTATACAGAGGCTATCTGCACATTTCTAAAGAGACAATTTAAGGACTTTTTAATACTTTTAAAATGATAAATTAAATATTAGGGGCAGAAATTGTGAAAATATCAGATCTACATGCTCACGCCGCCCTGCGTTGTGAGGTGTTGTGAGCATGTAGATCTGCTATTTTCACAAGGCCGTGTTTTACAAAATGTAACGCCTCAACTCTTTGTCCAAACAGTGAGGCATTGTGAGCTTGAAGATTAGCTATTTTCGCCATCTGTTGGAACCAAGTCAAATAAATGCAAGGCCTACAATTCTCTGTCTGTCTGTCTGTCTGTCTGTCTGTCTGTCTGTCTGTCTGTCTATCTGGCAATATGTTCAGGGTGTCCAGTCAAAACACCACAAAACTGACATTCAAGGAGTAGTTCACCCCCAAAATGACTTATTTTTTCAATGTATTACTCACGCCATGGAGACTTGAGTTCAATAGAAAAAAAGTCACTTTGGGGGTGAACTACTCCTTTAATGAAATGTTTTTCTTCTCTTCACCCACACCAAATGATCACCACTCTGTTTTGTTACACACGTGTGGTTCTAAAGATGAAAGAAAAATGCAGGGCATTCACAATCCGGCTAATTAAACAACAAACAAATTGGAATTATCAGAAATATTAGTTAGTCGCACGCATACTGTACCAACAAAACACAGTAAGTCCAAATGGAAAACAAATACACTTGCACTGATCTGAAACATTCTCTCCCAGTGAACTTGACTGACCAGGGAACAAAGACAGACTGGTGCCACTCATCAAGCAGAAGCCACTGATCAAAAGAAGGCACTAATTGACCACACCTGGCTTGGTGGCCTGAGTGGTGTAGTATAGTGTGTTGACAGCAAGGCTTATGCAGGCCAACCTACTCTGTCCCTGGCATGTGCGAGGTGCTTGTAGATCTGCTGTATTGGGTTTTTTAACTAGTTTGAAGTGTTGGTGCCGTGCTGTGACAGCTTGAAGCAGGGATGGCTCCCCACAAACCCAATTGTGATGAAAAATATTTATGAAATAAATAAATGAAATATATATATATATATATATATATATATATGTGTATATATATATATATGTGTGTGTGTGTGTGTGTGTGTGTGTGTGTGTGTGTGTGTGTGTGTGTGTGTGAAAGACAACTGACTTTTATGTAAACCATACTATATGGACAGTTTGTTCTGCATGTCACTATGCTGGAAAGTGTCCTAATCGGGAGATAAGCCCTGGGGGTCCCTGGAGGGGTGGAGGTTGTGGATTGGCAGGCAAGGAGTGTGTGTGCAAAGTTTGGCATTGAGTAATATGCTGGCTGTGTACACATGTTCACAGCGGCGTCAGTTCAGGAAAGGCTAAGGTATGGCAACATGACTGGTGTCTTGCAAGACACCAATCATGTTGCCATACCTTAGCAACAGGCACGATGAAAAGTACATTTAATTATTTCCCCCCTGTAGCCAAGGTATGGCAGCTGCCATAGCTTGCCATACCCAATTGACGCCCCTGCATGTTCACCTCCAGTAGGTTGGGAAAGTAGCCTGCCACCCTGTGGAAATAGGCTTGAACTGCAAGATAGGACCCTAAAACAAATAAAATGGAATAAAAAAGCATCCGTAAGACGGATGGGCGAACAAGTGGTGTCCATACGTAGATGGGGTCCCAGAGGACATGTAGAGCCCACCCCCTTATTTTTCACGCCCCCAGGGAACACACAGCGGGGTTTGGAAATTTGTCGTGTACACCAGCCCTAGGACCTCGGCTTCGTGGACCGATTTAACGATAGGGGTAAATAATAATAACAATAATAATAAAGTTACTATTTTGACAGGAACCCTCAGTGAAAATACTGATTAAGAACAAGTTTAAGCTTGTCAAGTGGCTCAGCAAGGATTTCCAGGTCATTCTGAATCCGGTACACGCTGAAGACATCATTGATGAGAGAGTTTATCAACGACTGAAGAATAAGTCACCGCCAGAAGATGCTTGTGTTGACCTTATCGATGCATTGATGAATAGAGGAGAGGGACCTTCATCTGGCTTCCTTCAACTTCTCAAGGATCCAGAGATTCACAGCGCTTATGATTCACAACTCAAGGACTGGATTCTGTCCCTTGAGCTGCCAGGTAATAAAAAAAGAAAGATGGAATCTTTGTTCTGTTCTGTTCAGTTTGGCTTGGCAGCATGTTTTCTTACATTATTTAGATAGATAGAGTTTATTTGTCATTGTAACAATACAGTACAGGTACAGGCACAGTTTCCTGTTGTAATGACTAAACTTCGTTAGAACAGGATGTGTGTCCATAAAACTACTATATTAATCGTGGGTAAACATTTCAAACGTTTCAATTCTCTCATCCACTGGACCAACTGAACCACAGAGAGCCTCAAACATCGGCCTTCCTGTTGCAGGTATACTGTATATCAGGGGTTTTCAAAGTGGGTGACAGGGCACCCTGGGGTGCCGCGACGGCAGTCCAGGGGTGCCGCGACGCGAGATTGTTCGATAATATTTGGAATTTATTTGGACACTTGAAAAAATATTTACTGTAGTATCATTTTAAACTTGAAGTACAAAGTTATTTTCAGTCAGTTCTAACCAAAATGGCTATTATCTCAACGTTTTCCTCTCAACATAATCACTAAAATATCATTACTGTCAGGCAGAAACCTCTGTCGCACAAAACTAGTGAAAACAGCCGATCTACAAGCACACAACGCCTCGCATCGCGAGGTGTTGTGTGCTTGTAGATCTGCTGTTTTCACTAGTTTAGTAAATGTTATAGATGATAAATACAAAACGAACGGTTTTGGACATACAAGGTTTCCACCCGACAACGACGATATCCAGAAAAATAAGGTGCTGGGAGTGAAAATTATAATGTAGGGGTGCCTCGAAATTAAAAAAATATTTATGGGGTGCCCTGAGACAAAAAAGTTTGGGAACCCCTGCTGTATACAGTAACACACCGATTATAATATACATATAATCATGTGTACTTTTAATCAAAAGTAATCAAATGTAATTTTCTTCTCTCATTATGTAATCATAACTATCTTAATTGATCACTGTTGCATAAATAAATCGTTGATAAGACCACAACATAGTACAACCCATCTATCTATCCAAACATCAGGAACAATAAAATCACACATCATTATAGAATTTGACCAATGAAATGCAGCAAGAACATGTAGATATGATGTGAGCAACAAAGACCTTAAACAAATACACATCTTTTTTCACCAAAATTCAACATTATCACTGATTGTGATTAACACTTGTGAATACTATAATTAAGCTAAATCAGTGTTATATATATTTTTTTCCCTAAATGATGCATCCAGCTACTGATTTCATATTTAGTATTTTAATTGGCACATCACAGATTTTGCACCCGAATTCAGTTTTAATACATTGAGGATGATGATGATGATGTCATGTTGCTTTGTGCGTGCGCAATACGATTTCCACCCCTGTGATCATCATCACAGAAGTGAACCATCACATCGCAGTGATCATGTGTAAACACTGACAGTTTAAATTCAGAACGGGTACACATTATTGTGTATCATTATTTTATGCTTTAGCTACTGAAAAATAGCACATATACAAGCTCACAGCGCGGCACCCAATTCCGCGCTGTGAGCTTGTAGATCTGTTATTTTTGAAAAATCTTGAAAACTTGAATTTTGACCCGATTCTATAAGTGTCTTTTGAATCCTTCTAAGACTTTTTGAAAAACCTGTGTTTCTATGTCAGTAATCTGGCTAGCCATCGTCAAAGTAAAGGTCCTTTTCACTTAACTGGAGCTCAGTTAGTCTGTTCTTGAGAGACTACTATGTCAGTGGTTCTCAAACCTTTTCATGTCAAGGACCCCCAAAATGATATTTATTTGGCCACGGACCCCCATCTCAAAATATTTAGTTCCAGGGACCCCCCCCAGAAGCAAAATTTGAGTTACAAACGTTCGCTTTAAAAATACATATATTCAAAGACCACCACGTGTGTGCAGGTTGTTCACAGCCTTCAAACAAAAAAATCCGCTTGGAAATCCGTTCAGGCATTCATGATTTAGCAGCCATTATGTTTTCTTCAGATGTAAATAAACATGGCTGCCATGTTTGAAAGAATGGGTTGGTATGGGGGTTAAACATGCAATTTCGCGATCGCGATCATGCCTACTACATTTCTGGAGGTCCAAAAAACTTTTTTGAACTTTTTTTTTTTTTTAACGGCCCAAACTCGGGAAACTCGGGGTTGGCACAGGGGGGGTACCTTTTCAAACTCGGAAAACTCGGGGTTGGCACCAGAAGTTAATAAAGGCTTTCAATTCTCTCCTCCACAGGACCAAGTGAACCCCAGAGAGCAAACGGCAGCCTTTCTGATAAAGGTAAGCAGACAATTCTCTTCACAGTTCATTCACAATCCCTGTAGATAGCACCGTTTACAATATTATATCTATAATCTTGTAAATATAAATACCAATCTTATACAGATTATTTATTACAGTATGTTGTCTTTTCATTTGCTTAAAGGCATAGAGCTTTTCTTCAATGACCGTCGCGGGGAGTTAGTCAGCAGAGTCAAGACCGTGGGGCCCATCCTTGATAACCTGCAGAGCGCTGGTTTACATGGGGAAATGGCTGCCAGCGCCCATGCTGGCATCACACCGCAAGCAAGCATGAGGAAGATCCTCGACAACGCCACCAGCAAAAAGGCACGAAATGCCCTGTTCAACGCTCTTCTCAAGCACGAGTCCGGAGTCATGGAGGACATACTTGGATACATGCATCCATCCATCTGATACAAAAGATCTGGTTGATGATCTCTCTCTCTCACACACACACACGCACACACACACACACACACACACAGCCACACACACACACACACACACACACACACACACACACACACACACACACACACACACACACACACACACACACACACATACACACACACACACACACACACACACTTTACATTTGTAGTTTCCTATTCATTCCAGCATTAATCTCCTGATAACAGACCAGTATTCTCAACAGACAGCGTGTTGTCACCCGGTAAAATTATGTTTGAAAGCAAGGTTGTGATTCTGTTTGTTAAGTAGCTATGGAATAATTGGGTCTTGGGATAATGTATTTTATGTCATTAACTTGTTTGTTTGTACCTAATGTATACCTAATGTATAACAAACTGCATGTGTTTGTTCAAATGTGTTGCGTGGTGCGTGTCACAGATGTGACATTTTGATTTAGTAACAAACTTATTTGCATAATGTGACTTTGACATACATTGATTTTATATCTGATCCATACTGCCAATTATTTTTTTTAAATACCACTTTGCTAAAAAATAAATAAAACCGAAGATACAGCCTTAATCCTTTTATGGACGTTTTGCTTTATTGTTTCATATCTAGTTTGTGCATGGGATAATCAATTAACGATAATTGGACCTATAACAGCCAATTAAACCACCAATTAAACCACTTAATCCTTATATTGCAACATAGTGTGTCACAGAGTGAGCTTGTAGATCGTCTATGTCCACTATTCATTGTAAAAGGAGTATACAAGCCAAGGTTCAAAGGAGGGAAAAGTGTAATTTTTTGGTTGAAACAAAACGTTATTCTTTTATGGTTAAATCATTATATCCTGATAGTAATCATTGCTATCATTCATAGTAATCATTACCATTTGTTCAATAACAGGAGTGTCCCTGTCTCTCCAACTCTAGATGATAAACTTTCAGCCAATGTTATGTTATGTTATGTTTTATTTATTTGATATGGACATCACAATCACATTGGACGAACCAGATGCATTGATATAAGTGATTTTAGCACAAGTACTAATTCTCATCACCTGTCCACAGGAGGCTTTTCTATTTTACAATAGTCAAATCTAACACCCAATCAAGTACAGTAAACGTTAATACTAATCTAAAACCCAATCAAGTACAAAAACAATAATACTAATCTAAAACCCAGTCAAGTACAAAAAAATATATAATATGTGGTTACCAATAAGAACAATCTGACCCTTCAGCTTGTGGGACATACAACATCATAAATCAGGAGAAAATACCCATTTACCAGCTTCATTTTTATAGTTCCAGTTCCAATTGTGTCCGTTCATTTCTGTATGACATCACTTCGTATATTACTTGTTTAATATGTATCCTGACTGAGTTCTCTATCCTGATTGGATAAAATTGGTATCCCGACCTGAAAATGCATTTTCTGTTTAATGCAGGCTGGAGAGACATGGAGACAGATACTCCTGAACAGACTCTATAGCTATGTATTATTATTTTATCAAAAGAAAATCACTTACCCTGCCTTTAAGTGGTTACGATGTTTAAAAACAACACAAGCTTGTGCATGTGTGCGTGCATGTGGGGGGCCTCATCTTGCATCAGACGTAAGATTGTGGGCTCAGTCCAAGCAAGGAAGCTCCAAGCAATTAAAAAATCGGGAACCAGTGATCTTAGTATTTATCTAAGTATTTACAATTTAAATTACTATAATAAGTGTAGAGTTATAGCATTTAACAATTACTTTAAAAGTACAGATCCTAAAAAAAATGACTATTGAGTACCCACTGTACTTGAGTACTTTTACTTACTTTTACGTATTTTCCACCTCTACATTATTTGTAAACAATCGTGATGTTCGGAGAGTCAACATACATAAAACATGCATGAGTGCTCACAAGGATTTAAAGGTAATAATTTAAACAACATTTAAAATTAGAGTTGAAACCCCTACAAAATAGTTGTATTGCAATATGATATACATCAACTATATATTGACTTTAACTTGTACAAATATGCAGTTATTTCGTTATTTGACTTCTTAACTCATTTAATCTCTATACAAATATAAAGCAATCGTGTTTGGTATCTGAATATTAATGATGATTATTATTGTCTGGTCTGGGGGTCTCTCTTGTATCTTGTACAGGTCATATCACAAAAAGTGTACATTATGAATTATTAATACATAAATCATACTTCTGTTGTCCATGTCTGGTCCATGATAGTTATTACAATCTGATACCAGTTACAGTACTTATGGCACTCATCATCACCAAACATTCTGGACTTTGTCATTTCTTAATAGATAAACGTCAGTTTTCGGGTCTTGCTACAGCAATGTGTATACAATTACTTTATGCATTTATTTGCACCAAGCTATTCCCAGCTTTAACTCAATGATGCCATTACTGAAGTATTGCTTGCAGACCTTAACACTTCTCATTACTACAAAAAAAATGAGAGACAGCCGCTGGCCGCCGCGTCCACGTCCATGGACGCGGCCGTGGACGCGTCCATGGACGCGGCCGCGAAAAAAACGGCCGTGGACGCGAGGCCTCGTCCAAGGACGCAAACGGCCGGCCGTCCCGGCCGTGGACGCGGCCGTGGACGCAGACGGCCGGGGACGCGGCCGTGGACGAGGCCGTGGACGAGGCCGCGGCCGTGGACGCAAACGGCCGGCCGTGGACGCGTCCATGGACGAGGCCGTGAAAAAAAGGCAGCGAAAAAGAAAAAAAAAGGTGTCTATTGTATGTATTTTTTGATGGAGAATTCAAATATGACCTTCTTTTTTGCATAGGACAACTCTAACCTGCATCAATTGGTATTTTATAATTGCCAATTGTACCCTATCCATCTCAAAAACAAATTGGATGTCTATTGTATGTATTTTTTGATGGGGAATTCAAATGTTACCTTCTTTTTTAGATAGGACAACTCTAACCTGCATCAATTGGTGCATCAAACTTCTATCTATCTATCTATCTATCTATCTATCTATCTATCTATCTATCTATCTATCTATCCATCTATCTATCTATCCATCTATTTATTTATACTTCACCTTTAGTCCAGAAGAGAGTTCAGCCTCAGGAACTTGCACACATGGAACTGTGTCATGACTGTGTCATGGAGCTAAAACAGAGCTATGTTAATACTCACAATGACTCTGATGGACCAATCAGGGTGGTGGTGGGGGGAGGGATCAACAATAGACAGAAACTGGATAATGCTTTGTTAACTGTCCCACCTAAGTCCCTGCTAGTCTGAACAAACATCACATTCCCTCTCATAACACTACTACTACTACATTTATATAAAGCTGCTCTTGCATTTGAATTCAAGTCTGACACAAGTTAAGGTTAACTTAGGTAGTATTTCATTTTGCTGGCTTTTAGGGTCTGTGTGTGAGTGTATAGGCTCACAAATTATTATAATTGTCATTAAGTGACTCTATCTATCTATCTATCTATCTATCTATCTATCTATCTATCTATCTATCTATCTATCTATCTATGTATACTTACTGTTTACATTTTCTATAAATATTTATTTCTATATAAAACTCAGTTGTGTGGAGTTATTGTGTGCCTTTTCTTGTAGCTAAAGAGTCCATTTGTTCACTAGACATTAAGTCAAGGTTACTATTTTGAGTTGAAGCTAAGTGTTTTATTGCTTTGTGGTTTAACATGATTTAAAAGGCAAATTCATTGTTATGGTTACTTTAGAAGACTGCTTTTGCATTCATGAGTTAAAAAGAGAGCCAATCTAATTCAAAGAGTTAAGTTAAAGGAACACAAAACATGACCTAACTCACAGCTGCCATTGGACAGACAGTTACAACATACTCTTATCTTTCACAGAACAGACAATTATCATTTATTTTATCTATTTGAGACTATGTAGCTGCTCTAGGGGAAATAGAGCATTATATCAGCCTATTCAATTGATAATGACCAATGGGTGCCAGTTTCTAAGTAGTTAAAGCATATTAACATAACAATATATGTGGCCTAGACATGGATATTACCCAATCAACTCGTAATCTACAGAAATGTCCACCACATCACACAGTATAAAACCTAGTAGGCTTAGTGGATTACCTATGTTAAATCATGTCAGGTTAGTTTGGTTCAAGGTTCAAGTATAATAATTTATGAGACAAATATGTAAACAGCACAAATTTACAATCACATCTAGGCTAGAATGATAACATAAAGTCCTGACTACTCCTTGTTATTGTGGTCCTAAATACTACAATGATTAGTTTGGATGCATTGCTTCTATCATGTCCAATTAAAAATAAATACATTACATACATACAGAAATCTGCCTTCTCCTGTATTGTATTAGTGACATTCATTATAAATAGTAAAATAACAGGACAGAGCAAAAAAGGCCTATGTTGTGTCTTTATCTGATCACATGCAATCAGACACTCACACTGCACAGCAATACTTTATTACAGGCTCAAGGCCCACAGGGTAAGAAGACAATACATTACAAAGATAATAATTAAAAAAACAACAACAGAGAGTACATTCACCAAGCCCCACCGGAGCTAAAGAGGCACTCATGCCAGTGTCCTCTAACGGTAGACGTGTACCTGACAGAGCTTTCCCCACATTGGTTACAGATATAAGGTTTCTCTCCGGTGTGAATTTGTTGGTGTATTTTGATATGTTCCAGTCTAGGAAAGCTCTTTCCACACTGGTCACAGCAATAAGGTTTCTTTCCAGTGTGATTTTTCTGGTTTGCTTTGAGATGATGCATATCACTGAACCTTTTCTCACACTGGACACAGCAGTATATGGCTTCTCACCAGTGTGGATTTTCAGGTGTCTTTTCAGAGCCGTCTTCAGAGTGAACCTTTTCCCACATTGGTGACAGCAGTAAGGTCTCTCTCAAGTGTGAATCTTCTTGTGTTGTACGAGGCTAGATTTTACAGTGAAACGTTTGCCACAGTGTTCACAGCAGTAAGGCTTTTCTTCGGTGTGAAATCTCTGGTGTACTTTCAGAGCAGCCATTAAACTGAACTTTTCCCCACATTGGACACAGCTGTATGGTTTCTCTCCTGTGTGAATTCGTTCATGTATTTTGAGATAAGACAATCGAGTAAAGCTTTTCCCACACTGGTCACAGCAATAGGGCTTCTCTCTAGTGTGAATTCCCTGGTGTTCTTTTAAAATCCCCTTTTGAACAAATCTTTTCCCACACTGGTCACAACAATAAGGTTTCTCTCCAGTATGTGAACGCTTATGATCTTTTAATTGTCCAGTCCGAGCATAATACTTCCCACATTGTTCACAGCTGAATGGCTTCACTCCGGTATGAATTCTCTGGTCTACTTTGAGATAATAAATTGAGCTGAAGGCTTTTTCCACATTGGTCACAACAGCTCACAACAGCACTGTCTTGGTTTAACTGAGGACAGCACAGGACAGGGAGAGAAAACACACACCTGATAAGAGCCAGATTCACACATTGATCAGCATTTAAGTAACATCATCATTATTATTGTTGAGTGTGAAAAGAACAATACAATGTGATAGATCTTTACACATCTGACCCATAACATTATTAGCAATTCACATGGTTACTATAATAGGTGAGTCTTCTAGCTTTTTAAAAATGTAATATTTCATTAATTCTTTCTCTTACTAAGTGGAACACCCCACTTCTTAATTGTATATTATTTGGAAAGGGTTGAGTAGCAAAATGTTTGCCATAAATTCAATGCTGAGTTGCATTTGTTTTCCTACATTTTCCCCTTCAATGTATTATTACAATGTATTTACTATTTCTTACTTAGGTCTACTTAACTTAGTATTTTTACATTATTATATTGATCAACATTAACACATAGTGTGTGTTAGGTTAGGTTAGTTGCAGAGTGTCCACAACTGTCCAGAATACACTGTACATAATTTCAAGACTCCAGACTTCAAGTGAAGATGAAATCTCTAGACGGCACCAGCGGCAATTCTGATGAACGGGTGGAACCCAAAGACCATCAAGATCTCTGTAAGTCACAGACTGAGTAAGTCTCCAGATAAACTCACACACATCAAAGTGTTTAAACATTACTTTTATCATTCATGACATAATATCATGTTACTGTTACCTACATGCCTTTATATGGGGAGAACCAAGCAACTTTGACCCGGTGATGATTTTGCTTTTAATAGAAAGGAATCCCTTACATTGTTGTATGTTAAATTACTTTCTGATCTGTTTGTGTTCATTATAACAGCCACAGGAAAGATACATTGTTTCAGATTGTTCCAGAGACTGATGACAGACCCTGGATGTAGCTCTGTCAGGTACACGTCTACCATTAGTGGACACTGGCATGAGTGCCTCTTTAGCTCCGGTGGGGCTTGGTGAATGTACTCTCTGTTGTTGTTTTTTTAATTATTATCTTTGTAATGTATTGTCTTCTTACCCTGTGGGCCTTGAGCCTGTAATAAAGTATTGCTGTGCAGTGTGAGTGTCTGATTGCATGTGATCAGATAAAGACACAACATAGGCCTTTTTTGCTCTGTCCTGTTATTTTACTATTTATAATGAATGTCACTAATACAATACAGGAGAAGGCAGATTTCTGTATGTATGTAATGTATTTATTTTTAATTGGACATGATAGAAGCAATGCATCCAAACTAATCGTTGTAGTATTTAGGACCACAATAACAAGGAGTAGTCAGGACTTTATGTTATCATTCTAGCCTAGATGTGATTGTAAATTTGTGCTGTTTACATATTTGTCTCATAAATTATTATACTTGAACCTTGAACCAAACTAACCTGACATGATTTAACATAGGTAATCCACTAAGCCTACTAGGTTTTATACTGTGTGATGTGGTGGACATTTCTGTAGATTACGAGTTGATTGGGTAATATCCATGTCTAGGCCACATATATTGTTATGTTAATATGCTTTAACTACTTAGAAACTGGCACCCATTGGTCATTATCAATTGAATAGGCTGATATAATGCTCTATTTCCCCTAGAGCAGCTACATAGTCTCAAATAGATAAAATAAATGATAATTGTCTGTTCTGTGAAAGATAAGAGTATGTTGTAACTGTCTGTCCAATGGCAGCTGTGAGTTAGGTCATGTTTTGTGTTCCTTTAACTTAACTCTTTGAATTAGATTGGCTCTCTTTTTAACTCATGAATGCAAAAGCAGTCTTCTAAAGTAACCATAACAATGAATTTGCCTTTTAAATCATGTTAAACCACAAAGCAATAAAACACTTAGCTTCAACTCAAAATAGTAACCTTGACTTAATGTCTAGTGAACAAATGGACTCTTTAGCTACAAGAAAAGGCACACAATAACTCCACACAACTGAGTTTTATATAGAAATAAATATTTATAGAAAATGTAAACAGTAAGTATACATAGATAGATAGATAGATAGATAGATAGATAGATAGATAGATAGAGTCACTTAATGACAATTATAATAATTTGTGAGCCTATACACTCACACACAGACCCTAAAAGCCAGCAAAATGAAATACTACCTAAGTTAACCTTAACTTGTGTCAGACTTGAATTCAAATGCAAGAGCAGCTTTATATAAATGTAGTAGTAGTAGTGTTATGAGAGGGAATGTGATGTTTGTTCAGACTAGCAGGGACTTAGGTGGGACAGTTAACAAAGCATTATCCAGTTTCTGTCTATTGTTGATCCCTCCCCCCACCACCACCCTGATTGGTCCATCAGAGTCATTGTGAGTATTAACATAGCTCTGTTTTAGCTCCATGACACAGTCATGACACAGTTCCATGTGTGCAAGTTCCTGAGGCTGAACTCTCTTCTGGACTAAAGGTGAAGTATAAATAAATAGATGGATAGATAGATAGATGGATAGATAGATAGATAGATAGATAGATAGATAGATAGATAGATAGATAGAAGTTTGATGCACCAATTGATGCAGGTTAGAGTTGTCCTATCTAAAAAAGAAGGTAACATTTGAATTCCCCATCAAAAAATACATACAATAGACATCCAATTTGTTTTTGAGATGGATAGGGTACAATTGGCAATTATAAAATACCAATTGATGCAGGTTAGAGTTGTCCTATGCAAAAAAGAAGGTCATATTTGAATTCTCCATCAAAAAATACATACAATAGACACCTTTTTTTTTCTTTTTCGCTGCCTTTTTTTCACGGCCTCGTCCATGGACGCGTCCACGGCCGGCCGTTTGCGTCCACGGCCGCGGCCTCGTCCACGGCCTCGTCCACGGCCGCGTCCCCGGCCGTCTGCGTCCACGGCCGCGTCCACGGCCGCGTCCACGGCCGGGACGGCCGGCCGTTTGCGTCCTTGGACGAGGCCTCGCGTCCACGGCCGTTTTTTTCGCGGCCGCGTACGTGGACGCGGCGGCCAGCGGCTGTCTCTCATTTTTTTTGTAGTAATGAGAAGTGTTAAGGTCTGCAAGCAATACTTCAGTAATGGCATCATTGAGTTAAAGCTGGGAATAGCTTGGTGCAAATAAATGCATAAAGTAATTGTATACACATTGCTGTAGCAAGACCCGAAAACTGACGTTTATCTATTAAGAAATGACAAAGTCCAGAATGTTTGGTGATGATGAGTGCCATAAGTACTGTAACTGGTATCAGATTGTAATAACTATCATGGACCAGACATGGACAACAGAAGTATGATTTATGTATTAATAATTCATAATGTACACTTTTTGTGATATGACCTGTACAAGATACAAGAGAGACCCCCAGACCAGACAATAATAATCATCATTAATATTCAGATACCAAACACGATTGCTTTATATTTGTATAGAGATTAAATGAGTTAAGAAGTCAAATAACGAAATAACTGCATATTTGTACAAGTTAAAGTCAATATATAGTTGATGTATATCATATTGCAATACAACTATTTTGTAGGGGTTTCAACTCTAATTTTAAATGTTGTTTAAATTATTACCTTTAAATCCTTGTGAGCACTCATGCATGTTTTATGTATGTTGACTCTCCGAACATCACGATTGTTTACAAATAATGTAGAGGTGGAAAATACGTAAAAGTAAGTAAAAGTACTCAAGTACAGTGGGTACTCAATAGTCATTTTTTTTAGGATCTGTACTTTTAAAGTAATTGTTAAATGCTATAACTCTACACTTATTATAGTAATTTAAATTGTAAATACTTAGATAAATACTAAGATCACTGGTTCCCGATTTTTTAATTGCTTGGAGCTTCCTTGCTTGGACTGAGCCCACAATCTTACGTCTGATGCAAGATGAGGCCCCCCACATGCACGCACACATGCACAAGCTTGTGTTGTTTTTAAACATCGTAACCACTTAAAGGCAGGGTAAGTAATATACGAAGTGATGTCATACAGAAATGAACGGACACAATTGGAACTGGAACTATAAAAATGAAGCTGGTAAATGGGTATTTTCTCCTGATTTATGATGTTGTATGTCCCACAAGCTGAAGGGTCAGATTGTTCTTATTGGTAACCACATATTATATATTTTTTTGTACTTGACTGGGTTTTAGATTAGTATTATTGTTTTTGTACTTGATTGGGTTTTAGATTAGTATTAACGTTTACTGTACTTGATTGGGTGTTAGATTTGACTAGTCTCAAATAGATAAAATAAATGATAATTGTCTGTTCTGTGAAAGATAAGAGTATGTTGTAACTGTCTGTCCAATGGCAGCTGTGAGTTAGGTCATGTTTTGTGTTCCTTTAACTTAACTCTTTGAATTAGCTTGGCTCTCTTTTTAACTCATGAATGCAAAAGCAGTCTTCTAAAGTAACCATAACAATGAATTTGCCTTTTAAATCATGTTAAACCACAAAGCAATAAAACACTTAGTTTCAACTCAAAATAGTAACCTTGACTTAATGTCTAGTGAACAAATGGACTCTTTAGCTACAAGAAAAGGCACACAATAACTCCACACAACTGAGTTTTATATAGAAATAAATATTTATAGAAAATGTAAACAGTAAATATAAATAAATAGATGGATAGATTGATAGATAGATAGATAGATAGATAGATAGAGTCACTTAATGACAATTATAATAATTTGTGAGCCTACACACTCACACACAGACCCTAAAAGCCAGCAAAATGAAATACTACCTAAGTTAACCTTAACTTGTGTCAGACTTGCATTCAAATGCAAGAGCAGCTTTATATAAATGTAGTAGTAGTAGTAGTAGTAGTAGTAGTAGTAGTATTATGAGAGGGAAGGTGATGTTTGTTCCGACTAGCAGGGACTTAGGTGGGACAGTTAACAAAGCATTATCCAGTTTCTGTCTATTGTTGATCCCTCCCCCCACCACCACCCTGATTGGTCCATCAGAGTCATTGTGAGTATTTAACATAGCTCTGTTTTAGCTCCATGACACAGTCATGACACAGTTCCATGTGTGCAAGTTCCTGAGGCTGAACTCTCTTCTGGACTAAAGGTGAAGTATAAATAAATAGATAGATAGATAGATAGATAGATAGATAGATAGATAGATAGTAGGTTGATGCACCAATTGATGCAGGTTAGAGTTGTCCTATCTAAAAAAGAAGGTAACATTTGAATTCCCCATCAAAAAATACATACAATAGACATCCAATTTGTTTTTGAGATGGATAGGGTACAATTGGCAATTATAAAATACCAATTGATGCCGGTTAGAGTTGTCCTATCCCAAAAAGAAGGTAATATTTGAATTCTCCATCAAAAAATACATACAATAGACATCCAATTTGTTTTTTAGATGGATAGGGTACAATTGGCAATTATAAAATACCAATTGATGCAGGTTAGAGTTGTCCTATGCAAAAAAGAAGGTCATATTTGAATTCTCCATCAAAAAATACATACAATAGACACCCTTTTTTTTTTTTTCACTGCCTTTTTTTCGCGGCCTCGTCCACGGCCGGCCGTTTGCGTCCGCGGCCTCGTCCACGGCCTCGTCCACGGCCGCGTCCCCGGCCGTCTGCGTCCACGGCCGCGTCCACGGCCAGGACGGCCGGCCGTTTGCGTCCGTGGACGCGGCCTAAACCACATTTACGGACAGATAAAACCTGTTCATCCTGGCCGCGTCCACGGCCGTTTTTTTCGCGGCCGCGTCCACGGCCGCGTCCATGGACGTGGACGCGGTGGCCAACGGCTCTTGCTGGACATCGTTCCACTTCATCTATGTAAAATAAAGAGTTACCATGTTCAATTATGTTTGAAAAAAAGTACACAAGTCGTGTACATTTGTATTATTTATTTTGAGTTGTGCATGCATTTTAAATTAATCTTGTGCCAATATTGGTTAAAATAAAGCCTCAAAATTCCTCAGATTCCTCAAAAGCCTCAAATTCTAAATATGGAATCATTTTACTGCCCTCTCCAACAAGATTGAGGATGGACTGTTTGTTTCAAATGATTTACTGTTATCCAGTACACCATAACTGGAGGATGGAATATTCCAGAATGTTGTAGCCAGACAGCGTTCGGCCATCTTCCAGTAGCTGAAGACGGACCAGAATCTGCTGGTCAGGGGGAGTGCCTTCCTTGTCATGGATTTTGGCCTTTACATTAGCAATGGTGTCACTTTGCTGAACCTCGAGGGGGATGGTCCTTCCGGCGACGGTTTCGACGAAAATCCACATATAGCCGCTTGCCAAACAACTCACCAAGTGGAGGGTGTTTTTATCATGAATTCTGTAGTAATCCAGGTTTCTGCCATCTTCCAGTGGCTGGTTTGGAACACTGGTGACGTATATACCGTGCGGCTCATCATGCCAGCCGGGAAAGATCAGAATCTGCTGGTCAAGGGAAATGCCTTCCTTGCCCTGGATTTTGGCCTTCACGTCCTCAACGGTGTCGTCTGGCTCAACCTTGAGGGAGATGGTCTTTCCGGCGAGGGTTTTGACAAAGATCTCCATGCCTCCCTTCTGAAGCACAACCAGGTGGAGGGTGGTTCTTTTCTTAATGTTGTAGTCAGAGAGGGTTCGGTCATCGTCAAAGATTATGGACCTCATAAAACTAATAAAACCGTGGAGGCTGGATTTTTTCTTAATGTTGTAGTCAAAGATCAACCTCTGCCTGTCAGGGGGAATTCCTTCCTTGTCCTGGATTTTAGCCTTCACGTTCTTAATGGTGTCGCATGGCTCCACCTCAAGGCTGATGGTCTTTCTGGCGAGGAGGGTGGATCCTGACTTTATGTTGGATTCTTCCAATTCCTTGCCATCTTCCAATTCCTTGCCTTCATAGATCAGGCTCTGCTGGTCAGGGGGAATGCCTGCCCACTTAAATCCGGTATAGGCCTTCACACGCCCAATGGTGACGTTACAATTTACTTCCATGCTGATGGTCTCTCCGGTGACGGTTTTGACAAAGATCCTCCCACCGCCTCCCCTCAGACGCTGTACCAAGTGGATGCTGGATTCTGTCTGGATGTTGTAGTCAGACAGGGTTCGGTCATCTTCTAATTGCTTGCCTTGAAACATCAGCCTCTGTTGGTCGGGAAGAACGCCTTCCTTGAGATAGTATCTGGCCTTCACATTCTAAATGGTGTTGTTTGGCTTGACCTTAAGGGTGACGGTCTTGCCAGTGATGGTACTGACATAGATCTGCATCTTTGCACCTATATGAAAGAGCTCAATAGAAAGAATCCAGTCCTTGAGTTGTGTGTTATAAGTGCTGTGAATCTCTGGATCTTTGAGAAGTTGAAGGAAGTCAGATGAAGGTCCCTCTCCTCTAGACATCAATGAATCAATAAGGTCAATACAAGCATCTTCTGGTGGTGCTTTATTCCTCAGTCGTTGATACACTCTGTCATCAACAATGTCTCCAGAGTGTGCATGCTGCAGAATGAGCTGGAAATCTGTGCTGACTGAGCCACCTGACAAGTTTCACCTTGTTCCTCTTCAATATGTTCACACAGGATTCCTGTCAAAGGGAGTAACAGATTTTTCAAGCCTGACAATAACATGTGATTCAATAACATGTGATTCTGAATAGCTATATTTATCTACCTGAGAGGAAGAAGCCATGGTCTTCTCTGGATGAGGCCCTGCTGACAAGCAAAGAAGGAAATTAGTCTTGAAAAAAGTTATGAATACATACATACAATAAGCATGTGTTTATGTATGTTCTTCTGTATACTGATCAGCTTGTACTGTATGTGAATACAACTGCATGTATACTGTATACAGTACATGTACAGCAAATACATATTGTAGTAAGGGGATTAATTGGTATTTATCTCTATTCAAGTATTACATTTTTATATTTCCACTTATGGTAGGCAGTAGATTATTAACCCAGTGATGCTTATAGGGGAAGATAAATGAAATTAAAAAGTTGTGATGTGAATTTCAGTTGTCAACTATTTTATGAATATTCTGTTATTTAAAAGGTGACAATTAGTTTTGAGATGACGTTCTTCCACCCACAAGTGCATATTGTGTTATTGTAGGTTGCATGTTATGTGCTGGTATTAAGTGTGCTGATCTGCCTCTAGATGGCAGTATGTACTCATTTCCATTCACAGAATGTTCCAGACATGCCATACTGTCACTAAAACACATTCAATGTCTATTTCAACCATCAACTAAACAACAACCTTTTCTCAGCTTTTACTTCAAGTCAAACCACCAATAAAATGCCAGATGAAGGAGTGACTGAAATCAAATACATTTTTTGTAAAGTGAAGAGGTAAAGTGTGCAGGACTCCCCCTTCCCTCTTTCTTATATTAAACCACAGAATGTGACATTGTAAACAAACTACAATAGGCTATTAGGCTTAAACAATATTTAATACAATGAGAAGGTCTGTTTAAGTGATGTAGTCAAACTGGATGAGCGGATGCTTGTCACTATACGGTAATAGGATGATGAGTCACATATACGGTAGGCCACATCCGTGGCACAGGCCCATGTCTGTAGTATTTCTATTTATCACATTATGCTTTTCAGGTTCAAAGCAGAGAAAATATCTTACCTTAAGGCTGGACAGAGTTTACAGCAGAAGGAGATGTCTGCACTTCCTTGAGTGTGTTTTTAATGCCCCCCCCCCCCCCCCCCCCCACACCCCCACCCACTTGGTGTTATTGCGGGGAAGGCCGACCGGTTCTGCACAATGACAGGGGTGAGGGTGTGGTATTTGGTGTGGAATAATTCTACCTGTGTGGGTGAATTCTGCCAATGCTTTTCAGTGGGATGCGGGCAGGAAAGGAATGGACAATCTGGTTCTGCAGCTTCAGACCCTCAGTCCAAAATAGACCCTATGTTCCCTCAACCCTGTTCTCCCATACCACCAGTAAGATGCCTAAGGGAAAAAAGCAGGCTATCTGTCTAGACCACCATCTGTCTTGTGGTAGGCCTACCCCTAACAGGGCATCATCTGGGAATAAACATATGGACTTTTATTTTATCCTTTATTAATAAATATCGGACCAGTTACCAATATGGAGAGCCCTGATACCCATAGATGGAGATCCATGTGGAGATATGGGCATATTGGTTAGACTGACATGTATCGTCTATGCAGGTTAGATGACATGTTGGCATTCACAGATATGGGCTTAGGGGGACCAGTGATGTCTGGTTAATGGATGGAATAACATCAGATTATAAAATAACTTAATTCTAATTCTAACTAATTTCTAAAAAAGAAAAAGAAATGTCCTCTAAATCCTAATGGTCTTCTGAAAAAAAACGTTTCTTTATCTGTGGTGCTCAAACGTTTTAATGTCGAGGACCCCCAGAATTATATGTATTTGACCCCCATCTCAAAATATTTTGTTCCGGGGACCCTGAGAATGTGGGGGGGCCTCATCTTGTGTCAGATGTACCGGTACTGTAAGAGTGTAGGCTCCAAGGAAAAAAGATTGGGAACCAGTCATCTATTTATACAGGAAGGTCTTAGGGGACCAGTGATCTAGTACAGTAAGGGCTTAGGGCATGGGTTTTCAAACTTTTTTGGCTCAGGGCACCCCTGTACATATTGTCATGCCACCCCTGAATTACATATCATTATGCTACAGTACATACATTATGCAAAATGTTTCCACCTGAGATACGGTATGTCACGGGGAAATGTCTGTTTCCATTAGAACAGGCTGAACATAACTTTTATACTTGGCGTTTAACCTTCTGGAACGCCAGCATCCCTATTCTAGTGGGAACGCAGATCTACAAGCTCACAACGCGTTGTGAGCTTGTAGATCTGCTGTTTATGGGGAAGGGAGTTGAGGTAGATGGAAAAATAACTCCTCAAGTACAGTACAGTGCAATGTAAATCAGGTGTGTTTTACTAAGCATAGACTAGGAGGGTATATGTGGTTAAACTGAAAGTGATATTGATGAATTCCAAATATCATCAAAGTATTCTGAGGCACCCCTGGACTGGCACCACGCGGCACCCACTTTGGGAACCCCTGCACTACGTTATACAGGGCTATTCAGATCCATTATTATCCATAAGCATCTCGGTTAACAAAACAACCATTCTAGAACCCCAACCTAGCAACAAATAACTACTTTCTAGCCTTTCACTCGTTTCTGCACTCAATATTTAAGATAACTTCACTTGGAATAAAATGCTTAATGTTATATTGTATGGAGAAAAAAAATCCTATTACAATACACCATAAAATAGTGCACATTGTACCCTTCCCAGCCTTAATTTACCTTCAAACAAAATTGGTGTCAAGAGGATTAGAGGATAGAGTGCTGGTAGTGCTTAATTTGACAACTGGAGGTTGTGTTAGAGTAGTATCAGTAGCAGGTATTACTTTCTATTCTAATCTTCTATTAGAGAATAACTTTTGTATACTCAATTTCTATTTCTCGTCTCCCAAGAGAGCCCAATGCAAGACTATAGGTGAGTTTCTCTTGTAAGAGGTGTTGAAGAAGATATGTTATCAGGATTGATTATGTGTGACGTTATTAGAGTCGATTATGATTATATTAACTAGAAGTTTGCGGCCCTTTGGGCCGCAAAAGTCTAGAGTTCAGGCCGCTGCACGGCCTTCACCGCCATGTTCACCGCCAGTTTTTTGAGGGAAAAAAAGTTTTTTGAGGGAAAAAAAGTTTTTTGAGAAAAAAAAGTTTTTTGAGAAAAAAAAGTTTTTTGAGAAAAAAATGTTTTGGAAAAAAAAACGCGTGCGCGCACACACACACACACACACGCACACGCACACGCACACGCACACACACACACACACACACACACCCCTCTGTTGTAATTCGATACTCTACTCTGCTCAGCTCCTCTCCCCCCTCCCTCCCCCCCCCCTCCCTCTGTAACTTGGTGTGTGTGTGTGTATCTGGAATGTTCTGGCTCGTTGACCTGAATAACCCCTGGCCTCTGACCCTGGCTGTAGCTGCACAGTGAGTGGGGTCCTATAGCAGCCAAAAGAGCTGGCTAAAATGTGCCTGAATAATTTTGTTTTATATTACTGTACGCAATGTAAGTACATAGCATGGTGGCAAATGTGCCTATAACGTTGCCAGAGTACTGAGCAGTACGTGTACCAAGTGTGGAGCCTCTAGGATAACTGGTTTGCTGGGAATAGGGAACATACCATTTGGCACTCCATGTTGGCACTCCATGGACCCCTTCACCAATACTATATGTAAGATGTCTAGTTATTTATGATACAGTATGATAGCTTGTAAGAGTCAAGGTATCTTCTCTAGGCCTGAGTAAAGTTTTGGTAAAGCTTATCTTGTTATGGTTCAGCTTGTCCTCTCTGAGTACAGTATAACTGTAATCCCTGACTTGTGCCTCTTGGCAGAACTACCTTACCACTGACTGACATGAGTGTTAAATGCACTTCTGTCCATGATATCATGTTACATAAATCATAACCACCACCACCTAGTACATTGCCTCATTGGTTATTGATTGACCAGAATTCCACGACAGAGGTCATCAACCTGTTAAACCTGAGTGTGTTTAAAATTGATGTGAGTGGATGAGATTGTAGTTGTGGGTAGTATAGTGGTTTGTTCATTCAAAGAATCAGCCATGACGACTTTATAAAGAACCAATTTATTTGCAACAAAACAGATTAAAAAAACACACAGACCACGTCTAAATGTGGCAAACAGGTAGAGTGGATAGCTGGGTGAATGGGCCATTGTTCACCTGGGGGAAGTATGCCATACTTTAAAGGACCACTTCAGCTCTGGGACAACCAGATCTTATTTTATTGTTGTTTGGGATACGATCACTACAATCCTGAGTTATTTTTAGTGTTCAATCTGTGTTTTGAGATATTTTAGTATTTCAGCAGGACTAGTGATGCATTTTGCATCATATGATGCAGCATGATGAGTCATATGATGCAAAATGCATCACTAGTACATGCTGAAATACTAAAATATCTCAAAACACAGATTGAATACAAAAAAATAACTCAGGATTGTTTTGATCGTGTCCCAAACAACAATAAAATAAGATCTGGTTGTCCCAGAAGTGAAGTGGACCTTTAAATGAATCTCTACAAAGTTAACCTCTACTATGAGTAAAAGTACAAACAAATGAGTATCAACATGTTCTGCACTGTACCAAAGTAAAACATAGGCCTCAAATGTAACTTGTTTGATAAGATCTACAAGGTCATAAGTATAGTATAGTATAATACTTTGTGATTATAGTGGAGTAAAAAGTACAATATTTGCCTATCAAAACCACCTGTCACGAACCATGATGAAACGCTTTGAGAGCTTGTAGATCTGCTATTTTCATTATTTGAAATGGGGCTTATGTGGTTGATTCTGTACTTTTCTCCTTCATCGAGTTGTAGTGGTGTCAAAGGTACAAAAAGTACTGTATTTGTCTTTGAAATGTAGTGGGATGAAAGTTATAAGTATCCCAGAAATACTCTTCCTAAAATTCCTATAAATCTAAATTTCTTCACTAAAAGTATGAGACTAGAATGCGTCGCATGTCTTGGACCGGTAAAAATAGACTATATTTTGTAATAGGCTATATGACTAGTCTAAAAGTTAAGGAAACACATGGCAAAAAGCCTGCTGGAAAAGCGTTTTAGTTTTGGTTTAGTTTATTTGATCACTCACATACATTTATCAGGTCATACATCCACTTATTCATTGTTACAGGTGATCAAAAGGAATAGGCTGAAGCTGAAAGCTTATGAATGCCTATCCTAGTATACATGGAGTAATTACAATGATTGGTTGTTGCAGTGTTTAAAATTTAAGGATACATCGAGCAGATATGAGAAAAGAAAAGAAAACAAGAATAAATAAAATTAAGGAAGGATTTATCTGTTTAAGTATTTATTTATTAATTTGTCAGGGACAAAGCACATTAATCAACATGTCAGTTTTCCCATCAATGTAAATGAGCCAGATTTAGCCACAAGCTAATTTTCATCTGTAGTCCCTGGGCAGGCTGTACAAAAGTGAAGGTATGGCTATCCATACAGAACAATCAATAGATACAATACAGTACAGTACTAAACAGTACAATACAACATTAAGGGGACAACATCCTTATAGCAAGTTCAGTGACTCCAGTGACAGATGGTCGGAGCAGCTAGTTACCCATGAATGTAGGTTTGACTTGCTTTAAGCCACCTCTAACGGTTGAAGCCGATAATAGTAAAATAGTAGTAAATGGTAAATAGTAAGTAAAATAGTAAATAGTAAAGGGGACTAATACTAGCCAATTATGAGTAACTCCAGTGACCGATGGAGCAGATAATTACTCATGATTACAAATTTGATTTGATTAAGCCACCTCTTAAGGTTAAACTTGAAGGTCAGATAGTTGGAGGACTGTCTTACTTCAGTGGGGAGACTGTTCCATAGATTGGAGGCTCTAACAGAGAGAACTGTGTTACCAAACACGCTCTGCTTGGATGGCACCTCACAGTCCCCAGGCCCTTGTTGTTCTGCCACCACTTTCCCAATGTTTTATGAACAGTTTCAGTGGTGGAGGTGCAAGCCCATTGAGAACCTTGAACACAAGACAGCAATCCATAAAATGCCTAAAGCTTTAAAAAAAAAATCTACATCGAAAAATGTTATAAGAGTATACAATTTTACCGTCTAGTAATAACGATAATGAGAATATTAATGATAATGAGATAAATGAATAGATATTGAATACATGCATAAATGATTAAATGAATAAATGGATAAAAGTACAGAAATTTGAAATTAAAAATGAAACTCCAACGACAAAGAATTAAATGGATGAAAAGAAATAAACAGACACTTTGATGACAAATTTAAAAGAAATGCTTCAAAAAGTAAGTAGAAAGATTATATTATACTGCATTTAGCAAGGATATTGGATTTGAGTAGTTTTTTAAATTGTAAAATATTTTTACTATGTTTGATCTTTCCTGTCAAACTGTTCCAGATCTTAACTCCACAAACTGAAATGCACACATGTACTCTTACGGGTGGTCTGAGCATTGCTTGTTTGAAATGTAGTTCCCACCTAAGGTCATAGCCACCCTCCCTATCAGTAAACAAAGCCAGAATGTTCGGTGGGAGCAGTTTGTGTCTTGCTTTAAACATTAGTTGAGCAGTTTTGAACTCAACTAGGTCAGGAAGCTTCAATGTACAAGACCTCAAAAATAAATTATTTGTATGTTCATGGTACCATACCTTATGTACTATTCTGATTTCCTTCTTTTGTAATATGGATAAAGGATGTAGATTACTACTGTCTGTATGTATTTCCCCACACTTCCACACAGTAAGATAGATAAGGTAGTATTAATAAGCGTGTTGTAGTTGGTTAGCAGCAACGTGTAGTTAAGAATGTCTCTTGTTTTACCTAAGACACCAACACTCTTTGCTATTTTTTTTCAGCGCATATGTGGGATTTCCAGTTTAATCTGTGATCTATTAAAACACCCAAAAACATATTTTGGTAAACTCTTTCTAAATTAACCCTGTCAATTTTTAGTTCAACCTGAGTGTTAGGAGGAATAATTTTATTTCCATTTTTTTTTTTAGATTTAGAGATAATTTATTTAAGTGAAACCAGTGCTTTAGTTTGCAAAGTTCAACTGAGGCCTCATATAAAATGATTAAATTCCAAAAAAAAGCAGGCTTCTTTCACAAAATGTGATCACAACAATGGGAACAAATTGCAATGAGTGCAATGACTCAGAAAAGGCCAATATACTTTTTTATTTTTTTTATTTTTACAAATAAAATCAAATGTAATAGTCATACCATATCACCTTCTTTACAGCTGAATATCATCACAGTTTCTTGACCACTTACAATTAAAATGTATTTTCTTACATTAATCCAGGGTGACTGTGGCAGATATTATGGTGAACATTTGTACTTTTGAAATGGCATTTTTTTCCTTCTTTCTGGCAAAGGAGGCACACTGGCTTATTATTGACTTCAACAAATGTAAATTATTCCTCACCATGTTTGCTGAAATATAATATAATTTTTTATCACTAATCTTTTGTTTTGGTGTCAGACTGATGCTGCTTAGAGCGCGCTGTCAGGGGTGTCACACCAAATTCTGTGCCCTGGGTAGAAGGATTCACCCATTTAAATTATGCATTATTTTGTGCTTTATTTTAAAACATAGCAGATCTACATTCTACAAGCTCACAGGGCGGCACCCGGTGCTCTTATCAGCTATTTTTGAAAAATCCTGAAAGTCTTTGAATATTTCAAATCCTTCCAAGTTTTCCCCGGACCCTAATTGGACCTGTCAAATCTTTTCCAACTTACAATTCAATAAGTTCACAGACACCCCTTCAAAAAAAGCGCATATGATGAAACAAATGTATACTGACATGGGCAAAATAGGGATACCAGGTCAAAAGGTAATCAATTGGAAATTGGTGAGTACACCAGATTTTTGGTCAGTGTGTTATTTCTAACCACAGGTATCTGCATACCATCTTCTGGTCCGTCCATCTGGCACCGCTTCTCCAAATCCTTCTTCACCTCAGAGAAGATGGCCATGAGGTTGTCACCCCTGTAAAACACAACATTCAGAACACAAACAGTTACCACCTACACTCGACATTGATTGAATTGTGGGCAGTTAAACAATGTAGTAGGCCTACAGTATATGCAGCAACTATGGTCATTCCATAATACTATTTAATGTGAGTTCATATTCAAGTTTTGTTTTGTTTCATATTCGTATATAATTACTATTTTGAGAGTTACCTGCGGCACCCCTTTTTCAGCTGTTTGCACATAGACTTCGTGAACCAGCTTCCACTCTTCTTGTTAGAAAATGATGGAGAATTCTGTGTGCTTCCCTTAATGACCAGAAAATCTGCATCCGCGGTAACCGTGGAATCTTCATCCTGATCCCCATGCCCCTGGGCGGCCTCGATGAGCAACAATTTGGGCTTGCTCACGAGGGCAGGGCAGTTTACTCCATTGAAAGGTGTGATTATTTTATCAATGTGGAGGGGCAACCCATCCGTCCCTAAGACACAATCCACTGCTCCACTACTATTTATGTAGCAAACAAAGGCATCTCCGTGCTGTAGAGGATTGTCAGCATTGAGTTCAGTGAACTCCTCTTCCTCACTGGACCATTCCATTACATTGGACCTCTGTAGCTCTGTGTGGTCCTCCAAGGAAGAGAAGTGCTTCAGTGACTTTAGCATTTCTTTCCTGATTTGGTTTTTATACATCAAAACCCTGAAGCCCAGCCAGCTGAATGTATTTGCCACATCATCTGCAGAGGAGGAACACAAGCACTCTTTATTCACTTCGCTTCAATCACTGAAAAAACACAACCATTTGCTTCAGCATAGTGTTAAGTTTTCATGATTACAGTACATTTTAGATAGTTGACATGCTGGTGGAGAATAATGAGAATTGCAGACATAGAGGGATCTCCAATTTATAGAGAATTAACATTACTAACAAAACAACCAACGTTTAAGAGTATGAAGTTAAGTATCAATTCAGTCAAGGTTACCAGCGTCTATGTTTGCCGCAAATCGAGGGTCCAGTGATTTAAAGGTGTCATTGGATATGATTACACAGAGTCCTGTAGGTCTACTGGTCAAGTCGTACTGCTCATCCTAAAACACATCAGAAACAGACTTATGCCCATTCACATACATCGAAAAGCCAAGCTAATGGTTGGCTTGGTAATTCAATGTAATCTCTATGAAAACCAGCTTTTAAAATGTCCAAGCTGGTTTTCATAGAGATTACATCGAATTACCAAGCCAACCATTAGCTTGGCTTCTCTCAGTGTGAATGCAGCATTAGAGTTTGGCACGGGTACACAATGATACGCTACAATGTCTGTAGTGGGGCAGGTAATTGCATTTTTTACACTAAAATACTTCACAAGTGGAAAGAAACATGGCTATAAAGACTTATGTCTAATTTAGAATGTTACGTACAGAATAATCAAAATCAGCCAAGACAAGTAATATATGTGGTTAGACATATCCGAAAAGACATTTTGAAAATGTAGGGCCCTATTTTCGTCCATGCTAAACCCTAAACCCCTAAACTTCTTTGCCTCTTTTTTTTTTTTTTTTTACTATTTTGAAAAACATTTTAAAATACTTCAAATAGCCGATCTACATCGACGCGTTGTGAACTTATATATCAGCTATTTGAACCTTTTTAAAAATTTTGCTTGGCGAAAATAGGGCCCTCGAAGAATGACCCAAGAGATACACTATGTAAAATGTTGGTGCTTCTTTCCAGAACTGAAGTATTGTTCTCCTTATCTGCACCACTACTGCACCAGGACTAATCAAAACTTTATTGCATGTATTACACTATGAGCAGTGATGTAAATAACAACTCTCTATATATTTTATACTATTGATAAGAAAATAATAATTGAACCTGTCATTACTTTTACTTACATGTACTTTTTCCTGTACAGCATCATCTGGATGAAGAAAAGGCAAACAAAATTAAATTCCAAAAGCTAAAACTGTGTGTGTGTGTGTGTGTGTGTGTGTGTGTGTGTGTGTGTGTGTGTGTGTGTGTGTGTGTGTGTGTGCTGTGCTGTGCTGTGCTGTGCTGTGCTGTGCTGTGCTGTGTTGTGTGCGTACCTGCAACAGTATGGGTGGTGCTTGGTTTAGTTGGTCCTGTGGAGGAGAGAATTGATAGCTTTTAGTGTTTACACATGATTAACACATGACTGATATTCACTTCTGTTATGAATAAAATGCAGGCTTATTAAAATTACCTGTCAGCTCAAGAGAAAGAATCCAGTCCTTGAGTTGTGTATTATAACTGCGTTGAATCTCTGGATCTTTGAGAAGTTGAAGGAAGTCAGATGAAGGACCCTCTCCTTTGGCCATTAATGTATCGATAAGGTCGATACAAGCAGCGTCTTCTGCTTCTTTTGCTTTATTCTTCAGCCGTCGATACACTCTGTCAACAACGAGCTCTGCAGACTGTACCTCAGTCAGAATGACCTGGAAATCTGCGCCGAGCCACTCGACAAGTTTCCCCTTGTTCTTCCTTAGTATTTTCACTGAGGATTCCTGTCAAAGGAAGTTGCAGGTATTTTTATTTATTTTTTATTTTTCAAGCGTAACAATAATAACATGTGATCAAGGTACACCGTACACCTTATTCTGAGTTTCTATTTGCCAGAAAACCTTGAGTATTTACCTGATTGGAAGCCATGGTCTTCTCTGGATGAGGCACAGCTGACAAGCAAAGAAGGAATTTAGTCTTATTGTGATGATGAAAAAAGCATTAACATTTTACTTTATGTAGGCTACTCATCAGCTTGTACTGTATACAATGCATGTATACCGTATACAATATACTTAAGTATACAAACATGCTGCGTGTCTGGTAAGTGGGGATTGGTATTTTGCCTATGTTCAAAATGTATTTCCACCTATTAAAGGTTAAATGGAATAAATAAATGAATACATACAAAATGGGAGGATGTATAAATCATCTGTTATTTAAAAAGTGACAGTAGCTTAGTTTTGAGGTTGCATTCTTCTTTGTGTGCCAACATCAACACCATTAGCCTATTATTCCACCACCACAAGTCCACATTGTGTTGTTCTAGGTTCTAGGTTGCATTAATGTTGTGCTGATTTGCCTCTAGATGGCAGTATATCTCCATTCACATGTTGCTGATTGCTGAACTGCCAGATGTGGCTGCCCCTTAAACCCTTTCACTTTCTATCTCAATCATCAACTAAACTACTTTTTCTCTACTTTTACTTCCAAGCCAAAACACAGAATGTGACCATGTCTCAGTATTATACATAAATACATGTAAACACACCTGGATATGTGCTCATGCTTCTCTCAATTAACCATATTCTGTACATCTAAAATACTGTAGGCCTATGTCATGATAAATGAATACATGAACTGCAATATGCTTAAACAATGTTTAAGACACAGTCTGTTTAAGTGATGTGGTGAAACTGGATGAGTATGCAGGCCTTGCTTGTCACTATCAATGTATGATGTTAAATAGGCCATAAAAAAGGGGTTTCCTAGCTGGTGGTGAGTGACATACTGTAGGTTACGGCACACCCAAGGCACAGGCCCATACATATCTGTAGTGTTTTTATCACGTTCACATGTGCAGATGGGTCAGTATCATATATAAGACACTAAATGGTCTATGCCCACCTCCCCTAAAGGAATTCATAAAAAGGAAGCCTGATAGAGGACTCAATACTAGAGCAATCACTAGAGGGGATTGCGAAGTACCGTACCGGGTAACCGCTTTTGGAAAAAACACCCTTTCAGTGCAGGGATGTTCAATCTGGAATGACCTACCTCTAACAATAAGAGACTGTTTGTCATTTCCATCCTTCAAGTTCAATCTAAAAAAATGGTTAGTTGACAATCAAACCTGTGACCATGTATAGTTCTAAGAGTACAGCTCATGCCATGTACGTATATTTTTAACTATCCTTTTTTAATGTAGGGTACTGTTAGTAATATGTGTTGTTTTTTTTTTTTTTTTCTTGGTTCAGGAAAAATAGTATTTGTATGTATGTTCTTAGGCGCCCTCTCCTAATGTAGGGTTACTGTTTGTTGGTATGTATTGTTTTGTCTTCATGTGGGGACTACGGATGAAATTTAGCATTCTTGCTAATTCCGGCTTATTTACATTGCATTCATGTAGTGTTCATTAATATGCATTGTCCCGTCTAAATAAACAAATAAAGTAAAGTAAGATGTGCTTTTAATCAGTCAAAACAGAGAAAATATCTTACCTTAAGGCTTCACAGCTTCACGTCTTGAGACTCACAGACGAGAGTAAAAGAGAAAGAAGCTGAACAAAATATTGGATAAAGATAAGATGGCGTCGACTTTCCATGCAGCTCTGTGGTTGCTGCTTGCATCTGATGTGTGAAACTGTACAGGAAACTGTACAGGAACCCTAACCCTTCCTGGCTGTGTGTATTTATTTGTTTCACTTTAGTGTCATTGTGGGGCTGGCCTACTGGTGCCTCATAATAACTGGGTCCTGTACAGTGTACAGTATATCTGTTCGCGGATGACTCGGCTCTCCTAGTCTCGGGCAAGGACCACTTGCAGGTTGAAAAGACACTTAACTCTGAACTAAGTAAGATCTGCACATGGCTTAACGATAATAAATTATCAATTCACTTGGGAAAAACTGAGTCCATCCTCTTTGGAACACATCATAACCTCAAAAAAGTTGATAACTTCACAATCAAAGTGGGTGACAAGGTCATAACACGAAAAAACGAAATCTCTTACTCAGGATGTATCCTTGAAGCTAATCTTTCCAGCGAAAAGATGACTTCTAAAGTAATAAATAAAATCAACCAACGAACTCGCTTCCTACAGAGGATCGCCCCAATGGTCAATTTCAACACACTGAAGACCATAGCTGGTGCAATAATCCAGCCCCTATTTGACTACGGAGTTCACGTATGGTATCGTGACGCCCCACAAGCCCTTAAAACTAAACTCCAAACAGCCCAAAATAAACTAATTAGGGTCCTGCTTACCCTTCCCTATCAGACTCACCTCACCGCTACTCACCAGTTAAGAGTGGGGTGGCTCAGAGTAGATGACAGAGTACAGCAACTTGCAATGGGCCTGGTGTACAAGATACACTACACCACTATGATACCCAAGTACCTGTCAAAATACTTTATAAACATTAAGGATGTCCATAACTACAACACCAGAGGCAGCGCCACAGATCACTTCCAACCCAGAGTCAAAACCAACAAAGGGTCAAACTCGTTTTTCTGCTATACCACCAAAATGTGGAAAGCCTTACCGAAGGCCATAAAGGAGTGTGGATCACTAGCATCCTTTAAAATTGCCCTGAAAAACCACTTACAGGCAGCAGCCGTTCGCAACTGGTAAAAAATGAACCTAGCCCAACCCTACCCTCCCCTGCCCCTTCTTTGTATATACTGTTTGTTTAGACTTACTGTTTTCTTTTTTGTTCTTCTTTACATATCTACTGCATAGTACTGTGTTCTATTTGTCTGTCATTCAATGTTATATGAGATACTTCAATGGTTTCCAGTGGAAATAAGCTTAGTCTTTTCATGGATCTCCTTTTAGTAGACCTTGTACCAGTGAACTGTACCGTCATGAAACTGTACCTTTTCCTATGCAAACTTCTAATAAAGTCTTCAATCAATCAAAAGCCAAAGCGCAAAACCTTGAAAAATTCAAAATCTGAAAAATTAACTTTGTTGGGAAAATGAAAAAAAGAAATCTACTATTTCTAGTCACATGACATTTTTGGCAAAATAATGATGCAGCATGATGACTCATATGATGCAAAATGCATCATCATTCATGCTGAAATACTAAAATATCTCAAAACACAGATTGAACACAAAAGATTACTCAGGATTGTGTTGATCGTGTCCCAAACAACAATAAAATAAGATCTGGTTGTCCCAGAGGTGAACTGGACCTTTAATTTGTGAAAAGCTTCTAGAGACAAATCTGTCTACTTTTTCTGCTGATTTGGGGGCACATATTGTTTACAGGAGGAGCCAGAGATAAAACCCTATTTTCCCTCCTTTTCCCTCTCTCTGCCTCCATTTGCTGCTTGCCTGCGGGCACGTACCTTTTAGGCGAAGCCCGAACTGGCGAAGTGGGAAAATGTCCGATACCGTAGCGATCTGGCGAACGTCTTCTGGACAGGGCGTTTATCGTGCGCTTGCCCAGGCCTTACGGCCTGGGCATAAATATAACGATTGCATTCACCACGGCTTCGTAACTCGCGCGGCGCTCCGCCGGCCGCGCGGCCCTGGCCCGCTCTTCGCGGCCACTCGCGCCTGCGGCGCTCGGGGGCGAAGAGCAGGACCAAGGTCCGCTGGCCTTCGCGCCGCTTGCAGTGTCGTGGACAATCGATTCGCCAGATCGCTACGGTAGGAGACAAATCCCCACTTCGCCAGTTCGGGCTTCGCCAGAACAGGACTTTCCCTTGCCTGCTCCTCAGTGACACACAAACGCACACGCCGCATCTCTTTCTCTCTCTACTGGTACTGCCGGCGTGCAAAACAAAATACAAAAACTCAAATCTGTTCACGTGCACGCACTTGTGTGTGCACGTGTGCGCAGCGCGCGTCCACCCCACCCCTAGCGACTTCTAGCTACTTCTGGGAGAGCCACTAGCTACTTCCGTTACTGGGGAGTTGGCATACTGCCAGTGCCAGATATGTTGCTGACATGCTTGCTGGTTCCTGTCACGCTATCAAGTGCAATGCAGTGTCCATGCGTAGTGAAGAATAAGCAAGTCTGACTCCTTTTAGTAGGCTATCTTCAGCCTTCTGGCATATTTATTACTGGCAAATATGTTGCTGTGTAACAGCCTCTGTGTTTACTTTTCTCCCAACCGGGGTAATCTGGTGCACACAGAGAACACGGTGACACCACATCCTGTGCGTGCCTTGGCTTGCACTGTGGAATAGAATACCGTAACGGTAAAAGTAAGGGCGCCACAAAATAACAACACTTCCCCTTTCAACTTTTGAGTCTGTTGCGTTCAGAGAACTAGTCAGTGCCACAGACAGTGCAGAAGTTTGATTTCATATTGCACAGCACAGTTGAGGCTACAATGAATATACAATATTTCTAAACATACCATAAGCCATAAAACACATATTGTGTTTTATGGTTTCACTACATTTCATAATGATAATTACTACAATGGTAGGGAGTTGTCTTTTCTCTTACTGTGCCACAGGAAAAAAAAGGGGTGCGACTATGTCCCAGTCGCCTCCCAGTCCCCCAATAGCAACCAATAGACTGTGGTCAGAGGAGGTGCATGCCCCGGTTTCCTGGGCCATATATTCAGCCAATGGCAGCAGGTTGTTCTGATGACTGGCACATCTTATAGCCAATTAAATTCTGCAAAGAATGGTGTCTATCTATAGTTATTTATGATGCAGTATGATACTTGATAGCTTGTAAGAGTCAAGGTATCTTCTCTAGGCCAGAGTAAAGTTTTGGTAAAGCTTATCTTGTTATGGTTCAGCTTGTCCTTTGAGTACAGTATAACTGACTTGTGCCTCTTCACAGAACTACTTAACTTACCACTGACATGAGTGTAAAAGCACTTCTGTCCATGATATCATGTTACATAAATCATAACCACCACCATCTAGTACATTGCCTCATTGATTATTGATTGACCAGAATGTCAGGATGTCAGTTGTGGTAATATAGTGGTTTGTTCATTCAAAGAATGAGCCATGACAACGACTTCATAAAGAACCAATTTATTTGCAACAAAACAGATTAAAAAACACACCCAGACCATGTCTAAATGTGGCAAAAAGGTAGAGTGGGTGACTGGGTGAATGGGCCATTGTTCACCTGGGGGAAGTATGCAATACTTTAAATGAATCTCTACAAAGTTAACCTCTACTATGAGTAAAAGTATAAACAAATGGGTATTGGCATCAACATGTTCTGCACTGTACCAAAGTAAAACATAGGCCTCAAATGTAACTTGTTTGAAAATAGCAGATCTACAAGCTCATAAGTATAGTATAGAATAATACTTTGTGGAGTAAAAAGTACAATATTTGCCTATCAAAACCATATGTCATGCATCACGATGAAACGCTTTGAGAGCTTGTAGATCTGCTATTTTCATTATTTGAAATGGGGCTTATGTGGTTGATTCATATTGTACTTTTCTCCTTCCTCGAATTGTAGAGGAGTCAAAAGTACAAAAAGTACTGTATTTGTCTTTGAAATATAGTGGGATGAAAGTTATAAGTATCCCAGAAATACTCTTCCTAAAATTCCTAAAATCTAAATTTCTTGACTAAAAGTATGAGACTAGAATGTGTTGTCATGTCTTGGACCTGTAAAAATATATTTTGTAATAGGCTATATGACTAGTCTAAAAGTTAAGGAAACACAGTAAGAAGCCTGCTGGAAAAGCGACGCGTCCTGGATATAAAATGATTACATTCCAAAATAAGCAGGCTTCTTTCACAAAATGTATCACAACAATCGGAACAAATTGTAATAAGTGCATTGACTCAGAAAAAGCCAAAATAAACTTTACAAATAAAATCAAATGTAACAGTCATACCATATCACTTTCTTTACAGCTGAATATCATCACAGTTTCTTGGCCACTTACAATAAAAATGTATTTTCTTACATTAATCCAGGGTGGAAAAGCTGAACTTACTGTGACAGGTATTATGGTGAACATTTATACTTTTGAAACAGCATTTTTTATTTTTTTTCTGGCAAAGGAGGCACACTGGCTTATTACTGACTTCAACAAATTATTCCTCACCATGTTTGCTGAAATATAACATTCTTTTTATCACTGATCTTTCGTTTTGGTGTTTTTGTTGTCAGTCTGATGCTGCTTAGAGCACGCTGTCAGGGGTATCGCACCAAATTCTAGGCCCTGGGTACAAGGATTCACCCATTTAGACTGGGAACGCATTATTACGCATTATTTTATGCTTTAACTATTGAAAAAATAGCAGATCTACAAGCTCACAGCGTGGCACCGAGTGCCGCCACACGGCAAGCTTGTAGTTCTGCTATTTTTGAAAAATCGTGAAAAAGTCTTTGAATATTTCACATCCATGTTTCTATGTCAGTGGTGCTCAAACTTTTTTCATGTGAAGGACCCCCAAAATGATATGTATTTGGCCACGGACGCCCAATTCAAAATATT
This sequence comes from Nannobrachium achirus, assembly GCF_963921795.1. Classification (NCBI taxonomy): domain Eukaryota; kingdom Metazoa; phylum Chordata; class Actinopteri; order Myctophiformes; family Myctophidae; genus Nannobrachium; species Nannobrachium achirus. The sequence continues at coordinate 6,276,323 of NC_137820.1, read as the reverse complement.
TAGTTCCAGGGACCCCCCAGGGGCAAAATTTGAGTTGTGTTACACACCGAAAACAGTGCATGTACAACGCATCATAATGCGATGTGTTGTAGCTTGCAATTTTTTCTTTTTCTTTAAGTCTTTGAAAGGTTCTTGATTTGTATTTTTCTTCTTTTTTATGTGCCATTATTTTAATTTAAATGTTCAACTGTGATATTATCAAATGGACCCAGACCCTAATTGGACCTGTGAAATGTGTTCCAACTTACAATCCAATTAGTTCACAGACACCCCTTCAAAAATATGAAACAAATATATACTGACATGGGCAAAATAGGGACACCAGGTCGAAAGGTAATCATTTGGAAATCGGTGAGTACACCAGATTTTTGGTCAGTGTGTTGTTTCTAACCACAGGTGTCTGTGTATCATCTGGGTCCTCCATCTGGCTCCGCTCCTCCAAATCCTTCTTCACCTCAGAGAAGATGGCCATGAGGTTGTCACCCCTGTAAAACACAACATTCAGAACACACAGTTATCAACTACACTCAAACTACATTGTTTGAATTGTGGTCAGTTAAACAATGGAGTAGGCTTACAGTACATGCAGCAACGTGGTCTTTAAGTTTCACTTAGCATTCCATAATACTATTTAATGTGAGTTCATATTCAAGTTTTGTTTTGTTTCATATTCGTATATAATTACTATTTTGAGAGTTACCTGCGGCACCCCTTTTTCAGCTGTTTGCACATAGAATTCGTGAACCAGCTTCCAGTCTTCTTGTTAGTATAATTTTGAGAATTCTGTGTGCTTCCCACAATAACCAGAAAATCTGCATCCACGGTAACAGTGGAATCTTCATCCTGCCCCCCACCCCCCTGGGGGGCCTCGATGAGCAACAATTTGGGCTTGTTAACGAGGGCAGGGCAGTTTACTCCATTGAAAGGTGTGATTATTTTATCAATGCGGAGGTGCAACCCATCAGTTCCGAAGACACAATCCACTGCTCCACTACTACAAATATAGCAAACAAAGGCATCTCCGTGCTGTAGAGGATTGTCAGCATTGAGTTCAGTGAAATCCTCTTCCTCACTGGACCATTCCATTACATCGGACCTCTGTAGCTCTGTGAGGGCCTCCAAGGAAGAGAAGTGCTTCAGTGACTTTAGCATTTCTTTCCTGGTTTGGTTTTTATACATCAAAACCCTGAAGCCCAGCCAGCTGAATGTATTTGCCACATTATCTGCAGGGGAGGAAAACAAGCACTCTTTATTCACTTCGCTTCCATCACTGAAAAAACACAACCATTTGCTTCAGCATAGTGTTAGGTTTTCATGATTACAGTACATTTTAGATTTAGAAGTTGACATGCTGGTGGAGAATAATGAGAATTTCAGACATAGAGGGATCTCCAATTTATAGAGAATTAACATTACTAACAACCAACATTTAAGAGTATGAAGTTAAGTATCAATTCAGTCAACGTTACCAGCGTCTATGTTTGCCGCAGATCGAGGTTTCAGTGATTCAAAGGTGTCATTGGATATGATTACACAGAGTCCTGTAGGTCTACTGGTCAAGTCGTACTGCTCATCCTAAAAAACATCAGAAACAGACTTATGCCTCATTCACATACATCGAAAAGCCAAGCTAATGGTTGGCTTGGTAATTCAATGTAATCTCTATGAAAACCAGCTTTTAAAATGTCCAAACTGGAAAAAAGCTTGGAGTTTTTTAAAGCTGGTTTTCATAGAGATTACATCGAATTACCAAGCCAACCATTAGCTTGGCTTCTCTCAGTGTGAATGCAGCATTAGAGTTTGGCACGGGTACACAATGATACGCTACAATGTCTGTAGTGGGGCAGGTAATTGCATTTTTTACACTAAAATACTTCACAAGTGGAAAGAAACCTGGCTATAAAGACTTTCTGATGTCTAATTTAGAATGTTACGTACAGAATAATCAAAATCAGCCAAGACAAGTAATATATGTGGTTAGACATATCCGAAAAGACATTTTGAAAATGTAGGGCCCTATTTTCGTCCATGCTAAACCCTAAACTTCTTTGCCTTTTTTTTTTTACTATTTACTTTAGTACCTTAGAAATTGGTGAGTACACGAGATTTTTGGTCAGTGTGTTATTTCTAACCACAGGTATCTGCATAGCTTTATCTGGTTCTTCCATCTGGCTCCGCTTCTCCAAATCCTTCTTCACCTCAGAGAAGATGGCCATGAGGTTGTCACCCCTGAAAACACAACATTCAGAACACACAGTTATCAACTACACTCGACATCGTTTGAATTGTGGTCAGTTAAACTATGGAGTAGACCTACAGCACATGCAGCAACGTGGTCTTTAAGTTTCACTTAGCATTCCATAATACTATTTAATGTGAGTTCATATTCAAGTTTTTTTGTTTTGTTTCATATTCGTATATAATTACTATTTTGAGAGTTACCTGCGGCACCCCTTTTTCAGCTGTTTGCACATAGACATCGTGAACCAGCTTCCACTCTTCTTGTTAGTAACATTTGGAGAATTCGGTGTGCTTCCCACAATAACCAGAAAATCTGCATCCACGGTAACAGTGGAATCTTCATCCTGATCCCCATGCCCCTGGGGGGCCTCGATGAGCAACAATTTGGGCTTGTTAACGAGGGCAGGGCAGTTTACTCCATTGAAAGGTGTGATTATTTTATCAATGAGGAGGGGCAACCCATCAGTTCCGAAGACACAATCCACTGCTCCATTACTACAAATGTAGCAAACAAAGGCATCTCCGTGCTGTAGAGGATTGTCAGCATTGAGTTCAGTGAACTCCTCGTCCTCACTGGACCATTCCATTACATCAGACCTCTGTAGCTGTGTGAGGGCCTCCAAGGAAGAGAAGTGCTTCAGTGACTTTAGCATTTCTTTCCTGATTTGGTTTTTATACATCAAAACCCTGAAGCCCAGCCAGCTGAATGTATTTGCCACATTATCTGCAGGGGAGGAAAACAAGCACTCTTTATTCACTTCGCTTCAATCACTGAAAAAACACAACCATTTGCTTCAGCATAGTGTTACGTTTTCATGATTACAGTACATTTTAGATTTAGAAGTTGACATGCTGGTGGAGAATAATGAGAATTTCAGACATAGAGGGATCTCCAATTTATAGAGAATTAACATTACTAACAACCAACATTTAAGAGTATGAAGTTAAGTATCAATTCAGTCAACGTTACCAGCGTCTATGTTTGCCGCAAATCGAGGATTCAGTGATTCAAAGGTGTCATTGGATATGATTACACAGAGTCCTGTAGGTCTACTGGTCAAGTCGTACTGCTCATCCTAAAAAACATCAGAAACAGACTTATGCCTCATTCACATACAGAAAGGCCAAGCAAATGGTTGGCTTGGTAATTCAATGTAATCTCTATGAAAACCAGCTTTTAAAATGTCCAAGCTGAAACAAAGCTTGGAGTTTTTTAAAGCTGGTTTTCATAGAGATTACATGGAATTACCAAGCCAACCATTAGCTTTGCTTCTCTCAGTGTGAATGCAGCATTAGAGTTTGGCACGGATACACAATGATACGCTACAATGTCTGTAGTGGGGCAGGTAATTGCATTTTTTACACTAAAATACTTCACAAGTGGAAAGAAACCTGGCTATAAAGACTTTCTGATGTCTAATTTAGAATGTTACGTACAGAATAATCAAAATCAGCCAAGACAAGTAATATATGTGGTTAGACATATCCGAAAAGACATTTTGAAAATGTAGGGCCCTATTTTCGTCCATGCTAAACCCTAAACCTCTTTTCCTTTTTTTTTTTTACTATTTTGAAAAACATTTTAAAATACTTCAAATAGCCGATCTACATCGACGCGTTGTGAACTTATATATCAGCTATTTGAACTTTTTTCAAAATTTTGCTTGGCGAAAATAGGGCCCTCGAAGAATGACCCAAGAGATACACTATTTAAAATGTTGGTGCTTCTTTCCAGAACTGAAGTATTGTTCTCCTTATCTGCACCACTACTGCACCAGGACTAATCAGAACGTTATTGCATGTATTACACTATGAGCAGTGATGTAAATAACAACTCTCTATTTTATACTACTGATAAGAAAATAATAATTGAACCTGTCATTACTTTTACTTACATGTACTTTTTCCTGTACAGCATCATCTGGGTGAAGAAAAGGCAAACAAAATTAAATTCCAAAAGCTAAAACGTGTGTGTGTGTGTGTGTGTGTGTGTGTGTGTGTGTGTGTGTGTGTGTGTGTGTGTGTGTGTGTATGTGTGTGTGTGTGTGTGTGTGTGTGCGCGTGCGTGCGCGTGTGTGCGTGGCTGCATGCGCATGCTGTCAGCAATATTTTAATTGTGTATTTGTCCCTTTAGCAAAAACTACACTTGCTTGTTAAAGACAAGGAACTTGCAGATACTCCCAGACCACAAATCATCTGACCCAAAGGTTTCCAGAAAATAATTATGAGAAAAGGGAAAAAAAGGGAACTGAAATGTGCAACATACGGCATATGAAACTTAGTATTGTCATCAGCTTTTGAAAGGTTCTGTGAATCATTGTCACTGTTTTCTTAAAGGGGAATACCACCCATTTTCAATATTGAACTATGTCATTAATATACCTTAGAGGAGTTGTGTGGAAATAAAAAAAAAAGTTCCCCCTCTTCTGTGTTGCCTAGAACTGGAGGATTGATTTTGGGGTTTGTGTTGCAAATAGCAACTTGATGACATCACACATTGTACTTTACAATACAAACCCCAAAATCAATCCTCCAGTTCTAGGCAACACAGAAGAGGGGGAACTTTTTTTTTATTTCCACAAAACTCCTCTAAGGTATATTAATGACATAATTCAATATTGAAAATGGGTGGTCTTCCCCTTTAACATATCTTACCTTGATATTAACAATAAAGGCCTGGCACGTTTTGTTAGTTTTCTTTTAACTAAATTATCTACACAATCTATGTTTGCATTGTTTGAATTAGCAGTATTAAACTGTTAAAGTTTAGAATATCATGTGGGTCAACTTACCATAAACTGGGGCAAGTTGAGCCACATGACCACTTTTTTTCAAATATAAATCATATTTTTATGGCCATTTGCCATAGATGCTTACTCGTGTTTACTCATGTTTACTCATGTAGAAGACATCCTGAAATATGTCTAGATGTTTTGATTTTAGAGCTATCTATTCTTGCTTGCAGGACGCCTGATTTGGAATCAAATCAGGCTGTGTGTGTGTGTGTGTGTGTGTGTGTGTGTGTGTGTGTGTGTGCTGTGCTGTGCTGTGCTGTGCTGTGCTGTGCTGTGCTGTGATGTGCTGTGCTGTGCTGTGCTGTGCTGTGTGCGTACCTGCAACAGCATGGGTGGTGCTTGGTTTTGTTTGTCCTGTGGAGGAGAGAATTGATAGCTTTTAGTGTTTACACATGAATAATGTTGTAGTGTAGTGTAGGACTGATATTCACTTCTGTTATGAATAAAATGCAGGCTTATTAAAATTACCTGGCAGCTCAAGAGAAAGAATCCAGTCCTTGAGTTCTGTGTTATAGGTTCTGTGAATCTCTGGATCTTTGAGAAGTTCAAGGAAGTCAGATGAAGGCCCCTCTCCTCTAGCCATCAATGTATCGATAAGGTCGATACAAGCATCTTCCGGCTGTGCTGTATTCTTCAGCCGTCGATACACTCTGTCATCAACGAGCTCTGCAGACTGTACCTCAGTCAGAATGACCTGGAAATCTGCGCCGAGCCACTCGACAAGTTTCCCCTTGTTCTTCCTTAGTATTTTCACTGAGGATTCCTGTCAAAGGAAGTTGCAGGTATTTTTATTTATTTTTTATTTTTCAATATGTATCAAGCGTAACAATAATAACATGTGATCAAGGTACACCGTACACCTTATTCTGAGTTTCTATTTGCCAGAAAACCTTGAGTATTTACCTGATTGGAAGCCATGGTCTTCTCTGGATGAGGCAAAGCTGACAAGCAAAGAAGGAATTTAGTCTTATTGTGATGATGAAAAAAGCATTAACATTTTACTTTATGTAGGCTACTCATCAGCTTGTACTGTATACAATGCATGTATACCGTATACAATATACTTAAGTATACAAACATGCTGCGTGTCTGGTAAGTGGGGATTGGTATTTTGCCTACAGTATGTTCAAAATGTATTTCCACCTATTAAAGGTTAAATGGAATAAATAAATGAATACATACGAAATGGGAGGATGTATAAATCATCTGTTATTTAAAAAGTGACAGTAGCTTAGTTTTGAGGTTGCATTCTTCTTTGTGTGCCAACATCAACACCATTAGCCTATTATTCCACCACCACAAGTCCACATTGTGTTGTTCTAGGTTCTAGGTTGCATTAATGTTGTGCTGATTTGCCTCTAGATGGCAGTATATCTCCATTCACATGTTGCTGATTGCTGAACTGCCAGATGTGGCTGCCCCTTAAACCCTTTCACTTTCTATCTCAATCATCAACTAAACTACTTTTTCTCTACTTTTACTTCCAAGCCAAAACACAGAATGTGACCATGTCTCACTCTCAGTATTATACATAAATACATGTAAACACACCTGGATATGTGCTCATGCTTCTCTCAATTAACCATATTCTGTACATCTAAAATACTGTAGGCCTATGTCATGATAAATGAATACATGAACTGCAATATGCTTAAACAATGTTTAAGACACAGTCTGTTTAAGTGATGTGGTGAAACTGGATGAGTATGCAGGCCTTGCTTGTCACTATCAATGTATGATGTTAAATAGGCCATAAAAAAGGGGTTTCCTAGCTGGTGGTGAGTGACATACTGCAGGTTACGGCACACCCAAGGCACAGGCCCATACATATCTGTAGTGTTTTTATCACGTTCACATGTGCAGATGTGCTTTTAATCAGTCAAAACAGAGAAAATATCTTACCTTAAGGCTTCACGTCTTGAGACTCACAGACGAGAGTAAAAGAGAAAGAAGCTGAACAAAATATTGGATAAAGATAAGATGGCGTCGACTTTCCATGCAGCTCTGTGGTTGCTGCTTGCACTTCCTGGCTGTGTGTGTTTATTTGTTTCACTTTAGTGTCATTGTGGGGCTGGCCTACTGGTGCCTCATAATAACTGGGTCCTGTACAGTGTACAGTATATCGATGGCCAAAGCGCAAAACCTCCTATCTGAAAAATTAACTTTGTTGGGAAAATGAAAAAAAGAAATCTACTATTTCTAGTCACATGACATTTTTGGCAAAATAAGGGGCAAAATAATGATGCAGCATGATGACTCATATGATGCAAAATGCATCATCATTCATGCTGAAATACTAAAATATCTCAAAACACAGATTGAACACAAAAAATTACTCAGGATTGTGTTGATCGTGTCCCAAACAACAATAAAATAAGATCTGGTTGTCCCAGAGGTGAACTGGCCCTTTAATTTGTGAAAAGCTTCTAGAGACAAATCTGTCTACTTTTTCTGCTGATTTGGGGACACATATTGTTTACAGGAGGAGCCAGAGATAAAACCCTATTTTCCCTCCTTTTCCCTCTCTCTGCCTCCATTTGCTGCTTGCCTGCTCCTCAGTGACACACAAACGCACACGCCGCATCTCTTTCTCTTAGGCCTGGGGCCAATTCTGATATCTTCACAAATTGGTACCACCCAAGGTGACCGTCATTTTTTTACATTTTTAACTTCCTACATGTCTCTAGTTTACATTTTGGTATGATAACCCTTTCTGAGACCCAGCTTAATTGATGTTATCACCCGCTAGAGTCGGTCTCCCATCGACTTTCTATACAGGAGGAAAATACCCTGAAAACTTTTTTTTTCTGGGTATTTAAGTAGGATGTGAGGGGTCTAACTAGGGGTTTGTCATGATGCTGAATCCATTGCAAGCATTTGTTTTGCACGAAAAACATTCCGTGGGCTAGAAATGGCCTCAGAAAACAATACACGTATGGGTGAGTATTCATGTTAGTTGGAGGCCTTAGGGTTTTTTTTCTCGTGCTAATCAGTCTAAAAGTGCAAAATTTTGCACAGATGTAGCTCAGGGCATGCTCTAATGATTTAGCTAGGGCGCCCGAGTCGGCGACCTTCGGGGTCACCACAGCACCCACAAAACTCTGAAAAGTGATGACTCATCACTTTTCATCACTAAAGTCGATGGGAGCCCAACTGGATTTGGCCGACTCTAGCGGCTGATAACATCAATTAAGCTGGGTCTCAGAAAGGGTTATCATACCAAAATGTAAACTAGAGACATGTAGGAAGTCAAAAATGTAAAAAATGTACGGTCACCTTGGGTGGTACCAATTTGTGAAGATATCAGAATTGGCCCCAGGCCTATCTCTCTACTGGTACTGCCGGCGTGCAAAACAAAATACAAAAACTCGAATCTGTTCACGTGCACGCACTTGTGTGTGCACGTGTGCGCAGCGCGCGTGCACCCCACCCCTAGCGACTTCTAGCTACTTCTGGGAGAGCCACTAGCTACTTCCGTTACTGGGGAGTTGGCATACTGACAGTGCCAGATATGTTGCTGACGCGTGATTACAGGTCCAACTGGGAAAGATGGATAACCACGCCCCGGACTCATTTTTGAAGCTTGTGATTGGCTGGACCGGACGTAGGGAGCGCTCCGTTGTAGTCACTTGGACCGCGCGAGGTGCACCAAAACCCAATTATCATGGCGTTTATCGTGCGCTTGCCCAGGCCTTACGGCCTGGGCATAAATATAACGATTGCATTCACCACGGCTTCGTAACTCGCGCGGCGCTCCGCCGGCCGCGCGGCCCTGGCCCGCTCTTCGCGGCCACTCGCGCCTGCGGCGCGCGGGGGCGAAGAGCAGGACCAAGGTCCGCTGGCATTCGCGTCGCTTGCAATGTCGTGGACAATAACTGTGAAAACGAGCGCTCTATGCCGTTTCCATCCATCTTTCCCAGTTGGATCCGTAATCACGCGTTGCTGACATGCTTGCTGGTTCGGTTCCTGTCACGCTATTGTGACACCCACAAGAAGTTGTCACATTGTGTAATTTGTTATTTTCGTTTTTATTATATCCATGTGGATAATAATCATTTGACTATACACTGGGATTTGACAGAATGCCCAAACAACAGCTAACTACTGTCAGTAGGGGGCAGTGTAGGCTTGCTTCACTCGTGGGAATGCCAGTATGCGTACGTGACTTCCGCCCAAGCTCCATTATCTTGTGGATCTTGTGAAAGCAACACCACGTTTCTGTGTCTGATCCTTGTGTCCTGTATTTTCAGGTTAGTAATGACCTCAAAACAACTGTATTTGTAATACAAACAATTTCGGGAGTTAGATAAGACACTGGGCTTCAGTTTGATGTAAAGATGATGATGTTTTGTGACTATTTCATGCAATGTGTGCTCCTGAACAGTTTATTTTTCTATTATTATTTTCGGAACCAGTTTTGTAACAGTTGACAACAGAAGAGTGTCAGGATGTGTGAATAATGATTTCGGTTTTGCATTTGAATATGCTACTGTATATGTGTGTTGAGTTATGGTCCAGACTAGTGTTGTTAGCATTTAGCTTCCACTAACTACTGTCTACTTTCTGTGTAGCACTTTAGCAGTGCAGCTAGCCACCAGTAGGCCTTGCCACAGTAATGCAGTGACACTGCAATGTTATTATACTAAATACAATGGTATTGTACTGTAAAGAGAGAAGAGATGCATACTGTATGAAGAGAAAATATGGGAATATGATGAGAATGGTGTAATGGAAATGTGAATTTGTGAATTTTGACAGAATGATTGTTATTGTTTATATGATTATTGGAAACATAAAAAGATCAACATTGAACATACAATGGAAAAAGAAAAGAAAGAAAGAATTGACAGAGTACAGTTTTTGGGGTTTAATAAAACCAGCATTATCTTGTGGATCTTGTGAAAGCAACACCACGTTTCTGTGTCTGATCCTTGTGTCCTGTATTTTCAGGGTAATCACATAAACTGCACAACACGTACCCACGCCGGGACGTGTAACAGTTTCTTGGGGGCTCGTCCGGGATGGCGCCACCTACAGGCCAAGGTGGGACGCTATCTAAAAATTAATGACATCTGGGACCAGAGCTGAGCTGTTTTGCTGTGAGCTAATGCAGTAACAACTAGGGTTGCCAACCGTCCCGTATTAGCCGGGACGCCCCGTATTCTGACTGAAAGAGGCGTGTCCCGTAAGGGACGTCGCTTGTCCCGGTAAAGGGACTCTGCACATAAAATATATATTTTTCTGTGCATGCGCCAGGCATCATCTGCCTGCCTTTGTGTGTGTGTGCTGCATCTGAAGGGCTCTAGGACCCTGGGGGTGCCTCGTCACGTACGTGCGTGCTGCACTGCTGCGTGCGTCCTTGTGTAACATGAACGCTCACTCAGCTGCTGTTGTTGAATGCGAGCCAGCGCGGGCGACACAAAACTAAAGTTGCAACTAACATTTCTCTACCGAAAATAAGTAGCCTACCTGCATGTGAGATGAGGTTTGTTAGCCAAAGCTCGTTTAGCCCCAAAACTGTGGGATATTCTGAAAGAATGAGTCTCATCTGACTGCAGCAGGTGAGCTGTGTGTGTCTGTACTCTGTAGTCTGTATGGGGAAAAATGCTATAATACTATTTATGGGTTCTTGAGAATCTTGACGTTGAAGAGTTCCAAGCAGATTACTTGTTCCCCCCTTTCTCTGTTGCAGTATATTGATGACCAAAACATTGTGGTTCCAAAACATTTTAGCCCAAGACCCAAAAGAGAAATGAGACGTACCAAACTAGTGAAAATAGCAGATCTACAAGCTCAGAACACATCACTATGCACAGCTGTTGTGAGCTTGTAGATCGGCTATTTTCACTACTTCTTAAATATGTTTTCTAATTTATGGAATTTCTTAGATTTTTATTTTAGTTATTCATAAAATTACTAAATCATGAAAACAAAATGTAGGAAACAAAAAATTAAAGGACCCATAAAAATAATTCTGTGACTCACAAATGGGACACAGTGTTTGGGAACCAGTGTTGTAGACTATGTACAGTAGGCCCTATGCCTCAATTGAAGTGTATCTTAGTAAAATGTAGGTCTACATGACAAGCCATGGGTTTATTATTGGCTAGATATATCTGGTGTATGGTTGAAGCATTTAATTTCCTTATGATTATGGCATGTATGAGTAAGTGTAACCTGATGCAGATGTAGCCTGATGCAGATGTAAGACCTGTTGTGTTTGTAATGTATTGTGTGTTATACCGTAGTCTGAGTGTCTGTGCCAAAATGCAGTTTTCTATGCATTTCAGGGGTTTTGACCCCCCTCAAAACACAATTTTTTTTCCCGGCCGCTCGCCAGAAGGTGTCCCTTATTTGAGTCTCTGGGAGTTGGCAACCCTAGTAACAACTGAGATCTACAACCAGAGAGGAGCTGCGGCTGCAGTACATGAGGCCTGTGAATAAAAGAGACAGATGTCAACTAAGAACAGTGAACATTGAGTCTGTCATCTTGGTGAACTGTGCGACTGACCTGGAGAGTAACTGATGACATCTGCTGACATCTGATGACATCTAGAGCTGTACTGAACTGCTGATGCTGAAATCGATGGACGCTGTAGAGGAAGTACAGGTGTGAACGGTGGACCTGAGCGGTGATCGGTGGAGTAGAGACTGTGTCAACTTGCTGAACTGTGTGTGCCTGACGTGAGGAAGAGGAGAAGAGCTACGATGGCGGACAAAGAAAGGAAGAGACTAATGTGGGACATTAGGATGGGCCTGTTCTCCCTGTCGCCAAGCAGCCTCTTTGAAATTGCCAAACAAGTGGGCCCAATGCCAGGAGGAGACCAGTTGACAGTGGAGGAAGAAGATCACGAGGGTTGCTTTGATCACATCTGTGAGTACATCTACAGCAAGCATCACCTTCAGTCAGAGGACAGAGGTATGACTAATTTTCTAGTGCTGAAAGATCTTGTAGACGTTGCACTTAAGGCTGAGAAAGAGAAAATAATTGCAACAAATGTAAATGGTAATACTGTTGATGATGTTGATGCCAATGTTAATGTGGGGCCAACTGATTCTACTCTGGCAGTTGTAACCAGTGCCGCCAACCAGTTAATTGACACCACCAACATTACTACAGTAAATGCAGACCATGTTACTACAGTCAGTGATAACATTAGTGCTGCCATGACTGATTCAGTTGGTACCACACAAAATGTCGAACTTCAGAAAATGTTGTTAAGCTATGAGGAGCTTGGTAAAAAACTTAAACAGTGTATTGACACACCTGCCACACAGTCACTTTCCTCACAACCCACACCAACACAACCAGCTGTACGAAACAGAGACCCACACACACCACAAACACCACACACACAACACACACCAAGAACATTACACACACCACACACACGCTACCAAGCTGATCCCAATACTTACCAGCCAGATGCGAAGGTGGTCTCTCTCAGAGAACTCTCGTATCTACAACGAAGGGAATTCAAAATTCATGGGGGTCAAATTGGTGACAACTCAGCTGACATCACTTACAGTAATGTGTGCAGACAGATTGACGAGGGAATTCAGGGGGGCTTCACTGATTCTGAAGTTGTCAGGGCTGTGCTGAGGATAATCAAGCCAGGGAATTTCAAGGAGATGTTGATTAGTCAGGAGGATGTTACGTTGGAGGAACTCAAGGGGTTTCTACAATCCCACTTGGGAGAGCGAGAGAGTACTGAATTGTTTCGGGAACTTATGTGTGCGAAGCAGAACGATGGTGAAACTCCCCAACAATTTCTTTACCGAGTAATTGGGCTCAAACAGAGGATACTGTTTACATCCAGCCTTCCTGATGCAAACATTAAGTACAACAAAGCGACAGTGCAAGACATTTTCTTACACACAGTGTATCAGGGGCTGGGACAAAAACACAATGATATTCGCAGAGAATTAAAACCCCTCCTTGCTGATAGCAATGTGAAAGATGAGCTGATCCTCAGACATGTGATGAGAATAACGAGTGAGGAGAGCGAGAGGCAAAAGAGGTTAGGCACAACGCCCCGCCAAAACCAAACCAAAGCCCACAGTGCACAGCTAGAGGCAAATGTAGCACAAGCCCAAGGTGCACAGCTAGAAGCAAATGCAGCACAAGCTCAAGGTGCAAAGCAACAGACTGTCCAACCAACAGTTGGAATGGACATCATACAACAACTGTCAGATAAAATTGAGGCACTTACCAAAGTAGTTGACTCACTGAAACAGCCTATACAAGTACAACCGCCAGAACAGGTGTGCCAGTATCCCCAGAGGAAACCGACAACTACGGGAAGAGAGAGGCCTAGCAGCTGTCCTAAATGTTTGGAGCAGGGCCTGTCATACTGTCGCCATTGCTTCGTCTGCGGTGAAGAAGGTCACAGGGCTGTGGGTTGCCTCAAAAAGCAGAAGAACCAGGGAAACTGGAGCCGGTCACTGCAGGGGGGCAACCAGTGATCGGGCCACAACCGCCTCAGCCGAGTGGTGTCCAAGGCAACCAGACCAACGCAGAGAGCACTACTAAGGCAAACACCTCACCTCCAGTAGTCGCCTGTGCAAAACAGAGACATGAGCAAAGTAAGACCATTAAGTTGCCACCACCAGACCCACTGAATGCCAAAAACGAACTAGTTGCAAGACTAATTGGGAGGAAAGCTCTAATTCAATGTTACCTGAACGGGCTATCCGTGAATGCCTTGCTGGATACAGGGGCCCAAGTGAGTATGATCGACCGGGCATGGAAAAGCAAACACTTACCTCATCTCGAGGCCCAGCCACTCACTGAACTGATGAAGGAAGAGGATGAGCTGGGAGTGTATGCAGTGAATGGAGAACTAATCCCATTTGATGGTTGGGTGGCAGTAACAGTAAACTTACCTGGGAATGAAGACCCTAACCTGCTGATCAGTGTCCCATTCTTAGTGAGTAGCCTGCCCCTGGAAAGACCACTGCTTGGTTTCAACGTCGTGGAGGAGCTGATTCTGGGACAACCAGAGAAACTCATCCCAACACTGATTACCCTGCTCTGTGGGGCCATCTCCATTACAAGTGACAAAGCAGAGGCCATAGTGAGCTGTGTATCCACTACAAAGCCCAGCATGCCGCACGGACGCCTGAGGTTAGGCCAACATGACATGGTCATCCCCGCTGGCCAGGTCGCCTGGATAAAGTGCAGAGTCCCACCCAACATGAGTTCATCAGCCAGTCCTGTCTTATTTGAGCCTGATGAAGACAGCGTGCCTTTAGAACAACTGGATGTGGGTGAAGGCTTGCTCGAAATACAGAACCAGAGGCAACCATATGTGACAGTGCCAGTTGGGAACAATACCAAGCATGATATAACTCTGCCTCGAAAGACTGCCCTGGGAAATGTGCAGACCATCGCAAAAGTAGTTGAAACATACTCACCTGACAATGCTGTACAAGACGAGGTCAACGTGAAGATCAACAGTGTCACCGCTTCATCAGCTGATGAAAGTCCATCCTGGTGGCACCCTCCAGTTGATATCACCCACCTGGAAGAGGAGCAGCAAGAGACAGTAAAGAAAATGCTGTATGAAGAATCGGCAGCTTTTGCAAGAGACAGCGACGATATCGGCTGCATTCCAAGTCTGGAAATGTCGATCAATCTCAAAGACGATATTCCAGTCCAGAGAGCATATTCCACCATCCCGAAGCCATTGCTCAAAGAAGTCAAGGAATACATCCAGGACCTCCTGGCAAAGGGGTGGATAGTGAAATCCAAGTCTTCTTACTCGGCTCCAATGGTGTGCGTTCGGAAGAAGGATGGAACACTGCGCCTCTGTATAGATTATCGCATGTTGAACCAAAAGACCGTTGCTGATCGACATCCACTACCCAGAATTCAGGACTTGACTGATGCCCTTGGAGGTTATTCCTGGTTTAGCATTCTCGACCAGGGGAAAGCTTACCATCAGGGTTTCGTTGAGCAGAGGTCCAGACATCTCACAGCCTTCGTCACGCCCTGGGGGTTGTTTGAGTGGGTTCGTATCCCATTCGGCCTCACAAACGCGCCCGCAGCCTTCCAGCGGAGTATGGAGGAAATGCTTGGCTCGCTAAGGGACGAGTACTGCCTTCCATACCTCGACGATGTCCTGTGTTATGCGAAGTCTTTCGAAGAACACGTTGATGGAGTGCGCAAAGTTCTCCGAGCTCTCCAACACCATGGAGTGAAACTCAAACCGGAGAAATGTGAAATCTTTCGACGTGAGGTCCGGTACGTGGGGAGACTTGTGTCTGCTGAAGGAGTCAAAATTGACCCAAAGGACCTAGAAGCAGTGGTGTCCCTGAAGGCCAAGACGCCACAGACCGTAGGGGATATCAGACGGGTTCTCGGATTCCTAAGCTACTATAGATCCTACATCCAGGATTTCTCGCGGATTGCCAGACCTCTCTATGAGCTGTTGCAAGTCAAGCCTGAGATGAAAGGGACTGTAACACGCAAAGGAAAATCCAAAGGACCACAACTGTCCTCCAGAACTCCTGTAGAGTGGACAAGAGAACATCAGATGACACTTGAGCGACTTGTGGACATGCTCACGAGCCCACCCGTGTTAGCATATCCAGACTTCAACCTACCGTTTGTCCTGCATACCGATGCATCCGAGCAGGGTCTCGGGGCGATCCTGTACCAGCAGCAAGACGGGAAGTTGAGGGCCATTGGTTACGGGTCGAGGACTTTAACACCTGCAGAGAGAAACTACAATCTACACAGCGGGAAGTTGGAGTTTCTCGCCTTGAAATGGGCTGTGTGCGAGAAGTTCAGGGATTACCTGTATTACGCCCCTCACTTCACGATTTACACAGACAATAACCCGCTCACCTACATCATGAGCACTGCCAAGCTAAATGCCGTGGGTCATCGCTGGGTAGGGGAACTGTCTGATTTCCGATTTGATGTGAAGTACAGGCCTGGGAAGATAAACATCGATGCAGATACACTGTCGAGGATTCCTCTAGATATTGACAGATACATGACAGCTTGCACTGAGGAGATGAGCCAGGATGTGGTGTGCGCAACGTGGGAGGGAAACAAAGCAGCCCAGAGGAAAGATGTGGCTTGGATCGCTGCTCTGCACATCGCCTCTCTTGACACCAGCCTACAACCACCTGCACTCCTGCCAACAATAAGTCACGATGAGCTTGTGAGAGCACAGCGAGAGGACCCTGCTATTGGAGAGATTGTGAAGTTCAAGGAGACAAGTACAGTACTTACCGATGAGATGCGGAAAGCAGCAAATGTACTTACCAGGAAGCTCTTACATGAGTGGAGCAAACTGCACTTGGAAAACGAGCTCCTGTACAGACGGACCGACACCAGACAGCAGCTTGTCCTACCTGCGAAATACAGACCTGTGGCGCTGAAACATCTTCACGATGAGATGGGACATGTTGGTACGGAGAGGGTGCTCAACCTGGCTAGAGAGCGGTTTTACTGGCCCTATATGAAGAGAGAGATCGAGGACTATGTAACTAGGAAGTGCCCGTGCATCAAACAGAAGAAACCTGTCACTCACGTGCGCGCTCCTATGGGCAGTATAACGACCAGCTTCCCTCTAGAACTCGTTTGCATTGACTACCTACACCTTGAGACCAGCAAGGGAGGTTATCAATACATCCTGGTAGTAGTTGACCACTTCACACGATTCGCGCAAGCATACGCGACGAAGAACAAATCCGGACAAACTGCAGCAGAGCGCATATATAACGACTTCATACCAAGGTTTGGGTATCCGGCAAAATTGCACCACGACCAAGGTCGCGAGTTCGAGAACGGACTGTTCCGGACGCTGCAGAAGCTCTCAGGGGTTGGCCATTCCAGAACATCGCCATATCACCCACAAGGCAACCCAGCAGAGAGGTTTAACCGCACTTTACTGCAAATGTTGAGAACGCTGGCAGACAAAGAGAAAGAACGCTGGAAGGACCATCTCGCACAAATAGTACATGCGTACAACTGTACCCGGCACGAGGCCACTGGCTACTCGCCGTACTATCTGCTATATGGCCATCATCCGCGCCTGCCAGTCGATCTGTTATTTGGGTTGATGGAAGAAACAGACCCAGTCACACCCAAAGGCTATGCACAGAAATGGGCAAAGAGAATGTCTGAGGCTTATCACATCGCAAGTGAGAACAGCAAGCATTCAAGTGCCAGAGGCAAGTCATATTATGACCAGAAGATGAAAGGAGCTGTCTTAAAGCCTGGAGACCGTGTGCTCGTGAGGAACCTCAGCGAACGAGGAGGGCCTGGAAAGTTAAGGTCGTACTGGGAAAAGGCCATATACCTAGTCAAAGAACAGGTATCAGAAAACCCTGTGTACGTTGTCTATCAAGAAAGTGGAGATAAGCAGAAAACAAGAACCCTGCATCGTAATCTGTTGTTACCTGTGAGCGACCTACCTGTCGAAACACCTCCTGATCCAGTGAACTCAGCACCTGGGAAACGACAGAGGAAAAGGTGTTCAAGAGCCAGTGACTCAGAACAACAGGTGGACAAGAGTGAAGACTCAGAGGATTCAGAGGAAGAACGCAGCACTGGAGGATATTGGCTGAGACTGCCCTTGAACAGGACAGAACGGAGAGATTCAGTCCAAGAACCGACTTCAAGTCAGAGAGAACCAGTTGATGCACCTATAAGGGAGGAAATACAGAGTGAAGAAGAATCCTTACCTGATAGAGTTCAAGAACCTGTGGAAGAAGAAAGATACTTACCTGATCCTGAGAGAGTACCTGTAAGGGAAAACCAAGGACAAGCACAAAGACAAGATGAGAGAGAATACTTACCTGATCGAGTTCCATCACCTGCAAGAGAACAAAGGCACGCAGAAAGAACAAATGACAATGAACACTTACCTGAACGCGAAGAGAGACGGGTGATCTCACCTGCCAATGATGTCAGACGATCTGCCAGGGAGAGGAGACCACCACAGATGTTTACATATGATACACTTGGTCACCCAACAATCAACTCAGTTGAGGCATACTTTCCATTCTGGGGTACACCTTACCATATGTCACTGACATATCCACCCGCACCTTACATGCCATCAACATATATGCCATACATGACACCCATGTATTGTTGTTGATTTTATTTTGAAGAAACTTTTGAGTTTGAAGCACTTTAAGAATGTGATTTGAGATATTTGTATTTTGGGAATGTCAGGAGCCATCTTTATTTTGTCGGGGAACGTGTGACACCCACAAGAAGTTGTCACATTGTGTAATTTGTTATTTTCGTTTTTATTATATCCATGTGGATAATAATCATTTGACTATACACTGGGATTTGACAGAATGCCCAAACAACAGCTAACTACTGTCAGTAGGGGGCAGTGTAGGCTTGCTTCACTCGTGGGAATGCCAGTATGCGTACGTGACTTCCGCCCAAGCTCCATTATCTTGTGGATCTTGTGAAAGCAACACCACGTTTCTGTGTCTGATCCTTGTGTCCTGTATTTTCAGGTTAGTAATGACCTCAAAACAACTGTATTTGTAATACAAACAATTTCGGGAGTTAGATAAGACACTGGGCTTCAGTTTGATGTAAAGATGATGATGTTTTGTGACTATTTCATGCAATGTGTGCTCCTGAACAGTTTATTTTTCTATTATTATTTTCAGAACCAGTTTTGTAACAGTTGACAACAGAAGAGTGTCAGGATGTGTGAATAATGATTTCGGTTTTGCATTTGAATATGCTACTGTATATGTGTGTTGAGTTATGGTCCAGACTAGTGTTGTTAGCATTTAGCTTCCACTAACTACTGTCTACTTTCTGTGTAGCACTTTAGCAGTGCAGCTAGCCACCAGTAGGCCTTGCCACAGTAATGCAGTGACACTGCAATGTTATTATACTAAATACAATGGTATTGTACTGTAAAGAGAGAAGAGATGCATACTGTATGAAGAGAAAATATGGGAATATGATGAGAATGGTGTAATGGAAATGTGAATTTGTGAATTTTGACAGAATGATTGTTATTGTTTATATGATTATTGGAAACATAAAAAGATCAACATTGAACATACAATGGAAAAAGAAAAGAAAGAAAGAATTGACAGAGTACAGTTTTTGGGGTTTAATAAAACCAGCATTATCTTGTGGATCTTGTGAAAGCAACACCACGTTTCTGTGTCTGATCCTTGTGTCCTGTATTTTCAGGGTAATCACATAAACTGCACAACACGTACCCACGCCGGGACGTGTAACACTATCAAGTGCAATGCAGTGTCCATGCGTAGTGAAGAATAAGCAAGTCTGACTCCTTTTAGTAGGCTATCTTCAGCCTTCTGGCATATTTATTACTGGCAAATATGTTGCTGTGTAACAGCCTCTGTTGTGTATACTTTTCTCCCAACCGGGGTAATCTGGTGCACACCCATACTCTATGGTGCACACAGAGAACATGGTAACATCACATCCTGTGCGTGCCTTGTGGAATAGAATAGGCCTACCGTAACGGTAAAAGTAAGGGAGCCAGTTCTGATGGCATTTTATAGCCAAAGAAAGTCTGCAAAGAATGGTGTCTATTTTGTTTTGGGAGAATGCAACTACATTACCAACTTTACGAAGCAGCGCGCTAAATTTCAGACAGAGAGGGTGTTAGAAGAAATAAAATAAATGAAAATAGTAAAAAAAAGAAAATAATCCAGTCTATTAGCCCTTTTTTGACCTTTTTATATGACATATCCAAATGTCTCCAAATGAAAACGCCTAGACATACACTTAGCAAAACATGTGCAAATATTCATCTTCTGTAGTTTTATCATGTCCCTTGAAATTGGGCTAGGTAAGACTTCACAATGTGGCCACATTGTGTTTTTCAGCTCCTATATGATAATAACAGTGTTATGCAGGCATCTATTTATTGAACATATTTAGGCGAGGTTTAAAAACCTGCTCTTCCAGTAAGTTAAAACTTGCATTACTCAATGTCAGTTGCACACAGAGTGATTATTTATTTCTGAGACCATGCACAATCAATTTACTTTTGGTATGCTGTGTATAGGCAATGTTAGCAAATTATACAGGATTGTTAACATTCACTTTGAATAAAATGCTTAATGTTACAGTGTATATATATATATGTAACGGAGGTGATCCGAACCTCCCCACCCAGGTTCGTACCCGGGTCTCCCATGTGAAAGTCCAATATCTTAACCACTAGACCAAAGAAACATCTCTGTGGTCTGGGGGAGATACTAGACTTTTGAGGCTTCAAGGCTGGGGCTGCGACTCTCTCCGTCACACTCACCTCCCTTTGACCTCCTCCTAGGGGGAAGCCCGAATCCGGGTCACGGCACCAATGTAACTGAGGTGATCCGAACTTCCCCACCCAGGTTTGTACCCGGGTCTCCCACGCGTAAGTCCAATATCTTAACCACTAGACCAAAGAGACATCTCTGTGGTCCGGGGGAGATACTAGACTTTTGAGGCTTCAAGGCTGGGGCTGTGACTCTCTCCGTCACATATATATAAATATATATATATATATTATATATATATATATTTTATATATAATATATATATATATTATATATATACATACATATATATATATATATATATATGTAACGGAGGTGATCCGAACCTCCCCACCCGGGTTCGTACCCTGGTCTCCCGTGTGAAAGTCCAATATCTTAACCACTAGACCAGGTCCGGGGGAGATACTAGACTTTTGAGGCTTCAAGGCTGGGGCTGCGACTCTCTCCGCCACACTCACCCCCCTTTGACCTCCTCCTACGGGGAAGCCCGAATCCGGGTCACGGCACCAATGTAACGGAGGTGATCCGAACCTCCCCACCCGGGTTCGTACCCGGGTCTCCCGTGTGAAAGTCCAATATCTTAACCACTAGACCAAAGGGAGATACTAGACTTTTGAGGCTTCAAGGCTGGGGCTGCGACTCTCTCCGCCACATATATATATATATATATATATATATATATATATATTAGGGCTGGGATGCGATTAAAAATGTTAATCTAATTAATTACAGGCTCTGTGATTAATTAATCGCAATTAATCGCATACTCATTTTATTTTACGAGGGAATCAACAAGTGAGTTTTTTTAATCTAAATTTCGCATCCACTGGGCCAAGCAAAGCGCTCTGATCGGCTACTTCTCCCTTTGCGTTTGTTGTCTCTTCTTGGTTGGTGCATCGCTATGATTAGTATGCCCAAAACTGAAGGTTCTGTGGTGCAAAAACTAAGTGCGATTAAAATGCGTTATTTTTTTTAATCGTGTTAGTTTTCTGTAATTAATTAATCGCAATTAATCAGTTAAAGTCCCAGCCCACATTTGTAACCTTTGAAATACATCACAATGTCTTCATATTACAATACACCATAAAATAGTTCACATTGTGCCCTTCCCAAACTTAATTTACCTGCATACAAAATTGGTGTCAAGAGGATTAGAGGAGAGAGTGCTGGTAGTGCTTAATTTGACAACTGGAGGTTTTGTTAGAGTATAGTATCAGTAGCAGGTATTACTTTCTATTCTAATCTTCTATTAGAGAATCACTTTTGTATACTCAGTTTCTATTTCTCGTCTCCCAAGAGAGCCCAATGCAAGACTATAGGTGAGTTTCTCTTGTAAGAAGATTATGTTATCAGGATTGATTATGTGTGACGTTATTAGAATCGATTATGATTATATTAATGTCTAGTTATGTATGATACAGTATGATAGCTTGTAAGAGTCAAGGTATCTTCTCTAGGCCTGAGTAAAGTTTGGTAAAGCTTATCTTGTTATGGTTCAGCTTGTCCTTTGAGTACAGTATAACTGACTTGTGCCTCTTGGCAGAGCTACCTTACCACTGACATGAGTGTAAATGCACTTCTGTCCATGATATCATGTTACATAAATCATAACCACCACCTAGTACATTGCCTCGTTGATTATTGATTGACCAGAAATCCACGACAGAGGTCATCAGCCTGTTAAACCTGAGTGTGTTTAAAATTGATGTGAGTGGATGAGATGTCAGTTGTGGTAGTTGTCAGGTAATATAGAGGTTTGTTCATTCAAAGAATCAGCCATGACAACGACTTCATAAAGAACCAATTTATTTGCAACAAAACAGATAAAAAAACACACATATATCACGTCTAAATGTGGCAAAAAGGTAGAGTGGGTGGCTGGGTGAATGGGCCACCTGCGGGAAGTATGCAATACTTTAAATTAATCTCTACAAAGTTAACCTCTACTATGAGTAAAAGTATAAACAAATGAGTATTGGCATCAAAATGTTCTGCACACACAGGCTACTGTACCAAAGTAAAACAAAGGCGTCAAATGTAACTTGTTTGAAAATAGCAGATCTACAAGCTCATAAGTATAGTATAGTATAATACGTTGTGATTATAGTGGAGTAAAAAGTAGAATATCAAAACCACGTGTCACGAATCACAATGAACCGCTTTGAGAGCTTGTAGATCTGCTATTTTCATTATTTGAAATGGGGCTTGTGTGGTTGATTCATATTGTACTTTTCTCCTTCCTCGAATTGTAGTGGAGTCAAAAGGACAATGCGTGGGATGAAAGTTATAAGTATCCCAGAAATGCTCTTCCTAAAATTCCTAAAATCAAAATTGAGAGAGACTAGAGCATGTCGCATGTCTTGGACCTGTAAAAATATATTTTGTAATAGGCAACATGACTAGTCTAAAAGTTAAGGAAACACAGCAAGAAGCCTGCTGGAAAAGCGTCCTGAATATAAAATGATTAAATTCCAAAATAAGCAGGCTTCTTTCACAAAATGTGATCACAACAATGGGAACAAATTCTTTAAGTGCAATGACTCAGAAAAGGCCAATATACTCAAACTCTTTTTTTTTTTCTTTTTTACAAATAAAATTAAATGTAATATTCATACCATATCACTTTCTTTACAGCTGAATATAATCACAGTTTCTTGGCCAGTTTCTTACATTAATCCGGGGTGGAAAAGCAGAACTTACTGTGACAGATATTATGGTGAACATTTATACTTTTGAAACAGCATTTTTTTTTTTTTTCTGGCAAAGGAGGCACACTGGCGTATTTTTGACTTCAACAAATTATTCCTCACCATGTTTGCTGAAATATGATATTCTTTTTATCACTGATCTTTTGTTTTGGTGTTTTTGTTGTCAGTCTGATGCTGCTTAGAGCACGCTGTCGGGGGTGTCGCATCAAATTCTAGGCCCTGGGTACAAGGATTCACCCATTTAGACTGGGAACGCATTATTATGCATTATTTTGTGCGCAGACCTACAAGCTCACAGCGCGGCACCGAGTGCCGCCACGCTGCGAGCTTGTAGTTCTGCTATTTTTGAAAAATCTTGAAAAAGTCTTTGAATATTTCACATCCATGTTTCTATGTCAGTGGTGCTCAAACTTTTTTCATGTGAAGGACCCCCAAAATGATATGTATTTGGCCACGGACGCTTGTAGCTTGCAACTTTTACTTTTTCTTTAAGTCTTTGAAAGGTTCTTGATTTGTATTTTTCTTCTTTTTTATGTGCCATTATTTTAATTTAAATGTTCAACTGTGATATTATCAAATGGACCCAGA
The DNA here is from genome assembly GCF_963921795.1 of Nannobrachium achirus. NCBI lineage: Eukaryota > Metazoa > Chordata > Actinopteri > Myctophiformes > Myctophidae > Nannobrachium > Nannobrachium achirus. The sequence goes on along the minus strand of NC_137820.1, from coordinate 6,252,691 downwards.
CCCTAATTGGACCTGTGAAATGTGTTCCAACTTACGATCCAATTAGTTCACAGACACCCCTTCAAAAATATGAAACAAATATATACTGACATGGGCAAAATAGGGACACCAGGTCGAAAGGTAATCATTTGGAAATCGGTGAGTACACCAGATTTTTGGTCAGCGTGTTGTTTCTAACCACAGGTATCTGCATACCATCTTCTGGTCCGTCCATCTGGCACCGCTTCTCCAAATCCTTCTTCACCTCAGAGAAGATGGCCATGATGTTGTCACCCCTGTAAAACACAACATTCAGAACACAAACAGTTATCACCTACACTCAACATTGATTGAATTGTGGTCAGTTAAACAATGTACTGTAGTAGGTCTACAGTACATGCAGCAATGTGGTCTTTAAGTTTCACTTAGCATTCCATATAACTATTTAAAGTGAGTTCATATTCAAGTTTTTGTTTTGTTTCATATTCGTAATTATTATTTTGAGAGTTACCTGCGGCACCCCTTTTTCAGCTGTTTGCACATAGACTTCGTGAACCAGCTTCCAGTATTCTTGTTAGAAAATGATGGAGAATTCGGTGTGCTTCCCATAATAACCAGAAAATCGGCATCCACAGTAACCGTGGATTCTTCATCCTGATCCCCATACCCCTGGGGGGCCTCGATGAGCAACAATTTGGGCTTGTTCACGAGGGCAGGGCAGTTTACTCCATTGAAAGGTGTGATTATTTTATCAATGAGGAGGGGCAACCCATCAGTTCCTAAGACACAATCCACTGCTCCCTTACTATTAACGTAGCAAACAAAGGCATCTCCGTGCTGTAGAGGATTGTCAGCATTGAGTTCAGTGAACTCCTCTTCCTCACTGGAGCATTCCATTACATTGGACCTCTGTAGCTCTGTGTGGTCCTCCAAGGAAGAGACGTGCTTCAGTGACTTTAGCATTTCTTTCCTGATTTGGTTTTTATAAATCAGAACCCTGAAGCCCAGCCAGCTGAATGTATTTGCCACATCATCTGCAGAGGAGGAACACAAGCACTCTTTATTCATTAAGCTTCAATCACTGAAAAAAGCACAACCATTTGCTTCAGCATAGTGTTACGTTTTCATGATTACAGTACATTTTAGATTTAGAAGTTGACATGCTGGTGGAGAATAATGAGAATTGCAGACATAGAGGGATCTCCAATTTATAGAGAATTAACATTACTAACAACCAACGTTTAAGAGTATGAAGTTAAGTATCAATTCAGTCAAGGTTACCAGCGTCTATGTTTGCCGCAAATCGAGGGTCCAGTGATTTAAAGGTGTCATTGGATATGATTACACAGAGTCCTGTAGGTCTACTGGTCAAGTCGTACTGCTCATCCTAAAAAACATCAGAAACAGACTTATGCCTCATTCACATACAGAAAAGCCAAGCTAATGGTTGGCTTGGTAATTCAATGTAATCTCTATGAAAACCAGCTTTTAAAATGTCCAAGCTGAAAAAAAGCTTGGAGTTTTTTAAAGCTGGTTTTCATAGAGATTACATCGAATTACCAAGCCAACCATTAGCTTGGCTTCTCTCAGTGTGAATGCAGCATTAGAGTTTGGCACGGATACACAATGATACGCTACAATGTCTGTAGTGGGGCAGGTAATTGCATTTTTTACACTAAAATACTTCACAAGTGGAAAGAAACCTGGCTATAAAGACTTTCTGATGTCTAATTTAGAATGTTACGTACAGAATAATCAAAATCAGCCAAGACAAGTAATATATGTGGTTAGACATATCCGAAAAGACATTTTGAAAATGTAGGGCCCTATTTTCGTCCATGCTAAACCCTAAACCTCTTTGCCTTTTTCTTTTTTTTACTATTTAACTTTGTACCTTAGAAATTGGTGAGTACACCAGATTTTTGGTCAGTGTGTTATTTCTAACCACAGGTATCTGCATAGCTTCATCTGGTGCTTCCATCTGGCACTGCTTCTCCAAATCCTTCTTCACCTCAGAGAAGATGGCCATGAGGTTGTCACCCCTGTAAAACACAACATTCAGAACACAAACAGTTACCACCTACACTCGACATTGATTGAATTGTGGGCAGTTAAACAATGTAGTAGGCCTACAGTATATGCAGCAACGTGGTCTTTAAGTTTCACTAAGCATTCCATAATACTATTTAATGTGAGTTCATATTCAAGTTTTGTTTTGTTTCATATTCGTATATAATTACTATTTTGAGTTACCTGCGGCACCCCTTTTTCAGCTGTTTGCACATAGACTTCGTGAACCAGCTTCCAGTCTTCTTGTTAGTAAAATTTGGAGAATTCGGTGTGCTTCCCACAATAACCAGAAAATCTGCATCCACGGTAACAGTGGAATCTTCATCCTGCTCCCCACCCCCCTGGGGGGCCTCGATGAGCAACAATTTGGGCTTGCTCACGAGGGCAGGGCAGTTTACTCCATTGAAAGGTGTGATTATTTTATCAATGAGGAGGGGCAACCCATCAGTTCCGAAGACACAATCCACTGCTCCACTACTACAAATATAGCAAACAAAGGCATCTCCGTGCTGTAGAGGATTGTCAGCATTGAGTTCAGTGAACTCCTCGTCCTCACTGGACCATTCCATTACATTGGACCTCTGTAGCTCTGTGAGGGCCTCCAAGAAAGAGAAGTGCTTCAGTGACTTTAGCATTTCTTTCTTGATTTGGTTTTTATAAATCAGAACCCTGAAGCCCAGCCAGCTGAATGTATTTGCCACATCCTCTGCAGGGGAGGAAAACAAGCACTCTTTATTCATTAAGCTTCAATCACTGAAAAAACACAACCATTTGCTTCAGCATAGTATTAATTTTTCATGATTACAGTACATTTTAGATTTAGAAGTTGACATGCTGGTGGAGAATAATGAGAATTGCAGACATAGAGGGATCTCCAATTTATAGAGAATTAACATTACTAACAACCAACATTTAAGAGTATGAAGTTAAGTATCAATTCAGTCAACGTTACCAGCGTCTATGTTTGCCGCAAATCGAGGTTTCAGTGATTCAAAGGTGTCATTGGAGATGATTACACAGAGTCCTGTAGGTCTACTGGTCAAGTCGTACTGCTCATCCTAAAAAACATCAGAAACAGACTTATGCCCATTCACATACATCGAAAAGCCAAGCTAATGGTTGGCTTGGTAATTCAATGTAATCTCTATGAAAACCAGCTTTTAAAATTTCCAAGCTGGAGATTACATGGAATTACCAAGCCAACCATTAGCTTGGCTTCTCTCAGTGTGAATGCAGCATTAGAGTTTGGCACGGATACACAATGATACGCTACAATGTCTGTAGTGGGGCAGGTAATTGCATTTTTTACACTAAAATACTTCACAAGTGGAAAGAAACCTGGCTATAAAGACTTTCTGATGTCTAATTTAGAATGTTACGTACAGAATAATCAAAATCAGCCAAGACAAGTAATATATGTGGTTAGACATATCCGAAAAGACATTTTGAAAATGTAGGGCCCTATTTTCGTCCATGCTAAACCCTAAACCTCTTTGCCTTTTTTTTTTTTTACTATTTTGAAAAACATTTTAAAATACTTCAAATAGCCGATCTACATCGACGCGTTATGAACTTATATATCAGCTATTTGAACTTTTTTCAAAATTTTGCTTGGCGAAAATAGGGCCCTCGAAAAATGACCCAAGAGATACACTATTTAAAATGTTGGTGCTTCTTTCCAGAACTGAAGTATTGTTCTCCTTATCTGCACCACTACTGCACCAGGACTAATCAGAACTTTAGTGCATGTATTACACTATGAGCAGTGATGTAAATAACAACTCTCTATATATTTTATACTACTGATAAGAAAATAATAATTGAACCTGTCATTACTTTTACTTACATGTACTTTTTCCTGTACAGCATCATCTGGGTGAAGAAAAGGCAAACAAAATTAAATTCCAAAAGCTAAAACGTGTGTGTGTGTGTGTGTGTGTGTGTGTGTGTGTGTGTGTGTGTGTGTGTGTGTGTGTGTGTGTGTGTGTGTGTGTGTGTGTGTGTGTGTGTGTTTGTGTGCGCGCGCGCGTGCACGAGTGTGTGCTGTCAGCAATACTTTAACTGTATTTGTCCCTTTAGCAAAAACTACACTTGTTTGTTAAAGACAAGGAACTTGCAAATACTCCCAGACCACAAATGATCTGACCCGAAGGTTTCCAGAAAAAATGTGAACTGAGAAAACTTTAAAACTGTTAAAGTTTGGAATATCATGTGGGTCAAGTTACCCTAAACTGGGGCAAGTTGAGCCACATGACCATTTAAAAAAATATATAAATCATATTTTTATGGCCCTTTGCCATAGATGCTTACTCATGCTTGCTCGGTGCTGTTGCTCCTGGACCTAAGTGCCGCGTTCGACACGATAGATCACGCTATTTTAATCGATAGGCTTGAACATTGGGTGGGTATACGTGGAACCGCTCTACAGTGGTTTGTCTCCTATTTATGAAATAGGACTGTTGCTGTGGCCATTAATGACCACGTCTCCACCTCTGCCCCTTTAAACTGTGGTGTCCCCCAGGGCTCAATTCTTGGCCCTATTTTATTCTCACTTTATATGCTACCTCTTGGTGTTTTAATTCGTCGTTTTAATCTAGTTTCTTATCATTGTTATGCTGACGACACCCAGCTGTACGTTTCTTTTAAATCATCCGATCATAATAAATTGTCTGTTTTAAAAGAATGCTTAGCATCCATCAAGGATTGGATGTCCCAAAATTTCCTTCAACTGAACCCTGACAAGACCGAAGTCCTAATTATAGGTCCTGAAAACATTCAGGAGGATATACGTCAGTTTATGGGTACATCCACTGCTAATTTTACTAAGAAGTCAAAAAACCTAGGAGTGCTATTTGATCAGCAATTGAACTTTGAACCCCATGTTAAGAAAGTAGTGCAGACATGCTTCTTTCAACTAAGAAACATTGCCAAAATAAAATCACTACTATCATTACAGGACTTAGAAAAGCTTATACACGCTTTTATTTCATCCCACGTGGACTATTGCAATTCCCTCTTCACCACTCTGAGTTGCTCCTCCATACACCGTCTCCAACTGGTACAAAACGCAGCAGCTAGACTATTAACAAATACACATAGAAGGTCCCACATTACTCCGGTGCTGAAAGCACTACACTGGCTGCCAATAGACTGCAGAATTGTTTTTAAGATTTTATTAATTACTTTTAAAGCCCTTCGTGGACTGAGTCCAAGATACATATCAGAACTATTGCACCCAAAGGTCAATAGAAGAGCACTCAGGTCATCCAATAAAGGCCTCCTTGACATCCCTGCTACCAAGCTGATAACAAAGGGTGATCGTGCGTTTAAAAAAGTTGCACCTACTCTATGGAATGACCTACCACTATCTTTAAAAAATGCGGAGTCTGTTGATGCCTTCAAAAAGCTGCTAAAAACACATTTGTTCCGCAAACATTTTTGTTAGTAACCACTGCCGATTTGTTTGTGTTGTGATTAGTGTTGCCCGATCCCGATCACGTGATCGGATCGGCCGCCGATATGGCCGTTTTTATAAGATCGGAGATCGGGAAAAAAATATCGAAAAAAAAAAAAGTTTTTTTTTTTTTTTCAAAAAAATATTTTCTGGGAGTACTGAAAGTTACAGGTAAGGTGAATGCGATATGAAATGTAAGCTTACCATAATCACAGTAATCCTTAATCATTTTCAATCATATTCAAGGGCTTTTGGAGAAATGAGACAGACAGAGCACTGCAGAGGGAAGGTGATTGTGTCAGACTCTGTGTCCAGCTGGCAGCTGATGTCAATAAGTAGTAATTGGCCCCTTGTTAATGGATCAAAGGAAGGCAATTATGTCTCTCTGCACTGTCAACTAGCTGCTACAGATGCATACTTTTCAAGCAGACTGGTTAATTGGTTCTTAACTTATTTTGTTTCAACTTTAAAAATGGCCAATGTTTTACCAGTTTTTATATAGTTTGTTGATTATTTTTGATGCTGTAATAGTCTATTTTATTTTATTTTTTGAGATATTAAACAGGTTTTAAAAGTCCTTAAATCGTGACTTCACTGCCAAATTTCAAAGGCCACACCAAAGGTCCGCTGCACAATGATTGAGAAACACTGCACTAGTAGGCCTATATCACTATACACTACTCATAAGCTCTGTTTTTAATTTGTTGATTCAGTGCTGCACTAAGTGATAGAATGAATAGAATTTTTTTTTCTTAATGCCTTGCCAAAAGATCGGATCGGGAAAGATCGGGATCGAATCGGAAGCAATAATATTTGATCGGTATCGGATCGGGAGCAAAAAAACCCTGATCGGGGCATCCCTAGTTGTGATTTATATGTACTTTCTGTGTATTTTTTTTTTTTTTGAATTGTGGTTTCAGTTCATTGTGTCATGTTTTTATTATTGCTTGTTTATTGTACAGCACTTTGTAACAGTTGTTTTGAAAAGTGCTCTATAAATAAAGTTACCTTACCTTACCTTACCCTCATGTTTTCAAATGATAGAAGACATCCTGAAATATGTCTAGATGTTTTGATTTTAGAGCCATCTATTCTTGCTTGCAGGCGGGGTTTGCCTAGAACTCATGTGCGTTTCCAAATAACGCTTCCAGGACAAGTGAAAAGTGGCTCATCTTACCCTGTTCTTCCTATAAGGCCATTCAACTTCCAACACCAAATGTGTTAACTGTGTTAAGATGTTAAGACTCATTGCTTCTGGTGACTGACATTGTCCTTCTAATGAATGCCTACAAGTGCTGTGTGTGTGTGTGTGTGTGTGTGTGTGTGTGTGTGTGTGTGTGTGTGTGTGTGTGTGTGTGTGTGTGTGTGTGTGTGTGTGTGTGTGTGTGTGTGTGTGTGTGTGTGTGTGTGTGTGTGTGTGTGTGTGTGCGCGCGCGCGTGCACGAGTGTGTGCTGTCAGCAATACTTTAACTGTATTTGTCCCTTTAGCAAAAACTACACTTGTTTGTTAAAGACAAGGAACTTGCAAATACTCCCAGACCACAAATGATCTGACCCGAAGGTTTCCAGAAAAAATGTGAACTGAGAAAACTTTAAAACTGTTAAAGTTTGGAATATCATGTGGGTCAAGTTACCCTAAACTGGGGCAAGTTGAGCCACATGACCATTTAAAAAAATATATAAATCATATTTTTATGGCCCTTTGCCATAGATGCTTACTCATGCTTGCTCGGTGCTGTTGCTCCTGGACCTAAGTGCCGCGTTCGACACGATAGATCACGCTATTTTAATCGATAGGCTTGAACATTGGGTGGGTATACGTGGAACCGCTCTACAGTGGTTTGTCTCCTATTTATGAAATAGGACTGTTGCTGTGGCCATTAATGACCACGTCTCCACCTCTGCCCCTTTAAACTGTGGTGTCCCCCAGGGCTCAATTCTTGGCCCTATTTTATTCTCACTTTATATGCTACCTCTTGGTGTTTTAATTCGTCGTTTTAATCTAGTTTCTTATCATTGTTATGCTGACGACACCCAGCTGTACGTTTCTTTTAAATCATCCGATCATAATAAATTGTCTGTTTTAAAAGAATGCTTAGCATCCATCAAGGATTGGATGTCCCAAAATTTCCTTCAACTGAACCCTGACAAGACCGAAGTCCTAATTATAGGTCCTGAAAACATTCAGGAGGATATACGTCAGTTTATGGGTACATCCACTGCTAATTTTACTAAGAAGTCAAAAAACCTAGGAGTGCTATTTGATCAGCAATTGAACTTTGAACCCCATGTTAAGAAAGTAGTGCAGACATGCTTCTTTCAACTAAGAAACATCGCCAAAATAAAATCACTACTATCATTACAGGACTTAGAAAAGCTTATACACGCTTTTATTTCATCCCACGTGGACTATTGCAATTCCCTCTTCACCACTCTGAGTTGCTCCTCCATACACCGTCTCCAACTGGTACAAAACGCAGCAGCTAGACTATTAACAAATACACATAGAAGGTCCCACATTACTCCGGTGCTGAAAGCACTACACTGGCTGCCAATAGACTGCAGAATTGTTTTTAAGATTTTATTAATTACTTTTAAAGCCCTTCGTGGACTGAGTCCAAGATACATATCAGAACTATTGCACCCAAAGGTCAATAGAAGAGCACTCAGGTCATCCAATAAAGGCCTCCTTGACATCCCTGCTACCAAGCTGATAACAAAGGGTGATCGTGCGTTTAAAAAAGTTGCACCTACTCTATGGAATGACTTACCACTATCTTTAAAAAATGCGGAGTCTGTTGATGCCTTCAAAAAGCTGCTAAAAACACATTTGTTCCGCAAACATTTTTGTTAGTAACCACTGCCGATTTGTTTGTGTTGTGATTTATATGTACTTTCTGTGTATTTTATTTTTATTTGAATTGTGGTTTCAGTTCATTGTGTCATGTTTTTATTATTGCTTGTTTATTGTACAGCACTTTGTAACAGTTGTTTTGAAAAGTGCTCTATAAATAAAGTTACCTTACCTTACCTTACCCTCATGTTTTCAAATGATAGAAGACATCCTGAAATATGTCTAGATGTTTTGATTTTAGAGCCATCTATTCTTGCTTGCAGGCGGGGTTTGCCTAGAACTCATGTGCGTTTCCAAATAACGCTTCCAGGACAAGTGAAAAGTGGCTCATCTTACCCTGTTCTTCCTATAAGGCCATTCAACTTCCAACACCAAATGTGTTAACTGTGTTAAGATGTTAAGACTCATTGCTTCTGGTGACTGACATTGTCCTTCTAATGAATGCCTACAAGTGCTGTGTGTGTGTGTGTGTGTGTGTGTGTGTGTGTGTGTGTGTGTGTGTGTGTGTGTGTGTGTGTGTGTGTGTGTGTGTGTGTGTGTGTGTGTGTGTGTGTGTGTGTGTGTGTGTGTGTGGCTGTGCTGTGCTGTGCTGTGCTGTGCTGTGCTGTGCTGTACTGTACTGTACTGTGCTGTGTGCGTACCTGCAACAGTATGGGTGGTGCTTGGTTTAGTTTGTCCTGAAATCGGTGAGTACACCAGATTCTTGGTCAGCGTGTTGTTTCTAACCACAGGTATCTGTGTATCATCTGGGTCCTCCATCTGGCTCCGCTCCTCCAAATCCTTCTTCACCTCAGAGAAGATGGCCATGAGGTTGTCACCCCTGTAAAACACAACATTCAGAACACACAGTTACCAACTACACTCGACATTGATTGAATTGTGGTCAGTTAAACAATGGAGTAGGCTTACAGTACATGCAGCAATGTGGTCTTTAGGTTTCACTTAGCATTCCATAATATTATAATATTATTGATATCCATCAATTTAATGTGAGTTCATATTCAAGTTTTGTTTTGTTTCATATTCGTATATAATTACTATTTTGAGAGTTACCTGCGGCACCCCTTTTTCAGCTGTTTGCACATAGAATTCGTGAACCAGCTTCCAGTCTTCTTGTTAGTATAATTTTGAGAATTCTGTGTGCTTCCCACAATAACCAGAAAATCTGCATCCACGGTAACAGTGGAATCTTCATCCTGCTCCCCAAACCCCTGGGGGGCCTCGATGAGCAACAATTTGGGCTTGTTAACGAGGGCAGGGCAGTTTACTCCATTGAAAGGTGTGATTATTTTATCAATGCGGAGGGGCAACCCATCCGTCCCTAAGACACAATCCATTGTTCCACTACTACAGATATAGCAAACAAAGGCATCTCCGTGCTGTAGAGGATTGTCAGCATTGAGTTCAGTGAACTCCTCTTCCTCACTGGACCATTCCATTACATTGGACCTCTGTAGCTCTGTGTGGTCCTCCAAGGAAGAGAAGTGCTTCAGTGACTTTAGCATTTCTTTCCTGATTTGATTTTTATACATCAGAACCCTGAAGCCCAGCCAGCTGAATGTATTTGCCACATTCTCTGCAGGGGAGGAAAACAACCACTCTTTATTCATTAAGCTTCAATCACTGAAAAAACACAACCATTTGCTTCAGCATAGTGTTAGGTTTTCATGATTAGCCTACAGTACATTCTAGATTTAGAAGTTGACATGCTGGTGGAGAATAATGAGAATTGCAGACATAGAGGGATCTCCAATTTATAGAGAATTAACATTACTAACAACCAACATTTAAGAGTATGAAGTTAAGTATCAATTCAGTCAACGTTACCAGCGTCTATGTTTGACGCAAATCGAGGTTTCAGTGATTCAAAGGTGTCATTGGAGATGATTACACAGAGTCCTGTAGGTCTACTGGTCAAGTCGTACTGCTCATCCTAAAAAACATCAGAAACAGACTTATGCCTCATTCACATACAGAAAAGCCAAGCTAATGGTTGGCTTGGTAATTCAATGTAATCTCTATGAAAACCAGCTTTTAAAATGTCCAAGCTGGTTTTCATAGAGATTACATGGAATTACCAAGCCAACCATTAGGCTTGGCTTCTCTCAGTGTGAATGCAGCATTAGAGTTTGGCACGGATACACAATGATACGCTACAATGTCTGTAGTGGGACAGGTAATTGCATTTTTTACACTAAAATACTTCACAAGTGGAAAGAAACCTGGCTATAAAGACTTTCTGATGTCTAATTTAGAATGTTACGTACAGAATAATCAAAATCAGCCAAGACAAGTAATATATGTGGTTAGACATATCCGAAAAGACATTTTGAAAATGTAGGGCCCTATTTTCGTCCATGCTAAACCCTAAACCCCTAAACCTCTTTGCCTTTTTTTTTTTTTACTATTTTGAAAAACATTTTAAAATACTTCAAATAGCCGATCTACATCGACGCGTTATGAACTTATATATCAGCTATTTGAACTTTTTTCAAAATTTTGCTTGGCGAAAATAGGGCCCTCGAAAAATGACCCAAGAGATACACTATTTAAAATGTTGGTGCTTCTTTCCAGAACTGAAGTATTGTTCTCCTTATCTGCACCACTACTGCACCAGGACTAATCAGAACTTTAGTGCATGTATTACACTATGAGCAGTGATGTAAATAACAACTCTCTATATATTTTATACTACTGATAAGAAAATAATAATTGAACCTGTCATTACTTTTACTTACATGTACTTTTTCCTGTACAGCATCATCTGGGTGAAGAAAAGGCAAACAAAATTAAATTCCAAAAGCTAAAACGTGTGTGTGTGTGTGTGTGTGTGTGTGTGTGTGTGTGTGTGTGTGTGTGTGTGTGTGTGTGCGTGTGCGCGCGTGCGTGCGTGCGCGAGTGTGTGCTGTCAGCAATACTTTAACTGTATTTGTCCCTTTAGCAAAAACTACATTTGTTTGTTAAAGACAAGGAACTTGCAAATACTCCCAGACCACAAATGATCTGACCCGAAGGTTTCCAGAAAAAATGTGAACTGAGAAAACTTTAAAACTGTTAAAGTTTGGAATATCATGTGGGTCAAGTTACCCTAAACTGGGGCAAGTTGAGCCACATGACCATTTAAAAAAATATATAAATCATATTTTTATGGCCCTTTGCCATAGATGCTTACTCATGCTTGCTCGGTGCTGTTGCTCCTGGACCTAAGTGCCGCGTTCGACACGATAGATCACGCTATTTTAATCGATAGGCTTGAACATTGGGTGGGTATACGTGGAACCGCTCTACAGTGGTTTGTCTCCTATTTATGAAATAGGACTGTTGCTGTGGCCATTAATGACCACGTCTCCACCTCTGCCCCTTTAAACTGTGGTGTCCCCCAGGGCTCAATTCTTGGCCCTATTTTATTCTCACTTTATATGCTACCTCTTGGTGTTTTAATTCGTCGTTTTAATCTAGTTTCTTATCATTGTTATGCTGACGACACCCAGCTGTACGTTTCTTTTAAATCATCCGATCATAATAAATTGTCTGTTTTAAAAGAATGCTTAGCATCCATCAAGGATTGGATGCCAAAATTTCCTTCAACTGAACCCTGACAAGACCGAAGTCCTAATTATAGGTCCTGAAAACATTCAGGAGGATATACGTCAGTTTATGGGTACATCCACTGCTAATTTTACTAAGAAGTCAAAAAGGCTTCCGGGAAGATGGCGGATGGAGTAACAGCCTGAAAAGCAAGCTCCCCGATAGTCGGAAAATAATCTATGCAAAACAACATGTAAGATAAAAACATTTAAAAAAAAGTGTGTGGAAGAAGCTAGGGCGACTCTAGAACCGGTAAAAAACACATAGTGGTGCTTAAAAACAAGTATTTGAGAGAAATAAGAAGAAGCTAAGATGGCGACAGCCGAGCAAATGGCGGAGGTGATCAGAGGACTCGCTGACATCAAACAAAACATGGAAACTTTTAGACAAGAAGTGAGACAAGACTTTGTAAAGTTGAAAGAAGAAATAAGGAGAGAGAACCAAGAAGAAATAAGGATTCTAAAAGAAGAAATGGACACGCAGCAGCAGAAGGTGAGCGGAGAGATGGAGGAACGAAAAGCGGAGATAGCGGAGGTCCAAAGCCGAGTGTCAGCAACGGAGGAGTGGCAAGTAGAGGCGAGCGAGTCGGTGGAATACCTGGAGGATCGGGTGAGGAGACTACAAGAAAGGCTGCTGGACATGCAATCGCGGCAAATGAGAAACAATATAAGGCTGTTCAATTGTCCAGAAACAGCAGAAGACGGGACAAACATGGTTGACTTCATAGAGCAACTGTTGTGGGCTGAACTCGACCTACCAGAGGACACGGAGCTACAGATCATGCGAGCCCACCGAGCCCTGACGCGAAAACCTCGGGACGACGCGGCTCCCCCACGCTCGATCATTATCAACTTCCACAGATTTGATGTAAAGGAGTTGGTTCTTAGAAAGGCGTGGGCTAAAGAAACAAAGGTGGCCGGGAAGAGGCTCGGATGGGACCATGACTACCCACCAGAAGTGGTCAAACTTAGAAAGGAGTATGTGCCAATTAAACGGCTGTTAAAACAAGAAAAAATCACGTTTCAATCGCCATATACAAAGCTAAGAGTCCAGTGGGACGACGGAACGAAGGTGTATACGTCCGCGGCAGAAGCAGCGAGGGATATCCGAGCCAGAGGCTACAGGGAGAGGACAACACCGCGGACACGGGCACCAGAATGGACGAGGGGGCGCAGCAAGAACCGGGAACGGAGAGGACGGCTGACACGGCGATGGAGAAGGACAGACGAAGGAAGGAAAACGTGGAGAGATGGCAGCGTGTGTTGAGGAGAAAGACGGGAGAAGAAAAAAGAGGAATGTCGAAAAAGGGGAAAGACAGGAGGCAAGAACAGTCAAAGAATTGGCACAGTGGCTCCCAGCTTGTGCGCCTGAGGACACCACCGCCGCCGCCACCGCCACCACCATCAACGACACCACCAACAACAACAACACAGACACGGGTCGTAGACCCGACGACGGGGGACGTGGAGGTGTCGCTGGAGACGGGAGCAGAGACGACAGGCGAGGCGGCGATGGACGAGAGACGGAGGAAGGAGGAGGTAGAGAGATGGCAGCGAGTATTGAGGAAGAAGACGGGAGAGAAAAGTGGAACGGTGGAAAAAGTGAAAGAAAGAGACAAGAACAGATAAAAAAGTGAGTGCGGGCACCGCATGCTATGGGAAAGAAAGGACAAGGGGAATCTAGAGTTGCAATAGAAGCATATTTGAATGACAGACGGGACCGACGAGGGGATGCTTAGTTTAGGGGGATTGTGTAGTTTTTGATATGTTTGTTGTTGTTTTTTTTACTCTTCTGTGTAGTTGGCTAGACGCTGGAAGGACCCAAGAGTAGGGAATATTTTCAGGTCTAGAGAGGGGGCCCTGTCCATGATGGGGACAAACCCCTCAGTTTAGTTAGAGAGGGTAGGGGGTAGTCGCCCCTAGGTGGAAGTCCTGTGTGTGTGTGTTTGTGTTGTGATTATTAGTGTAGTAGTTTGTTTGTGAGTGCGTGTATGGCATGACATTTGGATGTTAACATTATATTGGACATAAACAGGTAGAACAGATGAGGGGAGATAAGTGAATAACTGATGGTTAATATTATGGGAATTATTTGAACAAAGGATGGTTAACAAGATGTGTATAGTGTCAATGAATGTAAATGTGATTAACTCTCCAGTATAAGGAGAAAGGGTATAACGACGGATATGATGGTGGAAATGTTCTAATGATAATGAAGATGGACTTGTGAAAAGGAAAAGAGAAAAAAAGGGAAAAAATAAGACAAAAAAGTAAATCCTGTATATGAACAGTATGTTGATGACTAATGTGAAGACTAATGTGAAGATATGATGGATGCCATGGTGTATTTGTTTGTGTGAAAAAATCAATAAAAAATTGAGTGAAAAAAAAAAAAAAAAAAAAGAAGTCAAAAAACCTAGGAGTGCTATTTGATCAGCAATTGAACTTTGAACCCCATGTTAAGAAAGTAGTGCAGACATGCTTCTTTCAACTAAGAAACATTGCCAAAATAAAATCACTACTATCATTACAGGATCATTGCAATTCCCTCTTCATTACTCTGAGTTGCTCCTCCATACACCGTCTCCAACTGGTACAAAACGCAGCAGCTAGACTATTAACAAATACACATAGAAGGTCCCACATTACTCCGGTGCTGAAAGCACTACACTGGCTGCCAATAGACTGCAGAATTGTTTTTAAGATTTTATTAATTACTTTTAAAGCCCTTCGTGGACTGAGTCCAAGATACATATCAGAACTATTGCACCCAAAGGTCAATAGAAGAGCACTCAGGTCATCCAATAAAGGCCTCCTTGACATCCCTGCTACCAAGCTGATAACAAAGGGTGATCGTGCGTTTAAAAAAGTTGCACCTACTCTATGGAATGACCTACCACTATCTTTAAAAAATGCGGAGTCTGTTGATGCCTTCAAAAAGCTGCTAAAAACACATTTGTTCCGCAAACATTTTTGTTAGTAACCACTGCCGATTTGTTTGTGTTGTGATTTATATGTACTTTCTGTGTATTTTATTTTTATTTGAATTGTGGTTTCAGTTCATTGTGTCATGTTTTTATTATTGCTTGTTTATTGTACAGCACTTTGTAACAGTTGTTTTGAAAAGTGCTCTATAAATAAAGTTACCTTACCTTACCCTCATGTTTTCAAATGATAGAAGACATCCTGAAATATGTCTAGATGTTTTGATTTTAGAGCCATCTATTCTTGCTTGCAGGCGGGGTTTGCCTAGAACTCATGTGCGTTTCCAAATAACGCTTCCAGGACAAGTGAAAAGTGGCTCATCTTACCCTGTTCTTCCTATAAGGCCATTCAACTTCCAACACCAAATATGTTAACTGTGTTAAGATGTTAAGACTCATTGCTTCTGGTGACTGACATTGTCCTTCTAATGAATGCCTACAAGTGCTGTGTGTGTGTGTGTGTGTGTGTGTGTGTGTGTGTGTGTGTGTGTGTGTGTGTGTGTGTGTGTGTGTGTGTGTGTGTGTGTGTGTGTGTGTGTGTGTGTGTGTGTGTGTGTGTGTGTGTGTTTGTGTGCGCGCGCGCGTGCACGAGTGTGTGCTGTCAGCAATACTTTAACTGTATTTGTCCCTTTAGCAAAAACTACACTTGTTTGTTAAAGACAAGGAACTTGCAAATACTCCCAGACCACAAATGATCTGACCCGAAGGTTTCCAGAAAAAATGTGAACTGAGAAAACTTTAAAACTGTTAAAGTTTGGAATATCATGTGGGTCAAGTTACCCTAAACTGGGGCAAGTTGAGCCACATGACCATTTAAAAAAATATATAAATCATATTTTTATGGCCCTTTGCCATAGATGCTTACTCATGCTTGCTCGGTGCTGTTGCTCCTGGACCTAAGTGCCGCGTTCGACACGATAGATCACGCTATTTTAATCGATAGGCTTGAACATTGGGTGGGTATACGTGGAACCGCTCTACAGTGGTTTGTCTCCTATTTATGAAATAGGACTGTTGCTGTGGCCATTAATGACCACGTCTCCACCTCTGCCCCTTTAAACTGTGGTGTCCCCCAGGGCTCAATTCTTGGCCCTATTTTATTCTCACTTTATATGCTACCTCTTGGTGTTTTAATTCGTCGTTTTAATCTAGTTTCTTATCATTGTTATGCTGACGACACCCAGCTGTACGTTTCTTTTAAATCATCCGATCATAATAAATTGTCTGTTTTAAAAGAATGCTTAGCATCCATCAAGGATTGGATGTCCCAAAATTTCCTTCAACTGAACCCTGACAAGACCGAAGTCCTAATTATAGGTCCTGAAAACATTCAGGAGGATATACGTCAGTTTATGGGTACATCCACTGCTAATTTTACTAAGAAGTCAAAAAACCTAGGAGTGCTATTTGATCAGCAATTGAACTTTGAACCCCATGTTAAGAAAGTAGTGCAGACATGCTTCTTTCAACTAAGAAACATTGCCAAAATAAAATCACTACTATCATTACAGGACTTAGAAAAGCTTATACACGCTTTTATTTCATCCCACGTGGACTATTGCAATTCCCTCTTCACCACTCTGAGTTGCTCCTCCATACACCGTCTCCAACTGGTACAAAACGCAGCAGCTAGACTATTAACAAATACACATAGAAGGTCCCACATTACTCCGGTGCTGAAAGCACTACACTGGCTGCCAATAGACTGCAGAATTGTTTTTAAGATTTTATTAATTACTTTTAAAGCCCTTCGTGGACTGAGTCCAAGATACATATCAGAACTATTGCACCCAAAGGTCAATAGAAGAGCACTCAGGTCATCCAATAAAGGCCTCCTTGACATCCCTGCTACCAAGCTGATAACAAAGGGTGATCGTGCGTTTAAAAAAGTTGCACCTACTCTATGGAATGACCTACCACTATCTTTAAAAAATGCGGAGTCTGTTGATGCCTTCAAAAAGCTGCTAAAAACACATTTGTTCCGCAAACATTTTTGTTAGTAACCACTGCCGATTTGTTTGTGTTGTGATTAGTGTTGCCCGATCCCGATCACGTGATCGGATCGGCCGCCGATATGGCCGTTTTTATAAGATCGGAGATCGGGAAAAAAATATCGAAAAAAAAAAAAGTTTTTTTTTTTTTTTTTTTTTTTTTCAAAAAAATATTTTCTGGGAGTACTGAAAGTTACAGGTAAGGTGAATGCGATATGAAATGTAAGCTTACCATAATCACAGTAATCCTTAATCATTTTCAATCATATTCAAGGGCTTTTGGAGAAATGAGACAGACAGAGCACTGCAGAGGGAAGGTGATTGTGTCAGACTCTGTGTCCAGCTGGCAGCTGATGTCAATAAGTAGTAATTGGCCCCTTGTTAATGGATCAAAGGAAGGCAATTATGTCTCTCTGCACTGTCAACTAGCTGCTACAGATGCATACTTTTCAAGCAGACTGGTTAATTGGTTCTTAACTTATTTTGTTTCAACTTTAAAAATGGCCAATGTTTTACCAGTTTTTATATAGTTTGTTGATTATTTTTGATGCTGTAATAGTCTATTTTATTTTATTTTTTGAGATATTAAACAGGTTTTAAAAGTCCTTAAATCGTGACTTCACTGCCAAATTTCAAAGGCCACACCAAAGGTCCGCTGCACAATGATTGAGAAACACTGCACTAGTAGGCCTATATCACTATACACTACTCATAAGCTCTGTTTTTAATTTGTTGATTCAGTGCTGCACTAAGTGATAGAATGAATAGAATTTTTTTTTCTTAATGCCTTGCCAAAAGATCGGATCGGGAAAGATCGGGATCGAATCGGAAGCAATAATATTTGATCGGTATCGGATCGGGAGCAAAAAAACCCTGATCGGGGCATCCCTAGTTGTGATTTATATGTACTTTCTGTGTATTTTTTTTTTTTTTGAATTGTGGTTTCAGTTCATTGTGTCATGTTTTTATTATTGCTTGTTTATTGTACAGCACTTTGTAACAGTTGTTTTGAAAAGTGCTCTATAAATAAAGTTACCTTACCTTACCTTACCCTCATGTTTTCAAATGATAGAAGACATCCTGAAATATGTCTAGATGTTTTGATTTTAGAGCCATCTATTCTTGCTTGCAGGCGGGGTTTGCCTAGAACTCATGTGCGTTTCCAAATAACGCTTCCAGGACAAGTGAAAAGTGGCTCATCTTACCCTGTTCTTCCTATAAGGCCATTCAACTTCCAACACCAAATGTGTTAACTGTGTTAAGATGTTAAGACTCATTGCTTCTGGTGACTGACATTGTCCTTCTAATGAATGCCTACAAGTGCTGTGTGTGTGTGTGTGTGTGTGTGTGTGTGTGTGTGTGTGTGTGTGTGTGTGTGTGTGTGTGTGTGTGTGTGTGTGTGTGTGTGTGTGTGTGTGTGTGTGTGCGCGCGCGCGTGCACGAGTGTGTGCTGTCAGCAATACTTTAACTGTATTTGTCCCTTTAGCAAAAACTACACTTGTTTGTTAAAGACAAGGAACTTGCAAATACTCCCAGACCACAAATGATCTGACCCGAAGGTTTCCAGAAAAAATGTGAACTGAGAAAACTTTAAAACTGTTAAAGTTTGGAATATCATGTGGGTCAAGTTACCCTAAACTGGGGCAAGTTGAGCCACATGACCATTTAAAAAAATATATAAATCATATTTTTATGGCCCTTTGCCATAGATGCTTACTCATGCTTGCTCGGTGCTGTTGCTCCTGGACCTAAGTGCCGCGTTCGACACGATAGATCACGCTATTTTAATCGATAGGCTTGAACATTGGGTGGGTATACGTGGAACCGCTCTACAGTGGTTTGTCTCCTATTTATGAAATAGGACTGTTGCTGTGGCCATTAATGACCACGTCTCCACCTCTGCCCCTTTAAACTGTGGTGTCCCCCAGGGCTCAATTCTTGGCCCTATTTTATTCTCACTTTATATGCTACCTCTTGGTGTTTTAATTCGTCGTTTTAATCTAGTTTCTTATCATTGTTATGCTGACGACACCCAGCTGTACGTTTCTTTTAAATCATCCGATCATAATAAATTGTCTGTTTTAAAAGAATGCTTAGCATCCATCAAGGATTGGATGTCCCAAAATTTCCTTCAACTGAACCCTGACAAGACCGAAGTCCTAATTATAGGTCCTGAAAACATTCAGGAGGATATACGTCAGTTTATGGGTACATCCACTGCTAATTTTACTAAGAAGTCAAAAAACCTAGGAGTGCTATTTGATCAGCAATTGAACTTTGAACCCCATGTTAAGAAAGTAGTGCAGACATGCTTCTTTCAACTAAGAAACATCGCCAAAATAAAATCACTACTATCATTACAGGACTTAGAAAAGCTTATACACGCTTTTATTTCATCCCACGTGGACTATTGCAATTCCCTCTTCACCACTCTGAGTTGCTCCTCCATACACCGTCTCCAACTGGTACAAAACGCAGCAGCTAGACTATTAACAAATACACATAGAAGGTCCCACATTACTCCGGTGCTGAAAGCACTACACTGGCTGCCAATAGACTGCAGAATTGTTTTTAAGATTTTATTAATTACTTTTAAAGCCCTTCGTGGACTGAGTCCAAGATACATATCAGAACTATTGCACCCAAAGGTCAATAGAAGAGCACTCAGGTCATCCAATAAAGGCCTCCTTGACATCCCTGCTACCAAGCTGATAACAAAGGGTGATCGTGCGTTTAAAAAAGTTGCACCTACTCTATGGAATGACTTACCACTATCTTTAAAAAATGCGGAGTCTGTTGATGCCTTCAAAAAGCTGCTAAAAACACATTTGTTCCGCAAACATTTTTGTTAGTAACCACTGCCGATTTGTTTGTGTTGTGATTTATATGTACTTTCTGTGTATTTTATTTTTATTTGAATTGTGGTTTCAGTTCATTGTGTCATGTTTTTATTATTGCTTGTTTATTGTACAGCACTTTGTAACAGTTGTTTTGAAAAGTGCTCTATAAATAAAGTTACCTTACCTTACCTTACCCTCATGTTTTCAAATGATAGAAGACATCCTGAAATATGTCTAGATGTTTTGATTTTAGAGCCATCTATTCTTGCTTGCAGGCGGGGTTTGCCTAGAACTCATGTGCGTTTCCAAATAACGCTTCCAGGACAAGTGAAAAGTGGCTCATCTTACCCTGTTCTTCCTATAAGGCCATTCAACTTCCAACACCAAATGTGTTAACTGTGTTAAGATGTTAAGACTCATTGCTTCTGGTGACTGACATTGTCCTTCTAATGAATGCCTACAAGTGCTGTGTGTGTGTGTGTGTGTGTGTGTGTGTGTGTGTGTGTGTGTGTGTGTGTGTGTGTGTGTGTGTGTGTGTGTGTGTGTGTGTGTGTGTGTGTGTGTGTGTGTGTGTGTGTGTGTGTGTGTGTGGCTGTGCTGTGCTGTGCTGTGCTGTGCTGTGCTGTGCTGTGCTGTACTGTACTGTACTGTGCTGTGTGCGTACCTGCAACAGTATGGGTGGTGCTTGGTTTAGTTTGTCCTGAAATCGGTGAGTACACCAGATTCTTGGTCAGCGTGTTGTTTCTAACCACAGGTATCTGTGTATCATCTGGGTCCTCCATCTGGCTCCGCTCCTCCAAATCCTTCTTCACCTCAGAGAAGATGGCCATGAGGTTGTCACCCCTGTAAAACACAACATTCAGAACACACAGTTACCAACTACACTCGACATTGATTGAATTGTGGTCAGTTAAACAATGGAGTAGGCTTACAGTACATGCAGCAATGTGGTCTTTAGGTTTCACTTAGCATTCCATAATATTATAATATTATTGATATCCATCAATTTAATGTGAGTTCATATTCAAGTTTTGTTTTGTTTCATATTCGTATATAATTACTATTTTGAGAGTTACCTGCGGCACCCCTTTTTCAGCTGTTTGCACATAGAATTCGTGAACCAGCTTCCAGTCTTCTTGTTAGTATAATTTTGAGAATTCTGTGTGCTTCCCACAATAACCAGAAAATCTGCATCCACGGTAACAGTGGAATCTTCATCCTGCTCCCCAAACCCCTGGGGGGCCTCGATGAGCAACAATTTGGGCTTGTTAACGAGGGCAGGGCAGTTTACTCCATTGAAAGGTGTGATTATTTTATCAATGCGGAGGGGCAACCCATCCGTCCCTAAGACACAATCCATTGTTCCACTACTACAGATATAGCAAACAAAGGCATCTCCGTGCTGTAGAGGATTGTCAGCATTGAGTTCAGTGAACTCCTCTTCCTCACTGGACCATTCCATTACATTGGACCTCTGTAGCTCTGTGTGGTCCTCCAAGGAAGAGAAGTGCTTCAGTGACTTTAGCATTTCTTTCCTGATTTGGTTTTTATACATCAGAACCCTGAAGCCCAGCCAGCTGAATGTATTTGCCACATTCTCTGCAGGGGAGGAAAACAACCACTCTTTATTCATTAAGCTTCAATCACTGAAAAAACACAACCATTTGCTTCAGCATAGTGTTAGGTTTTCATGATTAGCCTACAGTACATTCTAGATTTAGAAGTTGACATGCTGGTGGAGAATAATGAGAATTGCAGACATAGAGGGATCTCCAATTTATAGAGAATTAACATTACTAACAACCAACATTTAAGAGTATGAAGTTAAGTATCAATTCAGTCAACGTTACCAGCGTCTATGTTTGACGCAAATCGAGGTTTCAGTGATTCAAAGGTGTCATTGGAGATGATTACACAGAGTCCTGTAGGTCTACTGGTCAAGTCGTACTGCTCATCCTAAAAAACATCAGAAACAGACTTATGCCTCATTCACATACAGAAAAGCCAAGCTAATGGTTGGCTTGGTAATTCAATGTAATCTCTATGAAAACCAGCTTTTAAAATGTCCAAGCTGGTTTTCATAGAGATTACATGGAATTACCAAGCCAACCATTAGGCTTGGCTTCTCTCAGTGTGAATGCAGCATTAGAGTTTGGCACGGATACACAATGATACGCTACAATGTCTGTAGTGGGACAGGTAATTGCATTTTTTACACTAAAATACTTCACAAGTGGAAAGAAACCTGGCTATAAAGACTTTCTGATGTCTAATTTAGAATGTTACGTACAGAATAATCAAAATCAGCCAAGACAAGTAATATATGTGGTTAGACATATCCGAAAAGACATTTTGAAAATGTAGGGCCCTATTTTCGTCCATGCTAAACCCTAAACCCCTAAACCTCTTTGCCTTTTTTTTTTTTTACTATTTTGAAAAACATTTTAAAATACTTCAAATAGCCGATCTACATCGACGCGTTATGAACTTATATATCAGCTATTTGAACTTTTTTCAAAATTTTGCTTGGCGAAAATAGGGCCCTCGAAAAATGACCCAAGAGATACACTATTTAAAATGTTGGTGCTTCTTTCCAGAACTGAAGTATTGTTCTCCTTATCTGCACCACTACTGCACCAGGACTAATCAGAACTTTAGTGCATGTATTACACTATGAGCAGTGATGTAAATAACAACTCTCTATATATTTTATACTACTGATAAGAAAATAATAATTGAACCTGTCATTACTTTTACTTACATGTACTTTTTCCTGTACAGCATCATCTGGGTGAAGAAAAGGCAAACAAAATTAAATTCCAAAAGCTAAAACGTGTGTGTGTGTGTGTGTGTGTGTGTGTGTGTGTGTGTGTGTGTGTGTGTGTGTGTGTGTGTGTGTGTGTGTGTGCGTGTGCGCGCGTGCGTGCGTGCGCGAGTGTGTGCTGTCAGCAATACTTTAACTGTATTTGTCCCTTTAGCAAAAACTACATTTGTTTGTTAAAGACAAGGAACTTGCAAATACTCCCAGACCACAAATGATCTGACCCGAAGGTTTCCAGAAAAAATGTGAACTGAGAAAACTTTAAAACTGTTAAAGTTTGGAATATCATGTGGGTCAAGTTACCCTAAACTGGGGCAAGTTGAGCCACATGACCATTTAAAAAAATATATAAATCATATTTTTATGGCCCTTTGCCATAGATGCTTACTCATGCTTGCTCGGTGCTGTTGCTCCTGGACCTAAGTGCCGCGTTCGACACGATAGATCACGCTATTTTAATCGATAGGCTTGAACATTGGGTGGGTATACGTGGAACCGCTCTACAGTGGTTTGTCTCCTATTTATGAAATAGGACTGTTGCTGTGGCCATTAATGACCACGTCTCCACCTCTGCCCCTTTAAACTGTGGTGTCCCCCAGGGCTCAATTCTTGGCCCTATTTTATTCTCACTTTATATGCTACCTCTTGGTGTTTTAATTCGTCGTTTTAATCTAGTTTCTTATCATTGTTATGCTGACGACACCCAGCTGTACGTTTCTTTTAAATCATCCGATCATAATAAATTGTCTGTTTTAAAAGAATGCTTAGCATCCATCAAGGATTGGATGCCAAAATTTCCTTCAACTGAACCCTGACAAGACCGAAGTCCTAATTATAGGTCCTGAAAACATTCAGGAGGATATACGTCAGTTTATGGGTACATCCACTGCTAATTTTACTAAGAAGTCAAAAAGGCTTCCGGGAAGATGGCGGATGGAGTAACAGCCTGAAAAGCAAGCTCCCCGATAGTCGGAAAATAATCTATGCAAAACAACATGTAAGATAAAAACATTTAAAAAAAAGTGTGTGGAAGAAGCTAGGGCGACTCTAGAACCGGTAAAAAACACATAGTGGTGCTTAAAAACAAGTATTTGAGAGAAATAAGAAGAAGCTAAGATGGCGACAGCCGAGCAAATGGCGGAGGTGATCAGAGGACTCGCTGACATCAAACAAAACATGGAAACTTTTAGACAAGAAGTGAGACAAGACTTTGTAAAGTTGAAAGAAGAAATAAGGAGAGAGAACCAAGAAGAAATAAGGATTCTAAAAGAAGAAATGGACACGCAGCAGCAGAAGGTGAGCGGAGAGATGGAGGAACGAAAAGCGGAGATAGCGGAGGTCCAAAGCCGAGTGTCAGCAACGGAGGAGTGGCAAGTAGAGGCGAGCGAGTCGGTGGAATACCTGGAGGATCGGGTGAGGAGACTACAAGAAAGGCTGCTGGACATGCAATCGCGGCAAATGAGAAACAATATAAGGCTGTTCAATTGTCCAGAAACAGCAGAAGACGGGACAAACATGGTTGACTTCATAGAGCAACTGTTGTGGGCTGAACTCGACCTACCAGAGGACACGGAGCTACAGATCATGCGAGCCCACCGAGCCCTGACGCGAAAACCTCGGGACGACGCGGCTCCCCCACGCTCGATCATTATCAACTTCCACAGATTTGATGTAAAGGAGTTGGTTCTTAGAAAGGCGTGGGCTAAAGAAACAAAGGTGGCCGGGAAGAGGCTCGGATGGGACCATGACTACCCACCAGAAGTGGTCAAACTTAGAAAGGAGTATGTGCCAATTAAACGGCTGTTAAAACAAGAAAAAATCACGTTTCAATCGCCATATACAAAGCTAAGAGTCCAGTGGGACGACGGAACGAAGGTGTATACGTCCGCGGCAGAAGCAGCGAGGGATATCCGAGCCAGAGGCTACAGGGAGAGGACAACACCGCGGACACGGGCACCAGAATGGACGAGGGGGCGCAGCAAGAACCGGGAACGGAGAGGACGGCTGACACGGCGATGGAGAAGGACAGACGAAGGAAGGAAAACGTGGAGAGATGGCAGCGTGTGTTGAGGAGAAAGACGGGAGAAGAAAAAAGAGGAATGTCGAAAAAGGGGAAAGACAGGAGGCAAGAACAGTCAAAGAATTGGCACAGTGGCTCCCAGCTTGTGCGCCTGAGGACACCGCCGCCACCGCCACCACCATCAACGACACCACCAACAACAACAACACAGACACGGGTCGTAGACCCGACGACGGGGGACGTGGAGGTGTCGCTGGAGACGGGAGCAGAGACGACAGGCGAGGCGGCGATGGACGAGAGACGGAGGAAGGAGGAGGTAGAGAGATGGCAGCGAGTATTGAGGAAGAAGACGGGAGAGAAAAGTGGAACGGTGGAAAAAGTGAAAGAAAGAGACAAGAACAGATAAAAAAGTGAGTGCGGGCACCGCATGCTATGGGAAAGAAAGGACAAGGGGAATCTAGAGTTGCAATAGAAGCATATTTGAATGACAGACGGGACCGACGAGGGGATGCTTAGTTTAGGGGGATTGTGTAGTTTTTGATATGTTTGTTGTTGTTTTTTTTACTCTTCTGTGTAGTTGGCTAGACGCTGGAAGGACCCAAGAGTAGGGAATATTTTCAGGTCTAGAGAGGGGGCCCTGTCCATGATGGGGACAAACCCCTCAGTTTAGTTAGAGAGGGTAGGGGGTAGTCGCCCCTAGGTGGAAGTCCTGTGTGTGTGTGTTTGTGTTGTGATTATTAGTGTAGTAGTTTGTTTGTGAGTGCGTGTATGGCATGACATTTGGATGTTAACATTATATTGGACATAAACAGGTAGAACAGATGAGGGGAGATAAGTGAATAACTGATGGTTAATATTATGGGAATTATTTGAACAAAGGATGGTTAACAAGATGTGTATAGTGTCAATGAATGTAAATGTGATTAACTCTCCAGTATAAGGAGAAAGGGTATAACGACGGATATGATGGTGGAAATGTTCTAATGATAATGAAGATGGACTTGTGAAAAGGAAAAGAGAAAAAAAGGGAAAAAATAAGACAAAAAAGTAAATCCTGTATATGAACAGTATGTTGATGACTAATGTGAAGACTAATGTGAAGATATGATGGATGCCATGGTGTATTTGTTTGTGTGAAAAAATCAATAAAAAATTGAGTGAAAAAAAAAAAAAAAAAAAAGAAGTCAAAAAACCTAGGAGTGCTATTTGATCAGCAATTGAACTTTGAACCCCATGTTAAGAAAGTAGTGCAGACATGCTTCTTTCAACTAAGAAACATTGCCAAAATAAAATCACTACTATCATTACAGGATCATTGCAATTCCCTCTTCATTACTCTGAGTTGCTCCTCCATACACCGTCTCCAACTGGTACAAAACGCAGCAGCTAGACTATTAACAAATACACATAGAAGGTCCCACATTACTCCGGTGCTGAAAGCACTACACTGGCTGCCAATAGACTGCAGAATTGTTTTTAAGATTTTATTAATTACTTTTAAAGCCCTTCGTGGACTGAGTCCAAGATACATATCAGAACTATTGCACCCAAAGGTCAATAGAAGAGCACTCAGGTCATCCAATAAAGGCCTCCTTGACATCCCTGCTACCAAGCTGATAACAAAGGGTGATCGTGCGTTTAAAAAAGTTGCACCTACTCTATGGAATGACCTACCACTATCTTTAAAAAATGCGGAGTCTGTTGATGCCTTCAAAAAGCTGCTAAAAACACATTTGTTCCGCAAACATTTTTGTTAGTAACCACTGCCGATTTGTTTGTGTTGTGATTTATATGTACTTTCTGTGTATTTTATTTTTATTTGAATTGTGGTTTCAGTTCATTGTGTCATGTTTTTATTATTGCTTGTTTATTGTACAGCACTTTGTAACAGTTGTTTTGAAAAGTGCTCTATAAATAAAGTTACCTTACCTTACCCTCATGTTTTCAAATGATAGAAGACATCCTGAAATATGTCTAGATGTTTTGATTTTAGAGCCATCTATTCTTGCTTGCAGGCGGGGTTTGCCTAGAACTCATGTGCGTTTCCAAATAACGCTTCCAGGACAAGTGAAAAGTGGCTCATCTTACCCTGTTCTTCCTATAAGGCCATTCAACTTCCAACACCAAATATGTTAACTGTGTTAAGATGTTAAGACTCATTGCTTCTGGTGACTGACATTGTCCTTCTAATGTGAATGCCTACAAGTGCTGTGTGTGTGTGTGTGTGTGTGTGTGTGTGTGTGTGTGTGTGTGTGTGTGTGTGTGTGTGTGTGTGTGTGTGTGTGTGTGTGTGTGTGTGTGTGTGTGTGTGGCTGTGCTGTGCTGTGCTGTGCTGTGCTGTGCTGTGCTGTGCTGTGCTGTGTGCGTACCTGCAACAGTATGGGTGGTGCTTGGTTTAGTTTGTCCTGAAATCGGTGAGTACACCAGATTTTTGGTCAGTGTGTTGTTTCTAACCACAGGTATCTGCATAGCTTCATCTGGTTCTTCCATCTGGCACCGCTTCTCCAAATCCTTCTTCACCTCAGAGAAGATGGCCATGAGGTTGTCACCCCTGTAACACACAACATTCAGAACACACAGTTATCAACTACACTCGACATTGTTTGAATTGTGGTCAGTTAAACAATGGAGTAGGCCTACAGCACATGCAGCAACGTGGTCTTTAAGTTTCACTTAGCAGTCCATAATACTATTTAATGTGAGTTCATATTCAAGTTTCATATTCGTATATAATTACTATTTTGAGAGTTACCTGCGGCACCCCTTTTTCAGCTGTTTGCACATAGACTTCGTGAACCAGCTTCCAGTCTTCTTGTTAGTAAAATTTGGAGAATTCGGTGTGCTTCCCACAATAACCAGAAAATCTGCATCCACGGTAACAGTGGAATCTTCATCCTGCTCCCCAACCCCCTGGGGTGCCTCGATGAGCAACAAGTTGGGCTTGTTCACGAGGGCAGGGCAGTTTACTCCATTGAAAGGTGTGATTATTTTATCAATGAGGAGGGGCAACCCATCAGTTCCGAAGACACAATCCACTGCTCCATTACTACAAATGTAGCAAACAAAGGCATCTCCGTGCTGTAGAGGATTGTCAGCATTGAGTTCAGTGAACTCCTCGTCCTCACTGGACCATTCCATTACATTGGACCTCTGTAGCTCTGTGAGGGCCTCCAAGGAAGAGAAGTGCTTCAGTGACTTTAGCATTTCCTTCTTGATTTGGTTTTTATACATCAAAACCCTGAAGCCCAGCCAGCTGAATGTATTTGCCACATCCTCTGCAGGGGAGGAAAACAAGCACTCTTTATTCATTAAGCTTCAATCACTGAAAAAACACAACCATTTGCTTCAGCATAGTGTTTGGGTTAGGGTTAGGGTTAGGTTTTCATGATTACAGTACATTTTAGATTTAGAAGTTGACATGCTGGTGGAGAATAATGAGAATTGCAGACATAGAGGGATCTCCAATTTATAGAGAATTAACAGTACTAACAACCAACATTTAAGAGTATGAAGTTAAGTATCAATTCAGTCAAGGTTACCAGCGTCTATGTTTGCCGCAAATCGAGGTTGCTGTGATTCAAAGGTGTCATTGGAGATGATTACACAGAGTCCTGTAGGTCTACTGGTCAAGTCGTACTGCTCATCCTAAAAAACATCAGAAACAGACTTATGCCTCATTCACATACAGAAAAGCCAAGCTAATGGTTGGCTTGGTAATTCAATGTAATCTCTATGAAAACCAGCTTTTAAAATTTCCAAGCTGGTTTTCATAGAGATTACATGGAATTACCAAGCCAACCATTAGGCTTGGCTTCTCTCAGTGTGAATGCAGCATTAGAGTTTGGCACGGATACACAATGATACGCTACAATGTCTGTAGTGGGACAGGTAATTGCATTTTTTAGGAAAGAAACCTGGCTATAAAGACTTTCTGATGTCCAATTTAGAATGTTACGTACAGAATAATCAAAATCATTATGTAATCAGTAATATATGTGGTTAGACATATCCGAAAAGACATTTTGAAAATGTAGGGCCCTATTTTCGTCCATGCTAAAAACCCTAAACCCCTAAACTTCTTTGCCTTTTTTTTTTTTTTTTTTACTATTTTGAAAAACATTTTAAAATACTTCAAATAGCCGATCTACATCAATGCGTTATGAACTTATATATCAGCTATTTGAACTTTTTTCAAAATTTTGCTTGGCGAAAATAGGTAGCCTAGTAAACTGACTCCTCCCAAGGCAGGAAGAGACTGGTTTACGAGGCTAGAAAATAGGGCCCTCGAAGAATGACCCAAGAGATACACTATGAAAAATGTTGGTGCTTCTTTCCAGAACTGAAGTATTGTTCTCCTTATCTGCACCACTACTGCACCAGGACTAATCAGAACTTTAGTGCATGTATTACACTATGAGCAGTGATGTAAATAACAACTCTCTATATATTTTATACTATTGATAAGAAAATAATAATTGAACCTGTCATTACTTTTACTTACATGTACTTTTTCCTGTACAGCATCATCTGGATGAATAAAAGGCAAACAAAATTAAATTCCAAAAGCTAAAACTGTGTGTGTGTGTGTGTGTGTGTGTGTGTGTGTGTGTGTGTGTGTGTGTGTGTGTGTGTGTGTGTGTGTGTGTGTGTGTGTGTGTGTGTGTGTGTGTGTGGCTGTGCTGTGCTGTGCTGTGCTGTGCTGTGCTGTGCTGTGCTGTGCTGTGTGTGTACCTGCAACAGTATGGGTGGTGCTTGGTTTAGTTTGTCCTGTGGAGGAGAGAATTGATAGCTTTTAGTGTTTACACATGATTAATATTGTAGTGTAGTGTAGGACTGATATTCACTTCTGTTAAGAATAAAATGCAGGCTTATTAAAATGACCTGGCTGCTCAAGAGAAAGAATCCAGTCCTTGAGTTGTGTATTATAACTGCGTTGAATCTCTGGATCTTTGAGAAGTTGAAGGAAGTCAGATGAAGGACCCTCTCCTTTGGCCATCAATGTATCGATAAGGTCGATACAAGCAGCGTCTTCTGCTTCTTTTGCTTTATTCTTCAGCTGTCGATACACTCTGTCATCAACGAGCTCTGCAGACTGTACATGAGTCAGAATGACCTGGAAATCTGCGCCGAGCCACTCGACAAGTTTCACCTTGTTCTTCCTTAGTATTTTCACTGAGGATTCCTGTCAAAGGAAGTTGCAGGTATTTTTTTTCTTTTTCAATATGTATCAAGCGTAACAATAATAACATGTGACCAAGGTACACCGTACACCTTATTCTGAGTTTCTATTTGCCAGAAAACCTTGAGTATTTACCTGATTGGAAGCCATGGTCTTCTCTGGATGAGGCACAGCTGACAAGCAAAGAAGGAATTTAGTCTTATTGTGATGATGAAAAAAGCATTTACATTTTACTGTATGTAGGCTACTCATCAGCTTGTACTGTATACAACACATGTATACCGTATACATACGGTATGTATACAAACATGCTGCGTGTCTGGTAAGTGGGGATTGGTATTTTACCTATATTCAAAATGTATATTTCCACGTATTGCCCGGCTTGGTTGAATGCCTGATTCTGATTGGTCGAGCGCTGAAATCAGCGGTGAATTATGAGCGTATAATGACCGCTTCGCTCTATAATTCACCGCTAATCAAAGGCTCAGAGCAGCTGCTGTATTCAGGCTGCACTGTGTGTTTTTAGTGCCGTATCCAACATGGCAGCCATGTAAACAAACACACAGCGACATTTACAACCAAACATTGCTCTGAAAAATGTTTTAAAAACCATTTGAGGCGAGAAATAGACGACGCATTGACAGAAAATGGATTCTATTTGACCAGCACTTCCTTGTTTTCCAAGGCGACCGTGTTGCGCTCGGAGGGGACTCACTTTCAGCCGTCTAGCTGTAAACAAGGAAATACTTTGTTTTGTTTTCATTATTAATTTTATGTATTAGCCGGGTAATAAGTGCTATAATGTCTTGCTGCTTCGTCATTATGGCTTATATGGACACTTCGGGCTGATAATTCCCCTCGGCTCCGCCTCGGGGAATTATCACCCCGTCGTGTCCATATAAGCCATAATGACCGCGCAGCAAGACCTTATCGCATACCTATGGTATAGCAACCTAACTCAGAGATCAGGTTGGGTATAGGCAGTAAATGAAATAAATACATACAAAATGGGAGGATGTATAAATCATCTGTTATTTAAAAGGTGACAGTAGCTTAGTTTTGAGGTTGTATTAGTCTTTGTGTGCCATTCACATCAACACCATTAGCCTATATTCCACCACCACAAGTCCACATTGTGTTATAGGTTGCATTATGTGCTGGCATTAAATGTTGTGCTGATTTGCCTCTAGATGGCAGTATATCTCCATTCACATGTTGCTGAACTGCTAGATGTGCCCCTAGTCCGGCTGCCAACTTAGCATTTATGGCATAGGTATGATATTTGGTATATAGTTTTTTTTTATTGGCTAAAATGTTGTCTATATATATATACGTTCATGAAACCACCTGCTGACCGCCTGTCAGCATTGAGCAACTTTATTTATAGGGGGTAAAAGTTTGTCCTATTCACTTACTATACACTATACTATAAAGGAGAGAAATACCCCCTGAAAATCTGCTTTAAGTAGCATGTGAGGGGTCAGACTAGGCGTTTATAATTATTCTATAATTATTTATATTTTTGTTTGTCTGTTTTTAGGCCAAGGAATGTTTTTCATGCCAAACCAATGCTTTCAGAATAAGCCCCTAGTTTGACCCCTCAGGCCCTCACATGCTACTTAAAGCAGATTTTTGGGGGTATTTCTTTCCTTATAGTTATACTGTATAGTAAATGAATGGGCCTCACACTTTTACCCCCATAAAAGAAATTGCTCAATGCTGATAGGTGGTCAGCAGGTGGATTCATGACTGTATGTATATACGGTAGACAATATTTTAGGCCAATAAAAAAAAAAACTATATACCACATTTCATACCCCACCTCAGCCCTGACAAAACTGTCAAAAGTGATGACTCATCACTAAACCATATTTTTGTGCATTTGTTTTTAGGCCAAATAATATTTTTCATGCCAAACCAATGCTTGGAATGGATTCAGAATAATTATAAACCCCTAGTCTGACCCCTCACATGCTACTTAAAGCAGATATAAATAAAATTGCTCAATGCTGACAGGCGGTCAGCAGGTGGTTTCGTGAATGTATATATATAGACAACATTTTAGGCCAATAAAAAAACTATATACCAAATATCTATGCCATAAATGGCAGCCGGACTACCCTTAAACCCTTTCACTTTCTATCTCAAGCATCAACTAAACTACGTTTTCTCTACCTTTAGTTCAATTCAAACCACAGAATGTGACCTTGTCTCAGTATTATACTTATACATAAATACATGTAACACACCTGGATGTGCTCATGCTTCTCTCAATTAACCATATTCTGTACATGTAAAATATGACCCATATTGTATGTCATGATAAAGAAATACATACAATAGTCTTGTTTAAGACACATTCTGCTCAAGTGATGTGGTGACACTGGATGAGTCTGTAGGCCTATGCTTGTCACACTATCAATGTATGATGTTAAATACTATAGGCCATATAGAAAGGGGTTTCCTGGTGAGTGACAAACAGTACAGTACTGTACATTACGGCATAGGCCCATGCATGTCTGTAGTGTTTTTTTTTATCACATTCACATGTGCTTATAGTCGGTCAAAACAGAGAAAATATCTTACCTTAAGGCTTGATGGCTTGAGGCTCACAGACGAGAGTCAAAGAGAAAGAAGCTGAACAAAATTTCGGATAATGTTAAGATGGCGTTGCAGCTCTGTGCATCTGATGTGTGAAACTGTACGTCCTGGCTGTGTGTGTTTATTTGTTTCACTTTAGTGTCATTGTACTGGTGCCGCACAATAACTGGGTTCTGGACTTTGGACTTTGTGCTTTTATTCAGCCTTGAAGATTTTATACAAGCAGAGGTATCATTTGAGGGTGGCAAAACCTTGAGGGTGGCAAAAAGAAAGATAGCACCTGGGGCTGATTAATATTATGTTGGCAGACAAGACGTGTCTGTAACAATTCTGTATTCCCAATAAAACATTGACATGGCGTGACAATGTACTGTAAACTACAAACAGGTGACTCTAAACTTGGTATGAGGCAATACCACCGATATACTGTATAATGAGGCTACACTAGATGCAGAACATTCCATTATGAAATACACCTGAGTATACCCGAGTGAACAACATGTGCATGAGTGCTCACAAAGATGTAAAGGTAATCATTTAAATAACAATGAACATTTAGCCTATACTCTCCAGTAAGCTGACTTGAGATATTGACAGCCAATCATCTGATACCAGTTACAGTACTTATGGCACTCATCATCACCAAACAATCTGGACTTTAGACTTTAGCACAATGTCTATACAATTATTTGAATGCATTCATTTGCACACGTACATGTGTGCTCGGTAACGCCGAACTACTAAGCTTTATATTGAAGTATTGAAGAACTTAACACTTCTTATTACTACTTCAAATCAAAAATACACCTGAACTTTAGATCATAGACAGACTTGTTTACAAATTAGTTCAGACATTTGAGACTCATTTAGCTATGGATGTGACATGTATTCCATTTGGGGCACATGTATTTTTTTGGGGGCACAAAGGAAATCTAGATTTATTAAAAGCAACCCATTATAATTTGGGTGTGCTGCTGTCAAACCCCACATTATACAATCAATTCAGCTTCATGCTAATCAAGTTTGATGGCCACAGCTATGTATACTCTTGACAATTAAGTGTTGGTTATGGCACAACTACAGATGAGCTCAGTGACTGGAGTGTGTCTGTCTCAGAGTTCTCATCTAAAGCAGGGGTTCCCACACTTTTTTGTCTCAGCGCACCCCATGAATATATCTTTAATCCGAGGCACCCTTACATTATAATTTTCACTCCCAGCACCTTATATTTATAGCATATCGTCGTTGTCGGGTGGAAACCTTGTATGTCCAAAACCGTTCGTTTTGTATTTATCATCTATAAAATGTACTAAACTAGTGAAAACAGCAGATCTACAAGCACACAACGCTTTGCATCGCGAGGCGTTGTGTGCTTGTAGATCTGCTGTTTTCACTAGTTTTGTGTGACAGTCTTGTATGATTAAGCAGGGCTTTGCTTTACCAAAATACATACACATTTGACACTTGGATATACAAGGTTTCTGCCCGACAGTGACGATATTTTAGTGCTTATGTTGCGAGGTAAACGTTGAGATAATAGCCATTTTGGTTAGAACTGACTGAAAATAACTTTGTACTTCAAGTTTAAAATGATACTATTAAATATTTTTTCAAGTGTCCAAATAAATTCCATATAATTATCAAATTATCTCGCGGCACCCTTGGACTGCCGTCACGGCACCTGCAGGGTGCCCCCTCACCCACTTTGAAAACCCCTGATCTAAAGACTACAGGAATTAAGACCACCTGCAACAGCGACAAGACAATAATCTATCTATCCCATACAGTAACAAATACCCAGCCATGTCAATATACTGTACATTTTATATGAGTTAAAAAAGGACCCCAATTGAATCCTTTTAGTTGACCTTGCACCAGTTAACTGTACTGTCATGAAACTATCTTTTCCTTCAAACTCTAAGTCATCCATCAATCAATCAATCAATCAATCAATCAAGCAATCAATCAAGCAATCAATCAATCAGCCAGCCAGCCATGACATCCCTCCACTTAATCCACGTAAAATAAATTGTTAGCCTACCATGTTCAATTACGTAAAAAAAAAGCACCAAGTAGTACATTGTATTTATTTATTTTGAGTCATGCATACATTTTTTTATTTTATGCCAATAATAGGGTAAACAAATAATTGCCCTCCCCAACAGGAAGGAGGGAGGACTCTTTGCAATGATTTAATGTCCTATGGTTGACTAACTGCACCGACAGGGTGGGAGTTTTCCTGAATGTCGTAGCCAGACAGGATGCGTTGATCTTCCAGTTGCATGAAAGGGGAATGCCTTCCGTGTTATGAAGGGCCTCTCAGACGCAGCACCAGGTGGAGGGTGGAGCAGTCCTGAATGTTGTAGGAAGACAGGGTTCGGCCATCTTCCAGTTGCTTGCCGGCAAAGATCAGCCTCTGCTGGTCAGGGGGAATGCCCTCCTTGTCCTGGATGCAGGCCTTCATGTACTCAGTGGTGTTGTTTGGCATGAGCGTAAGGGTGAGGGTCCTGCCAGTGAGGGTCTTGACAAAGATCTGCATATTTGCACCTGTATGAAGAAAAGAAAACATCGAGGGCTCAGGAAAACTATGATATAGTAATATGAAAGTCTTGTGACTTCTGTGCCATTCAGTAAGCTTTACTTTCAGCTGTTTTATTTGATCCTTACAATTGAAGAATGAAAATGGAATGACAGAGAAACGTTAATTATTTTCATTTGTAGAATTCATCACTTATTTTACACTGTAGAAAGTCCCAAATGGACTGAAGCTGTCAAATGGAATGATGCCCTCATACTAAAGTTAACATGTTAGGCTGTTTGTTGTATGATGCAGGAGGCAGAGGAGAGGGCGGCAATGGCAGTAATGACTTGGCCAAGTTAGCCTCGTAAACCGCCCTCTTCCGGAAACCATTTCATTTCCTACTGGATTACGGAAGTTGGTCCTTTACTAGGCTAGGGCCAAGTTATTGTGCCATGTAGCAAATAGCAATGTATATTTCTGTTAGGAAATGGCATGATGGACCCCCACAAAAAGACCACACAAAATATCGACATGCGTAGATGTGCCCTTTTGTGTTTGAGTGCCTGCCCTTTCAATGCACTCTGCACGGCCCTGGTCTAATTGAAATGTGCATTACATTACGAACGAATGTGTTAATGTCATCGTTAAACAGAAAATGGTGTTTTACTCAACCCAAATTTTTTTTTTGCTGTACGGTCTCAGCTAAATTAACGACAAACACTCAAAATAAAACAAGTTAACCTAGTGTGCCTAATCATTGATTTCGTTTTAAAAGAGAAGCACTAACAAACATCCCAGTAATACTTACAATTTGAGCGGCTTCTGTTAACAGCTGTCAGAAATGGTCTCTCTCGTCTCCGCAGGAACTATACTGAAAGGGGCCACAACGTTGGTATTTATACGTGATGTTGTGATGTGTTGAGTGTTCGAGTTCTAAGACATTCTACAAATGCTTGTTTAAACATTATAGTGTGTTTAACTGGTTCTTAAAAAATGTCCACAGAGGCTGCAGCTCTCATGACCTGTGGAAGGACATTCCATAATGTTGCTCGGGGACACTTTGAACTTTAGGCTTCCCAGGCTGGCTCACTAACCATGCAACTATGGGGCTGTTAAGTATGACATCATTTTGTAGGCAGAGGAGAATTTCTGCCCCCAGTTTCCGTGAATCTTTTTACTATTTTTACTATTTACACATTTTTCTTCTCTTTGTTGTTGAAAGGAAAGTGTTAGAATTATACTTTAGTCGTTATTTTTGTCTTGGATCTGTTGAAAATAGCGAGGGACAGAAAATGATCTGGGGGCAGATTCTCCTCTGCCTACAAAATGATGTCACAGCTTAAAAGCCCTGGACCCTGGTCAGCTGTACCTTAGAGCAGGGGTTTTCAAAGTGGGTGACCAGTCCAGGGGTGCCGCGAGATCATTTGATAATATTTGGAATTTATTTGGACACTTGAAAAAAAAACATTTAGTATCATTTTAAACTTGAAGTACAAAGTTATTTTCAGTCAGTCCTAACCGAAATGGCTGTTATCTTAATGTTTTCCTCTCAACATAATTGGCTATTCTCACTATTTTAAATCGTTTTTAAAATAAAACACAAAAAGAGAAGGTTTTGGACATACAAGGTTTCCACCCAACAACAACGATTTCATGTAGGGGTGCCTCGGATAAAAAAATATATATTCATGGGGTGCCCTGAGACAAAAATGTTTGGGAACCCCTGCCTTAGAGTCCTGCTGGGCATGTATGGTTATAGCAGGTCAGTGAAGGGTCCTGGACATCACCGTCTATAATGTTTGTATGAGGCTCCACTGGCAGCGCTGGTGGACGAAAGTACGAAAGGTGCTTTTGGGCTGCCCAAGGATAAGGGAGGAATGGCATTGTCGAACTTGAAAGAATACTTTAACCCATTCAGGGTTTCACTTAAATGGAGCTCAGTTAGTCTGCTCTTGAGAGACTACTATGTCAGTGGTTCTCAAACCTTTTCATGTGAAGGACCCCCAAAATTATATGTATTTGGCCACGGACCCCCATCTCAAAATATTTAGTTCCAGGGACCACCCAGAAGCAAGATTTGAGTTACAAACGTTTGCTCTAAAAATACATATATTCAAAGATTTGCACATGCACATTTTCACGACTTTTTCAAAAAATAGCAGATCTACAAGCTCGCAGCGCGGCACTCGGTGCCGGGCTGTGAGCTTGTATATCTGCTATTCCTAGTATGCTGGTGTAACCCAGGATATATTGCAAAAAGGAAGGATATTGAAATGGATCAGGGAGGGGGGCAAATACCAAATTTGGTGTCAAATAAAGAACTGGGAAAAAAAAATAGAGAAAGATTCGGACCTGATTACTAAATTTACAATTGAAATTTGGAATACCATAGTTAAGAAATACAAATTGGAAGAAGAAAGAAAGATCCTGGGCTGGCTGACACATGACCCAAACGTCAAACCTGGCGTCATCGACCAAGGATTCAAACAAAGGAGTAGTTCACCCCCAAAATGACTGTTTTTATATTGATTACTTATGCCATGGAGAGTAGAGTTCAATATTATTTTTAGTTTTTTGTCACATTCCTAAGACAAAAATTTGATTCGAGTAAATTTACCCCCATTGATTCCTGATGGGGACCCATTTCGTAACGGGTCCCCATCCGGAACGAATGGGGGTAAATTTATTGTTATCAAATTTTTGTCTTAGGAATGCGACAAAAAACTAAAAATATTATTGAACTCTAGTCTTCATGGCGTGAGTAATCAAAAGAAAACAAGTCATTTTGGGGGTGAACTACTCCTTTAATTGAGAATGGGCAGATGCAGAGTTTTGGTGATTTACTGGCAACATATGATCTGGACAATCATGAGTTTTTCCAAATCTAGAGATAAGGGACTACTATGTATAAGAGATTTAAACTGCTTCAATGAACCCACTAATTAAGATAATAACTCCAAAGATCAGAGGAAAAGTCACAGCAGAGAAACAACCATGCTGGAGATTATGTGGATAGATGGATGCGGACCACGAACATTGTTCAATTGATTTCATAGACAGCTTTAGACTTAATTTAACAACACTAGGCATATCATCAAGTTTTGTGTAAATGAATGTCTTGACTTATATGTTCATGTGTATTTTCAGAAATCCACACCAAACCGATTTTGTTCTCTCCAGAATAGGGATGTTATAGCCTAGGGTCCAATTGGTTAATATAAAAAAAAAAGAAAAGTCTCTGTTACACAAATAACTGGCGGCCCCCATGCAATGTTTGTAATTGCATAAAACAGAACAGATTTAGAGTAGCTATAATAACACATCTTGGTTGTGTACAGTAGCTATGCTACACCTTCTTGTACAATTCACACACACACAAACACATGTATTTTTTCCACGGTTTTGCAACCCATTTTCTCACCCAGTGCCAACTACCTAACCTGTAGTCCTGGTTTCCGCTCTCCCCCTGCCGCGCCAGGGGAATTGTGGAGCACCTGGCTGGCTACGGAGAGGTAGTATAGAAACCAGGACTACTGCATGTTTTTGTGAGGGCATCTACCCTATAGGAGACACGGGGAGAACATGCAAACCACACACAGAATGGCCCTATCGCCAACCCCACCTAGGGCGTGGGCTGATGACGCGGAGGGAGGAACACGCCCCCAGCACCCACAGCGTCACCCAGCAGGAATCGAACCCAGGACCTTCTAGCTGTGAGGCGAAGCGCTAACCACTGCGCCGCCGTGCCCTCTTGTAATACATGTAATACATGTAATACATGTATTTTGGCAGAAGTTGCCATGCATACACTCAATGCATATGTCACGTTTTTTTTGCGTCTCAGAGAATTAGAGAAACGGAGCGCTTGCCGTGCCGCACAGGGCGGAACAAGCGGTCGCCACAACAACGTCCTCCAGGCGGAGCCACTCGATTGTCCACGACATTGCAAGCGGCGCGAAGGCCAGCGGACCTTGGTCCTGCTCTTCGCCCCCGAGCGCCGCAGGCGCGAGTGGCCGCGAAGAGCGGGCCAGGGCCGCGCGGCCGGCGGAGCGCCGCGCGAGTTACGAAGCCGTGGTGAATGCAATCGTTATATTTATGCCCAGGCCGTAAGGCCTGGGCAAGCCCACGATAAACGCCCTGTCCAAGTGACTACAATGGAGCTAATGGCTAAGCTAGGCTAGGCTAGGCTAGGCTAGGCTAGGCTAGTAAATAAAGAAAGAGAGTCGCAAACGAGTGACGTCAGCGCCTTCACTATTGAATGGCTGCGTCGCCATCTGGTGGTGATTAGTGTGTGGTGAACTACAAAACGAGCGCTCTTACCACAGTCTCCCTGAGTTACCCAGTTACCCTGTAACACATACATTCAATGTCCATACATGAAAGTTAGATAGCATTTTTACGTTAACGTTTTTCACTGAATAGGTGCTGGGTCTACCTACGTTATTGTTTCTTATATTACTATTTCTATGCATTTGATGCTTATTGTAAGTCACTCTGGATAAGAGCGTCTGCTATTAAAATGCCTAAATAGTAAATTGTAAAATTGTTGAGGGCGTATACTTGCCGAGGTCAGTCCATCTCTTAAACACTCTAATAATTCAAATGCCAAGTGAATTTGCCATTTGGCAAAATAGCAGATCTATAAGCTCATAATGCTTCACTTCGCACCACGCTGTGATCTTGTAGATCGGCTATTTTCATTAGACTATTATAATTTTGTATTTATGTAATGTCTTGGTTTGCTTTGTTTCTCTGTTTTAAAATGTACACAATTATTGTGAATTAATAAATAAAGAAAAAAATATATAAAACACATTTTGAAATAGGCCTATTTATATATTTTTTTAAATATCGGAAAAGAAATGGGATTTTTACTCCAGTCGTGACCCATAAAAATTGGTCCATGACCCACAAATGGGTCCCGACCCACTGTTTGGGAACCGCTGCTGTACACTGTGTAATATACTAGCATTCTTCTGTGCTGACTAAAACCTCTGGCATCTGGCAACCCCACGGGCGCATGAATGATGATTATGCTGACGACTAGTGGAACTGCTTCTGGTATCTGGCAACCCTGGCTGCACACAACAGGAAAAGCAGCTGATCACCAATGTGATCAATGGAAGCCGACAGACAGATTTTACGGAAGGCAGACAAACAGACACCCACTGTGTGAATTTGGACAACAATGCCGCTCAACCTGAATGATCTGACCGTGGAGGGACTTTAACTGGGTTGTTATAGCAGGTAAATGGTTTAGACTGCTATTAAAAATACCACCATAAGCTTGTTGACTGTCTGTCACTGCGTGCATGGGTCATGTTTTGAGCTATAGCCCTAGAATGTCTCAGTCTGTATATGATATAACACTTCCAAATATGAATATTACACAATTAATGGTTATGTGTAATAGATCACAGATAATCGAGGGCTTGTTTTGAGGTCGTGGTTTTTGTAAAGTCACATTTAGACAGGAAGAAAGTCCACTTTCACTGACATACAGACTGAGACAAGACCAGACCAGAGAACCCACTATAAGCAGGTTGCTGTGCTGTCTCTGGCTGCTATAGCTGGTTATGCTAACTTGTAGCTAAAGTTGACATATGGCATATGGTTCGATATTGTTTCATTGTTGTGTGTGTATGGCTGCTGTGTTGCCGAATTGTAGCGAAATGTACACGCCTTTGAACATCAAAGAAAGCAGCGTCGCCATTATATATCAGCATGAGCTGGCATTTATAGCTGTTGTTTCTTTTGAAAGGTGCAGCAGCTCAGAGTTAGCCTGGCTAATAATATTAATAATAATGATGAAAAAAAGAACAGATCTATAAGCTATCAATAGCTTGTAGATCTGTTCTTTTTTTTTGTGCCGACCCTCGCGAGAAGTGTACAGCCACCCACCACCACACACACAGTAAAGGCTAAATGAATAGCTATAGCTCTATAAGTAATGCAAGCACAATTATTAGACAACACACAACAGCAACATGCTGCTTAGTAGTTGTTTGTACTATTTGACATGATTGATAACCTTATAGATTAGTTATTACTTTGAGAAAGTGGGTCAGGATGAATCATGTCAGTTTTATTTGCAACAGCTCCTGTCTCTATCTATCTATCTATCTATCTATCTATCTATCTATCTATCTATCTAACTGTAGTGTGCAAGTAGATACATTGTAGTTAGGATTGTTTAGAAGGAAAAGTATTGATTTTATGTTATACCTTGTAATAGCCTACCAGAAGAGTCGCCAGAAAGAAACTCGCTTGAGCTGATGGTTTATGCCTTTTGATTGATTGATTGATTGATTGAGGTGTTTATTAGATGTTTTGGATAGGAAAAGGTACAGTTTCATGACAGTACAGTTCACTGATCGTGTAAGGCAAGGCTTGTTTGTTATTTTCCTTTGAGATCCTTAATATCCTTATATAGCCTACCTCTGTAAACTATGCCTAAAGGGTTAAACCTAACCTTATTCCCAACCTTAACCTCAG
Source organism: Nannobrachium achirus (assembly GCF_963921795.1). Classification (NCBI taxonomy): domain Eukaryota; kingdom Metazoa; phylum Chordata; class Actinopteri; order Myctophiformes; family Myctophidae; genus Nannobrachium; species Nannobrachium achirus. The sequence continues at coordinate 6,211,295 of NC_137820.1, read as the reverse complement.
TAAAACGGTGCCAAAACCTAACCCTGTTAGTAATCTTAACCTCAGAAAGATATGCGTAATCCTAAAGTTATTTCTAACCTTATTCACAGTAAAACAAATACAAGAATAAGAATCTCTGCAAATTTCTTTCCGGTGACTTTACCGGTTACCATACCTTGTACAATTAACACCAAGCCAGAATTACTCAGCACACATGTTGTACCATAACCAACTGTATACTCAAATTTGAGCTCATTTTGTAGGCATGTTGGCAGTGTTTGAGTTGTTGTGGGCTTCCTGCCAAGGCCAGTCCATCTTTATCACAGAATAGTGATAACTCAACATGACACAATGCTCCCTGTTACAGCAAGTGAATTATGTCATTATAAGACATTAAGGTCCGCTGCGCTGTGACATCGTTTCGCTATACAGCTGCCAGAAATGTGTCATTGTTGATCTTGGGCTCATTTCTCCAGACACGTGTTGACTGTCCACAACACACGTGTTGACTGTCCACAACACACACAGCGTTGGTTCTCAGTAAGTTGGGGTCCGGGGACCCCCAGCAAGGGTCCTTGAGGGGTCCCTCTCAATATATACAGCAGCAGTACACCCCCTCCCCTGGCTGCTCAAATCCTCTCAAGGACCCTTGGGACTTTGAGAACCACTGGTGTGTATATGGAATCCATAAGGGTCCATTTGGTTCCTTTAGCTGGGGGACCCCCTGGAACCCCGTCCTCCTGAGGGGGTCCAGTGTCTAAGACCAAGGAGCACACCTTGTGAGGCAACACAGATCATATATTAATACAGTATTATTACACACACACATCATTGTTTGTGTAATAATCAGGGCTCAACAATATGTCCGTACACGGACATTGACAATGTGTCGTCCGTGGCAAAGACTTGGCCTGGTCCGCAGGGGCGTCACACCAAATTCTGGGCCCTGGGTACAAGGACTCACTGCGGGCCCCCCATAAATGTTAACTATTGAAAAATAGCAGATATACAAGCTCACTGCGAGCTTGTAGATCTGCTATTTTTGAAAAAAAAAGTGAAAAAGCGTGCAAGAAACCCATGTTTCCATGTCAGTGATGCTCAAACTTTTTCATGTGAAGGACCCCCAAAATGATATGAATTTGGCCACGGACCCCGATCTCAAAATATTTAGTTCCAGGGACCCCCAGAAGCAAAATTTGAGTTAGAAATCTTCGCTTAAAAAATACATAAATTCAAAGATTTTCACACATTTTCACAACTTTTCAAAAATAGCAGATCTACGAGCTCGCAGCGCGGCACTCGGTGCCGCGCTGTGAGCTTGTATATCTGCTATTTTTCAATAGATAAAGTTATTTAGGGCCCCTCCACCTTGGGCCCTAGTAACTCAGTCCCACTTTCCTACCCCTTGTGACGCCCCTGCTGGTCCGTGGCAAACCTTTTACACACCGTTATAATGTTCTTATTTTGATCATAAGACCCAATTACTGAATGTCAGTCTCCAGTCTTTCTTCAGAATATGTAGGACACTGATTTACCTGCGACACTCTGAAACATATAGGACAGTGTTTCTCAAATGTTTTATTTTCAAGGACCGCCCCATAACCAAATGAACCCGTTTGGTTGCATTTGTGCACTCTCAGAGTCACAGACCTATCTCTATCTCTTTATTATGTGTTTCTGGTAATGTTATTGTCTGCTCATTTTTTATGTCTCTAGCTGGCAAAAATTGAATTTTGACCACCACCCCTACTGGATAATTTGGCTACTCATGAAATACAATTAAAACTATATCTATATTTTGTTGTTGAAAAACACATGCCCCCCTCACACATTAGAAGGAGAATATCAGTCACCAGAACCAGGCAAGTGAGTTCTCCATGTTTCTGTCATGGTTAAACACTTGAGTTTGAAGTTCCAATGGGTTTGTATGTATAGGAACTATAGGAACAATCTACATATTGAATCAAGCAACTTAAAAACGGTATGTGGGGGAGGCTCACACACACAGTAGCGCTCGCACATGTGCTCCTTCTTTCCCTCTACACCAAATCTCTCCACCGTAAATAAAGTGAGTACTGTAAGTAGGTCAGGAGAGGCTTATTGTCGGCATCAGCCAGGGTTTCACAATGCACTGCTAGTACTAGTATAGACCCCTGGGAGATGGATGGCTGAGGTGAACGCAACACCTACCATCATCTCCCAGTACTCACCGCACGACTTGCACCCAAGTCATGCTACTAAAATGTTATATAGTAGTAATATAACATGTCATACTATCTATTGTATGAATCAGGGGTGTCCAAAGTGCGGCCCGGGGGCCAAATGAGGCCTGCAGGACAAATTTAATACGGCCCGCAACTTCATTCCTAAATTTTATTATAAACGGCCGCCAGCACCGCCAGAAGAATATTTTCCCGGAGTATAATTTTGTCAGGATTGTTCCCTGTTGTCTCATTCTGAAGGGGTCAAAGAAATTGTGTTTTTTGAACATCTGGTTACATTTGGTAATGTGAAATAAGGTTATTTGTGTTTTGTTCAGAGCACACACCTGACAAAAGAACATTGATATTAAATATTGATGATGATAGTTAAATAAAATAGTTTAAATGCGATGCATATGCATTTGACTTTGTTACGATCTGACCAAAAGTTCATTATATCTAGATATAGTCGGCCTTTGGGTGTTTTAATATTTTCTAATTATTACTTTTTAAAGGAGTAATAAGTAACTAATAATTACTTTCCTAAGTAACATTGCCCAAGCCCCGTTCAAGCCACCTCTCATTTTTCCACTGCCATGACATAGCACTCTGTTTTCAGCTTAAAGAACTGGGGGTGGTGGTGTGGTGTGGTGGGGGGGTGGGGGTGGGGGGGGGGGTGTAAATTCCATTGGCTCCAGAAAATGTGGAGCCGGGAGCCTGCAGATCACGAGTCAGAGCAGAGGTTCTCCTCGGCTGGCTGGGCTGTTCTCAGGGCCCGGTCCACCAGGCCGGTCACATGATGGCACACATTCTTAAAGCGTCTTCTGATGCTGAGCAGAGATGAACCGTGATATTGTGTGTGTGTGTGTGTGTGTGTGTGTGTGTGTGTGTGTGTGTGTGTGTGTGTGTGTGTGTGTGTGTGTGTGTGTGTGTGTGTGTGTGTGTGTGTGTGTGTCGCGCGCACACGTGCACAATGCACATGTGTATGTACAGTATATGTGTGTGTATATCTTCTCATCATGCTTAGCTTTACAGTTATACAGTATTACTGTAGCCCAACGCGTGAGCAGAACGCACTCGACTTTCCTCTGCCACACACAGCTCTCTCTCAGAAGCCTTTGCTGTGTGCACTGCCTATACTGTACTATACTGCGTGGCTCTGAGACATGGCAATACATCTCTGAGTCGCAGATCTTTCCCCGGGTCAAAGCAAGTAAGTGTAATGGTTCACGGACGAGACTTAAAGTCTCTTTTTTTCTATACATTCTGTGATAGTTGAGATGGAGAGATCATGGGGGTGACGGACGGACAATGCGGACATCCTTGAATTCGAACCCGCGATGTGCTGTCAGGCTACTTTAGAGCCTAAGTCTCTTCTTGAAAGATTGGAATCCTTTTTCCCGATGGGACAGCATACCTTTTATTAATGGGGGTGAAAGTGATATGTTTTTGTTACAAATGGGTGTTAATTATCCCTATAATAGTAATCATCGCTTTATCATCGTTATTATGATGTTTGTCTCTCCAGCTCTTTAGTATATATCAAGGCCCATTAAAAGGCTTGTCGATATAATACAAAGTTCTAGGTAATTTCATTTTGAAAGAAATTAAGCCTCATATTTGAATGACTGTGGCACTGTGAGCCTTATGTGTCAGATATCTTCTCAACCAGTTCTCAACAAGTAAGAGCGATATTATCTCAGAATCACTTGAAGTCACTTATTGTACAGTATACAGGCCAAGTCTTGATTGAATTACGAATCTTTCATGAGTCCGTGTTGCTTGTACATGTACAGTATCTCTTAACACGAAACAATGAATGGCCTTTCTTCTCCTACAAGCTCCATATTGTGTGTATATCTTTCCATTCGTCTTTTTTATGATTTTCACCTAAACGTCCTGTCTGTGTCACAAGTACTTTTATGACCCCACAGACTGTCACCCTTGCTCTCTCGTCCTCCTGACCCCATTGTTGTAACTTTAGTGTTGAATCAGTTTAGCTAATTTCATTTCCTGCACTGGAACTTAACCGTTTAAGACCTGAGGCCGATTGTACAAATGTCTTGTACAAACATGTGTTGCTACTGTATATATCAGTGGACAGTGGTGCTCAAACCTTTTCCAAGTCAGTCACCCCCAAATGATATATTATGTAAAAATAGCAGATCTACAAGCTGGGTAGTGCAGCACTAAGTGATGTCTTAAAAAATATACATCAAGACATGATGACGTCAAACAACATCTCTTTTGCTCTGCACAGCTGTCTGTGAGATAACTAATCAGACACAAACAGCGGTATAGCTGGGTCCTGGGTCGTAAACACTACAGTATGTCGCCCCTGGCTCTGAGATGCTCTAGTCTACATTGACAATAGTTTGTCTTCTGCCAGGCAAGATGTTGTCTGCACCTTCTTAAAAAAACTGTAGGCTAATTGATTGAAGAGCAATCACCAGTCACACACTTAACCACACTTTCCTTTCTTCTTTTCTTTAACTTTATTTACCCAGGGTAGGTACAGGATAGGTACAGGTAGCTAGGGTAGGTACAGTATGCTTAGAACGATTGCTCTTTTTCATCATCGCCCTGCTCCACACAACACGGACACACACACACACACACACACACACACACACACACACACACACACACACACACACACACACACACACACACACACACACACTCACACACACACACCATTAAAACCTGGAAACTGACGAGTATAATCACAGTCTGTCTGATACGGTTAGCCAATGAGCAGTTGGGCACTGAACCTGGAAGGAACCACTGGGCCACAAACACACTCTTCCAATCTTTAGGCCAGTAGAGGTCTTTGCACACTGCTGCGTTTTTCGGGCTGAATATCGGGGTGTATTTCGTAGCGCGTATTCATTTTCGGACCAGGCTAGGACTGTCACGATTATGACATCTTACATGACGATTAATTGTCACTCAAATAATTGCGATTAACGATTTAATTGTGTTTTTGTCATTGACAATGACATTTCTGTTTGGCTTTTAGGCTTTGAAGTTGCACATGGCAGATATGACACCTAAATATACAAAGAAATTACTGGCATATCTGACAACTTTATACTTAAAAAAGAACATTGATAGTGGGAATAGCCGATCTACAAGCTCACAACGACGCGTTGTGAGCTGGTAGATCTGCTATTTCCACTATTTCAGAAAATGTTTGTAAATGTGTGAACATTTTTCAACATTCACGATTATGACGATTATGACAAAATATTTGCGATCATGTCAAATAATTGCGATTAGACAATTATGTATTAATTGTGACAGCCCTAGACCAGGCTTGATTTTTTTCGATTTTTGCAAGTGTTGCCACTGGGTCTTTGCTCTCTCACTTCTTGGCCTGAAAAATGCTTTCGAGGATTTCGGATTTCCAAAACGCAACGAGAAATCGCAGTGCAGTGTGCAACCAGCTTTAGGCCATCGCTGCCCCTCAAACCCTCTAGACTGATACACTATTTTATTTAGTCTACACCGTATGCTGCAAACATATCCCATCTACCAGCTAGCTCACTCACAGTGAGCTGTGAGCTTGTGATGTGTCGTTTCAACTCGTCAGTATTTACTGCGGTTTTCCTGAAAGCTTTCCCTGTTTTGCCTTTCACATTTTTTATGGAGAATGGAGCATGTTTGTTGCAGAAACTCGAAAATGTCCAGATAAGTTAAGTCAGATAAGGTCATAAAAATAGCAAAAGAAATAGCTGATCTACAAGCTCAATGTTCTGCAAATACCCTGACAATCAACTGTCTTGCCATAATGGCAGGTAGCTTGTAGGTCAGTTACAAGCTGTGATCAGCTATTTTCGGTGAACAGAATAGGGAACAGAATAGGGAACAGAATAGGGAACAGAATAGGGAATGCTGGGGTTTCAGATCACAGAGGACTTCACAAAAGTCATGTGAATGGATGCTGTGTGTGTGTGCGTGTGTGCGTGCGTGCGTGCGTGCGTGCGCTCCTTGGATAACCAGCTCCTCCTCCCCTGTGTGTGTCCAGACTACTTCAGTTCACTATGGCTGTGTAATGTCTGGAACGCTCCCGCGTCGCGTTAGATTTGAACCATTGAAACCATTATTTTATGCTTTAACTATTGAAAAATAGCAGATACAAGCTCACAGCGCAAGTGCCGCGCTGCGAGCTTGTAGATCTGCTATTTTTTTTTTTATCGTGAAAAATGTGTGCAAGTCTTCGAATGTCTTTGACCCGATCTTTGACCCGACTTCTAAATCCTTCCTCTAAATCAGCTGTTCTCAAACCTTTTCATGTCAAGGACCCCCAAAATTACAGGTACATTTGGCCACAGACCCTCCTCCATCTCAAAATATGTTGTTCCAGGGACCAAAAAAAAGTAACGATTTTTCAAAAATAGCAGATCTACAAGCTCGCAGCGCGGCACTTGGTGCCGCACTGTGAGCTTGTATATCTGCTATTTTTCAATAGTTAAAGCATTACCATCGCTGGCCCTCAAACCCTCTAGACCTGATACACTATTTTTTTTTGGTCTACTACACCGTATGCTGCAAACATATCCCATCATCTGGTTCCAGGGACCAAAAAAAAAGTAACGATTTTTCAAAAATAGCAGATCTACAAGCTCGCAGCGCGGCACTTGGTGCCGCACTGTGAGCTTGTATATCTGCTATTTTTCAATAGTTAAAGCATTACCATACGGGTGACTAACCGGTCATTTTGGCCGATTTGAGATCGCAAAGTGCAATAACTCTCCCCTTCCTTCTTTTCCTAAATACTCAAGACATATGTTCTTTTTCCCCTTCCGAAACGTTTCCTAAGTATGAAATAATATACAATTCTACCACTCTGACAACACCTCCTCCCCTGCTGCCAGCGGGGGTTCTATTGTCAATAGAACAACAGACAATAGAACCCCCGCTGGCGGCAGGGGAGGAGGTGTTGCTCTCCTGGGCAAAAAGGGAGAGAATTTACCTGTCAATTTGACTGATAAATGCAGTCAGAGTGGAAGTGATTTTTCTTCAGTCACCCGAGTGTTAAATAATTCTAGGCCTCCAGTTCCCCATGGCTGTGTATTAACCAGCTCCTTCTCCTGGTTGTCTCAGGGGAGTCCAGACAGTTCCTCCATGGCAGTGTACGATGAGAACATCCTGAAGAACCCCTTCTACGTGGCGCTGGAGAAGCAGAGGCCGGACCTGTGCAGCCGCGTGGCCGAGCTCCATGGCATCGTGAGTAAACGCACCAGCTTAGAGTTCAAGGGTTCATATTTTTAGATTGTAATCAGAGAAAAGAGAGTGTTAAAATGTTTTCAGTTACTGCTTTCTATTGTTTTAGTGATTTCTGTATTTTGATTTCAGTGGTTGGGGGCATGCGTACAAGTGGCTAAATATCTATTTTTAGACACAATAGGCTGGCGATTTCTTTATTACTATTTACAGTAACACTATTGGCCCCCCATAAGTCACAGTCACATCTGCTCATGAAGGATTGTGGTGCATCTTGGGAATGGGCTTATTGTGTACTGCTTAGGGGCAGCCTCATGCAAGAATTAATGTGAATTGGGCCGCTTTGCCTGCCATACATTCAGACCACTGAATCGCTTCAGAGCAACAGATGCAGAGAAAACAACAAGGAAGTGATTTGGTACTCCATTGATGTTAACGTGTAGTGGATTTTTTAGAGCAGCATTACGGGAGATGTTTTTACTGTACACGGCGGCGCGACTCCTCATCAGCTTACGGACATCAAACAAGGTAAAAGAACGAGCGTTCGTTTTGGCTTTGAGCAGCGTTCAGAATTGGGGCGAACGGGAACGTCCGTAGCGGTAAAAGAGTTAATATTGATGACATCAGGGATCTCCATATACATAAAGTATGGGCATAAAGGGACATGGACTGACACAGAGATCTCCATAAATTCCCATTAATGTATTAGTGAATTATTTTCCCCATTGACTTGAATGGGGAAAATTCAAATGGTAAGACAGAATTCATGTGTGTGAATCGTGTCACAACACTTGCAATTTCCCAGAATTGCATATTTCTGGTTTTCTTCAGTTGCTGTTGGTAGTCATGGCTGCCAGTTCCCACCTGATGTCATGTGGGAATTCAGACTGTTCCAGACCATGCTGGATGACAGCTAGCTTGCATAACGTCTTCAGGCTAGGATTTAAGTTCAGGATGTACAGGTCAGCAGAGGTAGTGGTGGCCTGATGTGCTGCTTTGTATCCTCCATGGATGATAATACGATCTCCCACCATGCAACATTGTAGGCAAAGGCTGAATGATCATACCGTCCTTTTGGGAGAAGGTGTCCAGAAGGCATGCTCAGCCAGCACTTTGTCTCTGTGTCAAACACTGTGAGCTTGTCCTCGCTGAAGTCCCAGCCCCTCCAGCCCCCAAATACAAACATCTTTGTTCCGATGATGGTGGCAGAGTGACGTGCTGAAGGAGGTGGTGGAGAGCCTCTGGTGTTAATTAAAGACCAGGCCATTATGGTGGTGTCCAACTTGTACATGTCATTAGTCCGTTCAGTCAGCAGGGTGGCTCCTCCATACACATACATGTTCTTCTCCAGGACACAGGCTGAGTGGCACAACCTTGCTTCTGGAATAGTCCCAGAGACATTGGGCTTGAACCAGCTGTGAGTGTCGACATCAAAGGCATAAAGCACATTGCAGTAATGAGACCCTCCCCAGAGGAAGACAGTCTCTTCTACCAGCACAGTTGTGTGGTTATAGAGCCTGGAGGGAACCTCAATGGGACTTTGTCCTCTTCCATTTGTCACTGGGGGAAACTTCCTCCAACGCAAAGACACTGTGTTGAAGATGTGCACTTCTATCTGATCCATGCTGTTTCCTCCAAATGAGTACAGCTTGTGTCCAACAACCACAGCAGCGTGGTCGTATATCTTGGGTCCTCCTGTCAGATGCATCGTCCAGTGAAACATTTCACGCACCAGAATCAATAGCACTTGCCAGAAGGCAGGGCAATTTGTTGATAAAATCTGCTGAATGGCGTTCTGTTGGAAAATACAATAAAAAACATTTAAAAAGGATGTGATGACGATGTTGTGATGTCATTGTTTGATGACATCATTATATGGAATAGCTAATGACGTAATAGCAAAAATGATCTGAAATTTGCTAATACTAGAGGTTTGCTCCCGCTTCTCCCCTTTCATAGTAAGATATTATGGAATTTGGCTGACTTGGCAGAGAAGGGGGGGTCAGCTGTGAGTGACCTTCCCTAACCCTCTAAGGCCCAAAAATAGAAATACTTGAAATAAAAAATTAAAAAAAATCAGATAGTGTTGTAGGAGTCTTAATCAGAGGAAAATGTAATGTGTTTTAAAAAATATATGTTTTTGTAAGGTTTTATAGCCATAAATCATAAATCATGCTCTAATTTACATATGGGGGTTATTATTATTTCACAATAATAACATATGTACATGTTCTAGACATTCTAATGATCACCAAAAAAATAGTAAAGGCATTTTACTTATGTTTTTGTGAGGAATAGCTTCCATGAAAAAGTGAGATGTTGTTCGTCAAAACTCTGGAATGTCAGCGGGTGTGGCGGGTGTGAATGTCAGCGGGGGGTATTTATATGCAAATAGTGTGGCCAATGGCATTGTAATACTAAACAATAGAATCCAATGGTGATGTTTAGGTGGTAGGGGGAGCTAAAATAAAATGATTTAAACCTTTTTTTGGATAAAATACAAACGTTGTAATATTACAACAGTGGGCTCTAGAGGGCTAATCTAGACTTCCATATGGTTCCAGACAAGTCCCTGCATCCTCACAGTGCACAGTGTAGCCACGCTGTTATTAGATAGATCCTGTTTTGTGTGCAATGCTCAGCAGAATGACTCAGACAGGAAGGAAAAGCTCTCTTTTCTTTTCAAAGGGACTTCATGTACGGTACTTTGAGTGTCATTGCAGTGTCATGTTGTTATCAGATCAGATCAGGCTGCACAATGTGATTGAATGTAATTTGGACACACAGTGTGTGTGTGTATATATATATATATATATATATATATATATATATATATATATATAATATATATATATATATATATATATATATATATATACATACACACATTGAAATGCATACAAGTGACTGTGACTGCATTGACTGTTACGGTCTCTTTTTGTCACTTTATGTATATATACTTATATATTATTCGCCCCCTCTATTGATGCACCTTTTCTTTATTGGTACTGTACTGCTCTTTTTTTTTTTTTTTTTTTTTTTTACTCTTATCTATCTTTTGTCTTACTTCTCTGTAACTTTGTAAATACTGTATACTGCTATGCTACAACTGGACAACTGAATTTCCCCCTTGGGATAATAAAGGTATCTATCTATCTATCTATCTAAGTTGCTAAATACTGTATGTATTTTTAGACACCTCAAATCTTTCATGGGCAGATGTGACTTATGGGGGGCTAGTAGTGTTACTGTAAATAGTAGTAAAGAAATTGCCGGCTTATTGTGTCTAAAAAGACATATTTAGCCACTTGTACGCATGTCCCCAACCACTGACATCAAAAATCGCTAAAACGATAGAAAGCAGTAGGAATGAAAACATTTTAACACTCATCTTTTTTTATCTGTGTGTGTGTGCGTGTGCGTGCATGCGTGCATGTGTGTGCATGCGTGCATGTGTGTGTGTGCTAACTCAGCCTCAAGGAAGGAGCACAAGGAAGCTCTAAATGGCACGTGTCCAGCTGTTTGGTCAGGGGCGCCACACCAAATTCTGGGCCCTGGGTACAAGGATTCACTGCGGGCCCCCCATGAATGTTAACTATTGAAAAATAGCAGATATACAAGCTCACAGCGCGGCACCGAGTGCCGTGCTGCGAGCTTGTAGATGTGCTATTTTTGAAAAATCGTGAAAATATGTGCAAGAAACTTATGTTTCTATGTCAGTGGTGCTCAAACGTTTTCATGTGAAAGACCCCCAAGATGATATGTATTTGGCCACAGCTAGACCCCCCATCTCAAAATATTTAGTTCCAGGGACCCCTCCCCGGAAGCCGAAGTTACAAATGTTTGCTTAAAAAATACATATTCAAAGATTTGCACACATTTTTACGACTTTTCAAAAATAGCAGATCTACAAGCTCGCAGCGCGGCACTCGGTGCCGCGCTGTGAGCTTGTATATCTGCTATTTTTCAATAGCTAAAGTTACTATAGGGCCCCTCCACCTTGGGCCCTGGTAACTCAGTCCCACTTTCCTACCCCTTGTGACGCCCCTGTGTTTGGTCATGAGAGACTAATGGCCCTGGGCAGCAGAGAAACCCGTTGTAAAAGGGATAGCATGAGAGCAGTGGCGTCAGTTCAGCAAAAGCTAGGGTATGGCAAATATGGGAGTCCTCAACAGGTTTTGAGGACTCCCATCGGGAAAAAAAACGGATTTTGACAGTTTTTTACCCCCGGTTTCTACAGTGTTTCTTGGGCTGGATATGGCAGCCTGGAACAGTTTAAGGGCGGATTCACACTGCAATCCGCTTGATTAGAACTGTTTCTGAAAACAGTTGCCTGGTCCCCGCTGATCAGCATTCACTGGTTTGGAAGAACTGCTGTACCACCGAGTGTTATTGTACTTCTCTCCATTATACCATGTATGTACATTAACCCATTTAGGGCCTAGAATTATTGAATGCTTTAACCAGTGAAAAATAGCAGTTATACAAACTCACAGCGCGGCACCGAATAGCAGATCTACAAACTCACAGCGCGGCACTCGGTGCCGCGCTGTGAGCTTGTATATCTGCAATTTTTCAATAGTTAAAGCATAAAATATTGCGTCATAATGTGTTCAGGCCTAAATGGGTTAAAGCATAACCATCTCCACCTAGAATATTGTCTTTCCTGACTCCCAGTGCCTCATCAATTACTGACTGATCCGTTGAATTCCACGAAAAAATAAACTAGCGTCCCTTTTCTGGGGGGCGAACGTTTGGTGAAAACTAACCTCGCCTGGTGTTCGTTCACTACAGACCGTTTGGTTTCCGCCTAAAGCGCGGAAACCACTAGAAGAAGCGGCGTCGTGGTTCCCTCCGTTATTTTTTTCCCCCAATCCCAATTAAAATGTTCGAGTAGCCTAGTGTAGTCTTTCCAGTGGCTACAAGTTGGACTAAAAGATGCACATACCAAACTAATTTTTCAAAAGCAAAACTACTCCACATCAAGGAGTTTATTAAGTAGGCCCTAAAGGTGTGTCCTTGAGCGCAGGGGAATATTTGGGGTTAAAACTGAATCCGGTTTGATCTTTCTGGCAAATTGTAGTCCTTTGAGTACTACAACATGACGTTTTGTGGTTTCCGCTCCAGACCGGTTACAAACCCGAAAAGTGAAGTGATCCCAGACTAGGTGAAAACAGTCGATCTACAAGCTCACAAGGCGCCACATCTGCGAAGAGATATTTAGTTTTAGAGCGAAGAACGGGAGGGGACCTAGCCGTGTAGAGCCCTGGGGGAATCTGGTTAACTAAGTATAAGGGACGGGTTAAGACTAAAAAGCTCCCAGCAATGGAGCCTTTCTTTTGGGGGTTTTGACCACGGGATGCTCTGCTCTTATAATTGTCTCTTACTTGGCTCCATTCATTGATGTGTTTGTTGTGCAGGTTCTGGTGCCGTGCAGTGGAAGCCTGAGTCCAGGCTCGTACTCATCGCACCAGTTCGACAGCTACGTTCTGAAGCCCGTGGACGATGGATATCACACTCTGGATGGAAAGGTAGGTCAGGACTGGCATGGTCTGGTGCAACATGTACAGTACAACTATACAATATACAACGACTATGAGTGAAGTGCACGCATGTGTCCACGCACGCATGCACATGCATGCGCACGCGCACACACACACACACACACACACACACACACACACACACACACACACACACACACACACACACACACACACACACACACACACACACACACACACACACACACTCACACACATGCCCACAAACAGGACCGCAGTTTTATGTTTATAGCTTTTTGATAGAATCAAGCTTGCTTCTTTAAAACACGTGACTTCCTCATAGGGAATGCATTGGATGCTGCTCCCCCCCCCCCCCCCCCCCCAAGGGCAAGCATAAAGCTTGTGCTTCCAATGTCTGTTGGAAGCCTAACAGTAATAATAATAATAATAATAAAACGTTATTTGTATAGCACCTTTCATGACATGAAATGCAGCTCAAAGTGCTTTACAGAGCATAAAATGAAGCACACGTGCTTAACAGAGAAAAAGTAAAATAGAAATAAAAAATACATAAAAAAGAGATAAGTAAAATGATTACAATAAAGCAAGAAAAAATAAAAGCATAGAACATTGAAGAACAATTTCAGAGCCGTGCGGACGTCAATAGCAGCATAGGGATTAAAAAATTTAGCTAAAAGCAAGAGTAAAGAAATAGGTCTTGAGCTGTGCTTTAAAGCTATCCACCGAGGCTGCCTGTCTTAGGTGTAGTGGTAGTTTATTCCAAGCTGTCGGTCCATAGAAGCAGAAAGCTGCTTCACCATATTTTTTATATGTCATTGTTGGCACCTCAAGTAGGTCTGCACTAGAGGACCTGAGTGGGCGGGTTGGAACATATCTATGCAGGCAGTTATAGAGGTACGAAGGTGCCAGACCATTTAGAGCTTTATAAACAAGTAAAAGAATTTTAAAATCAATCCTAAAAACAACCGGGAGCCAGTGTAGCGACGCTAAAACTGGAGTAATATGTTCTCTTATCTTAGTTTTTGTTAAAACTCTGGCTGCTGCATTTTGAACAAGTTGTAATCTGTCAGTTGTTTTCTTTGGCAGACCAGAGAGAAGTGCGTTGCAGTAATCAAGCCGAGAGAAAACAAAAGCGTGGATCAGCGTTTTTGCATCGTTCAGCGACAGATAGGCTCTAATTCGCGCAATATTTCTAAGGTGAAAGAAGGCAATCTTCGTGACATGATTAATGTGTGTATTAAAATGTAATTCAGCATCAATGATCACCCCCAGGTTCTTAACAGAGGTGTTATTTTCTTTAGCCAGGTTACCAAGTCTATTTATTATTGATTCTCTCTGGGCAGTAGAACCTATTATGAGAACTTCTGTCTTGTCCTCATTTAGCTTGAGAAAGTTCTCACTCATCCAGCATTTTATGCTGGACACGCACGTCAGCAATGGGTCTAGAGCACAGGGGTCGTCCGTAGCCACCGAAAGGTACAACTGGGTGTCATCAGCATAGAAATGGAAATTCACACCGTGAGCGGAAATAAGTTCTCCCAGCGGCAGTATATAGAGGGAGAATAATAAAGGACCAAGAATCGAGCCCTGTGGAATACCAGAGCAGATGTTGTGTTTGTTTGACTCGAAGTCAGCTAGATTAACAGAGTAGCTTCTGCCTGTCAGATAAGAGCAAAACCAGGACAGAGCTGTACCTGACAGTCCTACCCAGTGTTCGAGACGTTGTATTAGAATTGTATGGTCAATTGTGTCAAAAGCCGCCGATTGGTCCAGCAGTAGGAGAACGGACACATCTTTGTTATCAGCAGCCACCCTAAGATCATTAATAACTTTTAAAAGTGCAGTTTCTGTGCTGTGTCCTTTCCTGAAGCCGGATTGGAATTTGTTGTGCACCTTATTGTTCTGCAGAAACACATCCAATTGATGAAAGATAATTTTTTCTAGGACATTGCCCAGAAAAGGCAAATTAGAGATGGGTCGATAATTATCCAGCACGGACGGGTCAAGGTTGGGTTTTTTGAGTAAGGGTTTAACTACAGCCGTTTTCAGTGAGTCTGGAAAGACACCTGATTGTATAGAGCTGTTTACTATTTTTAGGATATCTTCAATAACACAGTCTACAACCTCTTTAAGAAACGGCGTGGGTATTGCATCCAGCGAGCAAGAAGACGATGTCATTTGCGATATGGTTTTACGAAGTTCCTCTTCATCAATTGCACAAAATGATACTAGGCTCCCCCTAGATTTATCGATGCTTTTACACATGGCACCATTAACCGCATTTGCATTTGTGACAGTATTATTCGTAATACCAGCTCGAATGTTAACAATTTTGTTGTCAAAGAAGGATGCAAACTCATTACACTTTGCTTTAGAGGCAGGGAGTGACTGCTTGTAGGACTGGGGGGGGTTTAAAAGGCGTTCAATGGTAGAGAATAAGACCCTAGCATTGTTCTTATTCTCATTAATAATTCCGGAAAAATAGGCCTGCCTAGCCAGACGCATGGTTTTATTATAGGTGGCTGTTGACGCCTTAAATATCTGTAGGTGGATAGTTAATTTATTTTTTCTCCAAGCTCGCTCTGCTCTGCGGCATTGTTTTTTGAGTGAACATATATGATCGTTTATCCAGGGTGTTACTTTGGAATTATATTTCTTTTTAGTTTTCATAGGAGCCACTATATCCAGAGCTGACTCCAATTTAAGATTAAAACGTTGAACCATATCATTTACTGAGGGAATATCAGGAAGGCGGGGTGCACACGCAAGAAGGCTGGCAAACTCTTCTGCTGCCGAGGAACCGAAAAATCTCTTTTTTATAGTATATTCTCTATTGTTTTTTTCTAGATCAGAGACAGTCATATTAAAACACAGTAAATAGTGGTCTGATAAATCAGGCTTAGCGATAATCCTGTCCATAGAAATATTTAGCCCTTTAGAGATCACAAGATCAAGGGTGTGGCCTTGATTGTGGGTTGGCCCGGTAACATGCTGATCAAAATCAAGGGAATGCAGTAACTGTAAGAAACTCATAGCTGTAAGATCAGTAACAGTGTCCACATGCAAGTTAGTATCACCAGCAATAAGGGTTCTCTCATAGTCCGTGGAACAGATAGATAGAAGTTCAGATATTTCTGTAAGAAATAAGGCTTTGCTACATTTTGGTGGGCGATATATCGTAATCATTAGAACAGAGGATTGACTCTCAAATAAGTTAGCTTGATATTCAAAGGATGAAAAACTTCCAAAGGACAGGCACTTGAATTTAAAAATGTCAGAGAAAATGTATGCCAAGCCTCCGCCTCTTTTTCCTTCGCGCACTGATTGAATAAAGTGATAGTTTGGTGGGCAGGCGACGCCAAGTGCAAAAGCTCCATCGTTGCCCAGCCATGTCTCTGTTAAAAAGATTATATCTAATTTCTCTTCACAGATTATATCATTTACAGAGGAGGATTTGTTTAAAAGTGACCTGATGTTAAAAAGTGCCAGGTTTATTTTATGACATTTTACTGTACTATAGCCCCTACAGGGAATGTAAGTTAAGTTAGCTAAATTAGCAGAGCCACTGCTTATCCTGGACTCTCTATTTGAAATTACAGTAGAAATGTTGTGAGCCTGCTTAATAAAAGCGCTTGAAGGAGCATCGGGTCCAGATACGTTAGTTGCTGGGTATAATGGACCCAGCTGACATCAACGGCTAAACGTATTGTCCAGCTGGGAGGCCTGGGTCTTCTGTCGTTGTGGTCGTGGAGGGATGGGTGGGGGCGAAAACACCCAGGCCACAGATTTCTGGGGCACGGCCGGGGCAATTTCAGGCGTTTTCAGGGATGGTGGTTGTGGTGCCGGGCGTTTGTCCTGTGGTGGTTGTGCCGCCGGGCCATTGACCGTGTGTCTGGCCGGGGTCATTTTTAACGCAGTGTTAATGAGTTCATTCATTCCATTCGTGAATTCTAGAAGAGGCATTGGAGATAGGGAGAAAGAGGAGGATTGGGGTGATGGGGCGGTTGTACCCGCCCCCTCCTCTTCCTCTGTCAACTCTCCGTTGTCAGTTGCCAGTTCACTTTGCTCACTGTTCGGGCCAGCCACGGCTGAAGCAGGGAATCCACAAAACTCTTCTTCATTACTGTCCTCTTCGAACATTTCCCTGAGTGACTCCAACTCTGCATTCATTCGTCTACTCCACTCTTCAGCGGAGATGTTGTCCATATTCAGTTCCTCGTCAGGGAGGGCAGGGACAACGGTAGCTCCTCCGTTCACCATAATCAGTTCCTCGTCAGGGAGGGCAGGGACAACGGTAGCTCCTCCGTTCACCAAGGCCGTTCCCCCCTCGGCCGAGGGGGGCAGTTCAGTAACCATACTGTCATGCTCGTCAGGGAGGGCAGGGACAACGGAAGCTCCTCCGTTCACCATAATCAGTTCCTCGTCAGGGAGGGCAGGGACAACGGTAGCTCCTCCGTTCACCAAGGCCGTTCCCCCCTCGGCCGAGGGGGGCAGTTCAGTAACCATAACACTATCTCTTGTTATGGATTCTTCGTGGGTTGCAGATAAGAGTTGTTCATCACAATCTGTTGTTTTGGATTGCTGTGTTCTGGCCAAGGCCAGAGCATGGAGAACATTCTGCAAAAATATCTTTGCTCCTAGCTTATTTAGTTGCCGTTCATCAGCAAATAGGTGTCTTCTGTCGAAGAAAAAACTGAAGTTGTCAATAAAATGCACATTTTTGTCGGTGCATGCAGCTAAAAGCCATTTGCTCAGAGAGAACAGTCTGCTGAAATTCTCGTCTGTGCCTCTCATAGGCGGTAGGGGACCGCTGATCCAAAGCTCTATGTCACTGTTCAGGAAGCTCAATGTGTTGAATAGAGCCCTGAAATTCTCCTTTAAGATTTCTGACTGTTTTTCTTCTGTGTCATATGTGCCAGTATGTAGAATCAGGGTTTTCACCGTTTGGTGTTTGTTGACAAGATCCAGAATTCTGTCTTTCATGTCAGAGACTGTGTCTTTGGGAAAACACATAACTTTTGCCTTCTTCTTTCTTATGCTTTTGACACCTTTTAAAGCAGCATCGCCCACAATCAAAATGTCAGGATCAATCACTGAGGTGGTTCTTACCCTGCTGGGTGGGACGTTCTCTCTGTCAACAGGGGGACTTCGGGGGGCTTCTAGTAGCTGTTCTGTTAGCCAGCTTGGGGAGATGCTACCCCTGTCATCCTCGGCCAGTGGCGTGAATCTGTTTGCCAGCTGCACACTCGGTGTGTGTGGAGATTGGACTGCGTTTGACTTTTTAGCAGTGTTTTTCCCCTTGGCAGTTGCCCATTTATGAAGGGGGGTCGAAGCAGCGCTGTGCCGGGGTAATTCCGGCCATTCGTCGGTGATAAGAGGGCTTTGGGAGGGTGTCCTGCCCGTCGTCCGTTCTTTCATCTTTGGCTTTGCACCAAGGGAATTCCAGGCGAGTGGTTTATCCAGTCTTTGGGTTTGTTTTAATTGGAATAATTCCGTTTCCAGTACTGCAATCCTCTGAAGCAGTTTCTGATAAACCCTTGTAGAAATGGTTGGTCCGGCCATCTTGCTAGTTAGCTAGATGCTACGTATCCAGTCACCAAGTGGCAAAAAATAGTATATTGCAGTACAGCAAAACAATCCCGGAGTTTTATAAGTATCCAAGATCCATTTGTAGTTTCTCAGAGAAAAAATAAAACATCAGTATCAGCAGAAGAATGTAAGCACAAGCGAGCCTAAGCGGGAGCAAGCAGCGATACGTCCGCACTGTAGGAGAGCAAGCAGTTACTCTGTAGAATAATCCAAAAATAAAATAATCGCCAGTCTACAAAATATGCTATCTAAGTGACATTTTAGCCTTTGCATAAGCCTGTGTGGTCATATAGCAGGGTTCCCCAATAGGCGGCCCGCGGGCCATTTGCGGCCCACGGGGGGCTACTGTCTGGCCCCCACCAAGCCCAGTAATAATGGTGGTATAAGAGCAGCAACAACACTAGTATATCGTCGTTATCGGGTGGAAACCTTGTATGTCCAAAACCGTTCGTTTTGTATTTATCATCTAAAAGATATACTAAACTAGTGAAAACAGCCGATCTACAAGCACACAACAGTGCTTGTAGATCTGCTGTTTTCACTAGTTTTGTGCGACGATCTTGTATGATGAAGCAGGCCTTTGCTTTACCAAAAGACGTACACATTTGAAACTTGGAGACACAAGGTTTCTGCCTGACAGTGACGATATTTTAGTGATTATGTTGCGAGGAAAACGTTGAGATAATAGCCATTTTGTTTAGAACTGACCAAAAATAACTTTGTACTTCAAGTTTAAAATTACACTAAATATTTTTTCAAATGTCCAAATAAATTCCAAATATTATCAAATGATCTCGCGGCACCCCTGGACTGCTGTTGTGGCACCCCAGGGTGCCCCGTCACCCACTTTTAAAACCCCTGATATAGTCTTACACTCTTAACGACAGCCCTGCTGTGTCACTGCTACGCTACAGGAGATCAGCATCCAGAACCGCCAGGTTCTCCTGAGGTCAGGCTTCCCTGCGCCGGCCTCCATCTCCATCCTGTTCGAGGAGACCTTCTACAATGAGAAGGAGCAGAGCTACAGCATCCTGTGCATCGCCCAGCCGCTGCACCACGCCGCCGCCGCGGACCTCAGCCCCGCCCACGAGGAGGATGACGGCGCCCCGGGCCTGCCCCTGGCCCCACACCCGCACCCGCACCCGCAGGTAGGGGTGGGTGATATGGTGATAATTATTGTTGAGACGATACAATGTCTCCACCATATGCCTTTTCAGAGATATCGTATATATCGTGATACAATTGAGGGAGCCTTGTAAAAAATCCTGTTTAATTGTTAATACCAGAGATTCATTGCAGAATTCAATTAAACCTGCATTTTGGTCAAAATCATCAGTTCTCAAACTTCAAAAAATGTCAAGGTCTCCACTTAACTCTGACAGTATACACATTCATTTGTATACTGTCAGAGTTACATACTTGTAAAGTTAAATTTAGACCTCCAAAAAGGAACCCAGAGAGTCTAGTAACCCTAAGTAACTTGAAAAATAACCATAAAAACCAACGTGAAAAAGAATCATGATAAAATCGTGTATCGTGATACAGCTTTTGGAAAATATTGTGATATTGTATTTTTTCCATATCGCCCACCCCTACCCGCAGGAGCCCCCCACCGCCCCCTACTGTCTGAAGAACGCAGAGGACGCCGGCGAGTTCCTGGGACGCCACACCGACAAGCTGGACAAGATGGTGGCCGCCTTCTGCCAGTCCTTCAGGGAGCACGAGAGGAAGGGGCTCCGCCATCACATTGTAGGTCGCTGCGACGCGTCCAACACGCTAGGGCATTCACGAATAGTGATTTTTAGTATTCGAATTATTCGACCTCAAAGTATTCGAATAGTCGAATATTCGACAGGACTGGCCAAACTGTCAAATATTAAGTAAGCAAGAGGCGAACATTGTGAAAATAGCCGATCTACATGCTCACAACGCCTCGTGGTGCGAGGCGTTGTGAGCATGTAGATCGGCTATTTTCACAATATTTATCTGCGGAACTGAGTCACATTAAATGTAATACCTACAATTCCAAAGTGCTTATCAGGGTGGGGGTCCCCAGTTCAAATATGTTTATTTTGGGGGTCACGGCCTAAAAGGTTTGAGAACCATTGACAACTTATTCTTATGACTTCCTATCTAGCCAAGCTTTATAAACTATATATTTTTTAAAGAGAGAAAAAAAAAAGTGAATATTCGACTTTGGTGATATTCGAATATTCTAATATTTGGAGAATGCCCTACAACACGCACTCATTCAGGGGTTAAAGTTCTCAATGGACCCTATTCACGCCCCGCCCATTCAGCACATTTATCTGCAACTTCCTGGTGCTAACGTCAGCTTTGAAGGGTAAACCCTGCTAAAAGTTAACACAGAAATCGCTGGACTTAAAGCCTTTTACCTTTTAGCCTTTTTTGTGTATTTTACTATCTTGTGTTCTTGATCATGCTAGCCCTGTTTTATACTTTACTATTCGGAAATTGCATTAAATTTTGCGATTTCTGTGTTAACTCTGTGGGCTTTTAGTAGGGTTTCCCCTTCAAAGCGTGACGTACGTCAGCACCAGGAAGTTGCTGAGTGGGCAGGACGTGAATAGGGTTAATCCTGGGGCACCAGTTTGTCTTGAGGATTTCATAGGGGCTGTTTCTGAGATCAGTGCAGATCTGCAAAAAAATAAAAATAAGGGGGAGGTGTGAATGACAAAGTTGTCAAAACGCTTGTCAAGTGATCTCCAAACTAAAAAGCAGCTATAATTTCAAGATATGAGTATTTGAATTGGCCAGACTAACATAGAATACAACAGAACCTCAGAAGATGCTTCTATAAAATGAAGCATGGATTGGCACACACACACTCAGTGAAGGCGGTTCAGAACTTCAGGGGAAACACCCCAAATATTGGTGTGCGCTGTGCCATGTTTCTAAGATCACACATTGGGACATGGTCTGAAAATAAATGGGATTTCTTTTGGCTCTAATCCCTGCGCACTGTTATGACCCTGGGAATTAATTACCCATAGCAAAATAACCTAAGTGAAATGTATGAAGGTGAAATACATATAGCAACTACACATATTATAGGGAACTGTCACGCACGCACACACGCACGCATGCACACACACACACACGCACGCACGCACGCACAAGGCCAAGGACCTCTTAGCTGAGAGAGAGATGAACCAGCACTACATATTGTGTTGCGGTTGAGATTGAAATGGTTAATTTTGGAATGTTTTCATATTTATGGGCCATGCAAAAAGAATTCAGTGTAAAACAGTTTAAAACAGTTTTTCCACATGTCTAGCTGGAGACATAAATACTGTATTTGTTAATTAATGAATGAAAATGTTTTCCTCTTGGCTTCAGGACTCGGTGAATGCCCTTTATACGAAATGCCTTCAGTGCCTGTTGAGAGAGCCTCGCCTGGTAAATATAAACATTTACAGCCATACAAAATGTATATAATTTATCTTATATTAAATTTTGAACGGGTACACATTATTGTGTTACATTATTTTATGCTTTAACTATTGAAAAATAGCAGATATACGAGCTTGCAGCGCAAGTGCCGCGCTGCAAGCTTGTAGATCTGCTATTTTTTTTAAAGTTCATGAAAATGTGTGCAAATCTTTGAATTTTGTATTTTTAAAGCGAACGTTTGTAACTCAAATTTTGCTTCTGGGGGTGGTCCCTGGAACTAAATATTTTGAGATGGGGGTCCGTGGCCAAATACATGTCATTTTGGGGGTCCTTCACATGAAAAGGACATAGAAACATAGGTTTTTCAAAAAATCTTAGAAGGATTCAAAAGACACTTATAGAATCGTGTCAGAATTCTAATTTTCACGATTTTTCAAAAATAGCAGATCTACAAGCTTAGCTTGTATATCTGCCATTTTTCAATAGTTAAAGCATAAAATAATGATACGCAATAATGTGTACCCGTTCTAAATGGGACTATATAACAACTGACTGGTTCTTATCATAATACTTTCTCTCTCCCTGCCAGAGACTTCTGGCCAAACAGGAGCTTCAGATGACTCTCCTCAAACAAGCAGTGGAGGTACAAACAATGGTTACCAGTGTTCATTTTGTCGGCTAAAACTGAACTTATTTAGCTGACAGAAAGCGAAATAAAAGCAAATTGAAGACTAAGCAATGATGACTAACACTATGACTACACTTTGTCAACAAATACACCTGGACCAAAAAGTTAGGAAGGGACTAGTGGAGAAGAGATCCAGTAGAACTAAAAGACAAGTCATTTTATGCTTCCGAAAAATACACTGTATACTGTAGCTGTAAGATTGTAGATTGTCTTATTCCAAGCACAAATCAGGCCAATAAATCAACTGTAGTTTTAGTTGACTAATATCTTATATTTAGTCAACTAAAACTAGACATTTCAGATGACCAAAATATGTCAAGAACTAAATGGAGTTTTATTCAAAAGACCATGATTTAAATGTCTGTCAAAATGAACACTGTTGGTTACCTTTTTAAATGATCAACTACTTGATGTTATATACATATAAACATGTTTATATCTCCTCCCCCTCTCCCCCAGATGTACATTCATCATGGTATCCATGATTTAATCTTCAACTTTGTGGGAACGCTTGAAGCTAGCCAGGTATTGTTTATTTATTAATCTACTTCAGTTTCTCAAACTTTGAAATGTCAAGGTCTCCCCTTAACTCTGGCAGTGTACAAATGGAACCATTCCATTTGTACACTGTCAGAGTTACATACTTGTATGGGTCAACTTAGACCCCCCTAAAGGAACCCACAGAGTCTTTGAGAACCACCGATCTACTTAAACCAGGGGTGCCCAAAAGGTAGATCATGATCTACCAGTAGATCACCAAGGGTGTGCAGGTAGACCACATGACATGCCTCTAAACATAATTAAAATATAAAATATATGTCAATATGACATCAAGAAGGGCCTGTCGGCTCCCTTCATGGCTTCTAAATTAGGCAAACCTCCAATGCAATACTTTGTTCAAGAGTTAGTAGCATTACAAAGAACCTCAAAACCTACAGTACCACTTCCATACAGAATGGGATGAAGACATTTTCTCCAGTATTTCCCATTTATTTCCCCCTAAAATGTAACGCCAGTGCTGCTATTCCAAAGCCCCCCTCAGGCCCTCAGCTAAAACATTTTGGATGGGTAGATCACGTTGAGCTAGTCATTTTAAAAGTAGATCTCACGTCAAAAAAGTGTGGGCACCCCTGACTTAAACCAAAAAGTCCTTCACATCAGGAGGACCAACATGTCTTATGAAAGGCTGATCCCAGTGATGTCCTTCTGTCCCCCACCATCACAGGACGCTGCCTTCAACAAGACCGCGCGAGGTCTGCAGGATCTGCAGCAGAAAGACTTGGGGGTGAAATCTGAATTCAGGTCTGTCTGCTCTTTTTGTGTCCTAAACTGCCATTTAAATTCTGTGTTGTGATTATTTGCAGATAATTATTATGTCCTTAAGGTTTTTAACAGTTTTACTGCCAGATGTTATTATTTATTTATTGGGTTTTGTGCCAGCAAAAGCAGCTTACCTTTGCGAGGTTATAGAGAAAGATCTATTTTTTTTCCCCTCATTACATAGTGCACTTTGGTCATACTAGCAGTAGAGGGCAGCCTCATGCAAGAATTAATGTGAAATGGCCGCGGTCGGCTCCCATCCGTCCAGGCCACTAAATCGCTACAGAGCAATAGACCCAGAGAAAATAACAAGGAAGCGTTTTGTCACTCCATTGATGCTAACGTCTAGTGGGTTTTTGAGAGCACTTTTACGGGAGATGTGTTAACGGTACACACCCGCGCGACCCCTCATCAGTTTACAGACATCAAAACAAGGTACAAAAGAACGAGCCAAAGAACGTACAATTGGCATCGCGCCGCCGTGAAAAATGGGGCGAACGGGAACGTCCAAAGCGGTAAAAGAGTTAACAAGCTAAACATTGAAAAATTAGACCTTTTATCACTTAAATCCGAATTCAGAAATGGCGAAGATCTGCTACTTTTAATGCATCTAATGCGACCTCTCACTGCCTGCAATCCCCCAAGAACACACAATCAAAGATTTTAGGAATTTAGGAAGATATAGGCTCAAAATGGGACTGATAGGGTTTTATGTTAAACTGTAGCTTACTGTATGGGGCAGCCGTGGCTGAAGAGAAACACTCCAATTGCCAGAATGCAACGGGAGATAACGTGATCAGGAAGTCCGGTTCCCCTACAGGCCAGTGTTGAGATGAGATTCACAAAAGTGGATTTATCTCCTAATCGTCCGGTAACTCCAGATCACGTTCATGTTTAAAACGAGCCTTTCTCTTACCGGCCGTTACAAAAGCACTGATGGCCGCGATTGTAATTTTTCTGTTCTGAGTGAAAGAAAATGATATCACACGGAAATTTCCGTAAATACTCAGATTACATTACTCAGATTACTTTTACCCCGAGCCTCCGAAATAAGGAGAAATCAATCACATATCGGACACTCAGCGATTAAATCATTGTTTAAAGGGGGCCTGTCACCTAAAAGGTTACTGTCACTTCAGAATAATCAGAGGAATCATCTTAAAAAAAATTTTTTTTTTAAATATTTTTATGATGTCATTGTGGGGATGCGCAATTATAAGCCAATCAAATTAATTGTCTGTATCGCCTGACTGTATGACTACTTACTGTACTGGTCAGCTGTTGTTGGGCAGATTACACTGAGACAGTTTCAGACTGTTTGAGGATCCACAGTAGGGATGTTAATCGACGCATTATTTGCGAATCGACGCGTCGTGGCCGAAAATCGACGCGTCGATCGACTTTTTTCACTTTTTTTCCCCCGGTAAGCAGCAGCTGAGAGGAGACCACAACGGCCCATTACTTTAAGCAACACAACTTTTGC
The DNA here is from genome assembly GCF_963921795.1 of Nannobrachium achirus. Taxonomy (NCBI): domain Eukaryota; kingdom Metazoa; phylum Chordata; class Actinopteri; order Myctophiformes; family Myctophidae; genus Nannobrachium; species Nannobrachium achirus. The sequence goes on along the minus strand of NC_137820.1, from coordinate 6,185,867 downwards.
AGCTTCACCCATCAGAACTTGCATCAAAGCCCTAATAATAATTATAATAAATAATTGCTTTTCTTTGCGTTAGCATCATAGCATGGAGTCTGTTCTCTAGAGACTAGAAGCAGAGTGACAAAGTCCATATGGGACATGCGGGAGCGCTGACCGCTTGCTCTCGTATATCCCCACGGGTGTGTCGCATTAACGTTAACGACGAGTAGTGTGGTTTGTGATCATCGCACACAACGGCGACGCTGCCATTAACAAGCGAGCTTTCGTGTCAAGGATGCATGCAGAGGCAGGAGGTAAACAAAACGCATCCAGTCCATAGAGTTGATACAGTCAGGCAAGTCAGCGCGCACTGCTATGACGCGCGCATCATCCCGGTCCAGCAGTGTTTCTCAACCTGTAGTCCGCGGACCTGACTAGCGCCGCATGCATGCACGACAACAGTCTCCGACACACACACACACACACACACACACACACACACACACACACACACACACACACACACACACACACACACACACCGGTCCTCTCACATTTGGAAAACATTAACGCTTATAATGTTTTTGAACAACGATTAAAACAGTCATTTTTTGGGGAAAAACTTTAGAAAAATAAAAAAATATATATATTTTTCGATTTTTCGACTCATACTTTTTGAGTCGCGGTGAGCATGAGTCGATCGACGCGTCGATTTTCGATTTTTTTTCACATCCCTAATCCACAGAGAGATCCAGGAGAGCATATAAACTACTGTATCATACTATTATAATTTCGGGGCTGACCTAGTTCATCCGGAGAGACCACATGAACTACTGTATTATACTATTATAATTTCGGGGCGGACCTTTAATCAAGAGCATCCAATGTGTTGTAAGGGTTGAAAAAACACTCCAAGGTGGTTGGGGAGTGGGGACCACCTGATGACCTCTGTTCCAGTCCAAGGCTTTATCAATTAGGAATGGATTATGAGCGCATCTTTGAGGTGTTTACCAACTTAACCACTACGCTGTCCTCTTCACTCCTCCAGCATCAACATCCCCCGGGCCAAGAGAGAGCTGAGCCAGCTGAACAGCTGCACCTCCCCCCTCCACAAGCTGCTGTGCCTCCGGAAGGTTGTTCTGACCATCATGCAGTCTCCCAGCCGCACAGGTACAGAGAACCTCTATCTATCTGACCATGTAGTCACAGGTACACACAACCTCTATCTATCTGACCATGTAGTCACAGGTACACACAACCTCTATCTATCTGACCATGTAGTCACAGGTACAGTGAACAGTTTACAGTTTAGGCATTTAGCAGACGCTTTTAATCCAAAGCGACTTACAATAAGCAGATAAAACATCACAATAATAAACAAGATAATATGTCAGTACATCAACAGCAATATAACAAATGCAAATGAATGTCTAGAAAACAAAAATAATCAGTCAAGAAAAAAGCTTCTAAAAAAACCTAAAAACAAATGCTAACCAGCTTCATGTATGGTCATTGAGTGTTTCAGTAGTGCTATGGGTTTCGGTGGAGTCTGGAAAGGTGAGTCTTCAGTCCACGGCGAAAGCTAGCAAGTGAGTCCGTTGATCTAAGTGCGACAGGGAGTTTATTCCACAGCTTGGGCGCCAGGAGAGCAAACTGTCTCGGACGAGTGGATTTTTGTCCTGGGGCTTTTAGCGAGGGTTCTGTCAGCATCCCTGACAGAACCCACTATCCACTATCTATCTGTCTCCCAGCCGCACAGGTACAAAGAAATATAGCACCCGCATCAAAAGCTCTTTATAATGTGCATCACATGCTCACCCGTTCACGCACGCACGCACGCACGCGCGCGCACGCACACACACACACACACACACACACACACACACACACACACACACACACACACACACACACACACACACACACACACACACACACACACACACACACACACACACACAAGAGCTTTTTTGCCTGGCAACAGTCAGGTGGCAATGATATTCAATAAAATAAACTAAAGGGTGTCCCTTCCTACTGCCTCCCATCCATCCAGCCCGGATCCAGTGTTCAGTAATGCAGTGTGACAGTGTCAGCCCACACAGCCACAGTAGGCCCACTGTCACTGCCTTAATGCGTTGTTTGTCCAGTTTGTTTTGGAAAAGCAAGCTCGCCGGGCCCTCGACAAACAACTCACAAGAAGTGGAACGATCCTCTTCCAATTACCCTTGGCCAAGCAGCCTATTAACCACTCAAGGGTCTTGTCAGGGAGGCGAGGCACAGAGGAGGAGTGTGTGTGCGTGTTAGCGGGAGTGCCGTGGTTCCAATGTTATTATAGATAACTAAAACTAACAGAATAATGAGAAGCAGATTTGAAGAGAGATGTTTTATTTAACTCAAGGCCGTTTTATTTAGTACAGTACATTCCAACAACCAGCAATTCAACCTGCTTTGCACAGAGCACCAAGTAGAGGAAACACAATTATACATCTTTACTTTTAAGTAAAAAATAACCAACTGAAACTGTATTGTGTTTGTACAAAATTAACTGAAACAAACTGAAATCATAGACAAAATCTAGCGGTAATTAGTTTTGGGTGGATGTATAAAAACGTTTTTTAGCCGTCTCAGTTTCAACTGTGATCTATTTAAATGGTATGGTGTTTTGAAATTTTTGAATTTCGCCACTGACATGACAAATACCCCATCTTATATTATAAACTGTCGTGTGAAAACCCTGTATGTCCAAAACTGTTACTTTTCAGGATCCCCATTAAAAATGTGTAAAGGTAGCAGATCTACAAGCTCAACACGTGTCGCTTTGTGCTGCTTTTCGAGCTCGCAGATCTGCTATAGTATGATCGAGTAGGGGCGTTAATTTACGAGAAAAAAAAAATGGTTTGCTTATGGAGATAAGAACTTTCTGCTTGACAACAATCAGGCAGCAACAATATTCAATACAAAAAATTAAACCAAAAACCAAGCATTTACATAAAAAAAAAGTATTCTAAACTAGCAAACCTACAGGTACTTTAAAAAACTAATTTAAACTGAACTGAATGGAAGAAAAATACAAAAACATCTTCACCTGGTAGGTTTCCTGAGTGAAAGAGAGCACTAGCTTAGTCTTTGAAGCCTCCCGGCTGGCCATGTTGCATCACTGATGAGAGTTAAAGCACATCATGTTGGAATGCAAACCAAGCTGATTGAATGCTTCCCCTCTCTGTCCTCAGTCAACATAGAGGCCATGTGTGCAGACGACCTCCTCTCTGTCATCTTGTATCTGCTGGCCAAGACGGAAATCCCCAACTGGTGAGTGGACTAGGGGGAGGGGTTACTTTACATTTACGCTTAACCACATCATCCCTGCAATAGAGGTTATGCGCATGCTAGGGCATTAACGAAAAAGTCGACAAGTCGACTCAGTCGACTTCATTACGCAAGTCGACTCCCACCAGAGAAAGTCAAAAGTCGAAGTTGAAAAAAAAAAAAAACTTTCTATTGTGAAAATAGCAGATCTACATGCTCACAACGCCTCGCGATGTAGATCGGCTATTTTCAAAATTTCTGCCTCTATATTTGACAATTTGGACAATGTTTAATTTGTCATTTTAGAGGTTAGGGTTAGGGTTAGTCCTTAAATTGGCACTTTAGAAATGTGAAGATATCCTCTATACACTTAAAGCTATACTGTGTAAGATGCTCAACTAGTGGTCATTAGCCCTATAGCAAACCGCGGTCGCGTCCGCGTCTTTCGGCCGTTTTTCGTACCTTCACACCCCCGCGTCTGCCTCCACCTCGCCGAGAGCTATCTTTAGAGGGGTCCCTGTTTCCTGTGCGTTCTGGCATTCCGGAGAAACGGACTCCTTCACCCTGCCTGGTAGGCGAGATTACCTTTTGAGCATAGAGACACACGGGCGACTACAAATATGGCGACCCCACTTCAAGATGCGCTGTGATTGGCCGGCAGTGTATAACCCTCGCTGTGATTGGCCGGTAGTGTGATGACGTAGTTTTGCCGGGAAATCCCGCCCCTGTCACGGCTAAGTAGAAAACATATAAAGAGAAGGCTTCAGAAGCTGAAAATAACGGAGTGGGGGTTCTAAAACTTTAGCGATTTAACAGTTAGGACAATTTTAAGATTTGTTTTATAAAAAAAGTTACATGGTATAACTTTAAACTTTATGTTGGTTTGTTTACAGTTGAGTGAGAAAACAATATTGCACATTAACACCTTCTAAGCCAAGGGGAGCCCCTTAATGTTAAAACCGTACTATATCGCACATCCCCCCAGGGACTCTCAGCCACGTCGTACATTCCCGGACTTTGTCTTTAAAACCGGAATAAAAGCTTTTGATCCGAAAATCGGCGATCGTCTAACCTTCCCTAGTCACCACTCGTGCACTGATAGCTCATGCAGACCGTGCATGAAGCAGAGGTGACGTCAGCGCCTCTCCTTCTCCAAGGCACCTTCCACCCATCCGTTTACTGTCTACACACTCGAGCTCCTCCTGCAGCCATGCTTGGGGCTATGCTAGCGAAACTTTTCAGTTCTGTTCTTCAGTCACACATGGACTATTTGCGGGGACATTTACGTGAAAGGATCGCGCACGCGAAACGCACGGGGACATCGACGATCGGCCAAAACCCCCATTCTATCCCAACGGAAATCGAGAAAATCATGGTGAGTTACTGGCCTGGGGGGAAAAAAAAAAGAAAAAACAGCGGCGCTGTTCAAGATGGAGGGGCTGCGGGGTCATGTTTATAAACATAATATTATGTCTCAGATCACAATACAATAATAGAAATGTCACGGCTAATCTACCAACCACCATTCTATTTCGGACGTCAAGGTGTTAAGTTAATCATCTGGGGACCCCCCAAAATAATTGGGGGGTCATGTGTGATGTGATGACGTCATCAAACGATAAAGTCGACTTCAACTCAACTTTTTACTGAGTCGAGTCGACTTGCAAAAATCACAAGTCCTTAATGCCCTAGCGCATGCATATAGTGAATGGCCAATCGAGTGGCAAAGTGAGTTTAACGTTGTTAAACATCATTTAATACAATCAGATAGGACTTTTCTGTTTGGATGTATGGGCTGTCAAGGCCAGAAAATAGTGATTTTTTTTTGCAAGTTGCAAGTTGGCACCTCGACAGGGTGCAGTTCTGGTTGAAACTTTAACACCATTATTGAAGCGTTTAATATAATAGGTCAGAGTTACTACTGCCATCAGAGCTGAATGGACAGGGGATTCTCCCTGTGTGCTGTACACACCGTGCTATATTAAAGATCTCTCTCTCTCTCCCAGGATGGCCAACCTGAGTTACATCAAGAACTTCCGCTTCAGCCACTCCAGCAGCTCCAGTAAGGATGAGCTCAGCTACTGTCTGACCAGCTTCGAGGCTGCAGTGGAGTACATCAGCCAGGGGAGCCTGAGTCAAGAACATACGGTAGGTCAAACACTGACACAGGTGTTGTATTAATATAAACGTCTGGGTAGCGCCTCACTTCCAACATTGCCAAAATTTGTTCCATTTGGTCTCCCCTTAAATAATACCAATAGGTTGGTATTGTGTTTGATGTAATTTCCATTGTTGATTAGTCACCTTTACAACTAGTCACCTTTACACCAGCATATCATTTAGTGCAGTGAAAGGACATTGAACTGCTTGCAGGGGTCATCAATTTGTCCGTACCCAGCAAACGGACCCACAAAACGATGGTTTAGTGATGAATCATCACTTTTCACCGTTTTGTGGGGGCCATTTGTAGCCCACGGAATGTTTTTCGTGCAAAACAAATGCTTGCAATGGATTCAGCATCATGGAAAACCCCTAGTTTGACCCCTCACATGCTACTTAAAGCAGATTTATTTTTTGTATTTTTTTTTTCCTGTATAGTTCCCCCGGGAGTTGAATTTCAACCTTTTAGTACATATTATTACACACCTTTAGAAACACATCGGTGAAGAAATTTCTTGGTAACGATTTGCTTCACAGATTGGTCAAATGTCTTATAAAATCCCCTTTTGCAGGGCTTGGGGGACCTGAAAGACAAGGCCTTGTTCAGGCAGAAGATGAGCCTTCTCTCCCAGAACGCTGCTACCCCCATAGACTGTCTGTTTGAGGTGAGTCAATGCTGCTGCTACCCCCATAGACTGTCTGTTTGAGGTGAGTCAATGCTGCTGCTACCCCCATAGACTGTCTGTTTGAGGTGAGTCAATGCTGCTGCTACCCCCATAGACTGTCTGTTTGAGGTGAGTCATAGATGTGTGCTTGCGCTAGGACATATAGGGCATACAAATCTATGTGTGTCTGTGTATCATGTGTTTATGCCATGGGCCCGTAGCCAATCACAGAGCGGCAAAGGGTGACGTCATAACATCAAGGCATATTTGGGCCACGGGAGCGGGCGGCCATCCATGCCCGTAGCCAATCAGATGGGTATAATTATGTCCGACAAGCTTGAGGATTCAGTAGGAGCGAGATCATTTAGCGACCTCCAACCTGGTTGCAACCTGGTCGGTAGTTTTCACCGACCTGGTTGCTAAATCTACCGACCGGGTCGCTAAATCTACCAACCGGGCTGAAAAATTACCGACCAGGTCGCTAGATCTACCGACCGGGTCGCTAAATCTACCAACCGGGCTGCAAGCCGCGTCTAGCAGATTACCAAGCATGTTTAGGAGTAGAGCGCTCGTTTTCGTCAGCGTCTGCAGGTTACTGAGGGTTAGGGTTAGAGTTAGGGTTAGGGTTAGGGTTAGGGTTAGGGTTAGAGTTAGGGTTAGGGTTAGGGTTAGGGTTAGGTTTAGGTTTTGGTGCACCTCTGCCACGGTCCAAGTGACTACAATGGAGCGACCCGGTCAGTAGATTTAGCGACCCGGTCGCTGAAAACTACCGACCAGGTCACAACCCGGTTGGAGGTCGCTAAATGATCTCGCCCTCTCTCTGAGGATTGGTGGATTGGTGATCTTCACATGACATTTTAAGTGGGCCAATATCCATGATTGGTCAAGTTTCACGTGACATCCTAATATCTCACTATAAATGGGGAGAAGTTTTTTGCTATTACGTCATTAGCTATTCCATACAATGATGTCATCGTGGAATGACATCATCACATCGTCCTTTTTAAATGTTTTTTATTGTATTTTCCAACAGAACGCCATTCAGCAGATTTTAGCCAAACATTGCCCTACCTTCTAACAAGTGCTATTGTAGATTAGTTGAACTGATTCAAACAGTGGTTCTGGGGTAGAAATGTTTCACTGGACGATACATCTGAAAGGAGGACCCAATTACTGCGACGCTGCTTCTGTGGTAGTTGGACACAAGCTGTACTCATTTGGAGGATGGAACCTGAATAACAGTGGTCAGATTGAAGTCCACATCTTCAACACAGTGTCCTTGCGTTGGAGGAAGTTGCCCCCAGTGACAAATGGAAGAGGACAAAGTCCCATTGAGGTTCCCTCCCGCCGCTGGGGCCACACAGCTGTGGTGGTAGAAGAGATTGTCTACATCTGGGGAGGAGGGAATCCTTACTGCAACGTGCTTTATGCCTTTGATGTCGACACTCACAGCTGGTTCAAACCCAAAGTCTCTGGGACTATTCCAGAAGCAAGGAGGGTGTTCCACTCAGCCTGTGTCCTGGAGAAGGTCATGTATGTCTATGGAGGTAGCTATAATATGTGGTCCCATTTCCATAATGACCTCTACAAGTTGGACACCACCATAATGGTCTGGGCTTTAATTAACAGCAGAGGCTCTACACCACATGCTTCAAACCGTCACTCTGCCACCATCATCGGAACAAAGATGTTTGTATTTGGGGGCTGGAGGGGCTGGGGCTGCAGCTACAACAAGCTCACAGTGTTTGACACAGAGACAATGTGCTGGCTGAGCATGCCTACTGGACACCTTCTCCCAGAAGAACGCCGTGATCATTCAGCCTTTGCCTACAATGGAGAGCTGTACATATTTGGTGGCTGGAACAGGAACCAGTACTTAAATGATCTGTGGAAATTCAGTCCAGAGAGCTTTTCCTGGGAGCGGGTTGAGCCCAAGGGGAAAGAGCCCTGTAGGATGAATGGGATGAGCTGTTGCATGGTGGGAGATTGTATTATCATCCATGAAAGATACAAAGGAGCACATCAGGCCACCACTACCTCTGCTGACCTGTACATCCTGGACTTAAATCCCAGCCTGAAGATGTTATGCAAGCTAGCAGTCACTCAGCATGGTCTGGAACGGTCTGAACTCCCACATGACATCAGGTGGGAACTGGCAGCCATGACTACCAACAGCAACTGAAGAAAACCAGAAATATGCAATTCTGGGAAATTGCAAGTGTGGTGACACGATTCACACACATTAATTCTGTCTTACCATTTGAATGTTCCCCATTCAAGTCAATGAGGAAAATGTATTCACTAATACTGTTACAAAGTACATGAACGGCCATATATGGAGAGCTCTGTCAGTCCATGTCCCTTTATGCCCATACTGTATATGGAGATCCCTGATGTCAATATTAATATTAAGCCCATATCTTGGAATGCCCATATTTGGACATAGTTCTTTTTTTTTTTTTTTTTTTGAAGCGATGAAAGCCGCTTCCAAGGAGTGGCTTTGTGTCCCCCGCCCATATATGGTCATTTCAGTCCAGAATGAACAGGTTTTATCTGTCTGTAAATATGTGTCCACCATGTCCATATATGGTCATTTCTGTCCAGAATGAACAGGATTTATCTGTCCGTAAATGTGTGTCCCCATGTCCATATATGGTCATTTCAGTCCAGAATGAACAGGTTTTATCTGTCCCGTACGTCCAGAATATGTGTGTAGTGTCCGTCCCGGTGATATATTGGACAATGAGACCATAGTTTGAGGATGGGTCAAGCTTCACATGACAATCCGGCCCTCCAGATAAAATCATTCATTCATTCAGAATTCAGAATTCTGTAGCTCTAGACAATTTTATACTCAGATTCACCGCTTCACTTCGAACCGAGGTTTGATTTTTTGTCTTCTTTTTTGCCTTTTTTACAGTTGTTATAAAGCTTTAAGAGTACTCGTGAGCGCTTATAACTGTAACTATACGAGGCAGTGGTTCTCAATCTTGTTTAGGCTGCAGTAGGCTACCCCCTTATACTGATTGTTTAGGCTGCAGTAGGCTACCCCCTTATACTGATTGTTTAGGCTGCAGTAGGCTACCCCCTTATACTGATTGTTTAGGCTGCAGTAGGCTACCCCCTTATACTGATTGTTTAGGCTGCAGTAGGCTACCCCCTTATACTGATTGTTTAGGCTGCAGTAGGCTACCCCCTTATACTGATTGTTTAGGCTGCAGTAGGCTACCCCCTTATACTGAAGTCTGTTTTTAGGCTGCAGTAGGCTACCCCCTTATACTGAAGTCTGTTTTTAGGCTGCAGTAGGCTACCCCCTTATACTGAAGTCTGTTTTTAGGCTGCAGTAGGCTACCCCCTTATACTGAAGTCTTGTTTAGGCTGCAGTAGGCTACCCCCTTATACTGAAGTCTTGTTTAGGCTGCAGTAGGCTACCCCCTTATACTGAAGTCTGTTTTTAGGCTGCAGTAGGCTACCCCCTTATACTGAAGTCTTGTTTAGGCTGCAGTAGGCTACCCCCTTATACTGAAGTCTGTTTTTAGGCTGCAGTAGGCTACCCCCTTATACTGAAGTCTTGTTTAGGCTGCAGTAGGCTACCCCCTTATACTGAAGTCTTGTTTAGGCTGCAGTAGGCTACCCCCTTATACTGAAGTCCATCTTGTTTAGGCTGCAGTAGGCTACCCCCTTATACTGAAGTCTTGTTTAGGCTGCAGTAGGCTACCCCCTTATACTGAAGTCTTGTTTAGGCTGCAGTAGGCTACCCCCTTATACTGAAGTCTTGTTTAGGCTGCAGTAGGCTACCCCCTTATACTGAAGTCTTGTTTAGGCTGCAGTAGGCTACCCCCTTATACTGAAGTCTTGTTTAGGCTGCAGTAGGCTACCCCCTTATACTGAAGTCTTGTTTAGGCTGCAGTAGGCTACCCCCTTATACTGAAGTCTTGTTTAGGCTGCAGTAGGCTACCCCCTTATACTGAAGTCTTGTTTAGGCTGCAGTAGGCTACCCCCTTATACTGAAGTCTTGTTTAGGCTGCAGTAGGCTACCCCCTTATACTGAAGTCTTGTTTAGGCTGCAGTAGGCTACCCCCTTATACTGAAGTCTTGTTTAGGCTGCAGTAGGCTACCCCCTTATACTGAAGTCTTGTTTAGGCTGCAGTAGGCTACCCCCTTATACTGAAGTCTTGTTTAGGCTGCAGTAGGCTACCCCCTTATACTGAAGTCCAAAGCCAAGTAGCCCCTTCCCCTGACTACAGCAACGTGTGTGTGTGTGTGTGTGTGTGTGTGTGTGTGTGTGTGTGTGTGTGTGTGTGTGTGTGTGTGTGTGTGTGTGTGTGTGTGTGTGTGTGTGTGTGTGTGTGTGTGTGTGTGTGTGTGTGTGTGTGTGTGTGTGTGTGTGTGTGTGTGGTGATAAACCAGACATATTTACATCTCTGACTGCTAATACACCAGATGTTGTTGTTGATGAAGAGTCTAGGGAAGTGTCTGTATTAGAGATTGCATGCACCCTTGACCTTAGCCTAGAGGAAGCATTTATGACCAAGATCATTAAATACCAACCACTGCTAAACATCATCTCGTAGCTGGGTTATAGGTGCAAACTATTTGTCTTTATATTTGGCAGCCTAGGACAGACATACCCACAGGCTGGTTGTTAGAGGGCTTCAACAACTTGGTATGCCCAAAAAGGAGGCAAAAAGGCTGGCAACGTATTGTGCTGTGTCTGCCATAATTGGCAGCCGCCACATATGGCGGAGACGCTGTTACTTGTACCCATAGATTACTGAGTGACATGCCCATTGTATCACGAAAATGTACTCCATGATTTAGTGAATGTACTCTTGCTGAACAAATAGTATTTGTGTCCCTGTATGTTTCTCTCTTATGTGGACAAATAAACGGTTAAAATGTGTGTGTGTGTGTGTGTGTGTGTGTGTGTGTGTGTGTGTTGCAGCACATCGCCAATGGCAACGAAGAGGAGGTGCAGCGCTTGCTGAGTGAGAGTGAGGGGGAGGAGGAGGTGAGGCTGTGTCACCCGCTGTGCTCCTGTGACCACTGTGAGAGACACCTCTCTGGGTGAGCACACACACACACACACACACACACACACACACACACACACACACACACACACACACACACACACACACACACACACACACACAGAGAGGTGAGGCTGTGTCACCCGCTGTGCTCCTGTGACCACTGTGAGAGACACCTCTCTGGGTGGGTACGCACACGCACACACACACACACACACGCACGCACGCACGCACGCACGCACACACTCACACACACACAGAGAGAGGTGAGGCTGTGTCACCCGCTGTGCTCCTGTGACCACTGTGAGAGACACCTCTCTGGGTGGGTACACGCACGCACGCACGCACGCACGCACGCACGCACGCACGCACGCACACACACACACACACACACACACACACACACACACACAGACACACATCCTTTTTTACCTGGACATTCTCTGGTGCTTCCTTTCTTGGTTTCTGTTCATCATTTTACTACTAGTGCAGTGTAGTGCCCGTTGGGGGCGTGGCCGATTCCTTGGACGTGCCACCTGCAGTGTTATTTAGCCACAAGCTCAAGCCCTCGACCTGCCAGGGAGCCGTCAGTTTCAGACGTTCGTCTGAAACTGTGTTATAAAAGGTCTAAAAGTGAAAAGCCTAGACAATGAAACAACGTCATTTCAACGGCCATATAAGGGGGTTCCACACTATGCGCCTCCTAGCAATTCATTTTCAATGAGAGGCGGGCGGCTATTTTGGCCGCGCATCGATGTTTTGGGGCGGCGAGGGGAGCGGGCGCAGTCCCGTGAAATCCCCCGAGAGCGTGCTCGTTTGTGCATGTGTACGCGGGCGGTGAGAGATGGATTGTGTTCATCTTTGTGAAATACCGCGCAGCGTTTACTCACTGAGCGAGTGTGTTTACTCTTACCGCGGTGCGGACACCGCTGATCCTAGCGGCAGCCTCGACGGCAACCGCTTGTAGTGTGGAGGGCACCATATACTTTACAGTAGATAGACGCTCTATAAAGACAGCTAATCAAAGTCTAGACTAAGCCTAGCCGTCTAAAAAACATTCACCTTTAGACGTATTTTAGACGTCTAATAGCCTGAGAAAAGGTCTGGGCCCCCATGTTGGCCATGGGATCTAGTAGTGAGCCACTGCCTGTTCATCTATAGATCAAATAATGAAGACAATAAGTCAATAGTTTAATATGAATGAGAAGGGGAAAAAAAAGATACATCATGAAAAAAAGTGTTATGCATGTCAAACAATAATACAACAATGATTTATAGGACCTAAAACCCTGATCATTGCGCTTGACTTGATCTTTTTTATGTCAAACGAAATTGTTGACAGTTCAGTTCCTTAGTTCATTTATGTTTCTCGGTTCTCTGTCTGCTGGACATGTTTAGTCAAATTGTTCGTCCACAAGTGTCTTTCCAAGTTCCCTTATTTCTTCCCACAGACTCTGGAAACAGCAGTCATCACGCCACTCTGAAAAAAATTATAAAACAAAGAATAAAATCTGAACCTACAATTCAATATCTCCCATTAGCTCAGATTATGGAAAACGACAATATGAGTGACGATAGTTATGCAGAACATACACAAATCATACACAAATAGCAGATATACAAGCTCACAGCGCGGCACCGAGTGCCACGCTGCAAGCTTGTAGATCTGCTTTTTTTTTTTTTTTTAAGTCGTTAAGATTTGTGCAAATCCTTTTTAATGCGAAAATTTGTTCTCAAAATGTTCTTCTGGGGGTCCCTGGAACTAAATATTTTGTGATGGGGGTCCGTGGGCAAATACATATCATTTTCGGGGTCCTTGACATGAAAAGGTTTGAGGACCACTGACATAGAAACATAGGTTTAAAAAAACAAAAAAAAAACAGACGAGTTAGAGGACACTTATAGAATCGGGTCAAAATATTCAAAGACTTGTACAAATATTCACAATTTAGTAGTAATTCTGCTTTTTATTTTTATATAGTTAAAGCATAAAATAATGTTTAATGGGTTAAAAACCTCTAGCCAAGTCCAAAACCAGTCAGGCTACCAGGGAGCCAGGTCATGGTCTTAGACCTGTGTATGGTACACCAATAGATTAGACCTGTGTATGGTACACCAATAGATTAGACCTGTGTATGGTACACCAATAGATTTCACTTCCTTATCTATTTTTCTCAGTTCTATGTCTGCAGGAAAGCTCTAGTCAAACCATTCGTTGGTTTGTCAGAAAGTGTCTTTCCAAGTTCCCTTACTTCACTAGCACTGCATAATGGTTGCTATTCGTTCATTTAGTTGTATACTATAGTATGTCTTTATGTCAGGGATTTCAAATAGCTTTTTTTGTTTTCTTGTTTAACTCCCCTACTGCTTTGGACGTTCCTGTTCGCCCCAATTCTCAAGAGACCTCCGCGCCAATACGGCGCTCGTTCGCGTTCGTTCGTTCGTTCGTTCGTTTACCTTGTTGAAGCTGATGAGGGGTCGCGCCGCCGTGTACTGTAAACACATTTTCCGCGGTGATGGTGTAAAAAATCCATTATGCGTTAACATCAACGGAGACCAATTCACTTCCTTGTTGATTTCCTCTGGCTGTAAGGCTCTGTGGCCCGTGACTGCACTGAATGTACGGCAACACATAACAGGCAAATTCACATTCATTCTCGCATGATGCCGCCCTCTGCTGCCTGGCAGACCAAAGTGCACTATTGCACAATCAAAAAAATAAATAAATAAAATAAATAAATGTCTGTCTATCTACTATAACGTCGCAAAGGTAAGCCGCTTTTTGATGGCACCAGACCCAATAAATAAATAAATAATCTGGCAGTAGGAGAGTTAATCTCCTTTCCCCCCTTGTTCCCACCCCCTTCTACTTTTCCTCTTTCTTTCCTCAATGTAAATAGTAGGATGGGAACGATGCACGAAAACTAATTTCACCCACTTCTTAACTTCTATAAACCTGCAATCTGGGAACCCCTCGTCAAATGAAAAACGGTGCCCTCTCTTGGCTTGAGAGATTAGTAAATCTGTGATGTGACACTAAAGCTGATTGTGATGACAAAATGAGAATCCCAGACCATCTAGTCTCCTATGACAACATCCATGTGATATCCATATCGTTACTGTCGGGCAGAAACCTCTTATCTCCATTTGTTCCACTTTTTGTGATCATACTACAGCGTCACACAAAAGTAGCAGAGCCAAGATCTGTAGATCTGCTACTTTTGAATTTGAATCACGAAGAGTACCAGTTTTGGACATACCATTGTGCTGAAAATTAGGTTAATTTGCAATTGTTTTACATCCTTTTCCTTTTTGTACAAAGCAATAATCTCTTCTCTGAACTTGTCTGACCATTCCTTAGACTTAGCCATGTTTCTAACTGCTCTAATCACAGACAACAAGTCAAACACTTCTAGTCAGGCCAGGTTGCACATCTGATGCAACTATTTAAGCCCTTGATTAGTCAATTGCAGTTGATTACAGATGTTATCAGGTGTAATTAAGAGTTGAATAATTGAAAGTGAAAGTGCCATTGAAAGTGGCATTTAGCATTGAATTTGAAAACAAAAAACAAAACACTACACATATTACTTTTGTTGAGCTATTTACATTGTTCTTGTATGATTTATTTATTTAATTCAGTTGACAGTTTGTGAATTTAGCCAATAGAGCAGATTTGCAGATCGGGGTTGAATAATTTTGAGCACAACTTTATGAGGTTTCCACCATACAGACAATTATACTTACTGCCCGGCCAGCCCGAGGTTCACCACAGCCATGTACTGTACTGTACTGTACTGTACTGTACTGTACTGTACTGTACAGTACAGTACTGAGTACAGTACTGTACTGTACTGTACAGTACTGGACTGGACTGGACTGGACTGTACAGTACAGTACTGAGTACAGTACTGTACTGTACTGGACTGGACTGGACTGTACTGGACTGGACTGTACTGTACTGTACTGTACTGGACTGGACTGTACTGTACTGTTGTACTGTACTGTTGTACTGTACTGTACTGTACTGTACTGTACTGTACTGTACTTGGTTATGATATACTTTTCTCATTGAAGTGGTTTTCATTCCGATTCCTTGTGGATTCATTTTCAGGCGACTCAACGACCCGTCCATCGTGACGCCCTTCTCCAGAGACGACCGAGGATACACCCCACTCCACGTTGCTGCTGTGTGTGGTGAGTGGCAGCTGCACCATGGATGGATGGATGGATTGAAAACACATCTACAAGCTCGCAGCGCGGCACCGAGTGCAGCTTGTAGATCTGCTATTTTTGAAAAAGTCGTGAAAATGTGTGCAAATCTTTGAATATATGTATTTTCAAAGCGAACGTTTGTAACTCAAATTTTGCTTCTGGGTGGTCCCTGGAACTAGATATTTTGAGATGCGGGTCCGTGGCCAAATACATTTAGTGCAGTATACAAAAAGGTAGGAATTAAAATTTCCAAAAAGGTAGCACACCCAAAACGTTAAATCAGTGGAGGACAAAGTACTCACATTTCTACTTTTTTATTGGCACACAGCCAACAAAGAACAGTTCTTTGTTGGGTGTGTCAATAAAAAAGTGGAATAAATAGTGAAAATCGTATAAATGTCTTCTAAATCCTTCTTCTAAATCAGTGGTAATCAAACTTTTTCACTCCAAGGACCCCCAAAATTACATGTATTTGGCCGCGGACCGCCGGACCCCCGTTTCAAAATGTGTTGTTCCAGGAACCCCCAAAAGCAGAGATTTGTGTTATTACAGAAGTTGTAAATCTACAAGCTTGTAGATCTGCCATTTTTCAATAGCTAAAGTATAAAATAATTCCAACTATTGAATGCTTTAACCAGTGAAAAATATCAGATATACAAGCTCACATATCGAGCTTGTAGATCTGCTATTTTTGAAAAAGTCGTGAAAATGTGTGCAAATCTTTGAATATATGTATTTTCAAAGCGAACGTTTGTAACTCAAATTTTGCTTCTGGGTGGTCCCTGGAACTAAATATTTTGAGATGGGGGTCCGTGGCCAAATACATGTCATTTTGGGGTCCTTGGAGTGAAAAAGTTTGATAACCACTGACATAGTAGTCTCTCAAGAACAGACTAACTGAGCTCCAGTTAAGTGAAAAGGACCTTTTCTTTGACACTTATAGAATCAGGTCAAAATTCTAATTTTAGCAATTAAAAAAAAAATAGCAGATCTACAAGCTTGCAGAGCGGCTCGGTGCCTCGCTGTGAGCTTGTATATCTGCAATTTTTTCAATAGTTAAAGCATAAAATAATGATACACAATATAATGTACCCGTTCTGAATGGATTAAAAGTATTATGTTCGTTGACAACTTTTCTTTTTTTCGCAGATGAAAATGAAATGAAATGAAAACTTGAATGAAATGAAATGAAG